>NC_090810.1:56309321-56957444 GCF_036512215.1 Solanum lycopersicum | reverse complement strand
TTGATAAGGAGTTTAAGAGTATAAATAAGACTTTTATATTTTATAGTCCTAAATTAAAGTTAGATTAAATGCACAAAATTGTACTTTGATTTTGTGGCCTTAAATATACCACGTGGAAAACTGTAATTAAAATGTTAAAAAAAAAAATAGGTCATTCTTTTTTAAATAGACTAAAAAAAAAAGAGGTCATTACTTTTGAAACAGAGGGAGTAATAAAAAAGAAAAATAAGTCACACGACTCACGAGGCTCAATAGTATTTTGGAAGTTTCAACCCTAAATATGTGTTTTTCTGTTACTTACCTCTTTTCCTTTTATTTTAGGAAAAACATAAACATATTTTCGAACTTTCGTAAATGATATGGATATTTCATTTGTCATATTTTTGGGATATTAGTGTCGTGTCATTCAAAAACTAGAGCATGTATATCCATTATCTATTTTTAGAGTCAAACTATAAACTTTGATTAACATTTTAAGATGTATTCTTTCATCATATTAATATGCAAAAATTTGTAATTTATAGTACTTTTCATATAGTTTTAGAATATCTAATTTTTTGTTGTTTAAAATATCGAATTAATGTAATTTAATTTAACTTTGAAAATTAATCAAATTGACTTTCAAAAAGCACAACATGACAAACAATTCCGGACAGATGGAGTATTCTTCTCTCAAAATTATATCCTCGATAAACATAATTATTTTTACAATGAAATAAAATTATTTTTTTTATTTTTGATTACGACTCTTTTATAAATTATAAAATAGAAATAGATGTAGCATTATTGAGTAAACACGTGAAAAATGTTTTTAAATTACAGTATCTTTTTTTTGGCCCTTTTCAATATTATGGTCCCATGGTTGTCTTATATATTAATTAAACTATAAAATAGAAATATAAGAGCATTTTTTAAAAAAAAATCTTTTTTTTATAAATATATCTTTTGGTATTTAGATAAGAAATAAATAAATAAAATTGACCAATATATATATTGTACTTTTTTATATGCAAGATATAAATTTTCGATAAAAAATATTCAATTGATCACCTTTTGTTTTACGTAGCTCAATCAGTGAAAAACACAAATGACATTATTGAGTGAATAGTTTAAATAATACTTTTATAATCGATAAAATTACTTTTTTGTCCTTGTACAATGATTATGGTTCCTCTATAAAGTAAACACTTAAATAGCACTAACCTTTGTATCCTTCAATCATCTTCAAAGCTAAAGAAATTTTCATGGAGTCAAAGGAAGCAATTTTGTATGTTAATGGAGTTCGTCAAGTGTTGTCTGATGGATTAGCCCATTTGACACTTCTTGAGTATCTTAGAGGTTAGTTAATGGTTTATAGTATGTTCTACTCATTTTTATGAAATACTAATGCTTGTGATTGCGTTAATAGTATCGTCTATTAGGGTGTGTTTGGTATGAAGGAAAATGTTTTCCTATAAAATGTTTTTTTGAAAAACAAGTAGATTTTGAACTTATTTTCTCATGTTTGGTTGGTGGTGAGTAGAAAATATTTTCCGGAAATGATTTTGTATTTGATTTATGAATGAAAAATATTTTTGAGGAATATCTTTTATTTTTACTAGAATACAAAATAATTTATGAAATTGAAAATATTTTTTTAAAAACAATTTTTTTGGGTGGTGATGATAGGGGGTGGGGGGTAGTAGGGGGGCAGAGGGAGGGGGTAGGAGTAAAAAAATAAAAATTTGAAGTTGATAGTATTTTTTAAAAATAAAACTAATTTTTTGGGGGGTGGAGGTGGGGGTGAGGGGGCTGATAGGTGGGTAGGGGGGCTGGCCCGGAGGGGGGAGGTAGGAGCTTAAAAATAAAAATTTGGAGTTGAAAATATTTTTAAAAAGCAAAATTAATTTTTTGGGGAGAGGATGGTGTTGGGGGAGGGGGGCAGGGGAAGGGTGGTCAGAGATCAGGTGAAAAAATAAAATTTTAAAATTGAAAATATTTTTAAAAAAATTAATGTTTGTTTTCCCAAAAAAAATGTAATTTGAAATTGGAGGAGAGCTTTGGAAAATGTTTTCTTAATTTTTGAAGGGAAGACATTTTCCTTAATTTTTAGGAAATTGAGTTGATTTGGAAAACATTTTCCAAAACTTTTGCCCAAACCAAACATGAGAAAATTGAAAAACATTTTCCAGAAAATGTTTTCCTTTATACCAAACACACACTTAAAGTCACTCGATTTTGTTTGATCATTCAGAAGTCAATATAATTTTGTTTAGTTAGCGTTATGATCAATTTAAAAGGAAATAAATGTTTTATGTTTAGTTTATGTCTGGACACCTTCAATATAAGAAAACTGTTAATTACATGGAGATTTTTCCCCCTTTTATGGAGATTAGAATGAAAATTCGTAGGAATCTTATTTTCGTGCAAATTTTTATATTAATATTCAGGAAAATCTCCATGTAATTAACAGTTCTTTTGTAGTGCTATGAGTTTTTAGAGAAAAAATATTATTAAAAAAATTAAAATCAATATGTGAATTTGTTTAGGACTCAAAATTTTATGTACCCGATCTAGTTCTTAACCCGCTTAGAGTAAAGAGACAAGTGCCAAAAATATGTTTATTAAACTATTCTTTTTTGAGTTTCTTATGTAAACAAAAAAATAATTTAATTTTTTTATTAATTAATTTGAGCTATATATCCACCTAAACTTTAATAAATTGAAATGAATAATTAAATGAGCCAATAATAATTACCCCAAATTAAAATAAATTAGGGTGCTCTAGGTTTAAGACATCTAATTTCAGCCTTGACAATTGAATTATATCTGTAGGACATAATTGAATTATTTAATATTACTAGGTTATGCACTCCTATATAATCATGTTTGAAATTAGTTAATTCATTTGTTTCAATGTGTCTTTCTTATTGTTTAATTTACTTTTGAAAAGAATGAATTTTTTAAAGTAATTTTTTAGTTTTAATTTTTTATATGACATATTTAAGATAATAAGATGATTAAAGAATATTTTAGTATATTTGATATATTATTACAATAATCAAAAGTCTTTTTACTATTTTCTTAAATTTTGTGTCTCAAAATAAGTCAAATAACTTTAAACGAAGGAAATATTATATATTTGTAAAACGGGACAGATAAATAACGTATTTGGGTTACATATTTATCTAACTATCAACAATTTCATTTTGAGAATGTTATTAATACATGAACACAGATTAAAAATACAATATTATCTTATCTAGGATTAAAACAACTTTGACATAATTTTTTTTGGGTTGATATTGAGTTGTGTTTCGATTTCAACACAAAAATTGTAAAAGTAAGTAAACATCTCCAAAGTAACTTTTGATAAAATATATTTAAGAGAATTCATTCATAAGTTTAACGAAAAACTTACATCAAATTTTATAAATGAATTGACATGATTTCCAAACATCAAAATAAACTAACTTAAAAGTTGATACACCTACTTAATATTTGGACATATCGAGCTAAAATGATATTTATAAATTGATAAGACTCTCAATATAATAAAGAAACAATTCTAAAAAATCAGGTCAAAACTTCTTTAACATTAATAATAAAAAAAATTGTCCAACATGTGCCTCAAATAGAGATATGACACTTAAATAGATAACAAATCGAGACTTCCAATATTCATCATGAATGAAAATATTAATAGATATGACATTTATCGATAACTATATGAAAAAATTATCAAATTAGTCAAAATTCTTAACTTAATTAGTAAAAATATTTATACTTTAAAATAATTATTGAAAATATTAAAATGTCAATATTTTAGAAAATAATTTGTATTCAAATTTTATTTCTCGAAACAGTCCAACTTTGAATCAAATCCTACCTCCATTTACCCATTTACACTTTTTTGCTTAGTACCATTAAATTTATTTTTCATCTTTCATTTTTCAATTTTTTTTCTCTTTCATCAACTTTTCAGTTTTTATCATCCCCATCATTCACTTTTCTTTTTTTTTTCAATCAAAAATTCACCATTATTCTCTTCATTGTTGAAGAAAAACTAATTATTCAAAATTTGTAACAATTTGTTTAGATCTATCAATTAATCAAGAAATCTCTCAATTGATAAATGTATTTTAAATTCATCATTTATTTTGCGAGATTTTGTTTTCAAAATCACACATTATGTTGAATTTTCGAATTGTATGTATTGTGAATTATCCGTCATTTTTTTTAGTTTTTATGTGAGTTTGTTAACTTACTCATCAAATATTTATGTATTTCAGATTTTTAGTATTTAAAATAATTTTTGTCGATCTTTTTTTATGATTTGTTTTTATATTTCAAATTTAGTAGAATCCACATTAGCATTTAGATATTGGGTTGTTTCACAAAAGTATTTGAAAGTATTTTGAATGTTCTGTAGTTTGTAGTCAAATTTATGTTTACAAAGTGATAATCTAAATACAAACCTGTATTTTGATTATTTAAAATCGTGAATGAATACGAAATCAAAAATAAACTAGTTGGTATAAACATATAATGAGCAAAATAAAATACAAAATATTTGACTGATTCAATTAGGATGAATACACAAATAATGAATACATAAATAAACTGTATTTTGACTATTTATAGTTGAGAATGAATACGAAATCAAAATATATATATAAAACTTTATGATATACATTAGGACGAATACGAAATCAAATTTAAATACAAATTTTATGGTATACATAAGACGAATATGAAATCAAATCTAAATATAAATTTTATGGTATACATTAGGACGAATACGAAATTAAATCTAAATACAAACTATTTGGTATACAAAGTGATACTGAAAACAAACAAAACAAAATACATATGTAAGATGGATGAATACCTATATCATGAATACATAAATATTGTATTTTGAATACTAGAACAATTTCTTAAAAGGAAATACATAAACTACATAACCTTTACATGATAGTCAAATAACTTCACAAAATTTCAGACATTTTTAAAGATAAATTATAACTTCATAACGTCAAAATATGCTCTAATAGAATAAACTGCTTCAAAAAAAAATTAAAAAAAATTGAATATTGAATTTTTAGAATAATGGTAATAAGCGTGTTATTTATAACATGGTGAAAGAAGAAGAAAGAGATGGAAGTTGGTGTATTTTAATAATTACCAATTAGTTCTTTATTTTTGTTTGAATTTTTGTAACGGGTAAGACTTTTAAGCAATTATTTTTAAAAAAATATTTTTCTCTCCCCTTAATTTCTCCTTTCGGTTTTTAACAATTATTTCTTTTTTGACATTTTTACTAAATATTAAAAGTATTGACAATGAATTCTATTAAATGTAAAAATATTAACATTTTGAAAATTTTCCCATATTATATTGATCTTTAAATTGCAAAATAGACGTTAACTAAAAAAAAAGAGATAAAGCAACTAAAGTTTTTGATAAGTTTACTAACATACATCAAATTAAAAATTGATTTTGATAAATTTTAGTACTTTTTCTATTTTAATTTATTCATTTGATTTTAATTTTATATAACAATTTAAAAAATGTAGATCTTTTTAAAAGAAATTGTAGCACCGAACACTCATATATGTAAATTAGTACTTTTTCTAATTTAAGTTATTCATTTGATTTTAATTTTATATAACAATTTAAAAGATATAGATTTTTTTTTAAAAATTAATTTGGTTGATTTTATTTTACATGACAATTAAAAAGTATAGACTTTTTTTTTATATAAATATAATTAATTGATCACCTAAACAGGATCTACAAGGCTGGCGGTAGTCCGCTCGGCCATCTACATCTAGTTTAATATACGATCAAAATATATTAACATATTATACTTTATTAAACTCTTATCCTTAGCTTTGGCTGTAGGTAAGCTTTTACCTAAGCATGAAGCCTGTCTAGATTATAAGCCTATTGATAAATAACAGTTCTAAATGAGTTTTAAATTGTCCCTTCTTTAATAACTAACGAGGACTTACGACACCACATGCTCGCTATTATCAAGAGTTTATAACCTGACTGTACCTCCATCTCAGAACCAAGTCAAGGACTATGATAAGAATTTAAGAACTCATAATATGTTAGTATATCTTGACTAGATCCACATATATTATTAGAACCGGGACAGAAATCATGCATCTGATATAGATATGAAAGGTATTTAGGCGGACATAGTCACAGTGTCAATAAAGGAAATAGAATAATAATAAAAAATAGTTTTGAATTACCTAAGATATCACACTGAAGCTTGAATTATTATTTCTTCACAACAGAATATTTTACAAGAGAGAAGAGAGAAGAAAGAGAAGAGAGAGAAAATTAAAATTTCTATGGAAGAGCACATGCCTCTTATCTGAGGGAGAGTGCTCCTTATATATGCAAATTATAAACTAACTGGGTCCCTTCTCTGGTCCCCTTACACAGTATTTTTACTGTTTTACTATTTTTCCTTTTGCTTTCATCCTTATCTGGTCCTCTTGGTCCTTAATAGACTGTAGAAATTCCTGTACTTTGGAACATTTTAATGGAAGATTTTTCAACCAAAATGAAACTATTAGAACTCTGCTAAATGGTCTTAAGTGTAGACACTTAGGAGAATTCAAATGGTATAAAGATACCTTCCTAAGCAGGGTCATGGATTTACCAGAAAGTAAAATAAGTTATTGGAAAGACAGATTTATAGATGGTCTTCCTCCCTTGTTTGTGGAAAGAGTCAAGAAAACTCTAAGAGGGGATCATACAGAGATTCCTTATGATACTTTAACTTGTGGAAAATTAATAGGGACTTGTACTCAGGAAGGATTAAATCTGTGTAATGAGCTTAAGCTAGCTCAACAAATCAAGAGAAATCAAATGTCAGAAAGATCTCAATTGGGAGACTTTTGTGCACAATTTGGGATTGAAGGACCTTTTAATCCCAATCAAAAGATTTTTTCTTTCGAAGAAGATCAAAAGAGAAAATACAAAAAGCATCATCGTTCAAAACGATATAAAGAAAAGAAGGAAGCTAAGAAAGCTTCTAGGAAGGCAACAAGATTTGCCAGAAATTTCTCTAAAAGAGATTTAAAGAATATCAAATGTTACAAATGTGGAAAATTTGGTCATCTTGCCTCAAACTGCAAGGCAGAAAATCTTAAAGCTTTGGAATTGGATGATTCAACAGAAGAAAAAGTTTATGAGCTTTTATACGAATCAAATTCGGGTTCTTCTCGTTATAGTTCAGATTTTTCTAATAGTGATAATGATAAATCTGATGCTACTAATAAGTGTGTCAATTGTACAGGTGATACTTGTGTCTGCGGACAAGATGAATTTTATAAAATACAGTCTCAAATAGAAGAATCAAATTTAGATAAATTACAGTCTCAATTTACAGACTTCAATCTTCATATGATATCTTCTAATAATGTCATTGAACTTTTAAAAGATGAATCTGATGAAAATCTTAGAAATAAAATTTTGGAAATGACTTCTTCTCAAACCTCTTCTTCAAAATCTTTTGAAAAACCAAAGAAGGAGTGAAACTTTAAATTATAACCCTAGCCCTTATTCTTTGCAGGAAGTCTTTTCTCGTCTTGAAAAGAAAGGGCAAGATATTGTCAAAACCAGAGATACTTCTCTTGATGATTTGAAACATGAAGTTGAAAACTTAAAAAAAAAAGATTAAATCTTTAAAATAAAACTAAATGATTAATAATCATAGAATTTCGCAGTTAGAAAATGAAAAAGATATTTCTTCGACTCATCTTACTGACATAGGTAAGGCAGTTGTAGACGAAGAGATCAATGAATCTCTTAGTTCTAAACCTAATAGTTTTCTTGGAATGATGCAGATTGTTACTGCGCATCGTTGGTATATTAATTGTACCATTCCAGTTAATAATGATTTTAAAGTAACTACTATTGCTATGATTGATAGTGGTGCATATGTTAATTGCATTCAGAAAGGATTAATTCCTTCAAGTTTTTTTGAAAAAACAACTCATATTGTTAAATCTGCATCTAATCATGCTTTAGACATAAAGTACAAGTTGTCTAATACTTGTATTTGTCAGAGTAAAGTCTGTATTCCTCATTTTTTCTTTTTAGTTAAAAATCAATTACATCCTCCGATAATTCTCGAAATTCCTTTTATAAATGCTATCTATCCTTTTTCAAATTTAAATGCAAAAGGTTTTTCAACGAATTATAATAGTCATACCATTAACTTTGAATTTATAATTGAACCAATCACTAGAGATATTAACTCTTTCATCCATTTAAAGCAGAAACATATTGATTTTTTACAAATGGAAATATATAGCATGAATATTTCAGAATCTATTTGATCAGCTAAAATACAAGAAAAAATTAAATTGATTCTGGAAAAATAGCAGCTGACATTTGTGCAGACCATCCAAGTGCTTTTTGGGACAGGAAAAAGCATATTGTTACTCTGCCATATGAAGATAATTTTTCTGAAAATGATATTCCCACTAAATCTCGCCCCTGCCAAATGAATGCTGAATTAGTGGATTTTTGTAAAAAAGAAATTGATAATTTATTACAGAAAGGATTAATAAAGCCTTCAAAATCTCCTTGGTCTTAAACTGCTTTTTATGTAAATAAAGCTGCAGAACAAGAAAGAGGTGTTCCCAGGTTAGTTATAAAACTATAAAACTTTAAACAAAAATTTAAAATGGATTAGATATCCAATTCCAAATAAAAAAGATCTTTTATCAAGGTTATATGATGCTAATATATTTTCTAAATTTGATTTAAAGTCAAGATATTGACAAATTCAGATTTTTAAGGAACATACTTATCGAACTGCTTTCAATGTTCCTTTTGGACAATATGAATGGAATGTTATGTCATTCGGTTTGAAAAACGCACCGTCTGAATTTCAGAAGATTATGAATGATATTTTTAATCCATATATGAATTTTATAATTGTTTATATTGATGATATTTTAGTTTATTCAAAAACTCTTGAATCTCATATTAAGCATCTTGAGATCTTCAAGAAAATTGTTATACATAATGGTTTAGTTATCTCTAAATCAAAAATGATTTTATTTCAAATCGATGTTCGATTTCTAGGACATCAAGTTTGTCAAGGAAAAATTACTCCTATTCAGAGATCTCTTGATTTTGTGTCAAAGTTTCCTGATATTATAACAGACAGGACTATGTTACAAAGATTTTTGGGAAGTTTAAATACATTTCCCCTTTTCATAAAATTTTTTCTAAAGATCTTGCACATTTGACAGATAGATTAAAAAAGGGTAATAAATGCCCTTGGATTGAGAATCTTACTACGCTTGTCAGAAGCAATTAAACAAAGGATTAAAACCTTATCTTGTTTAACTCTTGCTAACTCAGTATGAACCAAAATTATTGAAACTGATGCTTCAAATATTAGTTATGGAGGAATTCTTAAACAAGTTAACCCTCGTGATAAACATGAATATCTTATTCGTTTTCATTCAGGTAAATGGACTGAAGCCCAGCGCAAATATGTGACTATAGCACATGAAATGCTTTGTATTGTTAAATGCGTCTTGAAATTTCAAGATGATCTTTATAATCAATTATTTTTATTAGAACAGATGCCCAATCTGTTAAATACATGTTTGATAAAGATTTCAAACACGATGCTTCAAAGTTGATATTTGCCAGGTGGCAAGCCCAACTAGCCCCTTTTAATTTTGAAATTCAAAAACACTTGTATTGTGAAATGTTAAGAAGTAGATTATTGACGTAGTTTACTACTATGCGAAAGGCAGGAAATTTACCTAGTTTAAAATAAAAAGTTATACATTAATTTTCAAATAAATAAAAATAAAAATAAAGTAAAATAAAATATGCGCCTGTATGACGAGCACACGCCGCCGGGAATGAAGGCCCAAATAATTCAGCTGGAACACGCGCCGGCTCGTGATGGACACGCGAACTGCACGGGTGGCGCGCCGGAGCTGGTTCGGACGGAAAAGTTACTCCGCCTCCTCCTATGGTTGCGGTGACACGAAATTGCCTATTACGAAATAACAGATCCAAAACAACATGAAGCCCTTTTCTGATATTATGTAATCAATCAATAAATTGGAAGATCTTAGGTGAGCAATTCATAAATACAATACATTATGTTACTATCAGCCATTCAAACTCTTGTGGAGAGCTGAGTAATGGCGGAACCAGAATTTTTACTATCGTATTTCAAAATATAAATATATAGAAGTAAACACTTTTTAATAGTATAATTTTTTGTCAAAGGATTTACCTGGCTTATGTTAAGTTCAAGTGGGTAGCTGTGAGTTCCTGTATTTGTTTGACTCCAATGAACATGTTCATTTGGTATATTTGTGTTAAAGTGTAAATCTAACTCCTTCAAAGGATTCTGGATTTCTGTTACTTCACTGGCCTAGAAGGAATTTTAAGTTTACTTGACAGAGCTAAAGACATAGTTCAATGCTAACAAGTAGAGAAATAGTTTAACGAAAAAAATATTATTATAGATAGGAAATATTCATGAACTGAGTGGAAATCACTCTCTTCTGTACAATCTAACCTTTGGAGAGAATTCGTTTTTGAAACTGCGATCGTCTGCATCACTGTAATGCAGCTTTTGTAATCTAGCTTTCTGCAGTTGGCTCGTAAATTATGCATGTTTAGGGGTGCAAAGTTCCGCTCACGCATAGCTATGAAATATAAAGGAAAACAGAAGTTAAGTGACAGGCCTTTTCTGTGTTTCGAACTGTGTGCTGCAGACCCTCAGGGATTTCTCGGTTTAAATTCTGTTTTCCAATTAAATCGTCATCTTTACAGAAAAGCATGTGTTTATCTTTTAGATTAATAGTGTACAAATATTATCTGATCTGTGTTTAAAAGTCCAAACCACTTTCTAACAAAGAAGTCCTTGTAGCTTCTTGATTTGAGCATAGTTGAATGGCCCATTACATGCATCTGTAGATGTCAACGATCTCTCATATGTGGATGCGACTTTAGTAAATCTTCATGGTTCTAGTGTTTATAATTTCTTTTGATGCTCATTTCTTTGCCACAGTGTCCTCTCTTGTTCAAATGTTCGGTCTTTATTTTTCTCTCATCTCTCTCACTCTCTTTATAATTTCATAAAAATTGACACATTCATCTCAGTGCATGTGTAGTTAATTAAATTTCTGTAGTTTTACTTCTGACTTAATAAATTGCTTTTGCTCTAATCTTATGACCTTTATTATTTAATACATATATTTCAAAATTTGAATAACCATTTTCTTCCTTTTCATACTTCTCTATCTATTAGAATCAAATATTATCTATATAATTCTATCTCCATGTTCTTAAGTGTTTGTGGCTTGCTGGTTTAGCTATCAATGTATTTGTATTTTCCCTTTAATAATAGTAAGTTAAACAACCTGCACTTATACACTGTATGTCTATTTTCAAGTTGTTGGATCCATAATTTTGAATGGATATGTTTTTTCCTTGTCGTCGGAACTCACTACACTTCTTAGCCTATATCCTCTGTCCAACTGTTCAGGAATTTGTAGTTTCTATTTCTGTTCTGATAATTGATCTGGATTTCTATGATCTCTCTCTGTTCCATTCTGGTGGTTTCTTTGAAGTTTCTCTTTCTTTGGCTGTATAGAGATAGGCCTGACAGGTACCAAGCTAGGCTGTGGCCAAGGTGGCTGTGGGGCATGCACTGTCATGGTTTCTTATTTTGATCAGAATTCGAAGAAATGCGTGTGAGTCTCTTTTTATCTGTGTCTCTAATAAGTCTGTGTTGGTCCTTTTGTGCTTGGGCGTGGGTTTATGCATGACTAAATGGGTAGCAATGATTTCTGCAAAAATGAATACACTTTCTTGTTTTTCCTTAATACTATGTTAGATTTTGGCTGGTATATAAACCCCATTCCCTTGAGAAAACACCAACCACCAATAATAAGAGACCTACTACCAGAACTTGAAATGACAAATTATGTGCAAGATGTCTTCATTCTTGTATCCAGGAACAATAGCTTGTTATAATATTGTTAGTACATTGGTCTTTGATACCATTTCCATATTTCCTTGATGTCATGGCCAATTTGCGTGCCCGCCAACTAATTTCACTGGGTACCCCGCTACCTTTCACCAACACAGGTATCGGGTAAATTTGTCTACCAAGACTTGAATAAATGATTAAATCCTCTAGTTTTTTTTGTCAACATTGGATTTCAAACTTAGATCTCATGGTTTTTAACCCACTTTATTGACCACTAGGCCACATCCTTGGGTGCTAATTTTAATACCTTTTGTTACTTTGCAAGAAGTTCTCTTAGGACGTGGAATATGAGTCCGCGGCAAATGTAGTTACACTTAGTAAGAGAAACTAATGGAGACATGGATAGTGAAGAGATAAAAAGCATAATGTAATACAAAAAATGGCAATAATTTGGTAAACTTAAAGTCTACTTGATTTGATTGGCCTGGAGTAATCTCTTCAATTGAGTTAGTATATGACCAACACTAAATTTTACATAAATCATATTTGGTTTCTCATGCTATAATTTCTCTTTAGGCACCATGCAATAAATGCATGCTTGGCTCCTCTATATTCTGTGGAAGGGATGCATGTCATCACTGTGGAGGGAATCGGGAGCAACAAAGCTGGATTGCATCCAATTCAGGTAACACAGTTGGTTTCATATGTCCCCTGATTTTCTTGACATGGTTTTTCTACAAATTTATTGATGGAAATAGGGTTGATTTCTCATATGGTCACTCAACTAATAATTATTATTATCTCAGAAAATCACTTTTCTTCTGATTACAGTTTTTTCAACAAAGAAAGTGACTTTCTAAAATAATAACTATTACTTGAGTGACCATGTGAGAAATCTAGCTCGATGGAAATATTTCCTTATGCAACTTTCTTCTGACTCTCCTGCTATGTCCACTACATCCTAAAGGAATCATTGGCTCGCTTGCATAGCTCACAATGTGGATTCTGTACTCCTGGTTTCGTGATGTCCATGTATGCATTGCTACGATCATCTAAAGAACCGCCATCAGAAGAACAAATTGAAGAAAATCTTGCAGGAAATTTATGCCGATGTACTGGTTATAGGCCAATTATTGAGGCATTTCGAGTATTCGCAAAAACTAACAATGCATTGTACACCAAAACATCTTTACAAGGCATTAGCACTGGTGAGTTTATCTGTCCTTCAACAGGTAAGCCTTGTTCATGTGGGCCGCAGGCTGGAAGTAGTGAAAAAGAAAGCATTGAGAAAAATTTACGCAATGGCTGTGGCTGGAAGCCATTTCACAATGAGACTGATGGAACCACATACACCAGCAAAGAACTTATTTTCCCTCCAGAACTTTTATTAAGGAAATTGACTTATTTAAGTTTGAGTGGATCAAATGGACTAAAGTGGCACAGGCCTTTAAAACTTCAACATGTGTTGGATCTAAAAGCAAGATTTCCAGATGCCAAGTTAGTTGTTGGAAATACAGAGGTGGGAATTGAAGTCAGGCTGAAAAGAATACTCTGTCCTGTATTAATATCCGTTGCACATGTTCCTGAACTTAACCATATAAGAGTTGAGGATAGCAGCTTGGAAATAGGCGCTGCAGTGAAATTGTCACTGCTCGTGGATGTATTAAAGAAGGTAAGAGACGAACGTCCCGAGTATGAAACATCATCATGTCGAGCTCTCATTGACCAGATCAAGTGGTTTGGTGGAACACAAATACGGAACGTTGCATCGGTTGGCGGGAATATCTGCACAGCAAGCCCAATATCAGATTTGAACCCTCTTTGGATAGCAGCAGGAGCAAAGTTTTGTATAATGGACTGCGAAGGAAATGTCAGAACATGTTTGGCTAAAAATTTCTTCAAGGGTGATTCTAAAGTGGATCTCGGAAGTAGTGAAATTTTACTGTCAGTATCATTGCCTTGGAACAGGCCATTTGAATTTGTGAAAGAATTTAAGCAATCTCATAGGAGAGATGATGATTTTGCCATTGTGAATGCTGGGATGCGTGTCTGCCTTGAAGAGAAGCACCGGAAATGGGTAGTTTCAGATGCTTTGATTGTGTATGGTGGGGTCGCTCCATTTTCATTTGCTGCATCAAAAACTAGTCATTTTTTAGTCGGGAAAAATTGGAACAAGGAGCTGTTGCATGGTGCTTTGAAAATTTTAGGGGAGGAAATTGCGCTGAAGGAAGATGCACCTGGTGGGATGGTTGAATTCCGAAAATCATTAACGTTTAGTTTCTTCTTCAAATTTTTCTTGTGGGTTTGTCATCAAATGGATGGACAACCATCATTTATCGAGAAAGTTCCAGCTTCACATATTTCAGCTGTAAATTCATCTCTTCAACCATATATTAGTTCAGTTCAGGATTTTGAGATTAAGAAGCAGGGTAATTCTGTGGGTTCCCCTGAGGCTCATCTTTCATCAAGGCTTCAGGTAACAACGTTCATAACTTGAAAAAAGACCTTATAACCTATTTTTAACTCACTTTTCACTATAAGTTGAATTTAAATACATTTAGCATGAACATTAGTCTAACTATTCTTTACAAAAAGTATTATCAAACACAACTCCAACCCCAACTCCATAAATTCCAAAAGCTGAAAAATATTAGGACTCTATGGCAAAATGCCTTCTAAGACATTTAGCTTACAAAAATTGTGTTTGGGGTAGTGGTTTCACGTTTTAGTTTTTTCCACTTTATTTGTTTCTGGCTTGTGTAGGAACATATTTCTATTGATAAACACCATTGGTGCACTTTAATATTCTTGGATCCAATTAGTAAATGGATTTTTGTCTTCCTTTATAAATAATTACCAACAACTTTGGGTCCATTTGTTGCTTCTAACTTTGCTTTGGTATAGCTTTTTCTTCTGGGAAGGGAACTTTTACTATAATTATGATATCTATAGTGTACGAATTTTGAAATTGCTTGTCTATTCTGGAACTGGCATTGTGATAAAATAGTTGTCCATCTGCTATGTTTGTCCGACATCACTACTTAATATTTTTGCTGGAAAACATGACCATTTTCAGGTATCTGGAGAAGCAGAATATCTTGACGATGGGCCAACGCCACCCAATTGTTTGCATGCTGCTTTGGTATTGAGTGAAAAACCTCATGCTCGTATACTTTCAATAGACGATTCGGGTGCCAAGTCCTCTACTGGATTTGCTGGAATCTTTTTGGCTAAAGATGTACCTAGTAACAACAAAATTGGAGCAATTGTCGCTGATGAAGAAGTTTTTGCCACGGAGTTTGTCACTTGTGTGGGTCAGGTATGACGCTCTGAGATGTTGTTTTCATGATTAAATATATATATACCCTAATATAGATTAATATTCATGTTAAAGAAATGGACCTTGGGCCTATTATTTTCTGGGTGAATACTATTATTTTGTAGGTTATCGGTGTTGTTGTAGCTGACACACATGAAAATGCAAAACTTGCTGCTAGAAAAGTTCAAGTTGAGTATGAAGAGCTACCTGCAGTTTTTTCAATAGAGGATGCTATACAGGCTAACAGTTATCATCCTAATGCGGAAAGGCGTCTGAATATGGGTGATGTTGAACAGTGTTTTCAATCAGGTCAATGTGACCATATTATAGAAGGAGAAGTTAGGGTAGGTGGTCAGGAACATTTTTATTTGGAGCCTCAGGGCACTTTAATATGGACAGTGGATAGTGGGAATGAGGTGCACATGCTCTCATCTACCCAGGTACTTCAACAGAAATCTAGTCATTTTCTCATGTTTTGTCAAGTATATTTTGGTTTATAGGACATCAATTGTGGTGTTGGGTTCTTTGTTTGTCTTTTTTCCCAATAAAACCTGTTGTTTGCTTGGTTATATGTAATTTTTGATTATCCCTTTAAAAAGATGGTAATAAGTGTAATGGCTATCCATTGGCCATTGAATTGACAGCCGTTTCTTCTCCATAAAGCTTCAATCCTGATATGGAAGTCATTTTAGTTAATAAATTGCTCATATTTCCGAAAAGCACTAGATTATAATGTATGTTAGAAAACACTAGAATATACACTGCATAGTTTTGTATTCTTGAAGGCCCAGATGGCACACATTTGACCATGATATGCATTTTAAAATGCTTATTCTGTACTGCTACTCTTTACTTTTTTACACAGTAAAAAATCATGCAAAACCTATCTTTAACTATAGATAGCATTGCTCCCTGCTAAAGTTCATGATTTTGCTCTGGATTTCTCACACTCACATGATATATATATGTCTGATCAATTATAATTATCTAAGTTTGGCATTGTCAGATTAGAATTAGTCATGAGTGTGCTCTTTGACTTCAATTAGCTAGTTCCGCAAGGTTGTTTAGAATTTTACAGATCATTATTATGCTGTAAGCCTGGTTTGGTTCGACATATGAATTAGGGTGAAACCAGCTTAAAATGCTACATCCCTGTAATTTAATATCTCTGCTGAAAATTTTGTAAGAGGATCATTGTCTATTTTGCAGGCTCCTCAGAAGCACCAGGAGTATGTTTCTCACGTTCTTGGTCTTCCGATGTCAAAAGTGGTTTGCAAGACTAAAAGGATAGGTGGTGGATTTGGAGGCAAGGAGAGTAGATCTGCTTTCCTTGCTGCTGCAGTTGCTGTTCCATCATACCTGTTGGATCGTCCAGTGAAACTCATTCTGGATAGGGATATAGACATGAAGATAACTGGGCAGCGGCATAGCTTTTTTGGGAAGTACAAGGTAAGTAGATGAGTTTGTGATCATGCTATACACTGCTAGTCCCATTCTATGCGCCATTTGTATGGCATGGGAAAGTTTGTTTAACACATTCACTTCTGCAGTATTTATTCTCATGCGTTTCTGGGGAACGCATGATATCGTGGTTTAAATTAAATTTGTGTACTGGTGAACAATTTTTTGTTATTTGGGTGTGTCAAAATGGTAAGTGTGTCATATATGTCTTGATGGACGAATATTTATTCCTTCCAATTTACGGAAAGACATTGAATTGTTGAGCAGCATAAACAGATAAGAGTTCTTTAGGCATTTATTGGAAATAATTTTATTTTAAGCTTCTCATTTTACCCTCTATGACATGATTTTATAGCCATGCATACGTCATGGCGTGTTTCAGTCCACTAGTTTCAAAAGTTTGTCTTTCTTAAACTCCGTACGCAGCCAAACTGGTCCAGATAAAATGAAACAGAGGAAGGGCATTTTCTTTTGGATTGGATGAAAAATGTGACTACTCCTTTCTTATTCTTAGGTTGGTTTTACAAATGAAGGGAAGGTGCTTGCCTTTGATCTTCGTATATACAATAATGGTGGAAATTCGTTAGATCTATCACTTACTGTACTTGAAGGTGCTATGCTCCAAGCGAACAATGCGTATGACATACCAAATATGAGGGTTTATGGAAATGTCTGCTTCACTAATCTTCCTAGTAATACAGCTTTTAGAGGATTTGGGGCCCCACAGGTTATGCTAATGGTTGAGAATTGGATTGAGAGGATTGGCCTGAAAGTTAACAAAATCCCTGAAGAAATAAGGGTATGCCTTGTGCTTCTAATGATTTTCTAACTAGTCTTTCTTCCTGTGAGCTGCACGTCAGCTGCTTCATAGTCCGTTGCTTTCTTTAGTCTCACAGGTCATATATACAAATTGTTTCTCTTTTTCACCAGGAAATGAATTTTGTCAGTAAAGGATCAATCTTATATTATGGTCAGAAAGTTGAAGACTGCAACTTAGGGAGAGTCTGGAATGAACTGAAATCTTCTTGTGACTTCATTAATGCTCAAAAAGAAGTTGAAAATTTCAATCGACATAATCGATGGAAAAAGCGAGGTATTGCCATGGTGCCAACCAACCTTGGGATATCTTTCACAACAAAGTTTGTTAACCAGGTAAGTTGGTGTCTTTGCTGTACAACCTAGATTTCCCACATAGGTCCCTATTCCTTTGTGTAAATGAGGGTATTAATCATATTGCCAATTACATTGCCTTTATTTTATCTGGACACTGCTTTCAGCAAAGGTCTGCTGACCAACCCAAGCTATACTTCGTTCCATGCTGAGTGTTTCATATATTTATTTTATGATAAAGTATAATCCTAAAGATCTATGTTGGTTATTCACTGACTGATTCACTACAGGCAGGTTCTCTTATTCAAGTTTACACAGATGGAACTGTGTTAGTCACTCATGGGGGTGTGGAGATGGGCCAAGGTTTGCATACGAAGCTTGCCCAGATTGCTGCATCTTCCTTTAATATCCCTCTAAATGCAGTGTTCATTTCAGAGACAAGTACTGACAAGGTATTGGGTGTGAGACAAATAACAGTATATCATTGTTTGAAGTTCTAATTTTCTATTGGTGAAGAAACTGGGAATCATGTGACTTAACACTTATTTTGATTCTAAAATTATACTGTGATGAGAGAGATTTAAGAATGTTCTAGATGGCGATGAGAACTAAACAAGAAGTTGAATAACCAATATTAGAACTTGAACATATTCTAAATTTGATTCAGTTTCTTAATATTTTGAGCTTTGTCACTGCCTTTACTGGCAACCTGAAACTTTTGAAGTATATAATTATCTTCAGAGAAGGCATTGACCTTCCTTGGATCAACGGTGCTTTGTTCCTTGGATCGGGAGAGGGGCGGGAAATTCTTCATAGCACATCAAATTTTATTCAAAATCCTTGTGTTGCATACCATTTTTGTTATTCGCTTTATGAAAATTATTGCTCGTCTCATCTGCTTTTTTCGCCAATCCAGGTTCCAAATGCCTCGGCAACAGCTGCTTCTGTAAGTTCTGACCTGTATGGAGCTGCAGTACTGGATGCATGTGAGCAACTAAAAGCACGGATGGAACCTATTGCATCCAAGAATAACTTCAGCTCTTTTGCAGAGGTTCTCCTTTTGTCCTGGATTTTAAATAATCTTTTCTATTTTGAGTTAATGTTATTTCATTTCTATTCCGGTTTACTTCCCTGTCTGTCATTGAGAATATGTTGATGACTTATGCGCGGACAAGGATGGTAGGAAATTATTAATATGAATTTCTTGTTAATCTCTTCAATTTAATGGCCTGATAGGTACCATAAATGATATTAATTAAAGAGAAAACATGAAGGCTGTTGTCAATTCAGTTGTGGCTTGTGATCAACCTTATTATATTGTCTGTTTAGTTTCTGTTTCCTAGTCTTCCTTTTCTCCATTTTGCTTGATCTTCCTATGTTTAAGAGATAATCTGACTTCATCTTTCAGATAGAGAGCGATATATGCATATGCCTTAACACACCTTCCTTCCACCTTCAAATTATTTAATTGTCCCAACCCTACAATGTTTCCCCTAGTTTCTTGAAATAAATACAGTAACCTCCTTATCGGCAGTTCACAGTGCAACACTTCTTAAGCAGTGGATGCAAAGATGTGATATTCCCCTTCTGACTTTCAAAAACTAAAAAAGGGTAAGATCTGCCTTTGCCAACTGTTAAAGAAATGGACGTTGGGCCTAGCTTATTGCAAGAGTTGAGGATTGCACAAGACCATGCATGAGTCTAAATTCCCTTCCCATTACCGATGTAGGACTCTTCAAACCTCTGCTCACCCACGGCTAGACATCTAGAGCGCGAGCAATTTAATATGGGGGCCTGGCTCTAATACCAATTTGATGGAAAGTAATTTTACTCGATTCATAAATCTTTGAATGATATGCATTATTCACCTTTCTACTTTTCTACTCTACAATGGCATGATTTTGAAGAAGAGTCCTGAAAACCAGCAAAAAATGATGTGCGGAGTCTATGATTTGTCTTATCACAGTTGGAGAAGATGGTGAAATTTGCCTGCTAAATTCCTTTTCATGGGACTTACCCATCTAGGACGGCAGATAGTATTTTGTATAAGATGCAGTGAGTACGGAAGCTGATGGAGGACTTAACACATGGATATTGTAGCCAAAGAGAGTGGTATAGATATGTTAGTGGATGGTGAAACAAAATATTGCTGAATCATGACACTCCTAGTCACAAGATCATAGAAAAGGCTGGATGACGGGAGTTTTTTCATAACATGGATTTTAGATTTAGTAATGCCAGCAGTCTTTGTTTAGTTGCGTAAAGTTTTAGTTTACAAGGCAGTAAAAAGTTAAGGCTCTGAAAAGAAATCCCATACCTGATGCAAGATCAAAGATAGAGTATATCACATCATTTTCTTGGGAATTGTTGAGTTCCACATTGGTGGGATGAGGAAAAATTGGTCTCTTTGTATGGTCTTGGACAATCCTCATCTCATGAGCTAACTTTTGGGGTTGAGTCCGGCCCAAAATCCGTTGATCTATACTACAACAACATACCTGGTGTAGTCCCATAGTGGGGTCTGGGGAGGGGTAGAGTGTACTACCTTGAGGTAGGGAGTCCAAAATGATGAACAGTCCAAAGTAGTCCAGAGAAAGAAGCAGCAGAAGTACAAAAAATCATTTCTCTATCAGAAACTCAAATCGAAATTTCTTGAAAAAAGAGGACAGACTAGGAATTCACTATTCTATACCATGAAAGATTTTTGGTAATGGAGCATAAGGATTTTCTGGTATATTTCACTTTCGAATAAAGCTTCTGGCTGCTAAAATTTCTTTACATGGCATGTTCTTGTGTGGTTACACTGTACTATTACCAAGCCCTGATGAATTATTATGCATGTTTTTTTATATCTCCCCTTTATCATCAGAGCATAATTCTTTATTTATCTGACTTAAATTGTGTTTCTACCTCAAAACTTGACTCTGAAATTTGCACTGCCTTCTTCTACAGCTGTCATGAATCATGATGATAAAAGAGCTACATTGACGACTAACCACATGTCTTGTCTTTGATTGACTATCAGCTTGTCAGTGCGTGCTACATGGAGAGAATAGACCTTTCTGCTCATGGGTTCTTCGTTACACCTGATATTGGCTTTGATTGGAAATCTGGAAAAGGCAATGTATTTAGGTACTACACCAGTGGTGCTTCATTTTCTGAAGTAGAAATCGACACATTGACAGGCGATTTCCATACTAGGCGAGCAGATCTTCTCGTAGATGTTGGGTTCTCCCTCAATCCAGCGATTGATGTTGGACAGGTCATTGTTGTTCTCTCTGTACTGTTTATGTATACATTTTGATTTTTGTCATTTGTTTAACTGGTCTGTTTGATGAAATAATTTAACTGTATGAATTTAAAAGTATACTATCAATTAGTAAATGCTGAAGTTATTGATGATTGAAGCTGCAAGTTATGGCTTTTTCCAGATCTATCAACGTTTAGGTAATGTATGAGTAATCTTCATTTTGAATGGTAAACAAGAAGAAAGAACAGAGATCCGATTAGAGAAGGTCTCCATTTGTTTGTACAATGTACTGAGCTTGACAGGGATTATCAGATCTTCATTTTGTTCTTTTTCCGGAATGTGCTGATATCTACAAAGATGACTTGGATACATTTTGTAGAACGCCATTACCTCCCTCTTTTGCGGACTTGCAGTTTTGTCTATATTTAGATAGAACTAGAACCTCTATCTCACAGGATCATCTGAAATGGAGCTTTGCTAACATTCGTGCATACCCCTTACACACTTGATGCAGGTAGAAGGAGGTTTTCTACAGGGTCTGGGATGGTTTGCATTAGAAGAGCTAAAATGGGGCGATAAAGCACACAAGTGGATTTCACCTGGATACTTATTCACATCTGGACCTGGAAGTTACAAGATCCCAACTTTGAATGATGTGCCTTCCAAATTTAATGTCTCTCTTTTGAAAGTAAGTTTCACTGCTATCTCCATATGCATCTGCGCACCATATCTTGACTCTGCCATTAACATGCATCTGTATCTTGACTTTGCCATTAACAATCTGCTTGACATTTGCCAACAGAATGCCCCAAACGCCAAGGCTATCCATTTTTCTAAAGCAGTAGGGGAACCACCCTTCTTTCTTGCTTCATCTGTCTTTTTCGCCATCAAGAATGCCATAAAATCTGCAAGGATGGAAGCTGGTTATAACGACTGGTTCCCTCTTGATAATCCAGCCACTCCAGAGCGTATTCGAATGGCTTGCACTGATGAATTTACAAGACTAGTTGTGGATTCTGATTTTCGACCAAAGCTAAGTGTTTGATGGTTGAACTGTACTGAATAAGTGAAGTTCTTAGAGCTTCATATGATGTCTTCTTTACATTTTCCTGTGCCTGTTTCGAGCACTTTTAATATATGAATGGAAGAAAATGACCCTACAAAAATGTTGTAAATTTCAACAACTTTTTGAAAAACTTAATTAACATTATTTTTATGGGCAGTGTGTTTTTATATATGCAGAATGACGTGTACTTGGTTCCGTTTGTAAGTTGGACCTTTCTACTTATCAATTTGTCACTATTTTACATCTCTCTAACCATTGACCAAACTTATGTGACATTTGATAATGCTGAGTAGGAAAAATACGTTATTACACGTGTTACAACGTATATATCGACTTATGTAATATAGTATGCATTAAATAATGTCAATTTTTTAAAAACAAATCATATATATATATATATATATAAAAAAAAAGAAAACATTAGGCCCGCCTACGTGGCACCACCACAAACCAGAATTTTCTTTTAAATTTATTTATTTTCAAAACTAGCCTTCCCCTTTCAAGAAAAATTGTGACTTTTATGAAGAGTTGCGATTTTAATGAAAATTTGTGACTTTTGTGAAAAATTGTGATTTTTATGAATAGTTACGACTTTTATGAAGAGTTGCAACTTTTATATCAAAAGTTATAATTTTTCTGAAAAGTTATGACTTTTATGAAGAGTTGCGACTTTTATGAAAATTGTGATTTTTAAGAGAGGTTGTGACCTTCCAAATGGTTGCAACTTCCAAAGAGTTGTGGCGTTTTCGATAAGGCACAATACATTTTATTCACACTACCTCTGTTATCTATGAATATAGGGATATGCTGCCACTATTATTTGAAGGTTTTTTCAGTTGGATAGTTGAATTCAATTACATTCATTAAGCTTCTTATGAAGTTTGTTTCATTTCTAAAAGTTTTCATCCTCCTATTTCATGGAGCTTAATCTTTACTACAAGTCGTAGTGAGTCATGTAAGTATGACAACTTTTTTTGTTATTTTTGTGACTTTTTTCTTTTAACTTTGTTAAAAGTTACACAGAAGATGATTGAAAATTGATATTCTCTTTTGTTCTTTTCTACAGGTTTCTTCGTATAAACAAAGAAAATTGATTTTGATTGCAATGTCAAGTTACTACTCTTGCACCTTTAATTCCACAACTCATAACATTGTTGAAATGGTTGAATTTATTACATTTGGTTTTTTTTGTGAACAACACTTTTATTTCTGTTTATTTTTGCTATAGAGGAATTGAATTGAAATACATTAATTAAACTTCTTATGAACCTTTTTCATTTCTCATTTTTCATGAAACTTAATCATTTACTGTAGGACATATTACCGAATAATCATATGTAAATTTAATAAAATAGTCTAATTCTGTATAAAGCGTAAATAATTTACCTAGTTAAATAATAATCATGAGAGAATAATATGCAAATTCTTGTTAATGATGGACATGAATGACAAAATCAAAGATTAATTTCATTATTTCAATTTTATCTTTACGCAATTTTCAACATAATCTTCATATACAAAATTACATATTGTATGATTCATACCTATATCTTAAAATTATACTTTAATTGTGGCTCCCATCCCATAGTTAACTATGCGTCTAAATTTTATTTTTAATTATTTTCATCTACTAAATTTGGAATTGTATTACCTTAATTTCCAGTTGGACCATAATAAATAATGACTCATACAAAGTATACTAAGGAACAAAATATATCTATTTTTATAAAAAGTGATTAACTTACTGTCAATACTAGAAATTATTACGTTTTTAAAATCCTTATTAGTAACCCCTACACTCAATGAATTAAATTTCAATAATAAATAAATGTTTCCAAAACAATCCATGTTTTTTTAAGAATGGAAAGAATCATTTTTTGTCTTCTATTTTGATTGATAACAAATTATCTAAATATTACATGACTACTATTAATATTTCTTTTTTTAAAAAAAAATATTTTATAATATTTTAATTTAGAATAAAAATAAAATAGTTATCTAACTTTTGATTTTGAGAATTCCACTTTTCATATGAATTTCTAGTTGATTTTGGCTGAGTTTTAAAATTTGAAGATAGTATTTTCGAAATTCTCTTAATATAAAAGTAAGGGAAAATGCACAAGTATCCCTCAATCTATGTCCGAAATTTCAGATACACACTTATATTATAGTAAGTTCCTATTACCCCTGAACTTACTTTATAACTAATTTTTTATCCCTTTTCGGCCTACATGACACTAGCTTGAAAAAAAAAAGTCAGCCGGCGTTGAACTCACAAAATGGTGTCACGTAGGCCAAAAAGGGTAGAAAATTATTAATAAAATAAATTCAGGAGGGTAATAGAACCTTAGTATAGTATAAATGTGTCTCTGAAATTTTGGGCATTGGTTGAGGGGGTACTTGTGCATTATCCTAAAATAATAATAATTGACTATTTGACTTAAAAGTATTACTCTAATGACAAGATGATTTTATTTATTTTTTAATTTTTATATACTTTCCATTAAACTTTATTTGTCCCTATTTTTTTAATTTATTTAAAATTAATACTTATTAATAATTCTAGGGAAAAAGATCAAATATGCCCCTAAACTATTTAAAAAGGTCTAGATTTACCCTCCGTTTAAAGTTTGGTTCACTCATGCCCTCGCCATCCAACTTTTGGTCCAAATATGCCCTTATGGGCATTAGTTGCCATGTTGGACATATCCAACTCATTTTTCATTTCTTTAAATGCCACATGGAATTGTCATGTCATTTTGACCTTACCACATAACATTTATATGAAAATGGAAAAATATTCGGACTCGTAAACACCTAATCCGACCCATAAATCAGCTCCTTTTAATTCACTATCCGACCCATTTTTAACAATTTTGTTTAATTTTTATTATTGCGGTAAATCCCGAAAATGAGTAATTGATTAATAAAAAATAGAAAAAATATGAAACAAAATATAAAATTAACGCCAAAAATTCACAAATAAATATAGTAACCTTAAATCTAACATTTGGATTTTTTAATTTTATTTTTATTTTTTGATAAATCTCGAAAATGAGTAATTGATTAATAAAAATTATGAAAAATATGGGGGGAAAAATATAAATTAACGCTAAAAGTTCACAAATAAATATAGTAACATTTAGATCTACAATTTTTTTTAAATTTTTTTATATTTTTCGACAAATCTCGAAAATGAGTAATTTTTTAATAAAAAGGGAAAATATGAAAACAAATAAAAAATATACGTCAAAATTCACAAATAAATATAGTAAACTTAAATTCAATAATTTTTTTATTTTATATTTTTTCATATTTTACTGTTTTTTATTTCTGAATTTTTACATAATTTTTATATTTTTTCATATTTTTTGTTAATAAACTCATTTTTGGGATTTGTTGAAGAAATTAAAAATTAAAAAAATGTTGAAATTGTTGAATTTAAGGTTACTATATTTATTTTTTAATTTTTGGCGTTAATTTTATATTTGTTTCATTCTTTTTATTAATCAATTACTCATTTCGGGATTTATCGAAAAAATAAAAAAAAAGTGTTTAAATTTAATATAAGGTTACTATAATTATTTATGAATTTTTGGCGTTAATTTTATACTTTTTTCATATTTTTCTATTTTTTTAATTAATCAATTACTCATTTTCGAAATTTATCGAAAAAAATAAAAATTAAACAAAATTATTGAAAATTGATCGGATAATTCATTTAAAAGGGGGTTGATTTATGGGTTGGATTAAGTGTTTATAAGTCTGAATATCTTTCCATTTTCATTTAAATGTTATGTGGTAAGGCCAAAATGACATGGCAATTCCATGTGGCATTTAAAGAAATGAAAAATGAGTTGGATATGTCCAACATGACAACTAACGTTCATAAGGGCATATTTGGACCAAAAGTTGGATGGCGAGGACATCAGTGAATCAAACTTTAAACGGAGGGTATATCTAGACCTTTTTGAATAGTTTTGGGGCATATTTGACCCTTTTCCCATAATTCTAACATGTAAAATAATATGCTTAACATCACGAGGTAAAGAGTTATCCTATTTTTTTTAATAGTCAGATCCAATCAAATTATTTTTTAATTCAGATAATCACACCTAACATGTTCTCACAGGGTTAATAAAATACTTTTCTCCCTTATTTATTTGCAAACTATATTAAATAAAGATATGTGGATAAACTTAAGAATAAAAGAATAATATAAAGATAAAAAATAATTTAGCCAAAGTAATAAAATTAGGAAAAATTTACATAAATTAATATATTTTAAAAAATAATTACTGGTTTTAGCGATACTTTTTGTTTATTATCATTTATAGTAATGCTGTGTTAAATCTATAATATGTATTAAAAGTGAATTATGTATGCAATATATATGAATTTTAATTGTTTTTTTTGAAATATATCATGTTTGTTTGATAAAAAATTGTCACATTGTATTATAAGTATATTAAATGTGTGATAAATGTATTATTCATCATTAAAATTTGTATCAAATGTGAATAATAAATTGTTCTTTGTAATATGTATTAAACTTGTATTATAATTAATTAAAAGTGATCAAGTGAAAAAAAAATATTATTGCTATAAATGATAAAAAAAATTTACTATGGCATATTTATGTAGATTTTCCAAAAAACTAGATCTAATACGATAAGAAAAATATAAGTTAAGAGGAATAATATAATTTTTTTTTTATTTTTTTAGAGTGTATTAACATTATTTTCTACAACACTATTTATAGGATTAAATTGAAAAATATCAAAGAATGCCATAAATATTATATTAAACCATGAGAGTTACTATCCATAATCAAAGAAATAGATAGAAATAACAATTATTCATTTAACCATATTATCAATAACATTATTATCAATAAATCAAAAAATTAATCTAGATTATTTTTTATCTACTATTTTAGATGAAGACAATTTTTTCCCTATGTTTTATCTCTTGATATTAAATAATTATACTTAATGGAATCATTGATCCAACACTATATATATAACTATATTATAGTAGCGAATTTGAGGAGCTTAGGGTCAGCTGGTCAATTGACCGATTTGCCCTTCTCCTCGACTTATTCTATTTATATTTCGTATTTTATATGTTTTAATTTATTTTTATTTTAATATTTTCTTTTTCTATATACTATGTATTGAAAGAATTAGTATTAAAAATTAATCAAAATATTATACATTTGATTATCTCAAAATTTCACATGTAATACATAATTAAGACTGAGAGAGTATCATTTATTATTTAAAAATCACATTAAGAGTGCTATAAATCAAGATATTAACAACTTAATATAATGAAAATCATATTAAAATATGCTAAATTTCACATGGCCACATAAATTGGCACGAAGATCGTAACATATATTATTTGAAAATTACATTAAGAGTACTATTAATCATAACTTAAAATATGAACATGTTAAAAATTTAATTAAATCTCAAAATTTAACATGTGCCATATTAATTCGGACAAGAGAAATAACATATATTATTTAAAAATTACGTACTTGAAATACTTTTTTAAAAAATATATTAAAAAATTAATCAATTCTCAAAATTTCACATGTGCTACATAAATCATAATAATTAATAATCTAAAATATTTTTAAAAATATTTAAAAAAAATTAACACACTCTCAAAATATCATATATAACAAAAATATTATTTGAAAAGTACGTTAAAAATATAATAAAAAAATAGATAATAAACATTTAAAAATTTAATTGGCTCTTATAACTAAATTGATATACATTGGACCCGGGCTTGTCCGGGCTTTTATATGTAGTATATAATATACGTAGCTTGAGCCTATCATCTTACCCATGTTATATTGTGTTATTGATTTAAATATAATAGTTACTTATTATTTAAGTTTTATTATGTGATATCGTTTAATGCATCATTAGATACTGACGAAAAATTTATTTTATTTAACGATAATTAGTCACTATCTTAATATATTTTTTTCTCATTTTCTCTTTTATTTATTATTTAATAATTATATTATATTTTTTGTTTTATCTTTTATAGTAATTTTGATCCTATATCATTCATATTATAGACGTGTAATATTATGTAATAATGAAAAACAATACATAACCGTCATCCAAATAAACAAAATTTTAATATAAACTGACTCTAATTTTCATAATAAAAATCTTATTGAATACATTATAAAACAAATTATAATCGCCGTCAAAATAAAATAGTAATGAAAGTGTGATCCTCGAAATAAAGTTTAGACATGTTATAAAAAAATATATAACGTTATTTAGACAAAATTTTAAACTAATTATAATTTTTATAATAAATTTAAATACATTATGAAACAATACGTAAAAACGATACGCAACCGTGAGAGAGTTTTAGTCGAAGCCGACTCTGATTTCCACGACAAAATCTGTTAGCCAAATCAAACCCCAATACTCTTTCATCGCTGATTGGAAAAAATGGGTTCTTTGATGAAGGAGGAAACGATAGAAGAGGAATCAAAGGAAGCAATTTTGTATGTTAATGGAATTCGTCGAGTGTTACCTGATGGATTAGCCCATTTGACTCTTCTTGAATATCTTAGAGGTTAGTTTTTAAGCGTTTTGTGGTTTTTTTTTTGTCAGGAACAGTATAAAATGAACAAGGAACTAAGTTAGGCATTTAGCTATGGATTTTGGATCAAGATTTTGACCATGAAATTTGATGAGATATTAAAAATTTGATCTTTAAGGCAGTTTTTGGGGAGAAATTTTACTTTTGTACATAAAACTTCAATATGCATGTCCAGACAACATAAGCTTTTTGAAAATCATAAATTTAAAAGACTCAATTTTCAAGTTTGTGCTGAGCTGTATTTCTGTTTTGTTTCTATGGTAAATGTTCAATTTGGGTAATTTCTACTAGTGTAAATCTAAATACTGAAAGGACTATGCTTTCTCCAGCTAGGTATAATCTGTGGATTTCATATGTTGAGTATATTTTTGGGTTTGTTAACGTTCTCGCTGTTAATCTGTGCTTTATCCACTTCTGTGGCCTGGAAGTATTGCCATGTTAAAATCTGACAAACAAATCAAATAGAGCTAGTATATAGAAACTCATTATATCAGATATAAAGAGAAGTTGAAAGAATAGTAGCTTTTTTAAAAAGTAGAGCACTGACCTTTGATTGAGTGATAGTAGTTGTGCATAACTAAAGACAGCTTGATATGTCTGCACTCTGCAGTCAAAAGATATCAACAGTAGAAAATGACGAGGAAGATTGAAAACGTGTTTGGCTAAGTTCCAAGAATTAAAAGTGCTTATTGTAGAGAGTTTCGGTGTTTATCTAGCTTATAGGAGCAAAATAAGCGTTTTTGAACAGTAACAGAAGATATTTTTCAAAATTTCAAAAATTTCCAGAGGCATTTTTGGAAGCTTGATCAAGCTTAAATTACTGTTTAAATATTGGTAAAGTAAATTTGATTAGGCGAATTCAAATTATTACTATAAAAAAATTAGAAAATATTTTCAAAGTTCAACAGATTTTAAAAAAATTGATCAAACATGTGGTAAGCAGGAGTGTGAGGAGTTCGCCTGCTTTTGAGAAAGTTGACCATGACCAAGGATGATAAGTAAAGTAACTTTAAAGATTGGATCAAGAGGAGAAGAATTAGTCGAAAACCTGAACACTAAATATATATAATTTATTAAAAAAGATGTAGATAGTAGATATGTGTTATTGAGGGGATTGCAGAAGTTTGTGAATAGTTCCTTATATTAAATAGTAATATTAGTGGGTTAGCTAATGTTGACGTACCGGGATGACTTCCAACTGTTCAGTGACATACAGTTGATTATATTTTCTGTAGTCTTAACTTCTGCTGGTGTTTGATCTTGTAAATCGGTGCAGGTTGGATCTTAAGACCTTTATTGTTTAATACATATATTTCAACATTGAACAACCAATTACTTCCTTTTCTCACTTTTCTATTAATTAGACTTGGGCATCATCTGTTAATTCAATCTCCATTTTTATAAATGTTTGTGGCTTGCTGGCTGAGCAATCAATATGTTTGTACTTACCCTTTAGTTATGCAGTTGTAAACATATAGTGTTAAAAGTTTGTTGAGTCCATTTTCGAGTTGCTGCCAATCTGTAGCGTTTATGCTGTTGTTGGTACTTTCTAATGAATATGTTTTATACATCATCTTGAGAACTCACTACACCTTAGAGTCTATGTTGCCCAATACTTCCAGGAATTTGTAGTTTTTATTTCTGCTTAGATGATTGATCTAGATTTTATCCTCTCAGTCTCTCTCTGATTCTGTTTTGGTGGTTTATCTGAAGTTGCTCTTTCTCTGTGGCTATACAGAAATAGGCCTGACAGGCACCAAGCTAGGCTGCGGTGAAGGTGGGTGTGGGGCATGCACTGTAATGGTTTCTTTTTTTGATCAGAATCTGAAGAAATGTGTGTGAGTCTCTTTCCATCATCCATCTACCTCTCCAAGTCTCTCTGATATCTTCTTTTGGGGTGTGCGGGTTAATGCATGATTTAGAGGATAGCAATGAATTCGGCACTTGTTTGCATTCGTATGAGTTACAATTTGTGCTGGATTGGTGTGATCCATGTCTTGATCTATGGGGTGTTTTTCTTCTGATTAGTTGTGTGATTTCTCTGAGAGCTGAGATCTTTCTCGTTAGTTTTTGAATCCCCAAATAGTTACTTCCATTTTGTGTGGTAGGGAATGGCATTATTGATTGTATTAGGCAGTAAAAAACATTCGCCTTTCTTCTGTCGCTCTTTGTACTGTTTGTTTGTCTGTTACTCAGCCATACATGAGCTGAGGAAGTCAGTTAGGTGGGTCTTGGATAATTATAGGAGGTACGTTTTCATTCCTGTGAACTTATGTCTTTTTAACATCTAAAGAAGTATGATAGCTGTCAGGATGGATAGCGATTAGCTCTCGGCATAGTTCTAGAAGATGGCTGCTGATAGTAAAAATTTGGATAAATGTTCTTTATCCTCAATTGATTTTGTATCCTTCAACGAACGAAACAAGCTTTCTTTAGAATTGGGAAGGTGGAAAGTTTAGAGACCTTATCACTATGCATCTGTTCTAGCAGACTAGTAACAGATTGTGAACCCTTTGGCGATGGCCTGACCGAATACAAGGTTAACCTAGAAGTCAGTTGTGAAGGTTACTTAAAAATGAATAAAGCATCCATGTTTCTTGTGATCACTATGTGAATCCTTGGCAAGTATGTAAGCCCCATGCGCAAAAGAAAGCACCACCACAAGAAAAAATATGAGATCACTACTACCAAAACCTGAAATGAATAATTATCATGCTAGATATATAGTCTTCATTCTAGTATCCATTGAGCATGAGCTTTTTGTAACACTGCTAATCCTGGCTTTGAGATGATGTCTTATTCTGCTCTAAGTTCTCTGGTTGGGATGGTGGGAGTGGTGGTCATGTGAGTCTTTGGCAAATGTATTTGACTTAGGGAGTATAGAGAAACTAGTTGAAAAATGTTGAGCATATAATTAAGTAATATAATGTGTGTTCTCTCTAACAACTTAGATTTTAGATGATTTCAACATGGTATTAGAGCAAGCAGAGGTTCTGGGATCGAACACCACCACCCATATCAAAAAGAATTTCCACGTGCTTGATCCATGGAAAAAATTCAAGACGACACTTGTAACAGTTAAGCTTTTAGATGAGATGGTCACACGCTTCAACAAAGAACATGGTTAGTTAAGATCTAAAAGAACAAAATCATAATAATATATTAGCAAGCAATAAATTGGTAAACTTGAAGTCTGCTTGATTTATTGGCCCCTGGTTTATCCCTCCAATTCAGTTAGTATATGACTATCAAAAATTTCCATAAATCATATTCAGTTTATAAAGTTGTATTTTCTCTATAGGCACCATGCAGTAAATGCATGCTTGGCTCCTCTATATTCTGTGGAAGGGATGCATGTCATTACAGTGGAGGGAATTGGGAACCGCAAAGCTGGGTTGCACCCAATTCAGGTACATTAGTTGGTTTCACATGTCACATGATTTTCACATGGTATTTCAACATTATTTGTTAATTCAAATAGTACCTTTTTATGGATCATGATATATGCAACATTTTTGTAACAACTCTGCTTTTCAACTACATTCTAAAGGAATCGTTGGCTCGCTCGCATGGTTCACAATGTGGATTCTGCACTCCTGGTTTCGTCATGTCCATGTATGCATTACTACGATCATCTAAAGAACAACCTACAGAAGAGCAAATTGAAGAAAGCCTTGCTGGAAATTTATGTCGATGTACTGGTTATAGGCCAATTGTTGACGCATTTCGAGTATTTGCAAAAACTAGTAATGCTTTATACACCAACACATCTTTACAAGACATTAATGCTGGTGAATTTATCTGTCCTTCAACGGGTAAGCCTTGTTCATGTGGGCCGAAGGCTGAAAATAGTGAAGAAACCGTCAAACATAATTTAAGCAATGATTGTGGCTGGAAGCCATTTTCTTACAATGAAACCGATGGAACCACATACACCAGCAAAGAACTTATTTTTCCCCCTGAACTTTTATTAAGGAAATTGACTTATTTAAGTTTGAGTGGATCAAATGGACGGAAGTGGTATAGGCCCATAAAACTTCAACATCTGTTGGATTTAAAAGCAAGATTTCCAGATGCCCGGTTAGTTGTTGGAAATACAGAGGTGGGAATTGAAGTCAGGCTTAAAGGTATTCACTATCCTGTATTAATATCTGTTGCACATGTTCCAGAACTTAACTATATAAGATTTGAGGATGATGGCTTAGAAATAGGTGCTGGAGTTAAGTTGTCACAGCTTGTGGATGTATTAAAGAAGGTAAGAAATAACCGCCCTGAGTATGAAACATCATCATGTCGAGCTCTCATCGAGCAGATAAAGTGGTTTGCTGGAACACAAATACGAAACGTTGCATCAGTTGGTGGGAATATCTGCACTGCGAGCCCAATATCAGATCTGAACCCTCTTTGGATGGCAACAGGAGCTAAGTTTCAAATTATTGACTGCAAAGGAAATGTCAGAACATGTCTGGCTAAAGATTTCTTCCAGGGTTATCGTAAAGTGGATCTGACAAGCAGCGAAATTTTACTGTCAGTATCATTGCCTTGGAATAAGCCATTCGAGTTTGTGAAAGAATTTAAACAATCTCATAGGAGAGATGATGATATTGCCATCGTCAATGCTGGGATGCGTGTCTGCCTTGAAGAGAAGGACAAGAAATGGGTAGTTTCAGATGCTTTGATTGTATATGGTGGGGTTGCTCCACTTTCATTTGCTGCATCAAAAACTAGTGACTTCTTAATCGGAAAAAGTTGGAATAAAGAGCTGCTACAGGATTCTTTGAAAATTTTGGAGAAGGAAATTGTGCTGAAAGAAGATGCACCTGGTGGGATGGTTGAATTTCGGAAATCATTAACTTTTAGTTTCTTCTTCAAATTTTTCTTGTGGGTTTGCCATCAAATGGATGGACAGACATTATTTCTTGAGAAAGTTCCAGCTTCGCATATTTCAGCTGTAGATTCATCTCTTCGACCATCCGTTAGTTCAATTCAGGATTTTGAGATCAGGAGGCATGGTACTTCTGTGGGTTCCCCTGAAGTTCATATTTCATCAAGGCTTCAGGTAACAACATTCATATCTTGATCATATGCAATATTTATTGATGTCTATTCCTGAAATGTTCAGATTTGGAAGATGATAATTCCACAAAATTCTAGATTGCATGTGGACAGACAAGAAGCAACTGCTAAATGCTTAAAGACTTCTTGACCTCCTAGCATGGCACTTATTCTTGTGCCATAATTGACGTAAGGGATGGAATGTCCTTTGTGCTAATGGAGTTCATGAACATAGCTAATTTTTTACTTCTGCAATTCTGATGAAGAACAAGCACACAAAAGATACATTTGTTATCGGTTCATGAAAAGTGAATTTAGGTTTTTAGTTCCTTGCTCCTCCTCCTCCTTGTTGTGTATATTAGGGTTGTATCAGGGTGTCACTTTATACTTTCTCCAGTTTATATATTTTCTGGCTTGTGCAGGAGCGTATTTCTAGTGATGAACAACATTGGTTCCCTTTAAAATTCTTGGATCTAGTAATAAATGGATTACCATATTAATATTAATTTCCAATCAACAACATTGGTTCCCTTTATTACTTCTATTTTGATCTGGTACTCTCTCTTTTGAGAAGCAAGCTATTTCTATGATTGCAAAATCTGTAGTGTGCAGCTGTGTCTGTGCATAGGAAATTGGAGCTTTTGAAAGTGTTTGACTATTTTGAGCTGGCATTATTGATGAAATAGCTGTCCTTATATTGGCTCTGTTTGGCCAAAATTGCCACTTATATCTTGGCTGATTAACTTGACTTTCAGGTTTCTGGAGAGGCCGAATATACAGATGATGCGCCAATGCCACCCAATAGTTTGCATGCTGCTCTGATATTGAGTAAAAAACCTCATGCTCGTATACTTTCAATAGATGATTCGGGAGCCAGGTCCTCTCCTGGATTTGCAGGTATCTTTTTGGCTAAAGATGTACCTGGTAATAATATGATTGGACCAGTTGTTCACGATGAAGAACTTTTTGCCTCAGAGTTTGTTACTTCTGTGGGTCAGGTATGATGGTATACTGTGAGATGTTCTCTCCATGCACAAAATCTGTAAACTATATTAGGTTATAAACTGGCTTCTGTTGCAATGTTAAGTGGGGCAGACTTGTAATAAGATTTTGATGACTTTATAATTTTAACTGTTTTTTCATAGCTACCTATTATTGACTGGTTGAATATTTGTAGGTTATCGGAGTGGTTGTAGCTGACACACATGAAAATGCAAAACTTGCTGCTAGAAAGGTTCATGTTGAGTATGAGGAGTTACCTGCAGTGCTATCGATAGAGGATGCTATACAGGCCAACAGTTATCATCCTAATACGGAAAGGTGTATGACAAAGGGTGATGTTGAACAGTGTTTCCGGTCAGGTCAATGTGACAGTATTATAGAAGGAGAAGTTAGGGTAGGTGGTCAAGAACATTTCTATTTGGAGCCTCATGGCACTTTTTTATGGACAGTGGATAGTGGGAATGAGGTGCACATGATCTCATCTACCCAGGTACTACAAACATAAATCTAGCCCATTCTCTCTTAGTTCCTCAAGTATATGTAGGTTTATAGGGCATTAATTTTGGTGTTGTATCTTTTTCTTCTTCTCGTGGTTTGCTTGTTTTAATGTAAGTGTTGATGTAATCATTGAAAGAAGTGGTAATAAGGGGATGTGCTAGCCATCTGCCAATAAGTTGCCAAAGCCTTGATAATATCATTGAACTCAATTCCAGTTAATAAGTTGCTCTTACGCCCAAACTGCAATTGATGTTAGAGCTTTGTTTAGAAAAAACCATGTGTCCTGCATGTTTTCAATGTTTGGAACTCTTAGATGACACATTTGACATTGATTGCCTTTTTATATGCTAATTTTGTGAATGCTATTATTTTAAATTTTTGACACAAAAATCGAAAAGATTTGCAGAACTTAGTTTTAATTAGAAATACCAAAGCTAATCTCCTAAAGTTCTTAGCTTTGCTCTACATACTCTTTCTTCTCAGACTCGCATGATATATATGTGATCAAACATAGTCATCTACGTTTGGTGTCAGTTTGAAAAAATCATGAGTTGTTTTTATGATTTCGGTTCTAAATAACTATTGGTTTCTTGAGATCAATATCATGCTGTTAGATGGGTTTAGTTCGACATGTCGATTAGGTCAATATCCAGTTTAAGATGCTACATCTCTGTATTTTCTTGTTTGGAAAGGATGAATACATGTGCTAATTTGGTGTCCCAATCTTTGTCTATCTTGCAGGCTCCGCAGAAGCACCAGAAGTATGTCTCTCATGTTCTTGGTCTTCCGATGTCAAAAGTGGTTTGCAAGACCAAAAGGATAGGTGGGGGATTTGGAGGCAAGGAGACTAGGTCTGCTATGCTTGCTGCTGCTGTGGCTGTTCCATCATACCTGTTGGATCGTCCAGTGAAAATTATTCTTGATAGGGATATAGACATGATGATAATGGGGCAGCGACATAGCTTTCTTGGGAAGTACAAGGTAAATAGATGAGTTTATGATCATGTTATTCACAGCTAAACTCATTCTATGCAACATTTGGATGACACGGGAAAGCTTGTTTAACTCACTCACTTCTGCGGTGTTTATTGCTCAAGCATTTGTGGGGAACACATGATATTGTAGTTTAAATTTGAATTAGTGTAACTAGTATCCGTGAACAGATTTTGTTATTTGAGTGTGTCAAATGTTTTGGGATGTGTCGAAATGGTAGATATTTCATAAATATGGTGATGAACAGATATGTACACTTTCTGATTTACTCTAACACATTGAATTGTTAGGCTGCATAGACAGATACACTCTTTAGTCATTATTTGCATAATGTTTTGGGATGTGTCGAAATGGTAGATATTTCATAAATATTGTGATGAACAGATATGTACACTTTCTGATTTACTCTAACACATTGAACTGTTAGGCTGCATAGACAGATAAACTCTTTGGCCATTCTTTGCATTGGATTTTGTAGTGAATTAATAACTACTGGAGAAAGTGGAGGCTACGAACTGGACAAGTTCTTTCCCAGCCTGTTGTGCTGTTCTTGTTACATGGACCAATCAGTATAATACTTTAGATGTAGATTGTTGGACTATATAAGCCTCCTCAAGTGGAGGGAGCAGATATAGATTATTGGACTATATAAGCCTCCTCAAGTGGAGGGATGATAGGAAGGGAAACATTTGGTTTTATTGGTTTTACTAATGTGTTTGGTAGGCATTGGTTTGCGTCATTTTCTGTTCTGATTTCCATTAGCAGTTTCTTTTTGAATATGGAGAAACAATGTTAACATTCTCTATTATTGTTAGGTTGGCTTTACAAATGCTGGGAAAGTGCTTGCCTTGGATCTTCATATCTACAATAATGCTGGAAATTCGTTAGACCTATCAACCGCTGTACTCGAACGTTCTATGTTCCATTCGCACAATGTCTATGAAATACCAAATGTGAGGGTTAATGGAAAAGCATGTTTCACTAATTTTCCTAGTAATACAGCTTTTAGAGGATTTGGAGGCCCACAGGGTATGCTAATTGCTGAGAATTGGATAGAGAGGATTGCGGTGGAAGTTAACAAAAGCCCAGAAGAAATAAAGGTATGCCTCGTGTTTCTGATGATTGTCTGAATAGTCTATTTTCATATGTGATGCATATCAGCAACTTCACCATTTTCACTTCCTTTAGTACTGTAGATGGTGATGTATATGGATTGTTTTCGCATTTTTCATTTTTCCACCAGGAAATGAATTTCATCAGTGAAGGGTCAGTCTTGCATTATGGTCAAAAAGTTGAAGACTGTACCTTGGGGCGTCTCTGGGATGAACTGAAATCTTCTTGTGACTTCATTAATGCTCAAAATGAAGTTGAAATTTTCAATCGCCATAATCGATGGAAGAAGCGAGGTATTGCCATGGTGCCAACCAAATTTGGAATAGCTTTCACTTTTAAGTCTATGAACCAGGTACATTCTTTTTTTTTCTGTACTCCCTAAAGTTCCTAGTTAGGTCCATGTTCCTTTGAGTAGTGAGTAGTTTAATTATTGCCTTCATTCTACTCTGCTTTCAGAAATGATCTGCTAACCAGCCTAGGTGGCTGGATATATTTAAGCTATTTCTTTGGTACCTGTGAGCATGATAACAGCCGTTGGTTGACTTCTGTAATTGATTAAGTTTTCCACTTTCTTTTGAGATAAGGTTAAAAAGCATTCCATTTAGTGTATAGGACCACAGGCTATTGCCCCCTTTCAAGATGTGATTAAAAAAATGAGACTCCTATTGATCACACATTTCTCATTCTTTCAAGCAATTTAGAAAATGCAAGTGGTAGAGGTGAAGAGCACCTGAATAAGTTAGGATGTAGCTGTAAATAGTTCTACAGGAGATATAGGTTCATGTTCTTCAGAAACAACACCTTTTTCTTTGTTGATTGTTTCATAATTTTACCTCTATGATAAGTTGTAATCCCAAAAGCTTAAGTTGGTTATTCACTGACTGATTGACTACAGGCAGGTGCTCTTGTTCAAGTTTACACAGATGGAACAGTGTTGGTCACTCATGGGGGTGTGGAGATGGGCCAAGGTTTACACACGAAAGTTGCTCAGATTGCTGCATCTTCCTTTAACATCCCTCTAAGTGCAGTATTCATTTCAGACACAAGTACCGACAAGGTATTGAGTGTGAGACGAATATCATTATATCATTGTTTGAAGCTTCTATTCTTCTATTGGTGAACAAATACATGGGAATCACATGGCATAATTCTTGTTATATTCTAATATCAGCTGGGACGAGTTATCAAAAAATATTAGCTATGACGACAGAAAGGGTTAGGCATGTACTAGATGGCGATGAGAGAAAACGAGCTAAACCAGAAACTTAATAGCCTATAAAGGGAAGCCCGGTTCACTGAGCTCCTGCTATGTGCAGGGTTCGGGGAAGGGACGGAGCACAAGGGTCTATTGTACACAACCTTACCTTGCATATCTGCAAGAGGCTGTTTCCATAGCTCGAACCTGTGACCTACTGGTCACATGACAATAACTTTACCACTTATGCCAAGGCTCCCCTTCCATAATAACCAATATTAAAACTTGAATTTACTCGGTCTGTAAATGTTGAACTTAGATACTGCCTTCACTTGCTACCTAAAATAATTGAAACTGATCTCCCTCAGCCAAGCAGTGGTTTGCTTGGTTTGGGGTGTGTGTGTGTGGATATTTCTTCTAGCACATCATATTGTTTTATTCAAATTTCTTGTGTTGCATGTCAATTTTGTTTGCAGATTATGAAAAATATTGTTACCTGCCTCATCTAGTTTGCTTGCCAATCTAGGTACCTAATGCTTCACCAACAGCTGCTTCTGCAAGTTCTGACATGTATGGAGCTGCAGTATTGGATGCATGTGAGCAAATAAAAGCCCGGATGGAGCCTATTGCATCCAAGTCTAACTTCAGCTCTTTTGAGGAGGTCTTTTCTTGTGCTGGCTTTTAAGTAATTTTTTGATTTGATATCTGTTTTATTTCATTCCTAATCTGCCTGACTTGCTTGTCTATCATTTGAAATTTGTTTATGACTTATGTTTTGAGGAGGAAATGATAAAATACTCTACTTGTGAATTTCTCTAATTTAATGGGCTAATAAGTACAGTAAGTGATAATTAAATTAAAGAGCAAACATGGTGGGCTGTTCAAATCAGTTGTGGCTTGTGATCATCCCTGTAATATTGTCTGTTTCGTTTTCCTTTACTCCTCTTTCCTTACTCCATTTTGCTTGATCCGTATCATACTCTCTTTTTCTTCTTATGGAATACTAAATCTAATCTGACCTCATTTTTCAGATAAAAAGGGATATATGCATCCCTGATACACCTTCTTTTCTCACCTTCAAATTATTTTGATTGTAACCACCAAATGATGGTTTCCTCCTACAGTAACTCCTTGTGTGAAATTCACACTTCTTCAGGGTTAGGCACCAATTGTGAAGAAGATGATAAGGCGTATATCATTTGGAAGAAGATATTTTATCTTTGAAGTTCATCAGAGTATTGAAGACCTTATGTTTCTGTTGTCTTTTTTCTTTTACCTGACCAAGTTGAGTCTGAGAAGTTCAAGGAAGAGAAACCAGCGATCAGTAGATATGCACTTTAATGAAAAGAAGGGATGCAAATGCCACATGCTCTGGAAGGAGATACTAAGCTCTAGGCATTATTATTAGTCTACAGTGCATGCATCTGGCATGTCTCCAAGCATAGCTTTGCATGGGCTAGTGTTTGACCAGGCTTGTTGCCTATTTCCTTATAATTGAAGGAATTAAGGACAAGGAAAAAGAGTCTAAGGAGTTACATGAGTGTAGAAAACGTACAAGGATATATGAATAATTACAAGTGGTGCTTACTGCTTACAGCTTTTTCAGAACCATGGGAGGTCCAATAGAAGTCCTTATATCAAAAACAACAAATTATGTAGTGTCCTTAGATGAATATTTGTTAGGTGGTAAGCTAAGAAAAGGAAGGTGGAAAAAATTCAATGTCAGAAGAGAACAAAACGTTAAATGGTAAGAAGTTAATGCAAAGGTATGACCTCCCCTCCTTCCCACCAAAAAACAAAAGAGAGAGTTAAGACGTTGACTACGTATATTGCTTTCAAGTTCTTAAATAACTGTACCTCCTGCACTTGAAATCAAAGTTTAGTTTTGCCACACCTCGTGTCAGTTGAACTAGGTATGCAATACATTGTAAATCATGAAAATGGAGGTACATAGTAACAGAAGAAGGGACTTGTCCATCTAGGAGGATGCACAATGTTTTGCATAAGATGCAACGATTATGGCAGCAGATGAAACACTTAGCAACATGGGCATGTAGCAAGAGAGTGGGACGTGAATCATGACAGTCCTAGTTACAAGATTATTCTAAGGCTGGATCAATGAGTGACTTTCTCAAAGCTCAACATTTAAAGAAGAAAGTATTTTCACCTCACCCGTCTGCTTTATTCCTTCAAATTTGTGTCCACCTCTGCCTGTAGCAAGACCACATGTTCAGTATATTCATAATTCATCGTAATCTTGGAATTGACACATTAAATTAGAAGAAACTCAAAAAAGGCCGAGTATCTGCAAAAGAGAATTTGTAATAGATTTTTTTGCAATGGAACGGTAAGGTTTTCTTCATGGTTTATTTCATTTCCCGAGCAAAGCTCATTACCTTTCTGTGGCATATTGTTCCATAATTTCACTGTATATAATGTCTTGTTCAGATTGATAACACCACAAGTATTTTGTATCTTCCCTCATGGTCCATTGTAAACCTTTATTATATGTCTTATATTTTATTTGTACCTCAAAACTGACTCTGAAACATTGCACTTTGTCTTTTTCTATAGCACTGTCATTATGATAATAGAAAAAACAATAACTGCTGACTTGATGTCTTGTTTTCTGACTAAATATCAGCTTGTCAGTGCGTGCTACTTCGAGAGAATAGACCTTTCTGCTCATGGGTTCTACATCACACCTGATATTGACTTTGACTGGAAATCTGGAAAAGGCAGTCCATTTAGGTACTTCACCTATGGTGCTGCATTTTCCGAAGTTGAAATTGACACATTGACAGGCGATTTCCATACTAGGAGAGCAGACGTTATCCTAGACCTTGGATTCTCCCTCAACCCAGCGATTGATGTTGGACAGGTCATTGATGCCCTCTCGTATAGATATTGAATTTTCAATTGTTTATCTGGCCTGCTTAATGGCATATTTTGAATAAATGAATTTAAAAGTAGACTATCAATTAGTAAAATACTGAAGTAATTGATGATTGAATGTCTGGCAAGTTGTGGCTTTTGACAGATCTATCTAAATGTAGATAATGTTTGCATTTCATTCTTTTGAATGGGAAGCAAAATGGAAGAATAGAATCCAGATTTTTAAACTCTATCTCCATGTCCTTGAATTGAAGTTCGCCAATTGTTTAGTATTCCATTTCTTGAATTGAAGTTCGCCAATTGTTTAGTAATGAACTCAACAGGGGACACTCCAAATGTTCTTCTTTTTGTTTATTTTTCTTATTCTAAATATTCACATATTTACAAGGGTGACCTGCATATATTATGTCAAATGCCATTACTTCCCAGTTGCAAACTTGCTTCTAATTGTCTAAATTCTGGAAGAGATAGAAACACTACCACATTTTGAGATGGGCTGGATCTCGTATCTTTCGATCTGAAATGGACCTTTGCATTCTATATGCAGATAGAAGGAGCATTTCTACAGGGTCTTGGATGGGTAGCACTGGAAGAGCTGAAGTGGGGTGATAAAGCACACAAGTGGATTCCACCTGGGTGCTTACTCACATGTGGACCTGGAAATTACAAGCTTCCGTCTTTGAATGATATGCCGTTCAAATTTAATGTCTCTCTTCTGAAAGTAAGTCTCACCACCATCTCCTCCTTGATATTTAGATATTCATTGTTTGCTGAGTACCTCTAAGCCATTGTTAGAAAATTCCTTCCTTTGTTTTCCATAAAGTTTGGTTCAGCATACAGCTGATTTATACTATGTCTTAAACTGCTTATATCTTTACAATCTGCTTGAACATTTGGCAACAGAATGCTCCAAACACCAAGGCTATCCATTCATCTAAAGCAGTTGGGGAACCACCTTTCTTTCTTGCCTCTGCTGTCTTTTTCGCCATCAAGAACGCCATAAAATCTGCACGGATGGAAGCTGGTTACAACGACTGGTTCCCTCTTGATAATCCAGCCACTCCAGAGCGTATTCGGATGGCTTGCACTGATGAATTTACAAAATTACTTGTGAATTCTGATTTTCGGCCAAAGCTAAGTGTTTGATGGTTGTACCACTTGTACTGAATAGGTGAAGTATTAGAGCTTCATATGATAAATACAAGTCATATGAATTTTAAGGGTTTTTCTTTCATACCTATTTAAACTCGATTAATAATTCAAATAAATAAAACTTGAATTTTCTTTTAATACTTGCTACTTGTTTGTTTTTCCTTATTTAAAATCTTGACAAAACTGATATGGTAATGGTAGCAGTCATTGAAAAGTCAAATTACTTCACCGCTAGCAGTTTTTTCTTTTGGTCGAAAAACTCTATTTATATTAAGACTCATTTTAACTTTTGAATGTGATCGTCGTAAACTAAAGTAATGTAAATGATAAAAACAAACTAAAACGGAAGAAGGAATATTTTTCTTAATCCTCTCTCTAAGTTTCATGCTTCAGCTGGCTAAATAAATATTTTTTTTTTATCGAAAACAAAAAAAAAAAAGAGGACATAAGTAACCTTCCACAACTCAGAAATTTTGAACACAAATTTACTACTCGAAATTTTTCCATGAAGGGATAAATATTAATGAACTTTTAAAGCCGTCCAAGAAATCAAATAAAATTTGCAAAATGTTAGCTCCATTTGCCCTCAAAGTTTTATGTTTGACTTCATCTCATATTATTCTTTGTCACTATTGAAGAACAAGTCTACTTCCCAACTAGCTAGGGGCCAAAAAAATGACTAAATAAATTTAAACAAAATTTCATGACGAGTATATAAAAGGGACTTTCTTCATTTTTATGTTCATCAATTTCATCTCATTCTCTTCATACCTCTAAGAAATATGGCTTCTTCTTTGCCACATCTTGTATGGTTTGTGGCTATACTTTCGATATCCAATAGTGTAGAAGCAAGTCATAATCCTTACTCATGGAGAAAATATTATAGTTACAAGCCAGCACCAACGTTTACGCCTAACCCTGACAAGTCACTAGGTCAATCATCTCCATCACCACAACCATCATCCTCGGATTATTACATTTCTAGTCCACCATCACCTTTAGGGTGGTTCTCTCCTCAACCCTCACTAGTGCCTTCACCTACACCAACCTCATCACCACTATCGCCGTCCCCTCCCTCACCTTCAAAATGGGCATGGGAACCATCTCCTAGTTATACGACATCTCCTCAATTATCGCCAGTACTTGCACCATCTAATCCTGACCAGTCCCCACCATCACCTATCGAATGGTTCTCTCGTCGACCTTCCCAAGTGCCTTCACCGGCTATATCACCATCACCCTCACCCTCACATTTAAGATGGGCCCCATCCCCATATTCCTATTCATGGGAACCATCTCCTAGTTATACGACATCTCCTCAATCATCGCCTGTACTTGCACCATTTGATCCTGACCAGTCCCCACCATCACCTATCGAATGGTTCTCTCCTCGACCTTCCCCAGTGCCTTCACCAGCGACATCACCACTATCACCATCACCATATGATAACAGTTCACCACCCTCGCCTTCAGAATGGGCACCATCTCCTCAGTCTTCGGTTGTACCTGTACCTGCACCTGCACCTTCATATTCTCCACCACCATACTACTATAAATCTCCACCTCCTCCATCACCATCTCCCCCTCCTCCTTATTACTATAACTCTCCTCCCCCACCATCACCTTCTCCTCCTCCTCCATACGTTTACAAGTCACCATCTTCACCTCCACCTCCTCCATATTACTACAATTCACCACCGCCACCATCTCCATCCCCTCCTCCTCCATATTACTACAATTCACCACCACCACCATCTCCTCTACCTCCACCACCTCCATCTTACTAAAAAAATTCACATTATTTTTTCATCTCTCTTCTCCTATTCCATATCAATATCATTACCACATATCCTCATTTCTATAAGTTTCATTCTATCCATCTTTTGTGACTTTTGTCACAAACCATATGGAACATATATCCATCTGCAGGCTAAGAGGAATTAGCTCGAGGAAGAAACCGACTTCAGCAATTTACTTTTATTTGTCCAACAGATCATGTTTTATTTTAATATTAATATGTATCCTCTTCACTTTGTTAGAATGAGATGAAAAGAAATTATGAAATGGTCTTTTTGTTCTTTTGAGTTTGGAGTTTTCTCAATACCAGTATGGTTATTGGTAACAAGAATCAGGTTATAACATAACTTAATTAAACAAATTTAAGAACCCCTTAACTAAATCAGCACAGTTAAGTTTCTAGATTTTGTCTTATACTAATGTATGAACCTAACACAAGTTCAACAATGTATGTCCATCAAAGAGAGTTTTGCTATCTTTCTTTATTTTACATTAGGGGTTGTTCGGTATAAAAGTAAATTTTCAATTCTCCTATGTTCGATTGGTCAAATGTTTTCTCTACGAAAACAAGTTCCATAAAAATAAGGATCATTGAGTTTCCAAACGAAAGTCTATTGGAGAGTCATTAGTTAAGAATATAAAAGTACATCTATTTACTAGTTTAAAAAATCATTTAAAAACAAAATAGTTTGAAACAAGAACACTATTCATACCACAATAAGGGAAACCATTCTTGAGCAGTTAATAGGATTGTAAAAGAGTTGGAGTTCCTATGCTGCATTTGTTACAAACTACAACATTGTTAGATAATATAATTTTTGATTTGTGGCATATCGTCAGTTTCCTATCAGCAGAATACATAGGGGCAATGTTTCCAACTCGAATTTTTCAAAAATGTTCATGGGTGTGCTGGATCCTCCAAAAGTAGTGCATTTTTGGAGGATTTGATACGGGTACAGCAACATATTTTGAGAGTCTGCACAATATAGGACTTCTCTGTTTCCTATACTCTCATACCAGATCAATCTGCCCACTCTCCACAAGTGGCTTTATAGACTTGTAAGGTAGAGCATACAAATCATTGGCTTCAATGTTCACTGGTTCTTCCCCACTATCATAAAAGAAAATTAATGGAAGTCGAGAACTGAAAATAATCAGGCAGGATTCTTAAGAAAAATGACAATGAAGTAAAGAAGATAACCTGTCATCAAGCTGAAAAGATCCTAAAAACTTTTTGCTTCTGCAGATGACATATTGATCTAGCTGCGGCTCAGGAACTAAGTGCATACAAGAAGAAAAACTGTAGTTTCAGTACAAATGCAAATCCCAAAAGTCTTTATATTTAAGATGTCGAAATGCAGGAAAAAATGAAGAAACATACAGATAGCAAGAATGCAAGAGATTATATCATGCCTTAAACAAACTCACAATCAGGTTGCAGGTTTGGCAATTGATTAGAGAATTTAAATTGCTAACACCCTGTTCGAAGACAAAGTCAAGTCACTTGGCAACAAACCTTTATTATTTTAAGATGCTTTTGATTAAGGCCTAACCATTAATCTCGGATTCCAGACACTCTCGTTAGCTCTACAACGACATAGATAAAGCTAAACACGGGAGAAATGGATAAACAAGCAAACAGAGGAAAGGGCTTGAACAATTTCAACTAACTTGAACAGTTCATGGCAAGCTTACCCATGTCATCTGCCAAACTTAGTGAAGATTGCTTCAAGTGGGACTTGAAGCCATGAGGCAACTTTGAGAGAACAGATTGATCTAGATGTTGCTCCGTGTCGTCAATACACCTAATCATCCCAGTAATTAGCATTATAAACTTGGTAAACTTTGAACACTCAGAATTAAGAGAAACAGCTTTACCTTTCAGCAAATTTCTGCTCTTGTTTAGAGAGACGATTCCATAAGTCAGTATTTTTTTGTATGTGAAATGCATAATTTTCGATCTGCAGTCAAACATTAATATGAATGAATGAAGATGGGATAAGGTGCAGGGCCACAGCAAGAGATGAGACCCGATGACACTCAACAGATCATGCTTTAAAGACACTACTGGTAACTTCAAGAACTATAGCTCTTTACGGATATGAATTTCACCTAAATCAAATCCATAATATGATACTATAATTCAAAGCTACCTTTTGGAGACGGGTTCTTAAGTATGATCTTAATAGAAATAGAGTTCTATCGAGGTCCATCTGGTAAAGAGATAAAGTGAGCGGATCAACACCATTTTTTGAAAATTCCTCTACTGTTTCTTCCTGAAGAGCAAAGACTAAGTAGAATTAGCATGCAATAGATTGTAAACCATGAAACTGCATAAATGAATAACGAGTAGCATAAGTCGAGGAACAAAAGCAAATATTAGATTCATATAAATGAAAAATATACCACAGCATAAAATGGAACTTTTGGCATCATCAAATGAAATGTAGATTTGGAGTGTCGGAGGAGTTTTACATTCCACTTCGTTAAATATGAAATTAACAGATGTCGTACACCAAAAACGAAGATACGGATTACAATCCATTACTAAGCGGTAACAACACACGTTATGATAATCTTTGTTTGGATGAGAGCACAACAGCTTTTCCATTCAGATAGCACACAGTTTTAGCTTTCAACTAATAACTTCATTTCTGATTTACCAAACACAGCTGTGTCCTTTAACTTAGAATCTCATGGAAGTTATACTCCAATAAGAATTTTAACAGCAAACACTTCACCTAATAGCAGACAAAGTGCACACAGATGCTAGAATTAAATTTTGTTAGGCAATAATTGAATAAATTGTTCAGTGTATTTTTTTCTGCCAGAAATTAGTTTGTTTATCTAAAAAGTTTAATCTCATCCTTTTAAGCAGAACTGGAAGCTTCAGTTGCATTCTGCTAGAGTCTTGGACAAGACAATTTTTTTCGTTTTTCTGTCGTATAGTCCCTTCATAAATACACTTCTGAAATGATGACATCAACTAGTAATTCTCAACCTGCTGAGCCATATATCCATCACATAATGCCAAAGAAAGCATAAGTCTTAACACAAAACAAATATTAAAATGGAAAGGAATTCTAATGCAACATAAGGTGAAAGCCGATGTTAAAAAAATAAACAGACAAATATCCCAGGTACAAATTTAAGAGGCCTAAATATATGAAATGTGCATACCATCAATTGAATTTGTTCTCTGGATCTTTGAACCAAAGCAGTCTCATGTTGAAGAATTTCAGGAGCAGCCTTTTCATTCCGCCATGCTCGTTTTAAGAGCTCTGCATCAGTCGTTGAAAGTAAAGACTCATAATCATCGTCCACCCCAGCTGAATATCCAGATGCATCACCTGAATCCATTGTCAACCCGATACTCTCTCTCTCTACTTTTTTTCCTCGCCAAAGATTGAAGCTTTTTCTCAAGTATAACAAATCTTGAGAGCTCAAACTATGATCAGGAAACAACAAAATTTAGATATGAGAAATAGTAACCGGGCAATCAATGTATTTTTCTTCTCTCCATCACATTAAGGATCAACACAAGAAATTCAGAAAAACATTGGCTAGAAATATCAAGATAAGATGAGCAATTTCTCTGTAAATATCATGATGAAACAAAGAGACGCCAAAAATAGGACTTTTGTCCAGAATACACCATGACTGTAACATAGATTGTTCCCCATTTCAGAAACTTTCAGTTGAAACATGAAGCTACCTACACATCCAAACATTAATTCAGAAAACCAATATCAGAAAAGAAAAGCACTCATCTCAAAGGTTTCCCCACAAAGGGGAAAACAACTAGCAATGGGCAATATCAAAAAGTTGTAAAACAAAACTATAAACTACAATATAAGATTCTAAATGATGATTTGATACACCTAAAATATAGCGCAATATTTCGGAAAAGGTTAGAAATTTAAAACAATTTATGTTTTTAGGCTTGCCCTTCTTGTAATTCTCCACTAATGTAGGTCACTTGGCTTAGGATCAAAATACGGGTTTATGAAGGATGTAAATAATTGTAATGTAGGCTACGGCATGGTAGGATATATATGGATAAAAGTAGCTCAAAATTCCCTTAAGCACCACAAATACTTGAACTAGTAAGACCTTTCTTCATTTCCTTTATTTACAAGATGTACCCAACCTTTCCCTTATCTTCCAACGCTCGATAAAGCCCAATTTTCAAGCATACTTTTCTTTTTCTTCCTTTCTTCAATTCTTTCTCTTCTCTTATTTAGTAGCAAAAATACCTCTTCTTGTCAAGCTTTTGATTCTTTTTCTCAAGCCTCAACTCAATCACTTCACCACAATTCAAAAGACCTCCAAACTTAGAATCATGTCCAAGTTTTGAAGTGCTCAAGAGTCGAGGGAATAGGGTATAAATGATAAAAACAAAATAAATGCAGGATTAAGGGGGGGAAAACCCAGAAAGCCATAGAAACAAATAGCAACCAACTAAAATCCCCCATCCCACACATAAATAAATACCAGGCAAGGTGACAAGGAAGTCCCCTCGACAGTACACGGGTCACCACCACAGCAGATGGAGCATCAGATTGATTCCATATATTGACTCTGTCATTCTCTCAGCAACATTCTAGTCCACATTGTTGTCTTTCAAAGGGAAATTAACAAACAATTGACATGTCCCACTTTGTATTTTCAAAATAGCACTAACACAATGATTTCATCCTCCATGCAGCTCTTCAGAAACACACTTAAAACACCAAAGACAGTCACTTATCCAGGCCATTATCGTAATCCTACTTAATTCACCGATGCATTTTTTTAGTTCACAACCCTAGCCTAGTTATAAGTCAATGCCAAAAGGACTCTTCGCGTCAATTACCAGAAACTTCCATTTCGACTGCACAGACACAATACCCTACAAGCCTGCCTAGACCACCCCCACAATTGCTAATGTAGCTCATTTTTCAGTCAGGTGATTCATCAAACAGCTTATGTGCATGACATAGCAAGTACAGCTGAAACCCTAATTCGTTCATGTAACCTCACAATTTTGTAGGGGATTATAATTATAGCTCAATAACCACAATTGCAATAACATTCAACAATTCTCAACGAACAATTTGAACATGACAATCAAAAATCACAACCAAGTAAGATCTACTTTTACATAACGAGCTAGAGAGAGAAAATAATTCGATAGAGAGAGAGAGAGAAGAGATACTTACCTATACACACAGAGCAATGGCGAGAGATGTGAACTCAATTGAGTGAAAGTGACAAATTTGAAGGTATTTTTTGTGTCATTTCTGATGTTTTTAAAAATATTTTTTATCCAATAATAAATTTGATTCAATAGATGGATAAGAATATTTAACAATAATTATTACAATCATCATGAAATAAAATTGAAAAAAAAAACTAATAATACTTGGGATAATTATTTCATTGACTATGTACTATACTATTAACAAAATTTTCAATCATAAAGTTTAGAAAAGTAACACGGTCCGATGTATGAAAGATTTTTACGATTTGAAATGGAGCTTAAGAAAAGAATGAAATTTTTTTAAAAAAATTGTAAATTAAAATTATGTCAAGTATCTCATTTAATTTTGTGATTTTAAACATGTTTCATGAAAAGTTAAAATTAAAATATTGTCAAAAAAAAAAATGAATCGTTTTTATTTAAACAGATTAAAAGAAAATTAGATCATTCTCTTTTAAAGCGATGGAGTATTAATGTCACGACCCAAATCCGGGCCGCGACTGGCACCCACACTTACCCTCCTATGTGAGCGAACCAACCAATCTAAACCTTAACATTTCAATATAATATCAACATAAAGTAATGCGAAAGACTTAAACTCATTTATAAAATCAATAACTATTATTATCCCCAAAATCTAGAAGTCATCACCACAAGAACATCTACGATCAAATGACTAAACTAAGAGTATTCTAAAAGCTAAAAATACATAAGAAGCTAGTCCATGCCGGAAGTTCAAGGCATCAAGACTTGAAGAAGAAGATCCAGTCCAAGCTAGAAGCATTAGCTCACCCTGAAGATCCGATGTGACGAAGACTGGCTAGAGTTACTGTTGAGTCGAAGATGACGGCACGTTTGCTGCACTCCACAATTAAACAAGAAGAAAACAATAAAAGTAGGGGTCAGTACAAAGCACGGGTACTGAGTAGATATCATCGGCCAACTCAAAATAGAAATCAATATATATCAAGTAATATCATAAAATCAACTATGATACTCAACATGTAGCAACAACAAGCACTATATCGTTAACAATTACCGTCAAGTTCACACATGAGGACTCAAGCCTCAATACCATACTCATTTGGGAATCATGTTCATTAGATTGAGTATATTAACATCTTTCAAGATTCATTATCTTTATTTCTCTTGTGTCGGTACGTGACACTCCGCTCCCTCATATTCATTAATCCTCTTGTGTCGGTACGTGACACTCCGATACGTCATATTCATTAATCCTCTTGTGTCGGTACGTGACACTCCGATCCCCTAAATCTACGTGTCGGTTCGTGACACCCGATCCTCTAAATCTACGTGTCGGTTCGTGACACCCGATCCCCTAAATCTACGTGTCGGTTCGTGACACCCGATCCCCTAATTCTACGTGTCGGTTCGTGACACCCGATCCCCTAATTCTACGTGTCGGTTCGTGACACCCGATCCCCTAATCTCCTTCTATCAATTCATCAAGTCTTCTTTCTTACCAAGGCATCATCAATCCCATTATTTTAGTTCATCACGCCTTCTTTTATACCAAGGCCTCATTATTAACAAAGAGATTAGGATTTTGCAAGATTTGGGATTCAATAACTTCATCATGCTTATATAATCACAATTATATAATTACATTCATGCAAGCATACAATTAAGCACATAGCAGGGTTTACAATATTATCAATACATATCATTCATATTAAGAGTTTACTACGAATATCGTAAGAAAAACCATAACCTACCTCCACCGAAGATTTCGTGATCAAGCAAGCAATTCCTCAAGACCTTTGCTATCCTCTTCGTTTCCCTTTTCTCTCGTTCGATTCTCCCTCTATCTCTTGTTCTTTCTATTTTCTTTATTCAAACCCTCTTTCTTTTACCCTAATTAGTATATAATTAAGAATAAAAAATGGCAATAATAACCCACTAATTAACTTAAGGTTACCTCTTTTAACCCCCAAGTAATTAGACTTATTAACATTAACCCACTAACTTTATAATTAAGGCAAGAATAGTCAAAAACGTCCCTTAAAACGTATCAAGAAATCCGACTTCCACTGGGATTACGCAACCTGTGACGGGCCGTCGTGCCTGCGACGGTCCGTCCTGCAGGTTGTCGCAAAGTTCAGAGACCCAAATTTCCACCAAGGGTCTGTGACGGTCCGTCACACCTGTGACGGTTCGTCCTGCCATTTCGTTACAAAGTTCAGAGAGTCGATTTCAGCACCCAAATTTCAGAATTTCTAAGTGTTTTGGGACGAGACACCCTCGACGGTCCGTCGTGCCCGTGACGTTCCGTCGTGGGTTCCGTCGTCTCAACCTGTTTTTCCAGAAATAAAATCTGCTGCTCAAAACGACTAAACAGGTCGTTACAATTAATTATGACTAGTTGCTTAAGTGGCCAAAAAAAAGTTTGATTATTACAAATTAAACAATTCTTTTAAGGAATGAGATTGAAGTCTTATCTACCAAAATATGGTAAAAGATCATGAGATGAATTTTGAGGATTTTCCTTTTATGAATTTATTTTAATTGTATTAATTGTGAGAAGACAAACTAATTTGGTAATAATATTACATTTTTTAGATAATAATTGTTGATATCATGTATATATATTAGATAAGTTATAGATCTTATTTCTATTATATAAAAGAGCCATGAGAAGGACGATCAGTGGTATATTAGTAATTTTAACATCACTTAAGGGTAAAATAATAATTGTATAATTAATGATCAAAATGAAAATCTAGAAGAATCCATGCATGTCTTAACTTTTGTTATGAGTCCATAAGGATATTATTGTAATTTTGTTTAAATGAAGAGTTTCTATTACTTAATTAACTTCTTACAAACAATAACAAATGTGTTTTGACATATTTTAGAAAGAAAATTTTGAATAAATTAAAATAAAATGAGTTTGAATAGTTAATATTTTTTTCTTAGAAATACTTTAAAGGAATATTGCGTGAACATATTTTTAATATTATGTTACATAATATGACCACTAAATTTGTATTTTGATTATTAAAATAGTTCTTCAAATGATGTATCAGTAGTTTTTAATTAATTTGAAGAAAATATCAAATTTTGTGACTAAAAGAATGAACAATATTTGACTATGAAGAAATCAATAATTTGACAATATATTCATTGAAAGAATAAAAAATAAAAAATTTTCATTTTTATATTTTCTTAATATCAAATATGATAAACTATTTAACAGAGATAATTTAACATTCAAATCCTAATGAATATTGAAATTCAAATTAAAGAAAATGAGTAGTTAAAAAATAAAGAAGAAAAAAAAATGTTAATAGAAAAAGACTTTGTTTAGAAATATAGAGGAAGAAAACTAAAAAATAAATAAATTAGAAAAAAAAACAACCTGAAAAAAAAAATATTTGTTATCTTTTTTTTTTTATTGGGGGGGAGGGGGGAGGGGGGAGGGATGGAAGCTTTAGAGTTTTCTTTACGACATGATATTAAGTGTAGTATTAAAAAAATTAATTAATGTAATTTAGAATATAACATTAGGATAATTGTTATTGTATATAGAAATAAAGTTTCTTTCATGATTGTTTTTATTTTTGTGGAGGCAAATTTTTTTTTTTTTTGATAAATATTTTCAATATTTAGAATATAACATTACGATAATTGTTATTATATATAGAAATAAAGTTGCTTTCTTGATTGTTTTTATTGTTGTGAAGTTAGAAATCAATTTTTTAACTACTTCTATTTATCGAAGACAATAGTAAAATGTATCACAAAATTCATCGACAAAGTCAAACACATCATACTTAAGCTGAAGCAATAGAGATTCGAAAGATTTTAAATCGATCTTTACGAATTGATTGATCAATGATTAATATTTTATAAGATGGAAAGCTTATGGTGCAAATATCACAAAAACGAAGATAAATAACATTATGAAAAATAGATACCACTTGTGAATATATATGAATTTTATACATTCCTTGAACATGAAATGTTTTAACTCTTACTTTAAAGCAAATCTTTATTTCGTTGCTACAAAGAATTTTTAAAAATTAAACTTTCTCAAAGGTTGTAAACAACACACTTATGTTGTATGACCATTTGAAATAAATTATAAAGTAATATATTGAATTTTTTTACTAAAGAAAAAAATAGTATAAAGTACAGATATTTCATATCTTTGTAGGCTAATTACATTATATCCGAAAAGTTTTCTCAATTATAAAAATCTTGAATTTTTCATTCCTTTCGAATACATTGTTTGGTTTTCCCATACATTGCAAATGACATATTAGAAGGGATAAATATGTATCCAAGAGGAAATAATGGATCTGAGAGGAAACAGGATGCATCCGAGAGAGGAATAAAATATCTTAAGTTGTGAACTTATCTAATTTTCTCAACAAAATATGTAAAATTATATTGGGCCCGTATTACGGGTCTTAAAATATCTAGTTGTATAGAAAGAAAATCAATATTTACATATCTTATCTAGTTTGAAAATCAATATTTACATATCTTACCTAGTTTGAGTTTAACTAATACATTGTGATTAATTGTGTATATTTGATATATTATTGCACGATTTTATGTATTAAATTCAATAAAATTTATCTATGTTTTGTACTCAACTTTTATTTTTTTAAAAAAAGATTTACTTTATCATCACCAGCATTTTAAAGAACTTTACATTGTTTTATGTTTGTTATATATCATTTATGTCATTATTGGTGCATAGTTATTTATTGTAATTTTTTTTTACTTGATATCTAATATACTATGCATGTGTTTTTAGAAAAGATATTAATATATAAAACTTAATTTTTAATTAATAAATGATAATTGATGATAAAATGAGTAGTACATAACAACATTATACAGTAAAAAATTGATCTTGTTGAAAATATTAACTTGGAAAGTTAGTCAACACACCATAAAAATGAAAAAAGAAAAAATGGATAGACCCCAAATAGTTAAGTATGTTATTTTCCTAATTAGTAAAATTAGGGGGGATCATTAATCTCTATATAAAGCTAATTACTAACTCAATATACAAGATGAAAAACTCTACCAGTTATCATATTATTTTTATATGCATTACGTTTGACTAAATAAATTTAACTTGTGAGAATATTTGATAAGACATTTATGTATCTATATGTAACACAGAAATCTGATAACAATATAAAAAAAATCAAATAGAATTTGCATTTCAAATTATTGCGACTCGTTCATATAATATTGATTTAAACTTGAAAAATGAGTATGTATGAAAAGAATATTTTGAATGTTAGAATTATGTTTAGACACATAATAGAAAGGATTCACACATGAGATGTCCATCTTTTTTCATATTCAAGCTAAAACAAACACACATGTGACTAGAACATGAGATGTAATATTGTTAAAATAAAATAAAGCGGTAATTAAAAAAACTATATAAATTCAGATAAAATGAAATAATCAAAAGTCAAAGACTAGATGAATATTAGACTAATACTACCTTATATTACCAATATAAATAACCTCTTTTTAATTAAGTAAATACTTTTAGTTATTTTGATCTCATGGGGTCCTAATTTCTTGAGAGGATATGATGACTATATAAATAGGAGTATTCTCACAATGACATGTAAAACTTTCATTCACAAAATATGGTCACATTTTGCTTCCAATTAATAGTATTTTCAATAATAGCAAATCTCATATTTGTTATAGCAGCTAGAAATTATCCAACTAACATGTCTCCATCATTGCCCTTACCACCAAATGTCATCTTCATCTATTATCCGATACACCATCTCTGTCATCATTACCATCGTGTTCGTAAGTTACTCCTCCTAACATCACCTTCATACGTGCTCCAATCTTCACATTTGCAACCATTGATTCAACAAGTACCTTCTTATGATTTGGATATTTCTTTGTTGCAATACTTGATGGTAAAGTTGTTTCTTTTGAAAATTTTATTGCTTTTTGTAGCCATTATCGATACATGTGATTGATCTTAGGACTCTATTTTCTTCTCTTTTTATCAAGTTGTAAGTTTTTTTTCTTTGATATATCTAAATTTCAAAAGGAGTGAAGTGCAAAATTTTAATTTACATCACCAAATATGGTATTCGATCTTCTACGATTTCCAAGCTCCAAAAATAGACTAGAATTATATAGTTTTAACTATACGTGTAGAATTACTTAAACAACAAGCATTAGTGCATTATCCATTGGCCAATGAAAATTATAGAGCTTTATAACTAACAATTGTATTATTCCAGCTCCAGATAAAAAAAATAAATAAATTGTGTGTAAAATAAATGATACAATTGTAACATGTAACTTCTCAAAAGAGTTGCAACAATGTAACTGGAATTATTTATCAAAAAAAAAAAAAAAACTTGACGTATAACATAGCAACTTTTTACATATACTGAAACAAAAATAAAGAATATATTTGGATAATTTATATACTAAAGTTTACCTGAACATATTACTGATTGTTTCATAAGAGGCCAATCATGAATAACAAACCAAAAGAAAATAAATGAGAAAGTTAGAGTATCAATGAATCTTGATCTTCAAAAATTTCTTGCAAAAAGCAGCCCTTGTTAGTCTTCTCCTCTAATTTGGATGCTCAAATCACCCCTATATATAAACCAGTTGGAACATCTTAATTTACATCATATATCATCATGCAGGAAGTAGGTTTTCTTTCAATGTAGATGGAGGAGGTACTTTAGGAGCAGTAGAATTTTCTGACTTGGAAAAGACAATGAGAATCTGCATCAAGACTAGAACCAAGACCAAGAAAACTGCACAAAATACAACTCCTCCCCAAGAGAATGGACACCATTCAAAAAACTTTATAGCACTCAAGAAAAGGAAACATGACCAACAGATAACAACCTGCATATCAACAAATAACTAGTTGTTAAACAGGAGAACAATTGGAACTAGCTATTTTATGAATTTGCTCCCTCCTCACCATTAAGGATTTTTTTGGTCTTCCAATATCTTGACATTCTTGGTCACCAAATGTACCCGTTGCAAGATGCCGGTCCAATAAAGCATCCTAACATATTGAGATAGAAGCATCAAGAGATATATAACAATTAACCAGAATTAGTGACGGCTGAGTGCTTTGTGACAGGTCGAAGCTTCAATTTACAATATTAAAAGGTGAACTTTGTTAGATGTCCCACATTGGACCAGAGTATGGACTGTTATCTCCTTATATGGTCTTGGAAAATCCTTACCTCAACTCTCAAGTACTAGATTTTGAGTTTTAGTTAGGCTCAAGTTTCATTTCCTTCACATAGTATCAGGTCAAACCTGTCCCCACTCTTCGTTTACTAGTGTTGGGTCCATATTGTATTGTCCATGCACCAGATGTCTAGTCTTTGATCGGAAAAGGTGTGTTATATGTCCCACATTTGTTAAGCGTACAGGTTACTCTCTCCTTGTATGGTATTGAATAATACTCACATCAGGAGCCAACTTCAGAGATTAAGGTAGGCCTTAAATTTCTTTCTTCCCTAACTTCACGAGTGCTCACACACTCCCTAGTTTCGTTGTTTCCACTATGGAGCACCTAGTCCCCACCACCCCCAAAATCTTCTCAGAGAGTTTTAGAAAGATAAATGATCTAGACATGGTATTCTTGACAAAGTTTCAAATTCTACAATAAATCAACTAAGCCTTAGTGTATCGAATTCTACCTTTACAACAAAAACATCTCTGCACCATTGTGCAATACCACTCTCATCTTCTGGTAATTCCTGTATCAAACGGCGTTCAAGACGCACATGAACCTACAAAGAGACGAGACAGATAAAATGTAAAAACATCATGAGCAAGAACCCACCCATATGCCCACAAACTGCAATGCCATCTAATACTTGATGCCATGCTTACTCCTTTGCAAAACATAGTAGAAGTCATTCAACGAACCCCACTTTTACTAAGAATCTACCTAAAACTATAATTATATGTGAACAGCAACATATCAACATTAAATAAAGAACTGATCCATTCATCTACCACTCAAGCCAGAAATTTGAAATCAGAAATAGCTACTTTTAAAGAACAGAACTATAGAAACTTGATAACTTTATGTTGATTGTGTAAATTAATTAGCATAATTTAGGAGACTTTATTTTTCCTTTGCCTAGCTTTATTATGGCAATAAAATTTTTAAAATTGATTGTATTTCCTTAATCAGTTAGGATTCACTAGTATAAATAGTTAAATACCCTTTCTCGTGGGATGTAAAGACATATACTGAAATACAAAGAAGTTTTTTCTTCTTTCTCAAATCATACACTTAATTGAACTGTTTTATAAAAGAGAAAAGAAAATAGATAGGGAGAGAGGATAGAATGGAGAATGTAGAGATAATTAAGGAGATGGAAGAGAGGAAATCCTTTGCTTCAACAACTTTAGCCCATTGTCTGAACACTAGTGCCACATTTCGTTTGGTTCCTGTTTATTTTATACTAAGAACCAGTAATCCTAAGGCAAATTCTTCATAAATCAAGAACTGCTCAATCCAACATATAATTAGAACAGAAAACTGAACTTCTTTTTTAGGGGACAGTGGATATTTTGAGCTTTTTCAGCTGAAAGTACAATTTTATCGGTTACGTTTGCTTGTGAGTTAGAGGTTCTTTAGTGGAGCTCTAGAATAGATACTGTTTCACCCTTGTGAGCATGTTGCATTACATAGTTTCTTCTATCTATTCAACTGACATTCATAATTCAAAACAAACAAATAGAAAGTTTATTTCTTAGTCAGAAACAACAGCTAACTGCAGCCTCAGTTTTATGCAAGCACCAGTTGACTTAAGTGGGAACAAGGGACATCGAACAAAAAAAGATGTAACTATTGAAGTGTGTGACCATCTCACCTAAAGGCTTAAGCTGTTAGAGAGAAAACACTTTTATTTATTTAAATAGATAACTTACCAGCGCTTAACACGATAATCTATGACCTCAATAAGATTATGAATGATCATTTTCTAATATCTGAATATCAGAAATCCTCATTAAGATTATGAATGATCATTTTATAATATCCGAATATCAGAAATTTGGTATCGTCACATATATTATGAACATGAAAGGTTGTAAAATTCTTACTTTTTAGTGAATTTTATCTTTTACATATTTGCAACTATAATATTTGTTCTTTGGTATAATTGGCTTCTCAATATTGAATGATTTTTCATAGATTTGGCAATTATCATTTTCTCTGTTGTTTGGTACATGTGCATGCAAAGTACACTTTTATTTATTCAATTATTTCTTTCAACAGACAGGCCCCTTCACATGCAGCCCGATTCTTTTCCAGTGGCCAACCAGGACCTTGAAGTGTGTGACTATCTCATCTAAAAGTTTAAACTATTAGACAGAGAAAACTTTTATTTATAAAATTATGTTTTTAAACAGTAATGCTAACCAGATCTTAAGCAGTAAATAATGACACAACAACGAAATTTATACATGAGAAATCTTGTCAAAATATTTTGAAAACGATAATGTGTTATAAACACTTGTATTATAGTGAATGTCTATTATGTGGAGCTCTTTGGAGAAAAGTTAGAAATCCTACTTGTGACCAAGTCAGGTTTCCCCTATAAATAAAGGGATTTCCTTAAATTCATCCCTTCAGGAGAAATAATAAGTCTGCTCTCTTCTCCCTACTTTCTTCTTCTTATTGTTTTATATAGTTTCATGACATAACATTTTATTTAGTTTGTTATCTATAGAATTAATAAATAAAAGTAATACTTTTGTAAGGTCTTAAGAAAATATAAAAAAATAAAAATTAGTAAGAATTGGGTAGGTTGGGTTTTGACCCACATTTTAACCCATTTCAGCCCAAGTAATTCTTGAGTGGGTCAATAACCCGTCCATTTATTAACTCGGCCCATTTTGACCCGCTCAAATTCAGCCCAATCCGCCCATTTGCCACCTCTAGTTTTGTGTATACTGACTATATACTAAAAATATCAGTTCCGGAAAGTGAACAAGTACATAAGTATGAGCTTACCACAGAAGAACATCCCCTAAGCATTCTTAGCAATGTCGGTCGAGGCTTATCTTTAGGAATTGCAAGTGTTATATCATAGATTGCCGGAATAATGGAACGCAAATGGCTTACTGATGCAACAAAACCCTGAGGAGAAGAGAACACTATCAGATATTCGTTGACGGAAATTTTTTCTTTTATCATTTGCAGAACAAAAGATACCATAAATAACTAGGCTACATGTAAACAATGTTGTGACTTTTATAATCATTCCTCTGAATGTTAAATCCAGGATGAGAAACTGTTATTGTCACCACATTTAAATCACATATAAGTTAGAAAGATTATGTCACCTTGGTTCGAGGAATCAAAACATTCCTTGGGATAGGTTTTCCTACAGAAACAGCATATTCTTGAGCTGCTAAAAGCTTTGTATGTGTGAAGCGAGTTCCTTCTACAAAAACAGCCAACCAAAATGGTTGGTGGAAACCATTTAGCTCTCGGAATCCTGACTGCAGTAAAGACCGAAAGAAGAAATAAATGCAACAAACATAAGTAGAAGATCACAGACCAAACAGATAAAGGTAGAGAATGGTACCTTCAAGATATTTTCATCCTTGTTCCAGCTTCTCTCAAGACTGATTAAACTAGAAAACCACATTGACCATCCTAAAACCTGCAAATCAATATTTCCTTTTCTGTTGAGCTAAGGAAGATGGATTAACGCATTCTCAGTCAAAAACAGTAATTTTTTTTCAAATGTAGCACAATGATGAGTTGATAGCATTGAGGTCTTTTTATAAGATTTGTTAAGTGTATTGAGCATCATAGGCGAATTTTGACCCAGCCTCTTCTGGTATCATACACTTCAAAGTTAAGATTTGCAATATATTATGCATTCTGTTGGTTCTACTATGGACAACAATACTATGTTGATTACTTGCCTCTTGTTGTCTTTTTATCTAAATGCAGTAATTTCTTTTGTTAAAGTTACACGAACAGATGAACCCATAACTCCTTTGGTTTAATTATTGGCTCTTGAATGATTACGTTGTTTTTACCAATAGTATACGTTATACTACTTAATGCTTTTAAATTTTTTTTACATTATTAGGTGTCGAAGTCGAACAGAAATGTAATGTATATATAACATATTCATTGAATATAATAATCCCAAGTATAGATAACCCCTATATTGATCTAGGCCAACTATAATGTATATCATAATTGAAATAGGCTTAACCGATTTCAGAATCCCTGAAAAGATAAATTGGTTTCGAGAGGCTCAACCGTGATAGAATCATAGAATCTAATGCATCTGTAATTGCATTAAGTGTAAAACTAGATTGGCTTATGGAACCTCCACCTTAAGGATAGATAAGTCGCAATTATAAATTGGTGTAAGGAACACTGTAAATTAAAGTAGGAATGGCACCATATTATTAGAACCAAAGCTTGAGTAATTGTGAGTTGAATTATGACCAAAAGAGTGTAGGTGAGGTTGACACCCTATCCTTACATTATTAGTTTGTGCTGATCAACCAATCACTCATTCAATCTCTTAAATGGTGCCATAGGAAAGAACAACCATGACTATTATAGTCTTCATGGGATGGACAACTCTATCCACTGCTCTACACAAGGCTTTTGCTAGTGCCATGCAGGACACATCACCCAAGAAGCTGATTCTAGATAGTAGAGGAATATAAGATGCTGGCTTGATACTTGGATAAGTCACACCACTCTAAAAGAAGAATTTTATGACTTCTGTAGTTCTGGTAACAATACAGCCACTATCACAATGCACAGCAAGCTATGGCTGTGAGATTAGATTTAGGAAGAATTGATAAGATGGGATATGTTAAAGAATGACCCACTTGCAAGGAAAATGGAAGATATAAAAGACTTGATATGGTGATTCATTGAGATGGGCACCAACTAGAGAAGCCTACAGTAGCTATCTACATAGGGGACATCAGCTTCTTTGCAAAAGAAGAGCACCTCTCACAGTGGCTTGATGGAGATTGTAGAATATGAAGCTTTTTTCCAGTTTAAATTTCAGAAGTAGGGGTTGGCTACCTGTAACCGGTGTTAAAAGTGTGATGCTTAGGACGGTAATTATATGTCTATGTTTCGCCTGGTTGCTACTCGGCTTTAAAGCGTATTCCTTAATCTGTGTGGTATTTCAGTGGGTAATGCCTGAGCCACGAAAGAACTCTCTTGAGCTGGACAAGAATGCAAGCACAATAGACAAGATCAGAAGGATATACCACATTGGCTTTTTTGTGGTGTATCCCTAGAGGATATGAAAACCGATATTGGTTTCAATTTTTACACTTGCATGATTTCCTTGGTGATCTTCTGTTGAATAAAATCCAACTTACTTCAATCAATCGATCAATAACGCCTTAATCACAAAGTCCAACTTACTTAACAAAATTAAAGAACATTATCTTTAGGAAAGCTAACAAAAAACCTTCTCAAAACTGAGGAAACCATTACCCTACATAGAAATTATAAAGTAATTGCCTTAAATGTATAAGGAAAAGAAAAGGAAGCCGTAATTATGGCAAAACCTAGATGAAGGTGATAAGTTATAAACACAAGGTAGCAGAAACCATGCATGTCCTATTTACACTGTTCACAGTTAATTGGTTTTATTCAAAATGGTGGAGAATATCTTTGTAAAGCAAATTAATTCTGAACTCTTTAACCGAACTATAAGGCTCAGCATTATATTAAATGAAAGTTGCATTCATCTGCAAATCCGACTTAGCAACAACTGGTACCAGAGAGCATATAACAAAGTGAAGAATTCTGATGGTGTCAGAAACTTACTGGAAGATATGATAGAGACTTCTTTGCCAAAGCAATTGTGTATCCGAGACAACCTACTCGCTGTTAAGAACCATAGAGGAAAATATCAAAAGGTAGATCCATCTGCTTCAATGGGGAATCAGAGTAAGTTTTCTTCCCAAAAGATAACATGAGAACAAAAGGAAGAGATTATAATGCTACTATTTTATATAAGAAAAACATAGAAGTCATAAGTTATACACAGATAAAAAAGAAACCATTCTAAACACAACTGAGTTCTCATTCTAACAATGTAGACTAAATGGAGGAACTGACATTTTGGGTTACTGGACCACTAGAGGTGATAAATGACGTATCAAAGATTTGATATCCAACTAGAGGTGATAAATGACGTATCAAAGATTTGATATCCAAGGTTTTCTCAACTTAAGAAATGGATGCTTCTAGAAAGAGGGGATTTTGATGCATCAAGAAAAAGCAATAATATGATGCTGCAAGAAAGAGAGAAACTAAAGCTGAAGTAGACAATCACCTGAGCTAGAACCCATCCAACAAGCCAGTCAATGTCACTTCTATGGTTGGAGATTATTAGTGCAGGCTCTTTTCCTGAAATCAGTTATTATCCAAGAATTCAATAAAGCTTAAACGGGAAAAATGAAGATACAGACAGCTTATTTCGCAAAATAATTCAGATATAAAAGCTGATGGAATTTTCTTACCCAGTATCCCATAAGTTTCTTGATCTGTGTACAGCTCAACCTAGCAGTAAGCGCAAAATGCTACAGAGTTAGTCTTAAAACACAACAGAAATCAATATGGTGAATGTTTTTTATGCGACCCTTTCCTTACATAATCAGGGACTTCTTCTACCAGAAAACAAATTTTATTTGTATTCCACATGCATAACTAAAGGATAAATCTGCTTCCGCGTAGATGGCCCAGCTCATAAAATAGTACTTAAGAGAAACGGGATGAACTTCTCTTTTCCTTCCTACTATGACTAATTAATTTTAATAGATTATCAATTAAAACTCATTCTGGACTACTTCTCAGTGCCAAAAATATAACTATACAGAAGGAATAAATTTCTTAGTCACTTTCATCAGTTGGAGCCATTTCCAACAAAAATTGTTCAACAAACACCTGAAAAAGTATCATAACAGTTTCACTCCTCCTCTTTCTGTACCATCTCCTTACATCTTTCTTTTTTAATTTGCCATGTAGGTATGCTTATTATCTTGGACTCTGGACATGTTTCATAAGTTAAACTGGTATTGCTGCTGGGTATATATGACAACAAGATTCACTAGGGTAAATTATAATTATGAGTTTGGTAAAGGAGGTAGCTGAGGCAACACAGATCAGTTTGTGGGCCGGGAGGATTACCAACCAAATCTATGAGTACTCTCCTTGCTGGTTTTGATATTGGCTTTATATAGATGTAATATGCAGGCAGGTCTAGAATATATTCATATTGGTGATCTCTACTTTCATTGAATAATTGGCTCCAATAGCTTCAATGATAAAGATTTCTGTAAACATCCATCAGATATACAATTTCCCCTTTTCTCGGCCTTCTTACAGCACTTGATACTTTCTATGGATAGATTCATTTATTAAGCAAAACGATTATTTCATTGATAAAAACTAATGGAAACATTGCGGAGAAGAACTCCCCTGCAGTGAAAAGTATCTGGCTATAGTTAACAAAATGATTTTCTATGTCATAAATACGTGACGCCTTTTTAAAAGTGTAAATATATTTACAACCAATTAAAGGATATCAAAAACAAATTGACAAACAACTAGAGAAATGCATTGCGGAAACAAATAACTCCTCCCGCTCCCCCCCCCCCCCCTCCTCTACTTGAGCAACATTCTGCTACAACTAAAAAGAGAGTTTGTTGATATACAACTAAAGAAGCACAATGTTGTGGGGAAAAACTTCCCTGTATTGAACAATCCTGTTATAGTTAAAAACAAAATTGCTTTTCTATGTAACATACATGATTTTTCTTTTGGATAGCAAAATTAATTTGTTGAAGTTTTTGTAATATTGTAAAATAAAGCCAAGGGTAAGTGTCAGGACTTTGAAGCTCCCAAGATTTATTCTTGTCTAACCACCCAATATTTCTTTCTTTTTTTCTTTTAACAACAAACTAATTGAACTCCTCAAAGGGTAGCAACCATCTGTTCCATAAGTTTTCTTAGTATTGGCTTTCAAATTGAGGGTATTTATATAAAAAAAAAAAATCATTTGCTAATACAACCATGTTAACTGAGCAGCAACTACTTCCCATCCTTATGGATTTTTCCTTGTTTTACTGTTTATGTTTACCTCTTTCATTATTCTTCTTCCTCTTTTAAAACACCAATACTTTGTCCAAAAGCATATATTCAATAACAAAGAGGCCAGACAAGATTGGTCTGCCATCTAGAGGTGAAAAATCGATGACTTTTGGAAGTAATATTTACAACCATTTGCTAAAGATCAGACAAACTAAAAAACTTCTACATCATATGTTTCCCCACAGCCAAAGTGACGTCAGGTGACATGTTATCACTCCCTAAGAATCTGGAAGGATCTCAGGCGAATTGCATTTTGGGACATAAGATATAAGGCTTTTTCCTCGCACTGTCTTTGGGACATGGAGTTTAAGAGCAACAAAGCGACATCTATCAAACAGAAGCAAATTACAGAACAAAAGAAGCTATACAAGTTCCATTGCCAGTGAATTCCCTGCTTTGCTACTAGAAGCATCTAACTAGAAGTCCGAAGATAGAGCTATATCTCTATTTGGAACCAAATGGTTATCGAGTAGATTAACTACTCTTGCTTTTTTGAGAAGCCTGAATACTACCAATGGATAACTTTATAGGAGTATGGACAAGCTTACCAAAGCCAAATAATAGATTACCCTGATACAACTCCCCACTAAAACAGTCTTGTCAAAGAAAGGGGGAAAAGGTTATAAGCATTTGATAGCTGAAATGTACATTTGCTGCACTACATGTTCAATATAAATACTCCAGGGTTTACAATTGCTTGACTAAACAGCACCCTCCAACATTTTTGGGATGAAGTAGAACACTCTCACCGACTCTACAGGGACAACTGGACTGCCATCACTCTTTACAAAAATTGTAAATAAGACCACTAGCTTGCTTACAAAAATGATTTTTGTTTGTTTTTATGGAACTTTTTGCCCACTTATGTACTTCTCATTGTATTTAAGATGAACATCAGTTGAACTGCAAGAAAAGAAGAGAAGTACTTGAAAAAAAACTGGTGCTCCTTTTCTTCAGGAGTTAAGAATTCTCAAAATCCTTACTTAAGGTTGTGGTACTTCAGATGGGAAAACTAAGTTATCACAATTTTGTGGAAGCACATTTAAGTTATCACCAAGAGCATTATGGTTCTAAATTCCAGTAGACATATTTGGAAACAAGAAAAATAGTAACTTAAATAATGACTCTAGCACAAAATGCAAGTAGCTAGAAATGCATAAATGTAAACAATCAAATTTAACAACAGTCCTCAAGCACCTTAACATTTGCCCACCAGTCGAAAAGCCATATGATTTCCAACCATAACAATTCAGCAACTTCTTTGTTTATCCTTCTGAATATGTTTTTTGAAAAGGGTCGAACTAGAATGAAGAGAACTACCTGAAAGTAAAAGCATCTGAGAAAATCATTTGAGTGCATTTCTATATCAAATGTGATCATGTAAGAAAAGGAAGACACAATCGAACAGCAAAATAAGCTAACATAAAACACAATGGTTCTACAATTGTTATTGTCCATTCAGTGGACTTTGATAATACTCATGAATATAAGAGTGGAAAAAAAGGCAACAAATAAATTGGAAGTGGTTTAGGCATGTATCTTAAGAACAGAACAAAATGAAACAACAGGTTAAAGATTGTGGCGGATCAATGGCATATCATCAAACAGATTATACTCACTTCCCATATTCATCAAGATATCAAAGGATTCTCTTCATCCCAAACACTGTTCCAAGAACATTTTCTAAGATTTTTTAGTTAATCCCATACATTGATTCACTGATTTTCTGGAAACTACACAACAACCCAGCAGATCCACTATGCAAAATTAAATATCACCCCCTCCATTTCAATGTATTTGTTTTAATTACCCTTTTCAGTCCGTATCAAAAAGAACATCTCTTTCCTTTTTTAGGCAACTCTTTAATTTCAACTTTCCACCTAACATATTTAATTCCAAAAAATTAAACGACATTTTGGAACATTCTACTTATCTTCAATTAAACCCACAAGATTCAAAAGACTTTCTTAAACTTTGTGTCAAGTGAAAATCAGACAAACAAATTGAAACCACAGCAGTTTTCAACAACAATATGGACAAGAACTTACAAATACAGACTAGTAGGATAATTCAAAAATTAAGAAAACCAAGTTTCAATAGACCAATGTCAAAAGAGTTTCTTTACCTCCTTAAACTTCGTGACAAATCAAAATCAAACAAGAGCGCGTACAGTTTTCAACAACAACAACATACCCACTATAGACAAAAACTCACACATACAGACAAGTAGAATAATCAACAATTAAAATAACCAACATACCTACAGACCAATGTGGGCATAAAAGGAACAATTCAAATAAACAATGCTGAAGCCATAACACTACATGAAACAACCCAAAAAAAAAAACGCAAAATAGACAAACCCAAGAACAACAAAATACATAACAGATGTTCCACGAATAACAAAAGCAACATGAGATCTAATCCAAAAAAAAATTTAAAAAAATTGTTAGAACAAGGATGAAATGGACATACCTGAATAAAGTTGATAATGAGGCCGGATAGAAGGAAGATAAGACCAATAGGAAGAATAATGGCAGCGGCGATTGCCATATTTGCTTAGAAATTAGCATTTAGCCACACCCAAAAATGATGGATTCAAGAGACATGTTGAGGGATGTATAATTGACAGTTTATATGAATCAACCATGTGAAACCCCAACTGAAATTTAAATAAGTAAATAAGAAAATAAAAATATTAAATTAGTTTGAATAAATACATTTCGATTATAAAATGGTTATATTAAAAAAAATAAGTAAATCTTTTTCGGGAGTTTTCATACTTCAAGTATCAGTTGTTGTTTTTGTCCACATAAACATTGGTTGAGGACAAGATGTGAGAAGGGAGGTTGAGATGGTTTAGGCATACGACAGGAAATGCTAGAATGTCCTAATGTAGAGATGTGAGAGGTTGACTACGAATGATTTAAGGAGAGATAAATGTAAATCGGAGGAGTATTGATAGGGAGGCTTTTGGGTAGGGCATTGTGTAGTTTCACCTATCGAGGATGTGACCTTTGATAGGAGGGTGTGGAGAGTACGAAGTAGGATAGAAGGTTAGTAGGTAGCTAGTAGGATACATGCAAACGAGAGAAGTATTAAGGAGAGACTATTAGTTAGGACATTACATAGTTTCAGCTTATCGAGGATGTGACCTTAGATAGGAGGGTGTGGAAAGTACAAATTAGGGTAGAAGGTTAGTAGGTTGTAGCTTGTAGCTTGTAGGATAGATGCAAACGAGAGAAGTATCGAGGAGAGACTATTAGATAGGACATTACGTAGTTTCACCTTATCGAGGACGTGACCTTAGATAGGAGGAAGTGGAGAGTATGAATTAGGATAGAAGGGTAGTAGGTTGTAGGAAAGATGCAAACGGGAGAAGTATTGAGGAGAGACTATTAGATAGGACATTACGTAGTTTCACCTTATCGAGGACGTGACCTTAGATAGGAGGAAGTGGAGAGTATGAATTAGGGTAGAAGGGTAGTAGGTTGTAGGAAAGATGCAAACGGGAGAAGTATTGAGGAGAGACTATTAGATAGGATATTACGTAGTTTCACCTATTTGAGGACGTGATCTTAGATAGGAGGGTGTGGAAAGCACAAATTAGAGTAAAAGGTTAGTAGGTATGTGTGTTGTCTTGATGCTCGTTCATATTAGTAATGGTATTACTCTTGTAGTTTTTTATTTTTCATACTTGCAATTATCGTATTATATTGTTGTACTTTATGTTACTTTTTGTACTTCAGTTACTCTTTTTTGGACTGTTTTTGACTATTTTCCTTACGTTGAAGGTCTACTGAAAATAGTCTCTCTACTTCCGAGGTGTAGATAAGGTCTAGGCGGGTATACTCTACCCTCTTGGAACCTCACTTTGTAAGATTACACTTGTAATTATAGTTGTTTAACTATCACCACTTATGAATAAAAAAAACACCTCAAAGCTAATTAGACTAACTCTTGGTTCTCTTTTTCTACCTAAACTATATACAACTTAATAACTGTGGATCCGAAATTAAGCCTCTTGGTCCGATAAGTCATAAATTGTTGTACAATCCTAACCTATAATGACAAAATAATTCTTGGACATGTGTAATCTAACTCATATTTACTTTTATACTAATAATCTTCTCAAAACTATACACACTTTCGTAATCATCATTATATATATAAAAGAGAACTCAAGGTCCACATACGTGGCACCATCACAAACAAAAGTTCCCTTTTAATTTATTTATTTTAAAAACAAATTTCTGTTTTCATGAAAAATTGTGACTTTTATGAAAAACAGTAACTTTCATGAAGAGTTGTGACTTTTATGAAGACTTGCGATTTTTCTATCGAAAGTTAATAACTTTTATGAAGAGCTGCGACTTTTATAAAAAATTGTAACTTTTATTAAAGGTTGTAACCTTTCCGAAGGGTTGTAATTTTTTCAAAGACTTTCGATAAGGCACAATAAGAATTTGTTCATACTACCCTTTGGTGTCTATAAAGAGAAGGGTTTTCCTGCCACTATTATTCTTAGGTATTATTCTGTTGTAGGGTAGTCGAATTCAAATACATTAAGTAAGCTTCTTATGAAGTTTGTTTCATTGTTCAAAGTTTTCTTCCTCCTATTTCATGGAGCTTAATATTTACTACAAGTCATGCTAATTCATATAATTATAACAATTTATTTTTGCTATTTTGGTGACTTTTTTTTAATATGTTAAAAAATTCAGCAAAGATGATTGAAAATCGATCTTCTATTTTGTCCCTTTCTACATGTTTCTTCATATGCACAAAGAATCTTCATTCTGATTGCAATGCGACATTACTACTCTTGCAATTCTCATTCCACAACTCATAACGCTGTTTAAATGTTTAAATCATTACATTTGGTTCTTTAGTAAACAAAATTTTTATTTCCTCCACTACTATTTATAGATTTTTTTTTCTATAGGGGAGTCAAATTCAACTACATTAAATTAACTTCTTATGAAATGTGTTTCATTCCTCAAAGTTTTATCCCCCATATTTTATAAAGTTTAATCTTTTACTGTAAGTCATAGTGATTCATATATCTATTGCAATTTCTATTTGCTATTTTAATGACTTTTTTAAACTCTATTAAAAATTACAGTTAAAATGATTGAAAATATTTCTTCTCTTTTATCCCTTGATACAAGTTTTTTTATATACTTCTTGAAAAGATTGATTGCGGATTGTGCTATACAATAATAAATATGTAATAATTAATACGGAACCAATGATGAAGTTTGTTAAAAGAACTAAACATATTTCTCTCTTGATTGTTTTCTTAGATACAAACAATTTTTATGTCATTGAACTCTTCCAAAATACACTATAACAAAATTAATATTTTTTATAGACAACAAATATGCACATTAATGAAGAGGGTTAGAGTCTTTACCGACATTAATTAATTGTCATTAAATTCAATATTGTTATACACTTTAGGACATTTATAGAGAGTACCAATTACCTCTAAAAATACATATTTAGCGACAGTTAAGTTATTAAATGTTGTTAAAGATCATTTTTACTGTAATGGTAATTCTTTATTTTGATAAAGTTTTTTGCTTTTTATAAAAAAAAGTGACTACTCTTTCTTTTGGATTATTTCAATTAAATTTACAAACACTAAACTTGAATCCAACCTGATAGACTATCTTTTTGAAAATGCATAATATATAAATATGCCATTTAATTTGATCTCATTTCACATTTATGCCCTCCTACTTTGAGTGTGCACAAGTAGACACTTGTATAAATTTGAATAAATAGACACAAACGCCCTAATGACATCCTAATGAAATTTTTTGTCCTACATGGTGTCCTACGTATATTGTGACATGTAGGATTCGTCTGTCTATGTGTTCAACTTTGTACAAATTTAAGTGTCGATTTGTGCACACTCAAAGTTTGAGGGCATAAATGTAACATGAAGTTAAGTTAAAGGGTATATTTATATTATGCCTTTTGAAAAATATGTTTACGAACATTCCTCTTTATTTTTGATTGCTAGAAAAGTAAGGTTGTCTTTATTAATATTTGTGGATATTTATGAGTTCACATGCTCACAAAATTATGTTGTGACATTTTAATATGTTATGTTTCAAAATTTTGATTTAGAATATCCCGTTATGAATAGTTTCATTTAGATGTTACCGACTGCTTGGTTGATAATTGCATTAATTCTTTGTAATTGCATATTGTAACGATAACGATAATTATGGTTCAATTCCAAATAAGTTGTGGCTGGTGATATGAAACCTAAGCAATAACAATGACTACGCTGAAACAATGAGAAAAAACATTTATAATAATAACAATTTTAGGGTCATTTTTAACAATACATGGACGTAATGTTCCACTTTACTTGAGAGTGTTGTTATTATAAACTTTTTGACCTCTTTATAAACTTGTGATGTTGTTCTTTGTAAATTTTTTTAAATTTAGCAAATATTATTACTTCTGACCAGCTCTTTCTATAGAGATTTTTTAGACTTCTTTCTTATACTTAAAATCTGTCTATGACTCATAATTTTTTTTTATAATAATACTAAAAATTAAAAAATATAGCATTTTAAGATTTCGAAAAGACACTTTTCCTAAAGATAAAATATTCTTGATAATGTAATTTATATATAAAAATATAAATATTATCGAATAATTATATATAAACTTAGCGAAACACAAATAATTTACCTAGTATATTATGTAAAGTAACTGAAATCATAATGTTAGTCTACTCAAAAATCTGATTTGCAAAATTTAACTGCACTGAGCCTATGCTTAATTTATGTATTCAAAATCAAGTCTTTTTAACTTTCATGAACATCTTACTCTCCCCTATAAAATTACTTTTAAAATATTTATAATATGAATTAGTAAAAAAAATATAAATTCAACTTAAAGTCAAATTTTCTTTAACAAAAACAATTCCAAAACATAAACAAAATTTGAAGATATTGAAAGTGAAGGTTTGAGATTGAAATAACTTTTAAAATTAGCCAAAAGAATAAATTAAAAAAGCAAACTGAGATATGCTTTTTTTGTAACCTTTTTAAATTAGTAAATTACTTTTTATAAGCTAACCAAAAAAATATTTATTTGTAAATTATTTTTTTTCTCTTACAATAAATATATGTTGAATTTGTTAAACCCAGCGAAAACACAAAGCCAAAGATGAACAGCCAGCAGCCATACCACCAGCCGGCTACTCTAGAAGAAGTGCGTACCCTTTGGATTGGGGATTTACCATACTGGGCTGACGAGTCCTATCTCCATAGCTGGTTTGCTCACACTGCTGAGGTCACTCTCTTTTCTTTTCCCCCATTTTTTTTACTCTACTGGTGTTGTTTTTATGTTTATTATGAATTTTTGTTTGAATATGTTTATCTGGGTATTTTTGATTTTCGCTTAAGTAGGGAAAAAAACAAGTCTTGGGGCTGGTTAATGAGTGTTCCTTTGAATTTTTGAAGAATCTGTGGAATTGTGATGAATGGTCAAATTTTTGGTAGTTCTTTAGTAGTGTTAGTGGAGAATAGCATATGAGAAAAGGAAAAATAAAGATTGAGGTTTTGAGTCCTCCTTACATGCTATGATTGGTATTGTTATGTTTGAGAAATTTAAAAGGTTGATTAGTGGTGTAAAAGGGTGGCCTTTGATTTGTGTGTGTGGAAAGAACATAAGTTGAAAATTTAAGAAGGACTTAAATCTTTTTTGTACAAGTTGGTGGAAGCTGGTGAAATATAGGACACTTTTAGTGATGGGATGAAAAGTTAAGAATGACATGGTTAGATGAGAACTGCTCCCTTATCAGTAACAAAGGGCAAAATAGGTGTGCTTCACAGAGCTAGTGTGATTCGACTTCAAAGAAGTATGTTCTTTTTCGGATAAGGTGCAAATTAAGGTGAGGCTGAACTGCTTGTATCTTCATGATATGTAGCCTTAGTCTATCAACAAAGAAAGGGGGTAAAGAAATAAGACGTCACCTTTGATGTTGGGAAATTTTCTGGTGTAATGACATAAGTGGTTCTTAGAAAAGATAATGTTTAAGCCGAAAGGACAATACCTGCCTCTTTTACATCTTCTTGTTAGAAATTCTGAAAGAAATCTAGTATAATTTATTCAAGAGTTTCAATAACTAAGCTATCAATTTTTCTGGTTATGTTGAGCCCTCCTTCCGTGCTATGGTTGGCGATGTTTGAGAAAGTAAAAGGTTGGTTGGTGGTGTAAAAGGGTGGCCTTTGATTCGTGCGTTTGGAAAGAACTTAAGTGGAAAATTTGAGGACTAACTCGTTTTCGTACAAGTTGGTGCTTTTCGTGAGAAGCTGTTGAAATGTAGAACACTTAGTGATGGGATTAAAAGTTTAGATTGTGACGGTATGCATGAGAGCTATCCCATGTCTGAGAACTGCTTGTTTATGAGTAACTAAGGTTTAGATAGGTGTGCTTCACAAGGTAAGTATGATTCGACTTCAAAGAAAATTGTGCTTTTTTAGGTTAAGGTGCAAATTAAGGTTAGGCTGAAGTGCTTGAATCTTCATAGTATGTGTTATAATGGTAGAAATTAGGCATTTGTCAAAAGGTGTGAAAGAATTCTGAGGGGCTTTCATGGCTAATTTTGGAGGAAGGCTGGTGGAGCTACGATAGAGCTTACAATTGCATGGTGTTTCAATGGAGGAAGGAGATGAGTTGGACATGGGAAAATTTTTGGTGGGATTCAGTCCAATTAGAGATTAGTTAGTTCAGCTAGTTTTCCATTAGTCAATAAAGGCAAAGTTAAGCCACTTTATGATGGCATGGGTAGTTTTGCCACCCCCCCCCCCACCCACACACACTATCAGTGGAGGGCATATGTGGATCGTTTCACATAATTTAGGGGGGAAGTTTGTATCTTCGGGGGAAGGGGACATTAGAAAATCCTAGTTCACTTTCTTAAAAAGAAAAGTTATACCTAATTAATGTAGTTAAACGTTTGGTAAGTACATCTTTTGCTCTTTGTAGTACCAAATACTTAAGCTGTTTTATGTAATGTGTAAATGACTCCACATTACTGTCACAAGCTTCTCCTTTTCTTTGACAATCATGTGCACTTCTACTTTGATTCGAATATCATAGTTCATCATGCTACTATAATGAAAAGGTTCAATTATAGTCTTATGCTTATTCAATTTAATTTCATGTTAATAACCAATTTGATCTCTCCAGGTGCTCTCAATAAAAGTTATCCGCAACAAAATCACTGGCCAACCTGAGGGCTATGGATTTGTGGAATTTGGTGCACATGCAGTTGCTGAGCGGATTTTGCAGTCGTATAATGGAACTCAAATACCGGGGACAGAGCTAACTTTTAGGTTAAATTGGGCATCATTTGGGATTGGAGAGCGTCGTGATGCTGGGCCAGAGCATTCTATATTTGTTGGAGATCTAGCTCCTGATGTAACAGATTATCTATTGCAAGAGACTTTTCGTACTCACTACCCGTCAGTTAGAGGAGCGAAGGTTGTTACTGATCCGAATACTGGCCGCACAAAGGGATATGGTTTTGTTAAATTTGCTGATGAGACAGAACGAAACCGTGCCATGTCGGAAATGAATGGGATGTATTGCTCAACTAGGCCGATGCGCATCAGTGCAGCAACACCAAAAAAGTCGAATACTATCCAACAACAATATGCAGTAGCAAAAGGTAATTCAGAACTGCAATTTAGTGTGTAATAGGGTTTATTAATATTTAAATCCAACAATAAAGTAGTGCTATATGATTGTGGAAATGACTTCACGTATTCACACACACACAAAATGTTATTACTAGTTAGGGGAGGGGATAGTACATACTAGATTCTATTCCTCACCAACTGGCTAAGCATGAGGTACTCACATTCATCTCGAGTCCATATGACTTTGCAGTATGAATATAGTTCTTTTTTAATAACCGAGAAATCCCTGAGGGCCAGTGAATAATAGGCCCTCACCTTTATGAGATTACATTTCATAACTTAAACCCATAAAATTCTAAGAAAGTCTATGAGAGTATCATCCTTGTCTACAAAGTTTCAGATTAAGCAACATAGCAAGTAAATACAAACATTTGTACTTTACAATATAGCACTTAACCTTTTCTTCCAGCATCTTTGTTTCCTTTCTTCTAACCATGACCCATAAAATATTTGCTGGAATAGTTACTCTATCTCTTAAGTTTTTTCCTGCTGATGCACCTTCAATAACTTAATAGAATAATAATTATCTAGAAAGGACATCAGATGTATTGGTGGACGCTCAAGTCGTTCCTTGGAAGATTTGTGTAGCATATATAGATGCATTGATCTTTTCATTTTATTTATGTTCCTCAGTACACTAAACACTGAATTTTGGTTTTGATGCAGCAGTATATCCCCCTGCCGTTTATACTCCAACAGTGCAGACTATCCCTGTAGATAATGACTTGACTAATACAACAGTAAGTTAGTAACTTGGAATGCGTCCCTCATATTTCAACTTCTCTTCTGATGGTATTTGCTTAACTGCAGGTTTATGTTGGTAATCTGGATCCTAACTTAACTGAAGAGGAACTGAGACAAGTATTTTTGCAATTTGGTGAAATTGTTTATGTTAAGATTCCTGCTGCCAAGGGCTGTGGTTTTGTGCAGTTTTCGGCGAGGTATCTATCTTCATGAAGCTTTTACTTTTATAACAAAAGGGGGGGGGGGGGTAAGTGTATTGATCCTGTGGAAGTTGATGTAATAGTTGCCTATCACAGTTGATTGTATGTCTGCCTTAAAATAACTTCTCCAGTCACTAAAAAGAGTTACAGAACAACGAGAAAATGTGAGGGATCTTGAATATGACAAAAGCGTAGAGATATTGATTCTTTGGCTCTTTATTTCTGAGTGTTCAAGTTTTTTCCCTTCGTATTCATTATACAGGCCATCTGCTGAAGAAGCAATCCAGAGAATGCAGGGTGCTGTGGTTGGTCAACAAATTGTTCGTGTTTCATGGGGTAGGAGTCCGACAGCTAAGCAGGTGAAAATAATCCTATAAATTTTCATTGTTAGCTTTATTCTTTAGAATCTTAGGAAGATTTTATTCATGATATGGAATTGTTGCATGAGTCTGACAATAAAAAGGTGAAAATAATCCTGCATATTTTTATTGTTAGCTACAGAGTTGTCTTTAGGATCTTAGGAAGGTGTCTTAGGAATGTCACAAAGATGTTTCTAAGGAAGTAGTTTTATCCAGAAAATTAAGAGTTTGCTTTTGTACTTTTCATTTTTGGTGTAAAGAAGAACTTGTACGAGATATAGTTCCCTGTTAGACATCATTGGATCCCTATAAGAGGAACAAGGATGTATATTTTTGCTTGTTTTGAACTTGTAAATATGGCTTCCAGCATAGCCTGTGTTGAAGATTCATAATATTGTTACCTTTATCAAAAAGTAGAGGTTATCTATGTCATGAAATTGTTTGAATGGTAGTAACTATATTGATTCACTAGCCATTTAAAATGAAATTGAGAAGTCTTTCAGGCAATGAACATCTAGTTAAAGGTAAGTGGTGATTGCAACAAATTCGTTGTTAGGCTTTGAAAAAGCAGTACATTTAAGATACAAGTTCAATAATTACCACAAATATTAATAAAATCTTGTGTTCTATATATGGATCTATACATCGTAGATGTTTGTGTTATGCGTGTACATTCAAGAAGCAAACTGTAGATCTGAATTGCTTGTATTCCATGAGTTATTAATTGTCTAACATGTGAAAAATATGGTGCTGTCTTGTAGGACGCTGGTCTATGGGGTCAGCCTGCTGATCCGAGTCAATGGAATGCTTATTATGGCTATGGACAAGGTTATGATGCCTATGCTTATGGAGCCACCCAGGATCCTTCACTATATGCATATGGTGCATATGCTGGTTATACGCAATACCCTCAACAGGCAAGTTTTTGCTCATTTTTCTTATTCAGGCCAATTCCTTACTGTGCAATTATTGATTATGATGAGAAGCTAAATGATGAAGCTACATCATGAGCTTATCTGCCAAACTTTGTTGGCATTCTGGAATAGCTAATAAGATCATTGCAGTCAATAAAATAGTTGCAACTATATTGGACATAAACTTTAAGTTCGAGGCATCAAATTAGATACTTTATTTCATAGTCTGTCACTCTTCAGAGCTGTGTCGGGCAGTCCCAGGATATTGCTTCTCTTTGGTCTAGGTTTCCTCATTTTGCTGAACAGAGTGATAGCAATTACCCGGAAGCAAGGTAGCTCAGTTAATAGAGCTCCTTGTTATATATAGACGAATATTTCAAGGCTTCTCAGCTTAGAATCTGAAAAATGGGATTTTATTGAGTCCACGTCTTTCTTCAGTTCTTTTTAATGATTTTTGTCTAAAATATTCACGGATCTGCTTAGAATAATGTGATTTTATCAAGGAATCCATGTCTTGCCCAATTACTTCATATGCTTTAACTGAAGTATTTAGGGAAGTTGCAACTTCTTCGAATCTCTTATCATCTTCATAACTTCTGCTCTGGCTGGTTCTTGATTCCCCCCCCCCCCCCCCCTCTTTTGACTTCTTTTTATTTATTTTTTGCTTGCAAATGTTAAGGCTGGTCTATCTTAGACTAGTTACACAACTAAGAGCCTGATCAGGGCCTATTGCATCCCCATTCTGGCATCCCCCAGGGCACATGCATGCACAAACAAAACTGATCTTTTAGAAGGGGTGGAAAGTGCCTTGCATGTATTCCTCCTCAGGAACACTCTCTTCCCTGAAGTTTGATGTCTCTTTCATTAACAAACATTATGTTAGTAGTTGACGATAATTCATTGGTGCATTCACAGGCTGTACATGTGATGATTACACTGTCAACTTTCTTTTCCTTTCTTGATAACCTGTTTCTGGAAATATTATTTGTATTATCTCTTTTAACTGGGTCATATTTGAATGAAATATTTTGTAGTATGTATTTATCTTCTGACGATACATAGTCAATCGTTCTGGTGTAGGCTGAAGGTGCTCAGGACTTGGCTTCCATGACTGGTGCTCCTCCAATTATTGAACAAAGAGAAGAGCAGCATGATCCTTTGGCTGTGCCAGACGTTGACCGGTAAACGTTGCATTTGCAGCTTCTTTTTGTGTACTTTGATCTCTTTAGGTGCTTGGTTAGACTTTGCGGATGAAAAGAAAAACTTCTTCTCTGTCCTCCCACCTGCTTTTAACGCTCAATGTTTTCAAATCTAATGATAATTGTTTCTTACGACAGGCTAAATAATGCTTACCTTTCTGTCCATGCAAGCACAATCTTGGGCCGGCCATTGTGGCAGAGGACATCATCGTTTTCGCAAGTATAGAGTTCACCGTTACAGAGATACTGTACCTGTTTGAATTAAGTTCTTGTGGTGTATGTTTATTGGAAACAAAGACTTGGCCAGCCTTCAAAATGCATGCTGCATTTCAGTCTAACATGCTTATGCTACTTTCTGAATTGTTCCTTCAAAATTTCCCTTTTTTATTTCTTCTTATTTCCAGTGTAATTATAGCCTTGGGGAGTTGGGTGTCTTTCAGTTATCACTAGCCATAGGCTATCTTGCCTTCAGCACTCTACTTTTCTCAACAGCCAAGAGATGTCTATATTTGTATGCCTGTGGATGACCAATTAACATGGAGGAGATGTGGAAGAGTGTATTTTATGCAAAATGAGATGCATACAAATGTACAATCGTTGTCCTATGATCATTTACTATAGATAACAAGTATCTTATGGCAAAAATATTATAGATAGAAAAATTTCTTCCTCAGTTTGATTCTGAATTTGATTAGTACTTAATTGTCAGGACCCAAATTTGGTACCTAGGCTGCTATAGGACACCTGACAACCTATTACTCATAAGGTGAAACTCTCTTAAGTTAAGATGTGCAACAATTACGAATTGAAGGAGGATATTGTCCCCAACTCTATGTAGATATAAGTGTGAAAGTTCATGTAAAATATAAGTCTGTCTAAACTATTCCTAAGTATACACGTTATGGAGCTAATTCAGGTATTCTACTCGTAACTTGTACATGTATTAGTTATTCAGAATTCTAGATTGCAAACCAAACGTTGCATTAATATTATATATGAGTAACTTACATTATTACTAGCTACCTGATGTAGGTAGATATGGATAACTGACCTCTTTGCTGGCTGCCAAACAACACCTAAGTCCATTAAGTAATGATCGTCATTGATCTAAGTCTACTAGATAATTGTGATAAAGAATCAGCATTACATACACTACACTGCATATCATCTATTTAATATTGGTTCTTTGCATTTTATCATATTGTTTTGGTTGAATCTCTGCATATCCTCTATATATGCTAATCTGAGCATTGTTATGCTGTTCATATAGATTTAGCTTGTATACTGTTGAGTGGAACATCATACAACAATTACCATATAAATGTTAATTGACATCTAAAAGTATAACGAGATCATACTCTACTACAACATGACCAACTACTCCCACACAGTTCCACATGTTTGTCGTCATCTTTTCCTATCAGTAATGAATTGACAAACAAACAAAAGTTTGGGAGAATCACTGCTTGAATTCACTTCTTCTTGGCACTTCTAGCACATTTGATCACCAATGATCATAGAGCGACCACTCAAAGTGAGTGCCACTTCCTTCATTAGGACTTGAGCTGTGGATAATACTGATCAAACACACTCGGCAGCTCTTCCAGAATGGGCAATGAAAGTGACAGTTTGATCATCTTTTCATACAGATGCTTAATTCTCCAAGTTAATTCCATTCCTCAATAGTACCACGATATCATGCTGGAACCGCCAAACTTTTCTCTATGCCCGTGAAGCCGTCTTGCATTGTTGTTGAGGGACCCTTGCCTGAAGTCCAACAGATCGCATTAGTTGTCTAAAGGTAAGTATAGCCAGATGAACTTGTCCAAGCCTCATAAAGAGTAGTATTATAAACTGGGTAAATAATGTGGAACAGAATATGTTGTGTAACCAGGACTTATAACGGAATTAATCAACATATAGGATAACACATGGCAATACATTTTCTCCACGTTTGTGACTACAGAAAACTTCACGGTACTTGGTGGATATTTATGTGATCTGCTAAAGAATATTCATGTGACTCCTAGAAACTTATTTGGAGATACACCAGCTACCTAGAGAAGTATATTCTCTCTATTTATGAAAAGATGCAGAGAAATTATCATAGTTTTTTTAAATAAGGTAGATTTTTAACTTGTATAAAGAAGTGCCTCAACCAATAAGATCTAGCAGAGGATAAGATTGAGGAGGACATTGAACTAGACATCCATCGGCTCAAACATCTCTCACACATGACTGTTTTCACATTCATGGCAGGAATAGTGCATGGTTATTTGACGCACATCAAGTGAGTGTAAATTGCAGTCATAATTTGCATTAGAACACAAAAGGGAAAGAAATGCATATATGTGACAAAAGTTGACAAAAAGGTATCATTATTTCACGAAAAAACGAACCAGCACTCTTTTCTATTTTTCTCCTGCTGCGCCACAAAAGCCGAATTGGAGTGCCTGCAAACCCTGCACTTGTCCTCAGTTGCTTTTCCATGTAACGACGGTATGTCTCAGGAAAGAGTTTTGCATCATTAACAAAGAAGACAAATGTAGGCGGTCGGATAGCAGCCTGTAAAATAAAAGCAGAAGGTGAGTTTATTATGTTTTAAATACAACACACTTGCATACCATGCCATGTATGTTAATGTCACTTCTGTTAAATCTATTTCCATTTTAATGAGCATCAAAAATAAGCGGTAGCCAGCTTCGAAGTAAACCGCTTACAGTAGTTATATGTTTTTTCTACTTTAAATAACAATAAAAGGATTTTTTTTGTGCTAGCAGGTAGCCATTCTACTACATGTTTGTCAATTATACATCCTCCAACATCCAGAGCGCAAGTTTTTGCTCGAGTAGAAAATAGTAAATGTCAAGCATCTTCCCAAATGAAATTTACCTGAGTGCTATAATAAACACGCCCTCTTTTTCCACCTCTAGTCCTAGGAGGTGCTTTAAAAGCAACAGCTTCTCGAACAACTTGATTCAATATCGCAGTAGTCAATCTTCTTGATCTCTCTTTTTCCACCGCAGCAGCAGAGACAATGATCCTAGAATATAACAACAGAACAACTATATATAACAAAAAATATTTTAAACAGGATTAAATCTTATACGGAAGGTCATTAGTGAGACCAAACAAATGCTTCAGTGAAAAAAAAGCTCTCCATTTCACTTCCCCTTGAGCTATCCCTTGCTGGTTTTTTGTATTTATGAAACAGTTGCTTCATTTTAACCAGCTCTCTTAATATGTTTCTGACTTTTCTTACTCCAACGAAACAGAAACAAACATCTTATAACTCTCCACCTTAATTTTGCATACAAGTCACATCTCCTCAAGCATTCAATGCATTCCATCTAGCATCCCATTTACACTAAACATCACATCAATCTATTGCATGATGACGTCACATGGGATTACCCAAAAAAGGGCCTATTTCTTAAGCTTTTTATTACTTTACTACCATTAGTACCTCGATTACTACTCCTCGAGTTATCCCTTAAATGTTTTTGAGCTTTAAGCTCTGAAATACATAGTTTCAGTTGTATTACAGCCGCATTAAGCTCTGAAATACCTAGTTTGAGTTGTATTACAGCCGCATTAAGCTCTGAAATACATAGTTTGAGTTGTATTACAGCCACAACAATAACATGATATGCCGGTATTTTATTCCTTCTCGTCAAAATATGAAACAACACATCTGATCTTCTGTATTGAATACAGATGCCAAAGTCTATTGCAACTGTTTTTTGTCTGAAATGTGGCAATAAATTTGTAAAGCAGAGATGAACAAGTATAAACAAAGAAATGGATGGAATAAGGAACATACTTTTCAACACTGTGCCCAGCTATAGCTGTTGAATACACAATAGGTGCCCAACTCAGAGAACGAACCTTCCGTCTAACATCTTCCTCATAAAATATAGTAGTTTCTTGGTTCTTGTTTGGGATCGTATCCCACTTGTTCACAACAATGAGGCAACCCTTCCCTTCTCTCTCTATCCTTTCTGCAATTTTGCAATCCTAATAATTGCAAGGAAACAAAAATGAGTTTACATGTCAATATTCATGTAGCCACACTAAGAGCACAGATGGAACTACTCTTTGCCTATTACTAAAGAATGACGTATGCTCATTGCTGTAGCATGTGCATTGGTTTGGAGAAGTTTCTTAAATGAGAACCCCAAACGAAAAAAAGAAGTCCACATATTACTAATATTTGGATTATCTAAATTATTCAGTATGCATATTGGTCCAGAAAAGAAGAGCAAAAATATAGGGTAAAAGTCAATAATACTGTGGATATCTCGAAAGCATCTTTATTCTTTAGAGATCTTTCCCCTAATGCGATATAAGCTCCAGAACCAGCACAACCCACTTGTCCATGCGATTTGATCAGATGGTCATCTCAAATGTTGAATAGTTTTTTGCACTTGAAACTAAAAGATGAGCTTTAAAATATTCTTCTCTTATGGGACTAACACATACTAAATGGATTATGCCAGAGAATACAGCAGATCTACTAAGCTGCTGGATCAGCAGAGGGGAGAGAAAAGCTAAAAAATGGTGGTGGAGCATAATACCATCATTCATTTGGTGGTCTATTTGGAAAGAAAGAAATAGCAGATGCTATGAAAACAAGGCTAATTCAATAGAGAAAGTCATTTGGAATTGTTTGATTACTTCTTATTTTTGGTGTGAAGAGGAAGGGATAGAAGAAGTTGCACAATTTTTTGGATTTTATAGGCACTTTGTAATCTATTAGCCTTTTTTGTTTTTCTCTTGTAATCTATTAGCCTTTTTTGTTTTTCTCTTGTTGGGAACCAATTTTTGGAGGTCTCCAGCATATCCTTAATGCTGAGGAATACAACATCACCTTCTTTTTTTAAAAAAAAAAAGGATCATAGCATGAATAAACAAATGCTAAGCCTCATGTGACAGAATAGGACAAAGTTCAAACTTCAGGTACAAATAGTAATGTTAAAGGCACAAGTTAAACTAAAACTAAATGTTATGTTTCACAGTCCTTGAATATCTCACAACAGTTCCTCCCGTTAAGCTTAAATTTTACTTATGAACTCCTTCCTGAAACTCAAATGTACCTGTTCAGTGATGCAAGCCATAGCTTCAATAACAAGAGCCACAACATCTGACCGCCGAATCGCACGGAATGCTTGATTTACTGATAAAGCCTCTGGTATGCTACCCGATGAAGCCACTGCAGTCTTTTTTCTTATTCCAGCAGTATCTATAAGCCGAAACTTCTGCAGAAAAGGATCATTAAATTGAAAGTTTCCAGTCAACTTCAGGTGATAAACCAGGAAACTCCGATCTTATGCCTACCATTTTTATAGAACTTATGCATCAAGGAAGGGAAAGAATGTTAGCTCTGTTCCATATCCCAATTGCTTTTATAAACAATCCTCTCTTTTATTTCATTTGTATTTCTAGTGTAAAATGAATGTAGCATATTATTTAATGAGATTTACAGGTGGCATAACAATTGCTTGCCACATTATGCACTTTGGTAAAGTTGACCCACTAATTGTGTGGTATCAAAAAAATATTTGCTCTGTTACATTAACCGTTCAAATAGAATGGGTAGAGGTTTAAGTGCAGAACAGTCGTCACAGGTCAGCATACAAGAATGTGATCAGGTAGGAACTGCCTTGACTGGTAGTCAACCTAGTCCCAATATCCTTTTTTCTTCCCTTGTAATGATTCTTACTTAGTAATTTCTTCATTAATTTACCATCTGAGAAGTAGGGTGCATTTATCCTCACAGATTGTAGTGCAACTCTATGCGCAAAAGTTGAGATTGCTGAACAGAGACTCACCTGCCCATCTGGTCCAGTAAATTCTGTATCAATAGCATCACGAGTAGTTCCACTAACGGGACTAACAATTGTTCTGTCCTCTCCGACTAAAGCATTCAAAATACTACTTTTTCCAACATTTGGACGGCCAACAATTGCGATTGCAGGAATATAGTTTTCTTCTTCAAGATATTCTGTCCCCTACAAAGTATTTTAAAAGTGAATATTAAAAATGTTTGTTTAATATTCGAGAATCGCTATACGAAAGAAAAATATGCATGATGTTCAGAATCAATTACCACGAAGTTCACAGTCAACAGATGTGCATGCATTTTGTATTGCAGATTATAAAATGTCATCACGAAAGCAGTAGGAAACTACTAAAGCTAGTTTCCCTCTGCTACACACTTAAATATGATGGTATATAAAAGCATGTGAACATTTTTGAGAGAGAGAGACATCAAGAGACATATATATAGAGTTTAGCCAATACTAGACAGAAATATAGAGTAAGAACAGAAAAAAGAAAGTAATCTTAGTGGGACTCAGGTAAGTAGAGGCTGAATTGGGTCTAAATATTGCCTTAAAAGTGCACTATAGTCCACATATAGTAAAGAGATTGTTCCAACAGTTCTCCTAGGTCAGTCTTAGGAAGCTGGGGTTCTCGTTTCTCGGAGACGGTTGGGGACATTATGGATTGACTAGGTGATGAGGCTAGCATGCTGGTCCTTCGATTGGGCTCCATGCAGGACATGGCTGCTTCGGGCTGGACCTGTCATTGCGCTGGTTTGGCCTAGTTCAGGTAAAGTTTTGACCACCGTAGAATATAGATACCTAAGCACGTAAATCCTACTACAATCTGGTAAGCTTTGAACCCATTTTACTGTCCTTAAATGCCCCTAACACCTAATATAAATACCCTATGCATTAAGTTACTAAGAGGAAGTCCAGGACATGTACTCCCCAGTTCTTTCCTTGGATATTGCATTTTATCCCTAAAAAAACACCTCTGCTGAAGCCTTGACTTGGAGGAGCTGAAGAGAAGAAGATATTTTTGGCTGACATGAGGCTCCCATCTTCTATAGCAGTAACTCATGCCCCCTTTAAGCAATTACTTTTTTGTCTATCGACCCCATAAACTTGACATTTCTTTGCTTAATCATTTTAGAAATTGATATACAACTGAAGAACTCTAATCTGTTTCATACCTCCAATAGCTATACCGATTTATACTATGCATAATGTTTTCAGATTCTTTACATGAAACTTCAACAGGGGCCAACTTTGTTTTGTTACTTTTATGGTTTAATCATAACTGGAATAAACTTAACCTACTCCTGTGTATACATTCTGGAAATAAAGCATAAAGGCGTAATCACTGAGAGAGTATACTGATCTTAAGCAAAAGGAAACCTAATCTCCACGAAGATGAAAGAGTACCTCAACTTTCTCTATCCCTGCACAAACAAGATCTAGAAGCTCTCCAGTTCCAGTTCCAGATAAAGCAGATATCGGAAAGGGGTCAAACCTGATAAATGAAATAAAGGAAGTAAGATTAAACAAAAGGAACATTTTAAACAGCAGTCATGAAGTCACCACATTCATTTATACAGAACGACTCGAAGTCCCTGGATCTAAGAACTACGTGGCTTGGATCCTTCAAAAGTGCCACCAGATGTGTGTTGTCCTGTCGGGTCCTCCGAAAACTATTTAGGATTCAACACAGGTGCTACAGCACATTGGAGGATTTGAACATAGTTTAAAAAAGAACAGCGAAAAGAAAAACTAGTTTTTGAAAAGCTCAAAAGAAAGAATGCAACAGACTTTCCAATTAAGAAAAGCACAGAAACAGATAAAAGAGAAAATTCATTACCACATGATAAAGGAGCACAAACGTTTTCCATTTGCATTGACCTACCTCAACCACAAGAAGCCGGTATAAATATCACCAATAACTATGGAGGTTGTATATTCATTTCATTGGAAATGGAAAACGTCCACAAGATACAAATTCTCTTACCTATATTAAGTGATATTGATGCCATAAACCACAACCAAATTCCTAATTTAATAGGAGTATATTGGACACTAAGTTGGTTGTCACACATCGCACATGTAGTAGATTTATACTGTTCTCTCTTTAAATATATACATAGCCTCTGAAAATTCTCCAGTCACTCTGATCCAAAGAAGGGATCTAAAGACTAGACCACTACTCTTGGAGTATAATGACAGATCTCTGAATCTCTTTTGAGTAGGATTTATATTTGCTTTTATGAGGATTTTTTTCACTGTTTGACCAGTTGCATTTTCTCTTAATAAATCCCCCATATACTAAAAAATGACTCAAAAAGACAAGAAAGAAAAACAGAACTGCAACCATGATGAATTTTCTAACCACAACACTTCTGTTATATCAATCTATGCATTTAATCTGAACTTGTGGTACGAAAATAATGAAGTACAGTCAGAATAATCAGCTCACCCCAAAGACCAAAACTCTGATGCTTGTGTGATTCCTTTGCGCGGAGATTCACACTTGTTTACAGCAAGAATAATGCATTTGTCTGAGTAGTGCTTGCGTAGCCAATCTGCTATCTCCACATCAGCAGCATTTAGACCTGCCTGTTAAAATTTGTTACTTTTTCTGACCATATTAAGCTACACTTTCACCACAAACAAGAATAAGGGAATGTCTCATGATCAGAATATGACAACAAATATAGGTACAATATCCACATGTTATACACTTTACTTCTTTTAACCGCAAGATACAATGAAATGCTCCAGACCTAGAAATTTTTCTGAGAACTTTTGACAACTGTCAATAATATGAATTTCCAATTACATCGAGTTCACAAATCAAGGAATAAAAAGATGCATAATGGAATCAGTAGTATTCTTCCAGCAAATTCTTTGGGGTTTTTTCCAGACAAGTTTTCCTTCCCTCAAAACTTCTCATGAATGAACTGCTGTATCAAGTGAACCAGAGCAAATAGAGAAATTGATTCTTCAAATTTTCTTGATTGTTATGAGCTCTTCTGATAGAGAGGTTTAATAGGGTATGGGGCAGACAGTAGATGTGGGAGAAGGGGTAGAGAGAGTGACGGAGGGTAGAGGGTGAGTTGAAAAAAAAGGGGGGACAAAACTCCTTTTTTTTAACTGTTAAATTGTATTCTTTAGCAATTAAGGGCATGCTGACACCACCAAAACTCTTAATTATTGATCAACGAAAATGTTTTTCCTTTGGGCCTTAGGAAAATCATTTTTCCTCAGTTTCAAAATAACATTTTCCTTAGAATGATATTTTGTCAAGTATTTAGTGCAACTATCCAAAGAAAAATAGGAAAAAACAATTTCTGCAGATGTTTTTCTTTGTTACCAAACACACAATTTATTTTGCTAATTAATTTTTCAGGAAAAAGCATCCAAGTAAATCTACTAAAGGATATACCTGGCCATCGACGAGGAATATAATGACTGATGACTCTTCAACAGCCACAGTAGCTTGTTTCTCAATCATAGTAGGCATTTTAGCAACAGCAGCCTCCCTGGTAGCAAGTGGAATGCCCTCCATTCCAATTGTGGTTGAGACAGCTAATTCTTCCACTAGATCAGTCTGTGATTTCGAAATAGTAAGCACACCTCCTGTATCGACCACCATAAATTCATAGTTTCCCCAATATGATCTACCATATAAGCGATCCCTTGTTACCCCAGGTTCATCTACCACAATGGCCTTCTTCCCCTGTTGAAGATAAACCAAGCTTCATGAAGAGAAATTCAGAGCAAGAAAAAATCTCATATAATGGGACTGGACCAATTAATAAAAATTGTCAAGGTTTTGTTTCTTGGTAATCAAAAACCAAGTCAAGTTTAGAGAAAATACCCCAACAAGACGATTAAATAGTGCTGATTTACCAACGTTCGGTCTTCCAACAATTGCCACCTTAGGAAGAAGGTGATCAGGGATCTGCAAGTAAATTTCTACTGGTCAAGTCCACCATTAAATAAAACTAAAAACCTAGATCTTCATATAGATCTCAAAATATTAGAAGAACCAAATCATAAGAAAATGGATAAGAATAAAGTGTAGATCTTCCCATATCACCCAGTAAAATTAGTAAAACCAAAAATAAAATGTGGAGAACTGTTCCAACTTCCATATTCCTTCCACGTGAATCTCAAGGAGCAACAGAAAAATTGTGGACATAGTTCACTTTGGTTACTCTGATCATCTTATGAAGCTTCAAGTAGATGACTACTAGGTAGTGCATCGAGTAATTAATCACATCCACACATAAAGTTGAAGACTACAACATCCCCCCTAAATGTGAGAATATCAATATTTTAGGGCACTTACAGCCAGTTTGTCAGCAGAAAGGTGAAACTCAGAAACTTCCTTGCAAAGTTATGAAGCTCTCTTCTTAAAATCAAGACTTCTCATTGGACGAAAGAGAAATCTTTCATGATTAAGAAAATCACATACTCCTAGATGAAGTTCCACAGAAAATAGGCTAAAACTGAAATTTCTATAATATAATTCGCAATGACAGTGATCCCTTTAGAACACGATACCGTTATTCTCTTTGTCAAGATTACTTCAGAGATGTGAATAATATTGAATTAGCATGTGGGTGATGACTAATTCAGCATTTTAACTTCAGAGCTATTCAACTTTCATGTCATGAGTCCATAACATGAATTGATAAGCAATTACATCACCCGTATGATGAAGCAAGGAGAGGGAAGAAATTTATAGTACAAGTGATTGTGGACAAATCGGCATGCAGTTCACTATATGCAACTAATTTTGTATAATGAAAGAGAAAAATACAATTCAGAACATGTAGCCACTAATGATTCCCAGATACTAGTTGGGCGTAGAAGTTCCAACAGAGTAGCAGATGAGATACTAACATTTTTTGTGGTAGTATTTTTACGTCTCTTCTCCTTTACTTGTGCTTCTTTTGGACTAGATCTCTCTTCTTCTGTAATCAACAAAGAAAGAACATCTCGAGCGTCAAAGGGCTAGAAAAGATATAAGATGCAATAAGTGGAACAGTTTAGCAGTATTTTGCATTTTGGTCTCATGTACCCTGCAATACAATGATTAACAGCCTAATCGATTTCCAAAACTTAAGCAGTATAACACTTGTTACCTAAGTTTCTCGGACTCACGTGCAGGTACCCGACGTGGATGCAAATCCAAGGGCCGGATTGCATCCACGTCGGATACGGCAAAATATAAATTTTAAGATTTGGGGGTACAGATCCAGGTATGTATACGGATGCCAGGATTCGGCTAAAAATCCAAAATTATAAAATAGAGCTATAAAGATCTTCTAGGTCGTGTTTCCCAAGATCCCAACAACTTCTTTCAATCTCTCTGGTTCTTCCCCTCAAAAAAGAAAGTCATTCAAGGTCTTCCATACCAGAACACAACCGCTTGAATTCTTAATTTATCTCTGTTTGTCTTGAAACATGAAGCAACAAATATTGACTAGAGGAAAAGCTAAAGAAAAGAGAAAAAGGGACTAATAATACTTAAGGTATGCCATTTCTCATGCCTTACATCTATTTTGATCTTCTATCAAAATCTCAATTTTCCCCAAATTTTTCCATGGACCTTGGTCAAAGTTTCCAATGTGGATTGACCAAATGCCCACACGTATCCTGCACCCCGTCTCGTGTCGACACAAGTGCAGCAGCAAAAATGAAGAGTCCAGGCAACTTACCCTGTTACAAGATTATCTACAGACTACATCCATTGCAGAATCAGTGAACCTCTGTGTACGTGTTGGCTGGTAGCCAGGTCATCAAAAAATATGCTGGTAGCCTCGTATTTTTGAGGAAAACCTTCAGCTGAATTAATATTTGCAGGATGGGAACTGAGAAAGGGAAAGGGCCTATATTGTGCAGATAGAGGAAAAAAGAAGATAGTCTTTTTGCAATTCCCTGTTTAAAAAGGTTAAAAACTTCAGTTATCAATGGAAAAAATAATTTTTTTACCCAGAACAGTGTAAAATTCAATTTAGATTTCCTTTGATATAGAAAGTGTGATCTAGTTTTGAAGCTCAAAGGGCGACCCATGACTACATTTGGTTAATTTTCTATATGAAGGCCAAGACAGTAAAATTAAAAATGTGATTTTTTTGATAAAGTAAATGTTTTTATTAATGATGGGGGAATCCCATATAAAAGACCAAAGAAGTAGAGAATCTACATCGCAATATAGTTCTCTACAAATAAGAAACCCAATAATCTATTCACATAGGAACTTCATGGAAACACCAAAAAGAAACAAGAAACAAGTGACTATTGTGTAGTTTTAAAACAACATACTCAACCCCTTCAAATGCCCTCATGTTCCTTTCTTTCTCTTGAACCAACATAGCAGCTAATGGAACAATATTCCATGCCCTCAGTCTTATCTAATTTAATCTAAAGGCACAACCTAATCCTCGACCTCCACACCTTTCTATCAAGGGTATGTCCTAAATAAGCTGAAAATGGATCATATCCGATCAAATCACCTCCCTCAATTTTGTATAACCTACCTATACCTCTCCTTGAACTTGCTATAGCCAACCTCTCACACTTCCTCATTGGTATATTAGCACACCTCCTCTGTATATGCCCAAACAATCTCAGGTTTGCTTCCCACATCTTGTCTGCCAAGGAGGCCACTCCCACCTTGTCATGTATAACTTTATTCTTAATCTTATCCCTCCTAGCATGTTCACACATCCATCAGAGCATTTTCATCTATGCCACCTTCATTTTCTGAAGGTGTCTTCTTGACTGGTCAGCACTCTGAACAATGCAGTGCCCCATGTAATTTAGTAGGTCGAACCACCACTCTCTAGAACTTACCTCTTTAAGCCTTCGTGACACATTCTTATCACAAAGTACTCCAAACACTCCAACACGAGCACTCCATTACAACCACCCGTTCCAATACAATGTGCAATGCCATCACATCTCCTCGTTTTTTTGGCTTATAGACCTAAGATACATTAGCATCCTCTCATGGGAATGACTTGTTTATGGATCTTCACTTCCACCTTTGCCTCATGCATATCATAACTGAACATGCACTCTTGGTACTCTATTTAAATCATGCTTAACCTGAAACCTTTAGATTCTAAGCTATGTCTTCATACTTCTAGCCTATTGTTAACTCCACAATGTGTCTCATCGATCAATACTATGTAGTCTGTGAATTACATACACCACGACACTTCCCTTGAATATCCCGCGTCAATTTGTTCATTTCTAGGGCAAACAGAAATTGGCTGAGGGTTGATCCCTGGTGCAACCCTATAATGACCCGAAAGTGTTCATAATCACCCGATGCATACACTTTATCAATCATATATCATATATATCATATATCATATATATATATATATATATAAAAGAAAACCTTAGGTCCGTCTACGTGGCGCTCCCACAAACAAGAATTTCCTTTTAAATTTATTTATTTCCCTAGCCTTCTCCTTTCATGAAAAGTTGTGACTTTTATGAAGCGTTGCAACTTTTATGTAAAGTTGTGACTTTTATGTAAATTTATGATTTTTGCGAAAAGTTGTGACTTTTACGAAGAGTTGCTTTAATGAAGAGTTGCGACTTTTGTGAACAGTTGCGACTTTAATGAAGAGTTGCAACTTTTATGAAAAGTTGTGACTTATATGAAAGGTTGTGACCTTTATGAAGGGTTGCAACTTTCCCCGATAATTGTATTGTAACCTTTCCAATAAGGCACAATAAACATTTGTGGAGGCTATCCTTTGTTGTCTATAAATAGAGGAATTTCCTCTCATTTTAAAACAAAGAAAATCCTAAAACTTTCTTCTTGTTTTCTTCTTCTTCTTCACAACTAAATATTTGTGTACTTGGTTCCTGTTGAGTGATTCACCGACATCATTGGTTATGTTACAGATCTTGGTATGTATTTTTACAGTCATTAGTTTCTACTTATGTTATTAAGGATAAATGATAAGATAAGTTACCTTTATCAACTAAATATTTGTGTACTTGGTTCGTGTTGAGTGGCTCACTGACACTATTGCTGACACCATTGCTTATGTTACAAATCTTGGTATGTATTTTTAAAGTCATTAATTTATACTTATGATATTAATGATAAATGATAAGATATGTTACCCTTATTTCAAAAAAAAAAGATAAGATGTAATAAGTTTCATTTTCCTTTACATTATTAATGTTTGTTATCGCGTAATCTTGTATATAAGATAATATAGTGTTTTAGTTTTAATGACTGATGGGTTTAAATTATTATTTTATAAATTTTGTGATATAAAATTCCCGCGCGATGCGCAGGTAAATTTACTAGTATATATATAAAAGAAAACCTTAGACCCGCCTATGTGGCACCACCACAATCAAGAATTCCCTTTGAAATTTTAATATTTCCAAAACTAGCCTTCCCCTTTCATGAAAAGTTGTGACTTTTATAAAAGGTTGTGACTTTAATGAAGAGTTGTGACTTTTATGAAAATTTGCGACTTTTATGAAGAGTTACAACTTTTATGAAGAGTTCCAACTTTCATGAAAAGTTGTGACTTTTATGAAGAGTTGCGACTTTTATGAAAATATGTGATTTATATGAAAGGTTGTGACCTTTCGAAAGGATTGCAACTTTTCCAAATAGTTGTAACTTTTTTGATAAGGCTCAATAAACATTTGTGCACGCTTTCTTTTGTTATCTATAAATAGAGGGATTTCCTCTCATTTTAAAACAACGAAAATTCTAAACCTCTTCTTCTTCACAACTAAATATTTATGTACTTTATTCCTGTTGTGGCTTAGTGACGATTGCTTATATTACAGATCTTGGTATAATTTATTTAGTCATTAAATTATGCTTATGCTAGTAAGGATAAATGATAAGATGTAATAAATTTCATTTTTCTTTCCTTATTAATGTTTGTTACCATGTAAACATGTATGTGAGATAATAGTGTTTTAGTTTTAATAACTGATAGATTTAAAATATTATTTTATAAATTCACTGATTTTAAATTCCCACGCAAAGCGCGGCTAATTTTAATAGTGTTTAAAATAAAAAAGAAATCACCTCCCTATATACACCACGACAACTTCCTTGAATATGTTACGTCAGTTTTTTTGGTTCCTTTCTAGGGAAAATAGAAATTGGCTACGGGTTGATCCCTAGTGCAACCCTGCAACCCTACCATGACCAAGAAGTGTTCTTAGTCACCTCGTATTGTTTTTATCCAGATCTAGGCTCTACTGTACATGTTTTTAATTGCCCTAATGTAAGCCACAAGAGCATCTTTAGCCTCCAAACACCTCCATAACATCCCCCCCCCCCCCCCGAAACTTTATCATAAGCACCTTTTTAGATATATAGATAGTTCTCTCCCATACATCTAGCTCCTCCCTTAACTCACTTTGCTTCCGCCTCTCTAGCAAAACAACAAGGAAGGTAGACTGCCCATCTTCGAAACTATCAAACCTGCCATCAATGACCAAGTTTTTTAGTGACCAACTCCTGTGAGCCCACTCTATAAGAACCTTCCAAACAGACAAGTCGTTAGGAACTCTCATAGCTCTGACCTGACCGTCAGACAGACTGAAACTGGGTTTCTTACCTATATCTTCTCTCCCGCACTACCCAACCAAATTCGAAGCAAGCAACTCCAAAGCTTCCTTGTAAGACTGCACATTGACCTTCCTTGTTTCTAGAAAGAAGTTTCTCCCTCTAGACATTGTCTAGCAACAATCTCTCACACTTGTATAGACCAAATATAATATACCAAACAATAACTGAAGAAAAGCTCTGTAGGTCATGTTTTTATCTCTCTCCAACCATGTTTTGCTGAACATTTTTTAAAAAAAATAGAACAATACTTATTCATGTTATGGGGAAACGCTCATATACATGGAATATACAAAAAGGTATTGAGCTTAAGCAAAAACATAGTTCTCTATGAAAGATACACAATCATCTAATAAATAATAACTTCATCAGTACATCAAAAGTTAATAGGCATGTCCCAATTTTTATGAAGTTGTATTCCATTCCTTCAAATTATCTCCTATTTTTTGCTTTCCGAAGTATCCATATGAGTGCCAAAGGGGCAAACATCCCAAACTCTACATCTCCTTCTTCTCCTCCTGAATGCCCAACTATACAACACATTCTTCACTATTACAGGCATTCACTATGTATTCCTCACAAATTCAGAACTGTCCACATAACTGACTGTTACTGTTATGCTGAATAATAGACATAGCAAAGAAACACTCCAAATAAACACTCCTTATATTTACCATATATCAGACTCCTTTTTAACACTTCAAATGTAACATTCATCAAAGTATTATATTTTGAAGAGAGTGCATTGCATCTTTGAATAGATAAAATGCATCAATAAAATAGTTACAAAACACAATATTATACAACTACTTGATGCCGCCTCAGAGAGTTGTCTGGCCATTCTAATCTTTGTTAGTGTAAAGTTATATAGGTACATAAAATTATTACTCTTAAGTGTATATCCAGCTTGACTGCATGATTCTCCTCATGGAATGCCAATATATTTTGATCCATAAATTTCAGAAATTGACTTAGTGGTCATAATTGCACCCATTCACACCCAAGTATTAAAATACTGTTATAACAAGTCTTTTCCAACTATTGAATCACCTAGACAAACACCATCATCCAAATGAGGAAGCAGCAGCAACATTTAATGACTTGTTTCATACTTACTGGAGAAGAAAAAGAAAAACATACAACCAAGTAGTTTCAATGAATTCCTAACTCTCTTGTTCTCTGCGTATGACGCAATGTATCTTTTTCCATGAATAGCTTCGGCGGGTGTGTAATAGTCATGGAGGACCAGTGGAGTTGAAATACCAGTGTACAACTGCTTCTTTGTGCAAAAGGTTTGATTTTTCCGAGCGCAAACATACAACAACCCAATATATTCCCAAAAGCAGGGTCAGGGCAGAGTTTACATAGTATACGCAGAGCTTATCAATACCTCGAGGAGGTAGAGAGGCGAATCTATCATGGATTTTTTACTTAATTAATAAAATTTCAAGAACCAAACACTGAAGAATGATTGGCTGGGGAAAGTATATTTTACCTAATCCTAAAACAGGGGTCAGTTTCACTCCCAGTCAAAATTCATAATGAACAACTGGAAAAAAAAAAGGGGGCCATGGAAAGGTAAAGTGAATGTACGGGAAATAAACAAACCTATAATCAATTGTCGAGACAAAGAGTCGGAAAATTCTCGAACCACAAGTTGGGCTTCACGTTCTAGTGAATCAACATCAAGGGTATCTTCATCTTCAGCATAATCATCTTCTTCCTCATATTCAGACCCTCCAATATCTACCATTTCATCTTCATCTTCTCTACTTGTGGACAATTGTACGGCCGGTGGAAGACAAAAACTCCGGCTAAGATTACAGCGGCGGAAGTGGTGGCAACGGTGGGAGAGAGAGAATGGTGGGAGAGATGAAGAAGTTGGTGAAATTGGAGAGAGAAGAGAGAGAGTTTTTGATAGAGAAATTGCTGTATTGAGTTCCATGGATGAACAATACTGCTTTGCTAGCTGAGAGACTCAGGCAGCTTTATCTTCCTCTTCCTCTTTCGAAAAAACAAAGACAACTTGGAAAAATATCTGTATATTTGGTAGAAAATGATTTTTGACAAAAATGGTGTTCGAATTCACTTGGGTAAATCACATAAATGTAACAGAAAATTGTACAATATGATGTCTCAAATAAGAATTTCAAAATTTTAAAATTATAGAAACAATAGTTCATCATTGATTGTCATTATAAAGATTCAATTTTACGAACTTGTGATTAGTTTGGATAGGTTATTGCTACAAATAAGTGGAATGTCGTTTGTAGTTTATATTCCAATCTTAAGAGAGTTTGGTTAAGTTTATAATTGATTTTGGTTAAGTTTAGATTATTGTCTTGTCTTTCGTTAGTTACACTTTTTATTTATTATTATTTTTCTCTTCTAATTCAACTTTAATATTATGTAATACACTTTTAATGCAAATTTAATTCATTTTGTAGTTTATTATTTGTTATTATTAAATTACTTGTTTAATTCACTATTGATATCAGTTTAATTCACTCTATAGATCATTGTCTTGTGTTTTATTGGTTACAATTTTTATCTATGTTCAATTCAACTTTAAATCAATATTTGTGTATGGACTTTTAATACAAGTTAATTCATTTTTTGCATTTTATTGGTTGATTTATTATGATTGAATTACGTCTTTAATTCATTATTGATTCAAATTTTATTCAATTTACAAATCACATAATGCCCTTTCATTTGCTATATTTATTATTCATGTTTAATTTGTTTTTCATTCAATTTTGATATGTGTGTAACATTTTTTTATTCAAGTTTAATTCATTTGACAATTTATTATGTTTCTTCATTTGTTACAATTAGATTACTTGTCTAATTAATTGATTATCGTAGTGAAAAAAACAAAGATAATCTATAAGATGCATATGATATAAGTTTTATTCATGGATAATATGAGTTTAATTCAATTTATAGATCATTATCTTGTCTTTTGTTAGTTTACCTTTTTTATCCATTCTAAATTCTCTTCTAATTCAACTTTAATATTGTGTAATACAATTTTAAAACAATTTAATTTATTTTGCAATGTTTTGATTTATTTATTACTATTGGATTACTTGTTTAATTCATTATTAATACAAGTTTAATTTACTCCATAGATCTTTGTATGATACATTTTTAATTCAACTTTAATATGTGTGTGATACATTTTTAATTCAAGTTTGATTCATTTTCAATTTATTATGTGTCTTCATTTGTTACAATTAAATTATTTGTTTAATTAATTAATTATTGATAAAAATTTTATTCATCCTACGAATTATTCACTATTCTACGAATTATTCACTATTCTACGAAAAAAATTAAAGAGAGAAACTAAAGGAAAAAAAAAGAGTGGGAGTGCGCAACAAAAAAGAAAGCAAAACAGAGAAAAAATAATAAAAAGAAAGCAAGAGAGGAAGAACAACAAAAAGAAAAAAAATGACAGAGAAAAGAGAGAAAGAGCGAGCGACAAAAAAATCTTATAATATTTAATATTATTTATATTGCTATAAATGGTAATAATTAAAGAGTATAGCTAAAAATAGTAATTATTTATAAAAAATAATTCACTCAAGTAATTAAGTCAATTAACTTTCGCATATGGATATTAACTTTATCTTTTAGAGGGATAATTGTATATAATAGCAAACTAATAACTTAAAGTAAATGGAGTAGCTACTGTTTGATTTAGTTGTGCTCCAGCGAATTATACAACTGCGCATTATACAATTGCAGTGAAATAAGCCAGTGAATTATACAATTGCAGCGAAATAGGCAAGTAAATTATACTATTACAGGCCAGCGAATTATACAATTTAGGTCAGCGAATTATATAGTTATATGTTTGCTATGGAGCGCAATTACGCAAACTCTGCTATAGCATACAAATATGAATTTTTTGTTTGCTTTATGTGAAAATTGTCCTTTTTAAAATTAGGATACATGGAAGATACCTAGAGTTTTTATCTCTATCTTTGTTTCTAAGAGTTATAGCTAGGCTTCAAAACTCAAACATATTATGAGGGGTGTGCATCGCTCGATTCACTTTTAATTTTTATGTATTATTGATTAGGTTTTTGATTTTTAATACGTCAAATTAATAAGATATTTTTTATCGATTATGAATATTTAATGGTTTGATTTTCAATTTATCCAATTAAAAAATAATCATAAAATAAATATATGATTTCTCGCTTCTCTAATAATTTGACGCGATACAGTGAAGTAAACAAATCAACTATAAAATGCTTTGACATAGCAAAACAAGAAAGATTATAAGAAATTATATTAATAAGAGCAGATATAGTATGAACATCACAATTATATATTATACTCAATATATGTTACAACTAAATCATAACATGAAATATATGATGTGAAGTAGAGTACTGTGAAGTATGTAGACTGTAGTATAAAATATTAATTTAGTATCTAGTTATTTTAAATTATCAATATTAGGATTTATCAAAGGATAACAAAGTAGATTGTTATCATCTAAAAATCAATAAGCTAATATTTTTTGATAATAAAATTATTAACAACCCTTAAGCCACTAACCCTGTAATATTATTTTCGATTCTATTTTTACACGCTCCTATCTATTATATATTTTATTACTTTTACTTTTTACTTAATACAAATTATACAAATTCATTGTTATCCGAATATTTTTCACATCATACTAGGGCTGTGCAAAAAACGGGTAGAACCATTAATTCGAACCGATTTTTGATTTATTGGGTTAACGGGTCGGGCTATTGGGTAATTGGGTCGGGGACCGGTTCACTAACTTTTTTAATTAGATTAACGGTTCAGGTGACGGGTTTGGGAAGGAAATATCCCAGGTAACCCGATTACCCGACTATTTCCCCCTAAATTTTCTAATTTTCTAATTCACAATTAGGTTACAAAGTAGAAACCTTCGCCCTTCTGCTTCTTCTCAATTTTCCGCCGCTCTCTCCAGTCTCCAGTCTCCAATTTCCAAACTCCGGTGAGGCGAGTCGGCGACGACTAACCAACGAGTAACTCAGGTGTCCGACGAGGCGACAACTACTCTCTAGTCACTCAGGCGAGGACGGAACTCACGTCTCACGACTCACAAGGTAACGACTAACAATGACATCTCAGTCCTTAAGAGTCAAGCTTTAATTTCTGTATTCGTTGATTTCGTTCCATTTATCATCATTTCATGATCTTCTTCTGACTTCTCAGTTTCCGCCGCTCTCTCCAGTCTCCAAAGTTTCTCCAATTTCCAAACTCCGGTGAGGCAAGTCGGCGACGACTAACCAACGAGTAACTCAGGCGTCCGGCGAGGCGACAACTACTCTCTAGTCACTCAGGCGAGGACGGAACTCACGTCTCACAAGGTAACGACTAACAATGACTTGTTGGGTGCTACGAGTCGTCTGAGTACCCTACTATTAATTTGCTGTAATGTCGACATAAATCCTTTATCTGCTCCTCTCCAATTTTCAAATAATTTTGCTGGTATTTGGTGTAAGTTTTCTCTGGTATTTTTTGCTTGAATAAAGCTACTTAATCATTTTTTAGTTCTTTCAAGGCTTCAATAATTCATTGCTTCATTTAGATCTTATAAAAAATAGTTCAATAAACGATTATGGCATATCTTTTCGCAATTTTTGGTGAAAGTATCATGGCTGAAAATGTCATAACTGATAAGGTTGTTGGTGAAAGTGGAGATTCTAATTCAAATGCAATAGATCAAAGTCAAATTGTTGAGTCTCAAGTAAAGAAAGGGACGAAAAAAAGATCTCGTGCGTGGGATCATTTTTCTCGTAAAACTGATTCTGATGGAAATGAAAAGGGTGTTTGCAACTACTGTAAGAAAGAGTATTTTGCTGATACAAAAGAACATGGTACGACGTCAATGCTTACTCATATATCCAAATGCCCTATGATGCCTTATAACATTGATATTAGACAATCAAGATTAACATTTCAACCAATGATAGGTGGTAACAAGGGCGATGTAGTTGTTGTTCCATGGAAATTTGATCAGGAAGAGTGTAGAAAGGCCTTGTGTCGTATGGTTATTATTGATGAACTTCCTTTTAGATTTGTTGAAAAGAAGGTTTTAAACAATTTATGAAAGTAGCACAACCTTGTTTCCACATTCCTTCTCGTACCACTGTGACTCGTGATTGTTTTAATCTTTTTGATGAAGAAAAACATAAGTTGATGGCTGTTTTTAAGGGAACAAAACAAAGGGTGTCTTTAACCACTGATACTTGGACTTCCATCCAAAGAATTAATTATATGGTCATTACTGCTCATTGGATTGATAAAAATTGGACTTTGCATAAAAGAATTTTATCAATTTTTGTCCAATCACTAGTCATAGAGGTGAAGATCTTGGAAAGTCTATTAGTAAGTGCTTACATGAGTGGGGATTGCATCACATTTTCACTGTTACAGTTGATAATGCTGGTTCAAATAGTGTGGCAATAACTGAGTTGTCTAAGCAATTAACTAAATGGGGGACCAACCTAATGGGTGGTAGTCACCTTCATATAAGGTGTATGGCTCATATTGTAAATCTTATTGTTCAAGACGGTACAAAAGAAGCAAATGTATCTATTGAATGAGTTAGGCAAGCAGTGAGATACATCAGACAATCTCCTGCTAGGTGGAAAAAGTTTCAAGAATGTTGTGAAGATGAAAATCTTGCTAAAAAGTCTTTATTCTTGGATGTTCCTACAAGGTGGAATTCAACCTTCATGATGTTGAAGCGGGTAATTGAATATGAAGGTGCAATTGTAGAGTACGCCGATCGTGATATTGGCTTGACACTACATCTTAAGTTTGTTGATATGGTGGATAAAAATTCTATAGGTACACTTTTTAGTAGTGATTGGGAGGGCGTAAAGCGAATCACAAAATTTCTTGAAATGTTTTTTAATCTTACTTTGAAGAAATCTGGATCACGATATGTTACATCAAATCTTCATTTTCTTGAAATTTGTCAAGTTGGTGTTTACTTGAATCAATTGATATCAAATGAAGATCATGTTTTGGCTAAAATGGCGGAAAATATGAAGGAGAAATTTGATAAATATTGGGGTGATACTGAAAAAATGAATAAAATGGTTTTTATACCATGTGTTTTGGATCCTCGTCACAAATTTATCACTCTTGGCTTTGCACTTAGGAAGATGTTTGGAGAAAAAGGGGCTGCTTTAGAAATCGGTGTGCGAACATACATGGAATCTTTGTTTAATGAGTATAGAAAGCCTATTGATTCTGATAAAAATGGCCCATTTTCTTCAACTGAGGTGGATACTTCTGATTCAAGGTCTGTTGATTCAAGGTCTGGAGGAGAATTTGGAAATTTTTTTGAGGAATTACAAAAACATACATCTGAAAAAGGAGGAGCAAGTTCAAAGTCAGAATTAGTTAAGTATCTTGATGAAGAAATTGAAGTTGGAAAATCAGATTTTGATGTATTGCTTTGATGGAAAGTTAACTCCCCTAGATTTCCAATTCTTTCTGAGATGGCTCGAGATGTGTTGTCTATTCCCGTTTCAAGTGTGGCGTCTGAATGTGCTTTTAGTACAGGAGGATGCATATTTGATTCGTTTAGGAGTTCATTAACTCTTAAATTGGTAGAAGCTCTAGTGTGCCTTCAAGATTGGCTTCGAAGTGAGCCACAACCCATAAGTATTGAGGAAGATTTAGATTTTCTTGAGCAACTTGAAGAAGGTAAAAAAAGAACCTCATTGATGTAAAATTGTGAATAGTTTATTCTATATTTTTATTTTTTAAGTCTTGAGCCTTGACTTGTTATATTTGTCTTTAGATTTGGCAAAACTTGGAAACGAACTTTGCATTGATGACATGTAAAATTGGAGGTTTCCTTCACTAACTCTACTAAAGGAAAAGGAAGGTAGATGTCTTACTATTGAGGTGGTCTCTTATATTACATCATACATGTGTTATTTATTATCTTGTGTTTATGCATGATTTATGATTGACTTCTCTTTTCTGATGACTAGTGACTAATGAGTACTGAGTATGTTATATTATGGTTGATACAAATATTTGTGCAAAGCTCCCAGTAGAATTTGGTATTCAGTATCAGTTTATCACTTTATCTTGACTAATCTTTCATTTTAATCATTAAAATATCTAATGCTTTCTCTGTTTCTTTGTTCATCAGATTTCATCATGCCTCAACTTCATGGTTCTAATGCTCGATCACCTATTTGGAATCACTATGAAAAGCTTGAAGAAAAAGAAGATGGATCGTGGACAGTGAAATGTATTCATTGTGGTCGTGTTGCTTATTACCATTCGCACTATAATGGAACTGCCTCCTTAAGAAATCATGTTAAACGTTGTTTGGAAACAAGAAACCAGAATCGTTAACTTGCAAGAATTGATTACTAGCTATTATTTTGTTTACTTGAATGTGAAATATTAGTACTATGTTTGGACTAAATTTTCAGTTTGTGTGACTGCTATTTTGAATTTTTGTTGCGCCTGTGTGAGCTGTTGGGGATGTTGACTGTTGTGTCGAGTGTTTTCTAGTAGAAAATGTTGTGTTGTGCTGACTGTTGAGAGTTGGGTGAGCACTGAGCATAAATGCATACTGAATTACTAATAGTGATAGCCTTACTGTGAAGTGTGAACTCATTTTGTGATCTTTCAGTTTCAAGGACTTGTCTCATGTATAAAAAGGTTGTGATGAATATTGAATCATGTACTGTTTTGTTTGTGTTTTAGTGTGTGTCTGTGTGACTTTGTGCTTTAGCAAGTAAAAGAAAGGCAGTGTAAGTGTTTGCTAGTATTCTGTCACTTTAGTATGCTTTAGTAATTAGTATGCTGTCACTTTAGTTGCACCGTTGCAGGACCTTTTGTCTGTTCTCATGTGATTTTTATTTTTAAAAAATGTGTGATATGTTAACGGTTAACCCGATAACCGAACTGATAAGGGTCGATAACTGATTAACCAATAACCGATTAACCGATAACTTAATGGTTCTTTAACGGTTTAGCTAGTCTACAAATCGATAACCGATAAGAAAAACCGATAATGTTCAAAACTGAACCGAACCGACCGATATGCACCCCTATATCATACTATATGTCTTGATTATGTTCCTTAGTAGCTATATCACCCCCGAAAGTTTTATTGTTAACATTTATATCTTTATTAATGTTTTTGTAAAAGTAATTAATTATTCCTTTAGATTTGAAGAATCAACATTAACAACAAAGAAATTGCCACATGCCTTTGGACTTCTAGTTCTAATGATAAAGATGAAAAATAGACTAAAGGTACTCTCACCATTTCAATTTATTTGATCTATTATTTTTTTAATCTATTTAGAAAATAATAGTTCTTTCCTTTTTAGCATCTCACTGCAATAAAAACATATTTTAGTAGCAAAAAGACATACTCTTTCAATCTACTTTTAATTTTCGTGATTTCTATTTTTAGAGTCAAATTATCAGAATTTTGACTAATATGTTAAGATATATTTTTTCATCATATTGATATGCAAAATATTGCAATTTATAGTACTTTTCGTATTAAATATCTAAAATTTTTGTGTAAAAATCAAATTAATATAATCTAATTTAACTTTAAAAATTAATCAAATTGACTTTCGAAAAACGCAACATAACAAATAAAAGTGGACGGACGGAGTACAAAGCAGTAATTAAAAAGATCATTTTTTGTGTAGTGTCTCTTTATAATACCAACTTTTCACCTGATATGTTTAAGACCACAAAATTAAAGAGCATTTTGATACAATTAACATAATTTTGCTGATATAAGACCAAAAATTCAAAAATGTCTTTTATTTTATGAAAATTTCCATATCAACTACTATTAAACAAATTAAAATGAAAGAGTATATATTAACTAGGTTACATCTTTTGTCATATATTTTTTTTTCATGTAACAAAGCTTAAAGAGTAGAAAGGGTAACAAAATATCCATATGTTGGGATGGCTAGTAGAAAAAAGGGGTACATATTTTTTTCTAAAGGAACCTTAGCCTCCAACTTAAATTTTTTAAAGTACATGATGAAGAAATTGATGTATAAGGAACTACTTCATTTCCTTCAAATCTTGATGGATCAAACTTTGTAGGATTTGGAAAATATTCACCATTTTTTGTGTAGCTCCAAAAATCAAATATATCTGCAAAATTATTTTTTGATGGAGTATTTTATTTATATTGTAATGCCATAAAATTTTGATGAAAAAAGTTTATCTATGCTATCAGTTAAAAGTTTAATTCATCTGTGTCATTTTCGTTTGAGAAAAGACTTAATATGCCATTATTTGCTAACTGAAATGACGTAGATGAGCTAAAATTTTAACATGTGACATAATGAGTATTTTCTCGAAGTTCAATTATTTTGAGCCTTATTTTTTTTTTAAAAAAATAATTTAATTAATCACATGGCCGAATCATAATTGAGCACGTGTGAAAATGGTTTTGCAATATTTTTAGTTCACAAGTAATAACATGGATGAGCCTTTTCTCAAACGAAAATAACATAGATAAGTCAAACTTTTAACGGGTGATATAAATGAGCCTTTTCTGAAATTCGATACATGACATATTTTTTTAAAAAGTGAGAGAAAATATACATACCTTCCATCCTTTTGGTATGTGGAAATCTTCATAAGTGAAATCCTCTATAGCCTCTCTAAAAACACCTTGAACAATTGGTGTATTTCTTAATACTTCATTCACAAAGTTCCAAGTTTTTTCATTTTTTTAATGTCATTCCAACATAGTTCTTTTCTTGGAATCATTTGCGTTGATATCTCATTTTGCTCTGTCATTTTATTAAGTTGAAATTTACAATAATTCAAAAGATTTTGTCAATATATATTCAAACACAAATAATCCACTTTTTTTTTTATAACAAATTTAATATGAAAAGACCAAAAAAAATATTTTAAAAAAAAGAGAAAAAAATACCTTCCATTATTTCATTGAAGAATTGAGGGTTTTGTTTAAGGTACTTCATTGTCAATGTAATAGTTGTAGCAGTAGTTTCATAACTACCAACAATAAATCCAAATAATTTCCATCTTCATCTTGTTCAATAATCAATTGTGTTAACACATAATTATAACAAACATTTCCCAAATTTGAATTAATCTCTAGTAATTTTTCTCTTCTTTTCTTAATTCATTCCCAGCTTTCATTGCCTTATAAAATGTTGTGCCCGGTAAATTTATGTCCATTACCAAAAGACCTCTTAAAAAATTCTTGAATCACTACAACAAAAATAACTTTTAGCTGTATTAAATATTGACACTAATAAAGAGTGCTAAACTCTTTACCGACATTAGTTAAGCGTCATTAGAACCAATGTACAAAGAGTACAATTGCCGCTAAAAATACATATTTAGCGGCAATTAAGAATTAAATGCCGTTAACGGTCACTTTTGTTGTAGTGAATTTCTCATAAATATTATTATTCGATTCTTCGATACCTATAAATGTTCTAATTGAAAGGGAGAATATAAAAAATTTCACTAAATCACACACTATTACTTCATTATTCCCTTTCCAATGATTTTCCAACTGTGTATGTGACATATAGTCTATAGTACTAATAAGTGTTTCAACATTTTGTGAGTTCAAAAAATAAGTAATGACACTTTTGGCTCTTTTAGTGTGATGTTCTATAGGTACAAATGATGTTGAAGGGAAAAGTTTTTGAACAGAATTAGGTCTCCAACCACTAAAAAGTTTATTACCTTTAGTGAATATGAATTTGTTAGTTGATGGACCTGAAAAAATAACAACTTTTTGGCCAAGTAATGAGGTTTTGAATATATTAGAGTTGTATTTTTTGGTTCTTTCTTGAACAAATTCATGGACTAATCCATAGTGAAGTGATACAAGAAATTGAATGGTTTCTCCAATAATAGGCCAACCAAATGAACCTGGTGGAGGTAAAATTATTTTTTGTTTAGGCTTGGAAAAGAAATATATGAATAAAAAGTTGATGATTATAGCAAAAGTGGTTGCCAAAGAGAGGAGGAATAGGTTCATTTTTTTTGTTTTCATATAGTGGTATTCAAGTATACCACATATATATAGAGAGCATATTATATATTATTATAAGTGGAACAAAAAAGTTGGAAAGTTGAAATATCAAAATAACCCTATATAGTTGAGTTACTACAATAATACCATATTATTATTATTATTATTATTATTATTAAATAGTAATTTAAGTTCCATAACAGAAAACTTTTTACATACCACAAAGTGCATTTATGAGTATTCCTTTTGCCATTATCATTGAGTTGCATTCACAATTTTTCTTCTTAATTGCTGAATTTTGAGCACTTAAACAATTACCGTTTTAGATTAAAAAAACTTAACATTAGAGCATAAGAAGAGAGAGGTTAGAGCATATGGAGAGATTCATACAATATCAATATTTAATTGAAGAGAATACATGGTTAGATGTCACAATTTATTATTTTCACTTTTTAATGACTTTAATTGCTTAACTTTTTAGCTTCTACAATTAAATACCTTTCATACACATAATTCTCTCTTTATAAGTTAAATAGAAAATATTAGTCCATTACACTTTATATTTTTCACATCTTATAGTTCTTATGTAATCTTTTATTCATTGGTCATTTTTTTTCTTATTGATATATTACTTTGTTTAATTAACTTATTTCATTTGTATGGAAATATAGTGTTAGATATTTGACAATCTTGACAAATCATATAATTGAAGTAGTAATCTTTTTTTTTACCAATAAATATAGTGTATTTCACATGATTAAAATAAAATTTTTTTATCAATACAATCAGAAATTCTTCAAATTCTATTGATCTTTGCAGTTGCAACCTTAGTTGAATGTTTACCAGAAACATCATTTTTATCCTTTAAATATTGTATAATGCATCAATTATTCTAAAATAATTATATCATTTGAAATGTTTGGTATTAAATAACATGAGATACACGTGCAACGTACGTGTTCGAGAACTAGTATATATATATATATATATATATATATATATATACATACAATATTGAATGATTTCTCTAGCTAAAATAATTTTTAGCGGCACTATATATGTACATTAATAAAGAGTAGTATTCCCTCCGTCCATAAGTAATTGTTATAGTTTCCTTTTTTAGTGTCAAACTATAAGATTTTTTATCAATATTTTACGATGTATATTTTCATCATATTGATATGCAAGAAATTACAATCTATAGTATTTTTCGTATATTTTTTGGATATTTAATCTTTTTCAAAAAAAATAAAATATCGAATTAACGTAATCTAATTTAACTTTAAATCGAATTAGTCAAATTGACTTTAGAAAAAACACAACGAAACAAATAAAAGTGGACAGAGAGAGTAAAACTTTTATAGATATTAATTAATTGTCATTGAATCTAAGATCCTTATAGGACAACAAGATGTGCCACTGAATACTTATTGTACAATAAAGGGATAATGCACAAATACCCCCTCAACCTATGTCCGAAATCTCAAAGACACACTTATACTATACTAATTACCCCCCCTGAACTTATTTTATTAATAATTTTCTACCACTTTTTGGCTATGTGACTGTCGCGACCCAAAACGAGCCGTGAGTGGCACCCACACTTACCCTCCTATGTGAGCGAACCAACCAATCTAAACCCCAACGTTTCAAGCATAATAAACAGAATATAATGCGGAAGACTTAAAACTCATTAACGAAATCAATTAATAACTTCTAAAATTCAATACTTATCATTCCCCAAAATCTGGAAGTCATCACCACAAGAACATTTATCCTCAACTTACTAAATCTAAGAGTATCTAAGAAGCTAAAATAACTAAACAGCTAGTCCATGCCAGAACTTCAAGGCATCAAGACGTGAAGAAGAAGATCCAGTCCAAGCTAGAAACAATAGCTCACCCTGAAATCTGACGTGATGAAGACTGGCTAGAGTTGCGGTTGAGTTGAAGACGACGGTACGTTTGCTGTCCACAAATAACAAGGAGAAAACATACAAGTAGGGGTCAGTACAAAACACGAGTACTGAGTAGATATCATCGGCCAACTCAAAATAGAAAGCAATATATATCAAATAATATCATAAAATCAACTACAGTACTCAACAGGTAGCGGCAACAAGTACAAGAATCATTGATAATAACGCCAAGTACACCCATGAGGACTCAAGCCTCCATACCATACTCATTTGGGAAATAGGTTCATTAATTTGAATATATTAACATAATTCAAGATTCATTCTCTTTACTATCCTGGTGTCGGAACGTGACACTCCGATCCTCCTCATACTATCCTGGTGTCGGAACGTGACACCCGATCCATTAATACTATCCTGGTGTCGGAACGTGACACCCGATCCAATAATATTATCCCGGTGCCGGAACGTGACACCCGATCCATTAATACTATCCTGGTGCCGGAAGACACCCGATCCATTAATACTATCCTGGTGCCGGAACGTGACACCCGATCCATTAATACTATCCTGGTGCCGGAAGTGACACCCGATCCCCTAATACTACGTGCCAGTTCGTGACACCCGATCCATTAACCTCATTCTTTTAGTTCATCCAGCCTTCTTTTATACCGAGGCATCATCATTAACAAAGAAATTTTTTAAAGGTTTAAGATTCACCAGCCTCATCATGCTTATTTTATCATAATTATATAATCACATCATGCAAGCACACAATTAAGCATATAGAAGGGTTTACAATACTACCCAATACATATCATTCGCTATTAAGAGTTTACGATGAAATAGCATAAACCATAACCTACCTCCACCGAAGAATTCGTGATCAAGCAAGCTATCCCCCAAAACCTTTGCTTTCTTCTTCGTTTCTCTCTTCTCTCGATCATTCTCCCTCTCTTTCTGTCTCTTTCCTTATTCAAACTCTTTTTTCTTTTACTCTAATTACCATATAATTAAGTATAAAAGATGGTAAAAGTAACCCACTAATTAATCCAAGGTTGTCTCCTTTAATCCCCAAATAATTGAATTATTAACATTAAACCCCTAACTTTATAATTATAAGCAGGAATAGTCCAAAACGCCCCTTAAACTTTTAACAGAAATCCGACCCAGTCAGGGTTACGCAGTCTGTGACGGGCCGTCGTGCCTGCGACGGTCCGTCCTGCTGAGTCGTCACAGAGTTCAGAGACTCAATTTTTATTTAAGACCCTGTGACGGTCTGTCGTGCCTACGACGGTCCGTCCTGCTCTTCTGTCGCGAAGTTCAAAGAGTTGTTCTCAGTACCCAATTTTTTAGAATTCTAAGTGTTTTGGAACGAGACACCCTCGGCGGTCCGTCGTGCCCATGACGGTCCGTCGTGGGATCCGTCGACTCAGACAGTTATTACCAGAAAATAAACTCTACTGCTCAAAACGACTAACAGGTCGTTACAGTGACACTATCTTGTGGGCCCAACGTTTGTTGACTTTTTTTTCAAGCTAGTGTCACGTAGGCCAAAAAGGGGTAGAAAATTACTTATAAAATAAGTACAGGAGGGTAATAGGACCTTAGTATAATATAAGTGTGTTTCCGTAATTTCGGACATCGGTTGAAGGGGTACTTGTGCATTTTCCACAATAAATAACGTATAACTTACATGAATAACTTATATCTTTAAGTGGCTATTTTTTGTGTAAGAAATATATGGGCCTCTTGTTGCCAACCCACTGGTTCAGCCCATAGACAAAAATAGGCTAAACCTCCAATTGGGGCCTAGCAGCTATTATATGGCTGAATCCCTTTTTTGTGGCCCATGAATTCATACTAATTTAGGAGTATATGTACATCTTCATCATTGCATTTTCATTCTTACATGTTGTAACTTCTAATTTTAAAAGGGGATTTTTCACGTATAGACACTAATAGATCAATTACTCTCCATATGTATTTGTATTAAAAAAAAAAAAGAGATTGGGAGAGAGGGGAGGCGAGTTGGATTGAGAGAGGTAGGAGAGAGGCGAGCGAGAGAGGTAGGAGAGAGGCGAGCGAGGTGAATTATATATGTATATTGATTAGATAATTGTATACTCCCTCCGTCCTATTTTATGTGACACTTTTTCACATTTCGAGATTCAAATAAGTCTATCTTTGCCAATAATTTTTTCATAGACACTTTTAACATTTTGAATTATCACTTATTGTGACTTGTAGAACTCTTTACATAGTTTACAAATATATAAGTTCATCTCAAAAAAATTGAATATCCCATACACAAATGTCTGTTAAAAGTTAAACTATTTAACTCTCAAAGAACGGAAAGTGCCACATAAAATGGGACAGATGAAGTATTATATATATTTGTATATTTTGGCGAATTATACAGATATAAATGTGGTTAATTATACAAACTCGAAGTCAGACCACATAATTAATATATAATGTTAGTCGTGAGTGATAATTATAGCAAACTATAACTATAATGAGTAATTAAGTAGTATAAGTTTGTTAACTACATAATATTTCCTAAGTTAAGAGGAAGAATCTTTCTATCTTCTAATAGTTGAAAATCAAATTCACCCAATGCATGGCATGCATTTTTGAAAAATTGTTATTCTTCTCGTTCCATTTTAATTGTCGTTTTAATTAGTCTAAAAATTATTTAAAAGTAATAGTTACTTAAGAAATTCAAGACTAAAATGGATAAGTGTTTTCAACTTTACCCTTAAACGTTAAAGAAATAGTTATTTTCACTTTTGCTCGATTCTAAAAAAATATCCATCAAGTAGGGATAATTTAATAAATTATACATTGTACAAAATAATATTATACCTAGTATAATTTCATAAATGGAGTATAAGAGAATAATGTGACATCCTAGCTTAGAATAAGAGTCCCTTATTGACAAAACATAGAAGAGATGCTAGGTATATAAGTAAGCTTACCTTACACATGGTGACATATTTTAAATCTACCTAGGTCTAGGTCCGAATGGGACAATACCCCTGGTGAACTGAATGTTACAAATGGTATCAAGGTCACACTTTTATTAACATTGTCAATGGTGGATCAAAGTTCAACTAAATTTACATAAATTCCTAGAAAATTGAGGTGCACCTCAATACTGAGTCAAGACATATTTCATATGATGATATTTAACTCAGCGAGGGTGCTAAGTCCATAAGTGTGTGTATGTTACACCCTAGCTAGTTAGGATAAGAGTTTCATATTGGCAAAATACAGAATAAATACAAGGTATGTAAGTAATTAAGCATATCTTAAATCCTAGTGATACGTTTTAAAGTTCTACACGCCTAAATCCAGAGTAAACAATAAACTTTACTCCTATTCTTATGTAATATTTCAAAATAGATTTTATTCAATAAATGGTTGCAAGAAGAAAAAATGACAACAAAATTTTAAGACGCAAAGCAAAATGAAGCTACGCAAACACGAATACTATTACTAATAAGAAAAAGAGGGTACGTGCAAACCTCCTGCCTCTCCCACCTAACGAACAATCACGGTCATCTACTAATGTCCTATATATGTTCATATGCTTAGTGAGTTGAAGTTGTTTCAGTAACTACCTTATCACCCCTTCTAAATCTTTTTTAGTCTACCTCTACCTCTCCTAAGTCCTATAATTCAACCTCTCACATATCCAAATTGGCGCCATCACTTCCCTCATCTTGTGTGTTACAGAGGCTACTCTACCTTGCCCCATTTAACTTCGTTCTTAATTATATTCTCTTTAAGTATCTTCACACATCCATTTGAACATTCTCATTTATGTTAAATTCATATTTTGGACGTGGACGTTCTTGATTGACCAATACAACATTTTGGTCTAACCACCACTCTATAGGCCAACCCAGTGTTTTAAAAGGGGGGGACGTGAGCCGATGCAAATTATATAGTATAGAAAGAGGCGTAAGCCCCGAGACACGGGGCGTAAGTCCCATGGATCTATGGGGTGTAGTCTCATGTATATTCATTTTTATAGTTTTATTACTAATAAAATAAGCAAAAGTAAATCTTTCAATGAATTGTAATTTTTATTTGAATAAGTATTGATTATCAATAATAAAGAAAAAAAATATTATAATTACTATTTGAGAAATATCATTACACAAATAGTAAAAATATGATTTAAAGCAAAAAAAAGTTTCAAAATATAAATTAAAAATGTCTCGGCGTATGTTTTTACTCCCACGACTTATGTTTTTATGCTCCGGGCTTACATCTCAAATTTTAGGACTTACGCCTTATGGATCTACGTCTTGCATTTACGCTACGCCCCAAGCGTTTTTGATACGCCCTGCCCCGAGACTCGCCTCAAAAATGTTTTTTTAGAACACTGGGCCACTCAATTTGTTGTGGAAGTAATTCATTTAGTCTTGACGACACATTCTTATCGCACAGAGCCTCCATTCTCCCACCCCATTCCAATACGATGTGTGTCGTCTTCATCATCAATCTTTTCATTTTCTTGGATTACGGACTCAAGATATTTTGGATTTCTCTCTTGCGATATGACTTGGCCATCAATCTTTACATCTAACCTCCGCCTCATCTGTTACATCACTGAACTTGCACTCCAGCAACTGTGTTTATTTTTCTTAACTTGAAAACCTTTAGACTCTAAGAACCTGTTTTAAAGCTTCGAGCCTATTGTCAATTTCATCGTGCATTCCGTCTACCAAGACTATGTCATCTTTAAGTAAACTATATCTTATATTTATTATTTTTTAAATAGATTTATAAAGAGTTAAAACATGGTTAAAATGAAATTGGAGCGAGTATCACTTAGTCATTGCAAATCAATAATCATTTTCACCTAAATTTTTATCTTTGACTATGATAAATTAGAACCTTTAGAAGTTTTTCCTCACTATGATAAATTAAAAATAGAGTGTTGTTTTTAATAAAATTTTGGGAAACATGAATTCTCCAAATTAAAAGAAATCAATACTAGACTTGCTGTTTACAACATTGGTGCATAGGAAAAAACAAAGTGAAGAAAATAAAAGCAAATACAACTTGTCCAAATTGTTATTAAATAGCCTCCACCTTCTTTCTTTAGTTAATATATAGATATTATATAGTACTATCATGAATAATTTTATGTCAATCTCTTTTGTTACTAGGGGGTCTATATAGATAGACAGCTTTCTCATTATAGCAAATTCATTTTATTACAAGGTTCCAATTAAGTACAAATTGAATATTCTTTTGCCCATTCTAGGCAACTTTAAAGGGAAGGGATTGCTTATTTTGGTGGTATAATCAACATGACCAAAAGACAAAGCTTGGAGAAAACAAATAAGTAAAGAGGAAGCATACAGAAAGTGAAGATCATTGGAGTAACTTCAATGTTTTCTCCTGCCTTTTTTTTTTTTAGCCAATTTATACCTTTTTGTTACCCTTTTGTAAATAACAAATATTTTTCTCGATCACCGCGACAAAAAAGATATTTAGTGACAATAGATTTTTTTTAAAATTTAGCAGCAGTTGAGCTAATGTCATTATATCCAGAGTTGCTAAAGTTGTTCAGCGACATTTGTATAGAGTGTTAGTTATACATATTCATATTTGTTGTTATTGCTAAATATAATATAACGATAATTCTATTATTAGTGTATAATTTTTTATTTGTTTTAGTGTATTCACTATAAAGTGGTTTTTATGATTGAAATTGATTAATTTCAGAAAATATCTAGGACCCATTTGGATTGATATGTTTTAAAGTTTATGGAGGATTATGGAAGTAGTAAATTTGACTACTTATAAATGGAAAATGTTTAAATAAGTGATTTTAAATCATCTGCAGAAAATGGTATATGAGAGTAATAGTTTTACATAAATTTTTGCAATAAATTAATAAATATGACTAATTTTCTTTTCCTTAACTTGAAAGTTAAATTTCACCTACTAAACCCTATAATACTCATTTGAAGTTTTATTAAAAGGATAAATATTCCGTTTACCTTTTTTTTTTTTAGAAATTTCAAAATAAATTTAAAACATTGTTTTTGCAAGAAAAGTAATTTAATGGCATTTGAAACAATTTCAATTTAAACATCTTCTTTTATGATAAGGGATCGATCTGATTTTTATTTTTATATTTATAAATAAGAAAAGCAAAAAAGTCATTCTTGTTAGTACTTAATATAAATTATAAATTATTGGAAGGTGAAATGTGTTATTTATTTTGGAAACAAAATTGTTAGAGGCTTAATAATCGGGATAACAATTCGTCATTATAACTCATATATATATATATATATATATATATATTAATTTAATTTATAAATAAGAAAAGCAAAAAAGTCATTCTTGTTAGTACTTAATATAAATTATTGGAAGGTGAAATATGTTATTTATTTTGGAAACAAATTGTTAGAGGCTTAATAATCGGGATAACAATTCGCCATTATAACTCATATATATATATATATATATATATATATATATATATATATATATATATAAATATATATATATATAAAAAAAACTTTGTCTCGTATTTATTTCGAAATTCATAAAATTTTATAATAATTTATCGCTGAAAAGAATTATGCTATTTAGTTATAAAATTTGTCTGCTATCAATTTATGTTTTTCAATATTGGTGCATGCCTAAGTGTACGTTAAATCGACATTCATCGAATGTTATATTAAGGTGGTACATATATATTTATCTGTTAGAGTTTCGAGCATAGAGTTATCTTTAATTAGTTAAGACTCAAAAGAGGTGATATTTTTTGTCATAAATATCTTGATTAATCATGTACATGCAAGTTAAGATATATTTAAATATGTAGATGTACTTGCTAGGGACTAACAATGTGTACTTCTAGTAATGCGTCTAAAATACATTATTTGGTTAAAAATAAAAGGAAATTGCAAAATTAAGTTATTTCTAATATAAATAAAAATATGAAATTCTTCTGAAAACATACTAAAAGATAAAAATGATACAAAAATTGAGACGAAGATAATAACGTTTTTTTATCGAATTCAATACCAACGAAATTTACTGTGTCTAGCATGGACGATAGATATATTATGAGTTAGACAAAAAGGTAATTGATTTAATAAAACATAATATAATGAAAGAGCAAAATTTAATGATTCTATATTTTTTATTTAAGGTGTGTAGTTGGAAAGAAAAAATATATATTTTAAAAGGTATTATATATAGTCTAGATAAATATTATGAGAAAGGACGGGACATACTGTGTTTGAGGGTGGATGAAGATGACATGTGTTAGATGGTGGGAAGGATACAATCAATATTGAATGTCACTTGTGAAACTTATTTTTCCTATTTTATCCGAGAAAATAATTTACTAAAATTTTGACCAATGAACACAGAAAATTTGAAAAACATGTTCCACCGTATCAAGAACATCCTTAAACATAAACATTATTTTTGTTTCTCATATGTGATTCAGTATTTATATTAGAACCAGACTAATTTAGATTCACGCATATTAAAATCTATTTTAGGGGTAACGCTCGCTTTCATTTATTGAATTTTTATTATTTTTATAACTTAAATTCAAAAGCTCAAATTAAAATTTAACTATCCCACCTAAATTCATGTCGATTTACACATAACTTTTGCATGCAGGATTGAACTCTTTAATTTTATGCTTTATGTTTTCACTCTTTTTCTTTTAATCTCAGTCCCTTCAATATTATTTATTAAATTACAAGAGTAAGCAATCAAAAAGTGAATAAAGTGGGGTCTAAACAATTTAAATAATTAATTAATTAAACATTTTCTTTCTTGTTTTCCTCATGAGTCTCTCTCTTTTTTTTTTTTTTTGATAATATTATCACACTTACGTAAACCACAATTCACATTTCCTTCTCTAATTGATTCTTTTTTTATGCATAAGCAAAGGAGTTAGTATTAATTATTAATATTGTGATTATTCCAACTAATATTGTTCTTTTTACTAACATAATAATCATTGCAACGTGTCAGAAAACAATAGTTAAAAAAGGGTCCATAAAATAAAAAGTGAAAACACATGAATGATTTATTAATAGATTAAATAATAAAGGAGGAAAAAGAAGCTAAAGTGAATAGTGATTGCTTTTAAGTTCTTTTTTTTGACCAATATACAATAATGTTGTAATATATATTTGGATTTTCAAAGAGAGACAAATTAAATGACGTTGTCACAATACAAAACTTTTTGTGCACAATCAAAGATTTGACAAAATGTGAACAAATCTACAAAAAGCTTGATTCCTCTTTTTCCTCTATATGAGGATGAGGGGAATGATGTGAAATCAAGGAGGTAGGTTTAAAATTATAACATAAAGTTTTATTTCATTTAACTAGAATATTTATTTGATATCTAGATCGATAAAAAAATATCACATATTCGATGAAATAAGAATTTTCATAAATTGATCAGATACAATTATGTGAATTAAAAAGATATTTTATTTAAATTTATTTGTCTAATCATATAACGATCTATTTATTGGAGATGATATTCAAAGCTCCACTTGGATAGGGGTCATTTCCAAATTTTTTAGTTTGGACATATTCTTGTAAAATAATCATAACTTTTTACGTCAAACTTCGATTGATGCACATTTAGTGACATTGGAAAGAAAATTTATAAACCTTTTAATTTGATATTTCACCGACTACCTAACACTTTAAACACTGAGATATATCATTATTTGAATTTGATCCTTATATAAATTTACGTGAAAATTTAGCCTATAAAAATTTCTATAAGCTAGAATTAGTGTTTCTGGTCCTTTATGACCCTAAACCACACTCGACACACTTACTATACTTATGAATGAACCTTAACTAACACATATGATCAAGTAATACATCACCCGATCCAAGATGATATGCATATAATGACCACATGTGATAGATTTATTATACTTGGGAATGGACCTTTATAACATAAATGATCAGATAAGATATCACCCAATCCAAAATATTTTGTTAGTTTAATATTTTGTATAATTTTTGCATGTAATTTTAAGGGGAAAGTTACGCGAAATGGAAAATATCTAGAATATATTATGTAATATAGCTATAATTTTGATTATTTTTACTCTGTGGCTACAATCTTACGAAATTTTGCTATTCTTTTTACTAAGTGTAAAACTCCAGAATTTGTATAATTTGGTCCCTGATTGTATAAATTTGGAATTTGAATAATTTAGTACTTAATTGTATAAATTCAGAATTCATTTATATATGCTTACTTAGCTATTTATGTACGATTAATGAAAAATTACTAAAGTATCATGTTTGTATATTAGCAAGCGAAATATACAAAATGGAGTTCTGAAGAATTCTTAAATATATCAATATAAAATTCGTATATACTTACCTTGTTTGTATATTCGCTTGAAAAACAAACGGGCAAGTGAAACATACATACCTCAGCCTCCATATATAGCAAACAAAACTATAGCTATAAAGTATAATTACGAAACTATAACTATAGAGCCTTATTATGTCAATTATCTTTACTGTTTTTGAAATTTTCGTATTTTTAGAACACTAAAAAAAAGTCTGATGATCTGATCATCCCCCTCTTACCACCTAATAAACTGTTTTTTTTAATGTTTTTTTCCACAAAACATCCATTTATGAAAGCAATGGGATCCGACTCTTTTTCATTTCTCTTCTCTCCATTTTCCCCAAGTTTTAGCTTGGATTAGAGACACTTTGTCATAGTTTAGAATTAATAATTCAGATTAAATTGATGAAAATAAAGTCGCAACCATAATAATTTACTTCCATATATTAATATATTTGTTTCTTAAATATTTTTACAATTCAACAATTCTAGATTTATATTATATTTTTTAATAAATATATATAAAAGATTTCTTTTCTTAATTACTTAAAGTAATTTTTTTGCTATTTTTTTACTTTTGAACTGACTTTATAGATTATAATTTTGTATCACCAATTTCTTATATGTCACATTAATAATCATATAAATAAAGGGTTATTAATTGCCACAACTTATAAATATAACTAAGAAAAGTTCGGTTGAGTGAAACTATTTAAAAGCTGAAGAAAAAAAATATATTTAACTAAGATTTTTTTTAGTGGTGATCACTTAAATGTTTAATATTATTTATATGATGGGTTTTTTAATCAATCCATATAATATGAACCGTTTCATTTTAGGATTTATGTTATTATATTATATAAAAAATCAACAAAAAATTACTTAAGTAATTAAGAAAAGAAATTCTTTTAAACATATTTAGAAAAAATATAATATAAATCTAGAATTATTGAATTATAAAAATATTTAAGAAGCAAGTATATAAATATATGGAAGTAAATAACTATGTTTAGGACTTTATTTTAATCAATTGGATCTTCACCATTAATTCTAAACTATGACATGTGTCTCCAATCCAAGCTAGAACTTGAAAAAAATAGAGAGATGAGAAATGGAGAGGAGTCGGATCCAAAGTAATGAAAGTTTCTGGACTTCCATAAATGAAAGTTTTTATTTTAATAATGTTTTGGGTATATGAATGATTGAAGAGTACTCCCCCGTTCATATTTTAGTTGATTATTTTGTTAAAAATAGTTATCTTATGTTAGTAATCCGTCTTACTAAATCACGAAAATAGTAATTAAATTTTTCCATATTATCCTTGTAATTAATTTTTTTGAGAGTTTTCATATTTATTGTAAAAAATATCAAAAAAAAAATGAAAAAATGAATTAATAAAAATATCTTTTTATTAATAATCTCTTAATATGTGTAATAAAAAAATCAACTAATATATAACATAAAAACAAAAGCCTAATGGTCATCCGTCGAGATCTGCCCCCAATTTTTTCATCAAGTTGAAGAATTTACATAAAAATTACCAGTGATACACCAAGGACCAGTGACTAAAAAAATTGGATCTAACGTCAAATAAATTTTATGGCTAAACAGTAAAATTTGTTGCTAATTCAATTTAGCGATGAATTAGTGACAATTTTTCATTAGCCATGAGAAACTAGCGATAGATCAACGACAAAATTCATAGATAAATTCTGTATTTATTAAATCCACTACTAAAAACCCTATGAGTTTCGTATCATATATTGATGACCTCTTATTAAATGATGACATTCGTAGCTAAATTCAGTGTTTTTCGTATCATATATGATGGAACTCTTTCTAAATCAGTCTAAAAGTTGTATACTTTGCATTTCAAATATATTAAAATTACATAGTACTAAAAATAGCTAGTCCAACATGATCTAATTATATTTTAAACAGTAAGGTATGTAGACAAAAAAAAAATAATAATAATAATAATGGACATGTCTAGCATCATATATGAATTAAATTTGCTTTACCCAAATAATTTTATGTTACATATGAAGTCCCTTGAAATATGATATTCCATATTTTCTTGAAAACATACTTCTTACTTTATATTGATATTTTACTAAGCCAATGTGGTTGTCAATTTTTATCACCTTTTATAAATATATATATATATTTGAACTATTTTTTTTTTAGTTTTTATTCAGTATTTTAAGTTCACATTTGATTAAATTTGAAACACACGCTATAAGGCTTATTTGGAGATGACGATTTCATAATAAAAATTTCTTTATTCAAAACTCAAACTAGAGAGCGTTGGTTAACCGCGCATACCAAACCTTCTCCTCTATAGTGGAAAAATGTAGGTAGACAATTCCCATTCAAAGATCATTTTACTATACATGATCATTTGAATTCTTGAAAATTTATCACCACATTCGAAACCATATTATGATAAAAATATAAAAAATGAAAATAATAATCATATTTTCTCTTATCTTTATGTACACGTGTGGATTTATATATTGTTGTTTTTGGTTAAATTGATTGAGTGGGGCTATGCCGGCAGGGGGTATAGGGAAGATTATGTGAAGTGGAAGCAAAATGTATATCATAATATTAGACTTGGTTACAAAACAAACTTTCCATTTTAATTTCATGCACTTATAGAGTTGTATCAAAGATATACTAATATACATATTTTAGTATCTCATTCAACTTTTAATCATTAACTTACTTGTGAAGAAATATGCATAGAGGAAAAAGACAATATATATGGAGTCAAAGACAAGAAGACCGTCTATCCTTTTCCAAACCGTTTTTACCTAGACTTATCAACCAACACCTCCCTACCCCCACCCCTCCAAGGTAAACGAATTCAACTGAATTCAGTATTTTTACATAAAATATATATATTTTTTACGTTTTGATAAAATTTTCAAATATATTTCAAATTTTGGAACATGATATTTGAAAAGTGTAAGAAAATTAACGATAAAAACATAAATACTGAACCGATCTGGATCAGGTTTTACTAACCCCCACCCCCACCCCACCTATGTTTCATTCCTTATACCCTCTCTATCCTCTTGATTCCCCATTTCTAAGCAAAGCCCCACAACTATCACCATCATCATGATCATGATTTTCATTCCATAGAAGTTTCACTCTCTCTCTCTCTCTCTCTTCCTCTTGTTTTTCTCATTTGGTTTTTCAATTTTAAATATTTTTGAGGTTGATGGTGCTCATCAATATAAAGTTAGTGACTTCTTTTTACATTAAAACAGTTGGGGAGACAAGAAAAACAATAGTGTCTAAAAACCAAAAGAAAAAGAGATTATTACAATGAGGAAGCCTGAGTTCTCCTCCTCCTCCTCTTCCTCCTCCGCAAAGAACAATAACAATAACAATAATAATAACACGAACGTGAAGCTAAGAAAAGGGTTGTGGTCTCCAGAGGAAGATGAAAAGCTTATGCATTATATGCTAACAAATGGACAAGGGTGTTGGAGTGATGTAGCAAGAAATGCTGGATTACAAAGATGTGGAAAGAGTTGTAGACTCAGATGGATCAATTATTTGAGGCCAGATCTTAAGAGAGGTGCATTTTCACCTCAAGAAGAAGAACATATTATCCATTTACATTCCATTCTTGGTAACAGGTTTGTTTCTCCCTCTCTCTTTCTTTCGAGTCAGAATTTTCGTTAAAGAAAATCTAAATATTAACACAACATAAAAAGTTGTGAGATATGTGCATGTAGGTTAGTAGTATTCTTTTGGAAGGCTTTAATTTTATAGATATATTTATGATATAAAAAATATTTTTGTTTAATCAAATTACTTATTTGATAATTATAAGTAAATTCTTTTATAATATTAATTGACCGTTTGATGAAAATAGTTAGACTAACATTTCATTACTCGATAAATTCATTATAATTATAGTGAAATAAGATGTATATAACTTATTTTTTTATTGTTAGTAAAAACAACTTTGAAAAAAAAAATTGAGTTCAACTTGTGTACTCTTATTAAGAGCGATTATTCAAAAAAATATTTACAAATAAGCTTTTTTAAAATTTGAAATTTAAAAGATAATATATTACCGGCTAAAACAGGTAAAAATATTGTGATGATGTTATTAGCATTATTAGTATATTTGAATTAAGTACATGTAGTTGTCCACTTAGAAAAAAAATGAAATTAGCAACTTGAAAGTTAAAACATGTCACTTGCTAGTATAATAAATTAAAATATGTAAGTGTTAAATTATTTATATTAATAGCGTATATAAGTTAAATCAGTCATCTTTTTTATGAATAATTTCTTTGATCTGCTATTTGCAAAACCAAAAAAAATAATATTGAAAATCATCATAAATTTGAAAATTTTTAGATGAAAAAGTATTTTGAGTGAATACCTTGAAAATTAAAGAAAAAGTATATCTCCAATTGTTTTGAAGTCAAATATCTACCTTTATAAACTACTAGTCTATCTACATGACAATTTTTTTTATGTATAAAAAATGTTAAACTTATATATAGTATTATATATTTTAATTTGTAGTTGCAGATAACCTATTAGATAAATACGTGTATAAAAGAATAAATTAAGGATATAATTTTTATTTGTGAATATTAGTAATTATTTAGTAGTTAGTTATATTTAGGGGACAAAACAGTGAAATTACAGGTAATCTTCAATGGCTAACATGATAAAGCTAATTATGATGTCATTGACTTCAACAACTTACATGATTTATTAACATGCATATCTTCACTTGTACGTTTTCAAAAATTCAATGAATTAATTAACAATATTCACCAAATTAAAATTATGAGCTGATAAGTAATTGAATTAAAAGTTATTATCTCAAAAAATTCAATTTTATTTAATAAAGAATTTGATTTTTGATATAATAATTATTAGCTGACTGACGAAATCGAACCTGTAAATCTTAAGAATTTCCATCATTTTAAGGTTTTGTAATACATTTCTTCTTCTTGGTTCCTTTTATTCTTGTCAATTGTTGATAAATAATATATATTTGTGGATTTTAAGTAATATAATTAATATAGGTAATTTAGTAGCATGGATTTATTCATTGACGTCTTATATTTTAATTTTATGATTAAAAACTTGGTGATAATGATCGATTTTAAGGTTGGGAAATAGCTTAAAGAAAAGGGATGTGGTAGATAAATTTTTATACTATCAAGTCACTCTATCAAAATATATTATTACTTATTTTAATCATGTGCTATCTTATTCTTTTTTTTTTAATTAATTATCTTTGTATATATATATATATAAATTAAACTCTTCTATTATATAATAAAATCTAAATTATAATATTAAGTGCACTTAGTTCTTCTTTGTTAATAGAGGCCAAGTTGAATAGAATATTGATCAAGTATATTTACATCATGGTCTTAGAGTTGAAAATATTCTTCTTTATTTTTTTAAGATATTTTTTTTTTCAAACATATCATCATATTGTACATGCATGTTTGTCACATCCTTTCAATTTGACCTAGGAATTTTTACATTATACTTTATACATAAATAATGTATATACTTTTTTATATTGGCTAGTGAATGTGTTATAAGTCCTTTGACCTATGAATATTGACTCTTATTTTCTTTTTTACTCTAAAGGTGGTCTCAAATAGCTGCACGTTTGCCTGGACGTACTGATAATGAAATCAAGAATTTTTGGAATTCGACATTGAAAAAGAGGCTAAAGAACTCATCATCATCATCTACACCATCACCAAATGCAAGTGATTCATCCTCAGATCATCCCTCCAAAGAACTCAATATGGGAGTCACTCAACAAGGATTCATGCCAATGCTCAAACATAACCTAATGTCCATGTACATGGATTCAACCACCTCTCCTTCTTCCTCGTCTATAGCCCTAAATACCATAAATATTGATCCTTTGCCCACCCTCGAACACACCTTAATAAACATGCCTAATGGATTCAACGCGCCCTCATACTTGAGTACTACACAACCATGCTTGGTACAAGGTGGGAATATTGTGAGTGCTAATGGTGGAAATCTTTTTTATGGGAATAACCATGGGATATTTGGAGGGAATCTTAGTATGGAAGGTCATGAACTCTATGTTCCACCATTGGAGAATGTAAGTATTGAGTATCAAAATGTTGAAAATGGGAATTTTAGTCATCATCAAAACAACAATAACCCTAACAACATGACCAACTTGATCAATACTAGCCATAATTTCAATACTTGTAGTAATATCAAAGTAGAAAATTTTGGAGGGATAGGGAATTATTGGGAAGGAGATGACCTAAAAGTGGGAGAGTGGGACTTGGAGGAATTGATGAAGGATGTTTCACCTTTCCCTTTTCTTGATTTCCAAGTTGAATAACCCTACAACAACATTTTAATATCCCTATGGAGATCAACACCTTTTTTTTTTAATCCTTTTTCAACATTAGGCCACATATTTTCAATCCTATACATAGTTCATATATAAATTTGGACATGAAATAGAAGATGAGAGGGTAAAGAATCTCACAAAAATAAGGATCATTTCCAAGTAGATATATATATTTTAGGATATTTTTCATGTACTTTAAATGATGTAATCGGAAAAAGGGTAATTTGGTCATTTGTACTTCATTTAGGTGTTTGTAATAATCACAATATTACATGCTCTTGCAGAGATATGTATAGTCAGTCACATGTGATAATGTAGAAATTAATTAGTGATTGTCTATTAGTCTTATTGTGTACAAAATCATTGAAAATGTAATCAAATATGTTTTTTTTTTTAATTAGTGCATTGAACAAGTCTTATAGACAAATAATTATCTCTATGTCTTTCTATTCATGCTTGAAAAATGATCTTTTATCAGTCTCCTATAAGTCATCCTCGTGTATCATAATTCTCTTTTCATCGTTGATTTTAATTTATTCACTTTAAACTTTACACGAATCTTTAAAAAATAATTATTATATAACATAAATATCTATTATAGATAGTCATATTAATTACTTTTTAGTCTTCGATCTTAAAATAAATAAATTAGAGAATAAGTAATTAATCTATGTCGGGACGAAATGGAAAAAATAATATATTTCTCTTGATATGTTAAAAGTAATTTGTCTATCTGTGCGCTTGCATGCTTGGAGTATTATTACGACTAATCAAAGGTTATTATGAGTACCCTTTACATCTATATTTTCATTTTTATTTGTCATTTATCAAGAAAAGATTTCATATTTTATCCTTAACATTAGTTACGTATTTTTCAAATTATTTTCGAAGACCTACACTATCAGAAAAGTGTGAATTATATAGAGATTTTTCTGGGGATTAGTATTAAAATTTGTAGGAAAATAAGTTTCCTGCAAATTTTCATACTGATACCCAGAAAAATCTCCATATAGTTCACAGTTTTCTTGTAGTGCTAAAAGTATTATACATCAATTAATATCGATATTAGATAACATGCTCATTTCTTTAAAAATCATATAAAATTTTAAATGAACAAGTAAAAACGAACGGATAAAATATTATTCAAGGATTATGGATATGACACGCAAGTAGTCTTCACCTTAAATGGAGTTTAATCTCTAAAGTGATTATAAGTCCACTTGAAATATGAAGTTTCCACATAAGAGAGTGAAAAGTCAGCTTGGCTCTAATTGTGATTAGGACTTTGTAATCATAACATTAATTACTGCTTAACCTTAATGGTTGAATTCAAAGAACAATGATAATAGCTTTATTAACTTTTCCACTCTCACTTCTAAAGGTTGCAACACAGTCAATCTCGATAGGGAAGTTAATCAGTGCAAAATGAAATTATGGCCAGGGTAATTAAAAAAACTTATCACAATAAGTAAAATATGGGTCGTAGTGAAATAGTTAAAATTTCGAGGTTTTTATATTTGAGCTCTTCGAAATGGACAAAAATCAATATATATAGGAGTGTTGCTTGAGTCAGGGGTCTATATAGGTAACAACCTCTAGCTCTATCTCCCATAGCAGATGCACTCTATCCTCCGCTGATCTAATTTATAGGATTTCATTAGGTTTATTGTTTTATCGCAACTGCATTTCCATGCATGTTGGGTTGCAAGTGATACAATAATAAAAGAGATATTTAGTGGAAATAGATTTTTCTTTTAGCTGTAATAATTATCTGAACAAAAATATTTAGCAGTAATTGAGTTAATATCATTGCATCCAGAGTCCCTAAAGTCTTAGACAATATTTATATAGAATGTTGATCATAAACACATATTTATATAAGAGAGAGTTGAGAGTTGTTCGGATGATAAACGCCCCTCACTTTAAATTTTATGGTTATAAGTTCGTATCACCAAGAGAGCAAATGTGAAAGTCCTAGGAAAGGGGTAAAAAGGCATAAGTCATATGCTTCCCCTTAAAGTTATTTGCATATTTCAGAATTTTTAACCAAACTAAGTCATTATATAAAACAATTTATCAAAGTAATACATTTTTCTAAAATTTTACAAAACTAGTATAAACGTATTTCATGGTAACGTTTTAGGGTATATTTTATTTTTTTAAAACTAACAGCATTAGGTTGATATACGTCTCTAAGTAACGTTTTACTTTTAAAACGTTATTTTCAGTAACGTTTTACTCCTAAAACGTTACTGTGAGTAACGTTTTAGGAGTAAAACATCACTGTGAGTAACGTATATCAATCTGACGTCATCAACTTTTAAAAAATAAAATATATCCTAAAACGTTACTGTGAAATACGTTTATACTAGTTTTGTAAAATTTTAGAAAAACATATTATTTTGGTGAATGACTTTATATAATGGCTTAGTTTGGTTAAAACCTCTATATTTCACTTAGACACCTTAAGTTAGACTTGTACCTATTGAACACTTGAACCTTAAGAAATATATACCTATTTAACACAAAATGACAATCAGTTAAAAGATTAAGATGCGTGTATTTTAAACGCTTGGCACATAATAAACATACCAATAAAATGATGACACGTGGCTTTAAAATCTAACTTTTAAAAAATATTATTAAAATAATCCAAAAAAAAAATAATTAAGAAAATAAATTTTTCTTACTCCTTTCATCAACGTCGATAATACACTATCCACCCAAGCTAAATACCTATTCTTTTTCATTTTAATATCATCAAAACCTTTAATTCATTAAATTTATCTTTTATCCATTCGTAATTATTTATCGCAATTATAATAGTTAACAAATGTTTATTCGAAAAAATTAAATCATATTTATTTTGCCGGATTAAATGAAATTTTACCGAAATATTAAATATGCAGATCTACATTAAAAAATAATAAAAAAGGAAAAAGCAGAAGAAGAATTGGAGATGGTAAAAGAAACAGATAGGTGAAGAGGGTGGGTGTGTTGTGTATGTGTAAAAAAAATTATGAAAATGGTAGATGAGAATGGCAGAGGAAGCGGGGAAGAAGACTTCATTTTCAAAAGAAATTATTTTTTTCTTTTTTATTAAATTTTGTATTTAAGTTAGTAAAAAAAAGAAAAATATATTATTTTCAATAGTTTTACGCGCCCAAAGTGAGTGTGGTACACGTTTTTTGACATGTCAGCATTTTGTGTCTAATAGGAATGACTTTTAAACAAAAAAAGTGTTCAATAGGAACAAAGATAGGTTGAGGTGTTCAAATGAAATATGCGAACAACTTCAAGGGGCCGCATATAACTTAAGTCAGGTAAGAAATTAAATTTACATATTTATTAGGTATGATACATAAATGTGTCATTTAACTTGGTCTCATTTCACATTAATGTCCTTCAACTTTGGGTGTGTACAAGTAGACACTTAAACTTGTATAAAGTTGAACAAGTAAAAATATGAGTCTTATATGACATAATACACGTAAGACATAAATTATCACATAGGATGCCACATACACTGGCGTAGCTAGAGCCACCCTAAGATGTCTAATTGGAAACCCTTCGTCAGAAAATTATTTTTGTAGGCATATATGTTAAATTCTACATTTAACGGATATATATTTAAAGTTGGATATCCCTGACAATATCTATACCTTTGGTGTGTGATCATTTGAATGAAGAAGTTCCAAGTTCATACCCCAAATAGCACAATATTTTTTTGTTTTATTTTGACAGCAAATACCGTTATTCTTGAACACCCTTTGTAAAATTTTTGATTTCACCATTGGCCAAAGAGGACACATGCGTTTATTTTTTCAATTTTTTACAAGTATAAGTGTCTACTTGTACAAACTTAAAATTGAAGGACATAAAAATAAAATGAGACCAAGTTAAAAAAAAATATATTTATATTTATGCCAATTTGTTGTTTCCACTAAAGGTCTAAGATGGATATTTTTTTGTCGGTTTAGGTTAGGAGACAAAGTGATTTGTGTATAGTTAAAAACTTAAAAGCTAATTAATTAGCTACAGGATTAAAATAAGTGCTTCCCTAAATCATTTCACCTCAAGATTTATGACATTCCATAACTAACTAATGTGACTTTAATATAGGTATTTGTCTGGAAGATTATTATTTGATTACGTAAATTGTGTATTGCTATGAGGTCACCTTTAATTCTTAGCAAACTTTTGGTTAAGATGGTTTTTATAAAGAGTTTAACACTTTGAATTTGGAAGCTTCTCATATATGATTATAATATAGAATTCATAAATTTCAATTTTTAAATCGATATATGGTGATAAAAAATAGTAAGCCGATCAATCACTATTCTCTCCCCCATTTCTTTCTTACTCTCCAAAAGAGAAAAAAGATATTGAAATTTATTTAATTGTAAAATAGTCCAAGTTACAAAATTAGTATTTGTTACATTGTTGTATCTAATAAGTTTTATGTTTTGTCAACAAAATTTATTCACAACATAATTAAGTTTGTAATATAGTTTTTTTCTTAAAAGAAGTCTTAATTCACCTAGTGTATTTCAAATGACAAGTCCAAGACATCTGTCTCAAAGAAAAAGAGAATAAAAGACTAGAGAATCGTATATTTATTTTGATTATTTTAGATTAGAGGATTTGACGGATCACTTCAAAAGTTAAAAAAAAATTTAAAAAAAATTATTTTATCTATTAAATAAAGAATTAAATCGAAAAATCATGTACACGCATGGTACATCTCTCATTTCTTGAGTAGGTTTTGGTTTCAATTGTTTTATCTATCAAATAAAGAATTAAATCGAAAAGTCATATACACGCATAGTACATCTCTCATCTCTGATTGATTTTTTTATGATATATAAGTGTTTTTAACTTTATTTAGATTAGTAACTTTTCATTTTTATCTATAAAGGTCACGTATTAATTTTCTTTTTTTAGGTAATATATATTATTCATTTTACATCAAAGTTATATATATTTCACATGATTAGAAATCCAAATTAATTTTATTACCACCAATCAAATAATTAATTGAAAATGCACACATTTCTCATGTAGCTTTCACTTTCATTAGTTATTAACAATTTCCAACTTGCAATTTACTCAAAAAGTTTATTAAATATTTCACATGATCAAAAAAAAAAAATCCAAATTAATTTTATTACCTACCAATCAAAAAATTAATTGAAAATGCATGCACAATAGTACACGTTTCTCATGTAGTTAATACCTACCAATCAAACAGATTCTTTGTTAAAGTCTTAAGTAATGTATTCATTTTTTCTTTTATTTTGGCAATTTAAGCTACAAAATTACCTTGTTTTTAATTGTTTATATGTTACAATGTCATTTTCATTGGAAATATGTTTGTTAATTTATATTAGATGATAGTTCTTCTTCTTTTTTTTCTAAATGCAATTTTTTAGTTTAATAGTTTGACATTGCATTATTTTAATTTTTAAGATTTAAAGATGTACAATAACTATCCCATCAAACGTACTGCATGCATATAAAAGATTTTATTTGACTTTTAGCTTATTGTTAAGAATTAATAACAACATGAACTAATGTGTACGTAAATATTCTTTTATTAGAATTTTCTAATAATTATGGATCGACATTTAACCATGATGATATTTGCTTCGAAAGTAAATTAAGAAAACTCTAAATTGATAGAGTTTTAACTCCACTTTTTAAATTTAGAAGATAAAACAAATAGAAATCTATCACAAAACATGACTTTTAATAATGGTTAAATAGATACAAATCTCTATGATGTTTTATTGTTTCGGATTTCAATTTTAAAGGTTTAATGATAGAAATTGTGAAGGGGAAAATGAAGAAATAGAGAGAATGGTGGCGGAGGACATGGGATCGATGGGAGGTTGATGAGAGAGATTTTCGATTAACATTAAAGCGTGAATTGAGAATGATTTAATTGTATAAATAACTAACATAGACTATGTTTTAAAAATATATGTATCTGAATGTATATTTCTCAATATATATAATGATTTGAAAGTATAGAGAGGATTAATTAGCTAAAAAGTATGTTTTAGCAATGGTAGCCCAAAATATTTTCATTGGATAGCCAAATCATGTATGAATTTCATAACTAATACAACAACAAAAATTCTCAGTTTATCAATGGAAAAATCTCACGTGAATATGTAGTATCTTATGAAAATATTTCTTAGAATTGATCTTATCTTATATTCATACTTAAAAAAAATTTAATGGTGCACTTGATTAAATATTGAGTTATTTATTTAAAAAATAGGAATCAGTTCACACTTAATACTTTTTTTAGTGGTGTACCCATGGTTTATAGATCTTAGATTCCCTTGTGGTTGTATATCATGCATATCACATGGAGTTGTTTGAGAATGTATAAATGTATATAAGACAATATACACTGATATGCATGGTGATATATACATATATACATTGGAAATACATGGATGGAGTCTTCGACATCAAATTTTCAATCTAAAAATCATCTCAAATCATTTTCAAACACATCCAAAATTGATACTAAAGCACATATTTTCAAGAAAATTCATATGGTCCGATCAAAATAAATAACAATTACGCGTATCGAAAAAAATCAACTAATGCTTCAAAGATATTTTCATGGTTTTCTTCAAACTAAAACAATATACAACATTACATTAACATGACTATGAAGGAACATGCTTAATTAGAGTTATATAAATGATACCCTAGTTTCTAATAGTTCATTAAACAAAGGGCAACTTTCACATATAGCAAATAAAAAATTTATATTTGTATGCTATAGCAAAGTTTGCATAATTGCGCTCCATAGCAAACATAGTAACTGTATAATTCGCTATACATATATAGTTGAAGCGAATTGTATAAAATGAAGTGTATAAAACGAGAAAGAGAAGACACTTGGACAGAGAATTGTATAAACGAAGTGTATAAAACGAATTGTATGATTATAAGTGTATAAAACGATTATATACAATTTGAATTTGTATAAAATGAGAAAGAGAAAGATAAAGAGACTTGGACAGGGAATATACAATTGAATCGAATTGTATAAAACGAGAAAGAGAGAAATTAGATACAATTTGAATTTGTATAAAACGGGAAAGAAAGAAAGGCAAAGAGAAACTGGGCAGTGGAGTATTTTTATTATATAATTATAAGTGTATAAAAACGAAAATATATGTACTTCTGTTTATGTCTCTAGCATGACCACTTGATGAAATCTGGAGGGAAGTGGGGTAAATGGCCGATACTACTGGAAGAATTCCTTTTTGGATAATAGGTACGCTTTATACAAACAGAAACGTATTTTATACATTTCGCTTCTGTTTGTATAAGTGAGAAAGGCGAGGATTGCGAGCAAGATTTGGAAGAGGAGAGAAATGGGAACAAAAATATATGTATTTATACAATTTTCTCTGCTTTATACAAATAGAAACAGTTTTTATACACTTGTGTTTGTATAAAAAGTGAGGAAGCGAGCGAGAGATTGGAGCGAGAATAGGAGTAGCGAGCGAGATTTTTGAGAGAGAGGCGACTGGCAAATTTTGGCAAACGTTTGCTGGAGCACAATTAAATCAAACTCTAGCTACTCCATTTATTTTAGGTTATTAATTTACTATTATATACAATTATCCCTTAAACAAAGGGCTATAATATAAAAATAAAAATAAAATACTGAAAACTTAATAAACATTAGAAAATAAACCACAAATATAAACAGATTAAATTATTTTTTTAATAGCGTCTCCCGTATATATACATTAAAGTGATACCAAAAGAAATTCTAATCTCATAAAGAAAATTAGAGTCCCTTAATTATATATTAGAATGATTAAGAACATGTATAATGGAGTTAAACTCTGAGTAAGAATAGGGGAAGGAAACTCAAAATACTCAGCATTTAAGATGGAATTGCAAGGATCTCTTGTCACGTTTTTATTTGTCTTCGAAATGTATGAATCGACACAACATATTTAAGGGGATATACTATAATATATGTTATTTTTTTTATGATATAATATTAATTAAAGAGATGCTCAGTTAAATTAATGATAGCTAAAAGTTTGGGAACATGCACAAGAGCCTTAGCTAGAAAAAACAAAATTATATTAGGACTCCTTAATAGAGTGTAAGTTTAGTGACACATCACCTAAGATGGATGTGTGAGTGAGAATGGATACACAAGTACTCATTCGTATGAGAGGAAGTTTCAAGTATCTTGAATCAATAATTTAAGAAAATGAGAGATCGAGAATTATGTCATACAACGTATTAGAGTGAGATAAATGAAATGAAGTCTCGCACTCAGTCTTTAATCACTACTAAAAAGTACTAGATTTAGCGACAGAAAATTTTTGATGTTAAACAACAAATTTTGTTGCTAAACCCACTTGGCGACAAAATAGCGACTACTTTAGCAACGAGCAAAATAGCAACAGACTAGCGATGACGTTGCTAAAATGCAGTGTTTTCTAGTAGTGTATGTGATAAGAATATACCACTAGAAGTAAATATCAGTTGTGTATAATGATTGTTAGATTAACTATGTTATATGAGATAGAGTTTGATCAATGAAGAACGTATACGTCCAGAAACAACGAAAAAAATGAGAAACTTGAGCATATTAGGAGCGATAAGATTAAAAACTAGAAATATACGGAGCAAAACCAAAAAACTATAACGTCGCCTGTGAGATTCGAACTCACGCGGGGAAACCCCACTTACTTAGCAGGCAAGCGCCTTAACCACTCGGCCAAAGCGACGTTGTATAATTTTTTCACAATTGACATTATACAATTAATTATAATGTTGACAAATTATTCATCAATACTATTATAATAAAGTTTAATAATGGTTATTACAAAAAAAATTATCACAATAATGAATAAGTTTGAAATATTTTTTAAAAATAATTACCTCTAAAAATATCACATGTATCACAAATTTTATTAATATCATTTGAAAAGTATATTAAAATATAATAAAAATAATTTAACAACAAAAAAATTAAAAAAATAATTGACTCTTCTAATTTTACTCTTACAACATAAATTAAAATAACTAGACTAAATATATTTGACCCAAACTTATTATATAAAGCACAACATTGATGCTTTGCAAAATATTTTAGAAAAACATATGCACATTAGAAATATTTTAAAATAATATTACTTACATGAATAATAGAAAAAACACATAGTTAGAAAATATGCGTATAAAATCATTTCATTCGAGAAATAATTTTTTAAAGCGTGAATAAACATCTTCAAACAAATACACCGCTATTTTGATTTCAGTTCTGTAATCTTCTGCATTAATCCCAAATTAACTGCGGATTTTCCAATAATTGGCTGGGCTAGTACCTTGGAAAAACTTAATACTTTTCGAGGTTAGAATGAAATTTAAATATAGGCACATTTTTTCTTATTCTAAACCTAGACATAAATCTTTTCATATATTATAGAAATTTAAATTGAATTATTCTTATCGTGATAAATTTTACATCTAGAAACTAACTAGTTGTTTATAATAATTGTTAGACTAACTATAGTATATGCGGTAGAGTTTGATCAATCAAGAACTTATACGTTTGAAAATTACAAAAAAAAATGATAATGCTCAGGTAGTGACAAGATTAAAAACTAAAATATACGAAGCAAAATTAGGTGATCTCAGTGATGGACAAGATAGGAGAAATGACGCTAAGATGTTTCAGACATGTGAAGAAGAAAAGCATAAATACCCAATAAACATGTGCAAAGATTGGAGTGACCTAGATACGGAAAGTGAATAAGATGGTTCAAATATGTGAAAAGAAAAACTACATATGTCGAGTAAACATGTGTAAAAGCCTGACGATGATAGAGATGAAGTTAAAGAACCACAACGCAAAAGGTTGATAATGATAGGTATAAAGTTAAAGAAGTACAAATGCCGATGGCTCAAATATGTGAAGAGAAAAACTACATATGTCGAGTAAACAGGTGTAAAAGCCTGACGATGATAGAGATGAAGCTAAAGAACCACAACGCAAAAGGTTGATAATGATAGCTATAAAGTTAAAGAAGTACAAATGCCGAGTAAATAGGTGTAAAAAATTGTCGATAACAGTATCGACAAAAACATATGCAACGTCGCCTGTGAGATTCGAACTCACGCGGGGAAACCCCACTTACTTAGCAGGCAAGCGCCTTAACCACTCGGCCAAAGCGACGCTGTGCAAACTTTTCACAATTAACATTATAAACTGAATTATAATGTTGACAATTTATTCATCCATGCTATTATAATAGACAAATCATCATATTTTTGGATTACACACAAGCATATCAACTATTGTATACGTTTCCTTTGTAGTAAAATATATATTGTGCATAAACATGGATTGTGATACAGTGGTGGGAGTGTTTTGCCCTTAATATGAGATTTCGGGTTTGAATCCTGGGTATGGAGAAAATTATGTTGAGAGTGTCACTTCCGAATGAGCCCTCCAGTGCATGATTGTTGAAACCTAATTTTCACCATCCACAGTAGAAATTAATCATCGAGTTTCTTCAATTTCAAACAATTTTTAAAAAGTTAGTTTTTATAAAAATCTTAATATTTTTATGTAATTTTGTCACTTTTGGAATTTTTTTTAATGATGAATATATTTTTATATAATTTTATATATGGTTTAGTATATTTTATAAATATTTGACAATTGTCTCAAAAAAAATTCGTTTTAATTAACTATAAATTTAATTATTCAACGGTTTATATTTTTGAATTATTATTCTATACTTGGATTAGTTATTAAGAAGCTCGTAAGTTAATTATATTAATCCATTTTTATATAAGTTTTAGCCAATTTTGTTAATTAAATTCAAATTGGCTATTTTCTTAATCCCAAGAGGCTATAATTGAAACTTATTTGACTATTCTTGTGCAATTGCAATATTAGTCACTTGCTACCTCATCCTTAAGACCTTTGTTTTGGGCCTTTCTCACCAAAGACTAATCCATCAGGCCCAATTCTTTTCATCAAATCTCAGCCCACAACTGATCCAGCCCATTATATTCAACAATACAACAACAATTTGATTATGTTACTTCATTTTTAAAAAATGTTATTCCCTCTATTGAACAACATTTTTGCTTAATCTATGGTTATGGTTAAGGAAGAATGAATATATTTACACTCCATCATAATTTTTATTTATAGAAAAGTACATTATATTAAATAGATTCTCGCTCCATTTCTTTTTTGAGTTTCTGTTACGTTTGATAGTACTTTTTGAAAAAAAATTCATAACACTTTGTTTGGATCATTGTAACCAATTGTTTCATAATGTATTGTACTGTATTGTATGGTAGATACAATGTTTGGCTAAATTGTATTGTTTGTTGTTGTTTAGTAACATTCTAATTGTTTGGTTTGATTGTATCGTACTGTATTGTAATTTATAAATTTACTTAAATATTCTTAATTATTCTAGTGTAGAAGGTTTGACTAGGTTTAAATAATTAAGGTAAAAGATAAAATAGCATTTTCAAATATTATGTAAATATATAATTGGAAAAAAAAATTAAGTAACAATGGAAACACACCAAATTGGTTGTTCCATAAAATAAGGGTTTCCATTGTTATAGAACAACGAAATTTAATAACACAATACAATACACTTTAAGTAACAATCAAAACAAACATTGTAGGTATAGTAACGATACAATACAATGGATAACAATGATTCAAACATAGCGTAAATAACAAAGATAATAAACATAAAAAATCTCTATCGCTATACAAAAATGTCACACAATGCAATAATTTTTTTGAAAGAAAATCATAAATAGCAAAGATAATAAATACAAGAAGCCTCTATAGCTATATAAAAGAACAAGCAGGGTTTCATCCTCTACTTATGGGAATGCTACTTCGAGAATGCTGCTTCAGAATAAACTAGATATGTTGCGAGAGAAACTGGATATTTTCCTATGGCTTGGACCCTTTTACTCGAGAACTCAAAAGGGGGAAAGTATCTTTCATAAATAGTAAAGACGATAAATATAAAATGTCTTTATAGTTATAAAAAAAGAATGTCATATAAATTGAAACTTTCGATAATAATATGGAAGTCAATAATCCTAGACCACTAGTGAATAAGGATATAACTTACAAAAGATTGTGAGGCTCAGGTGAATTTGGCTCAATAAATTGTCTGACCTTTGGATCAGAAAAAGAGACACTTTCTTTCTTCTTTTGATTCATTCACTCACAACCTCACATTCCTTTTCCATTTTGTCTTTTTCCCAACATGCCCATCACTTCCCATTTATGTGGTTCTCAATATATATTTATTAATTTTTACTATTGAATAGTTCTAAGTTGATGTGTACATTAGTCAATATGCTTTGAGGTTTTATGAATCATACGGAGCCGTTTGGTTATTGTATAAGAAACACTTTATATATATATTAAAAATATATTATTTTTGTTATTTTTGATAGAAATTTTGTGTTAGATATAAAAGTTAACATAATTTATACTATATTTAGTTGGCAAGAATTTAAATGTTGTATAAAAATTATTTATGTATTAATTTATACGATGTTTGGTTGCATTTTTTGTAGTTCTATATAATTAATATCAACATAACTTATGAGGGAATCTATGTATAAAGTTATGCAGGGTAGAAGGTGCAGTAAGTTATGTGGGTATTAGTTATACATATATTAAAATGATAAATTACAGATATACTCTATAATTTTTTTTTAATTGACCATTATATTGTTTTTTTTTATATTAGGTCATTTTCATTTCTTTTAATTTTTTTAATTGGAAACTTTACCGTTTTTCTATCATATATGCTATTTTCATTTCTTTTTATATACTTATCATTTTTATTTATTTATGCAAATATAAATATTTTTTTAATGTTAAAAATTTGATTTGTTTATTTTTTCACGGTACATATGCTAATCAAATATTATCATTATATATTATTCAATATATTTCACATTTTATTAGCATGCATTATTATTTGGTAAATAATATATATTAATAACTTACAACAAGTTTAATATTCAATAGTTTGATAATTCATGCATTATAATCTAAACTTAATAAAATAATACCTACATAACTAATATCCGCATAGCTAATACCCGCATAATTAAACTCAACATAACTAAACCCTGCATAACCAAATTCTGCATAACTAATACCTACATAACTTAACGATGCATAATTAATACCTGCATAACTCTAATTAGTAACGAAATGACCCCTAAATTAATAATAATGATAGTAATGGATAGAGAAGTGTAAAATATATGTAGGCTTTACCTTTTTTTCTAAGATGTAAGGTACATAGATTGTTTTCGATAAATTTCTGACTTAAAAGATAAAAATAATTTGGAAAAACATGTAAGTATATAATTATTAAATAAGATAGGTAAATTTAAACATTTCCTTTCCTTTTCTTTTTAAAATTTGTTTGACTTATTGATTTAAACATTTTTTCTTCTTCTTTATAATCCTCCTCCATTTTGAAATCCGAATTAGAAGTCCCGAAATTAAAGCTTAAATATTTTCAATGTTGACGATTTCATATTTAAAGAAACTCGAACCCGATTAAGATATTGAGTACTCTTTATTTATTTCTAAATAGTTTAGTTATTTCCATCTTACATCTTTAGTTAACTAATTTCTAACTTTCATTATTTCACTAGCACTTGAACTATTCAATAGAGAATCCAAATTGCTTCTTTACACAGAAACCATCAACAATAAAATTGAATGAAGGAGAAAGAAAGAGGAAATGGGTCTCGAAGGGGCCGGGGGTTAAGTAAAAAAAATAAAAACAAATACAAGTTTTTATATTCATAAAATTATGTTTGTTTTATTTAAATAGAGATTTTTAAAAATATGGAATTTAATGCCACGTGTCATTATTTTATGAAAAAATTACATAAATTAATATATTTTAAAAAGTAATTACTGATTTTAGCGATATTTTTTGTTAATGTCATTTATAGTAATATTGTGATAAATCTGTAATATGTATTAAAAGTAAATAATATATGCAATGTATTTGAATTGTAATTGTTTTTGAAATATATTATGAAATTGTAACATTGTATTATAATTTATAAGTGTATTAAAATATCAATTTTAAGGGGCATCAATGTTTAATAAGTACAAACATTAGTTGAGATGTTTAAATGAATTATACGGATAGCTTTAAGGCTATGAATAACATTAATTTGGCATGTTACAACGAGTGTAGTACACACACATTTCATATTTTTGATCGATTATAAAAAGAAAAGTCAAATAGATATTAATTTTAATTGGCGTAAATGTTCAATAAGTACAAATTTTAATTGGGATATTTAAATGAATTATGCGGATAACTTTGACTTTACCTTTCCATCAAATGAAAACATGCCACGTAGATCCATCCTTACAGCGATTGGCCGTTCATATGTAGCCACGTGGAGACGTGCACGTTAGCTGAGCGTATCTTAGCATGAAGAACAGTGACGGAGTATGCAAAGAAGCAGAGACGGAGTTCACTATGCGACACAAGAGACCAGATCAAGCTGGCCCTGTCTTTTACCGTATATTCAAAAAACCCATCGTAGCCATCCAATTTCTATATTCAACGGTTGAGATTCACCACACAGATTTACTTCAACTCCCTTATTTCTGTCAGATTTGCTCCTCTTCTCTCTGTGTGTGTTCACAGATCAAAAAGATGGCGTCTTTGGCCTTAACCTCAGCCGTCAACCTTCGTCTCCGGCCAACCCCATCTCAAAAACCACGTATTTCCATCACCCAATCTCTTCATTTCACTCAAACATCACTAAAATCCACAAATCTTGGAAAAAGCTTGAATCTTGGAGGGAAAAGATTGAATCTTGAGAAATCAAGAAGGGTTATTGTAAAGGCTTCAGCTTCAGCTTCAGCTTCTTCTTCCCCTGCAATAGTTCCACAGCAGCAGCCTCCATGGCAAGGTGCAGCAATGAAGCCTTTGATTGCTTCAATAGCAACAGGGGTTATTCTCTGGTTTATCCCTGCACCTGCTGGTGTTACAAAAAATGCATGGCAGTTATTGGCTATCTTTCTAGCTACAATTGTTGGGATTATTACTCAACCTTTACCTCTTGGTGCTGTAGCTCTTATGGGTCTTGGTGCTTGTGTGTTGACTAAAACTCTTACTTTTGCTGCTGCATTTTCAGCTTTTGGTGATCCTATTCCATGGTTAATTGCTCTTGCTTTTTTCTTTGCAAGAGGGTTTATCAAAACTGGATTAGGGAATAGGATTGCTTATCAGTTTGTGAAATTGTTTGGTAGTTCTTCATTGGGGTTGGGTTATAGTTTGGTTTTCAGTGAAGCTCTTTTGGCTCCTGCTATTCCTTCTGTGTCTGCAAGGGCTGGTGGGATCTTTCTGCCATTAGTTAAGTCACTTTGTGTGGCTTGTGGAAGTAATGCAGGTGATGGAACTGAACATAAGTTGGGATCTTGGTTGATGCTTACTTGTTTTCAGACATCTGTTATTTCATCCTCTATGTTCTTGACAGCTATGGCTGCTAATCCTTTGAGTGCAAATTTGACTCTAAGTACTATTAATCAGACAATTGGGTGGATGGATTGGGCTAAGGCAGCTATAGTTCCTGGTTTGGTGTCTTTGATTGTGGTTCCATTGTTGTTGTACATCATTTATCCACCTACAGTGAAGAGTAGTCCTGATGCTCCTAGGTTGGCCAAGGAGAGGTTGGAAAAGATGGGGCCAATGTCTAAGAATGAGATTATTATGGCTGTAACTCTGCTTCTTACGGTACGAAAAAAAATGATTAATTTTACTTGCTTCTCACATTTGCTTAAACTTGTTGATTGATAGTAGAAATATATTTATTCATGTATATTTTTAAAAATCTCTGAACTAAGGAACATCCATAAGTAGATAAGATTAGGATGTTAAAAGGGCAGCTCGTTGCACAAAGCATCCTGCATTCATGCACAGTACGGGGGGACGGGGAAGGGTCACACGATGTAGACAGCATAAGATTAGGATGTGAATTAAGATTTTAGATATATCGGATTAGTACATATTAATGCTTGGTAGAAGATGATTATTGCTATGATGCAGACGTGTACAGGTCTATAGAGTGAGTTTGTTAATGAGTATAAGTTTACCTTTCTTAATTATAGTGTTGTTTATCTGTTGGACTAGCTAATGATCCTATTATACTTTGTGAAGACGCGCAAATGTAGTCTAGAGCCAGTGAAGCTGCATCAAAGCTGGCCTTGTCAATATGAATTATTAGCTTGTCCCTTTCTGGATGCTGCATTATTTGTTTGTCCCTTTCTGAAATTGTTGATGGCCAACGACTTCTCTCTTGTTCACTAGATGTCAGTTCATTCATCACAGACTTATAAACAGAGAGATACAGAATGATGTACCACCAAGTTTTGAGTGATCAATATATATTTGCATTTTCTTCCTCAACCTCCTCGTGACTTTCCAGTAGCATCTCTTCCAGCTTAGAAAACAATCTCTCAATTAGTTTTGATCATATTTAGTTGAGACATTCATTTGACTAACAACTGGCAATACCTTTCATACTGTACTTATTTGTTCATTCATCATATTAAGCAGATGCAACTTATTTGCCTAATATCTGGTGAAACTTCCATACTGTTCTTTTTATATGAGTTCTTTTATCTTTAACTGTTCTGTTTTTCTAAATTCTCAAGTACATCTCATGATTGTTTGAGAGATAATCACAGGCTTCCTTCAAACCTGGAGGTTAAACTCTGGGTACTCTCAGCCCTCATAGACTTTCACTTGTATTATTATCACTATTGCTCTTTTTTTCCTTTTTTGTCGAAGTCTATTTTGAAGTGAGGTAAAAAGGTGCTTCAAATAATGAGGCACATAAGACTCAGAAACTAAAAGTTAAGAGGTGGTTGCTAACTTGTCTAGACATAATTTATATTGCAAATAAGATAGCTCGAACTCTAGCCTGGTATTTTGTTGGAGCATATTAAATGTAGCTTGAATTTATATGATACCATCTATTGATGTTTCACTCTGAATGCTTTCTTACAGGTTGGACTTTGGGTTTTTGGCGGTGCATTAAAGGTTGATGCTGTTACTGCAGCGATTCTTGGACTATCTGTACTCCTTGTGACTGGGGTAGTCACATGGAAGGAATGCTTGGGTGAGGCTGTTGCTTGGGACACCCTTACTTGGTTTGCTGCACTGATTGCAATGGCTGGTTATCTGAACAAATATGGTCTCATCTCTTGGTTTAGTGAGACCGTTGTCAAGGTTCGTTTTCATTTCTTATTTTCGCTGGATGATATTTGCTTTGCTTTATTGTTACAGTTTATACCTGAATAGCATTCAGTTAATTTGTGCTTGAAAGGAAGTTGACACTTATGGATATCAAACTGCTTCCTGCGCGTACTGATCCTTTCTTAGGTCATTTGCAAGTCTAGAATGGAATATAAGATTTTGAGCCTAGATGCCTGCAAGTTATTACTTAGGTATGTCTTTGAAGGTGTGAATCGAAGACCAAAATGCTGAACATTATCAATAGGAACTTCTCAACGATATCTATTGAAACCTTATAAGCATCATTTACAGTAGTTAAGATGACAGAGTATTGTATTTGGAATTGTTTACATAAACGACTAAATTATCATGTTCTGATGCTTATTTATAATGCTCGTAAAGGATGATTCGTGTCATAACTAGTCTTCTGATTCATTCTTATCTACTTGATGATTACGATTAACAATATGTACCACCATCAGACATATGTGATAAAATTTATGGGAGTTGTTGCTCCATTAATTTATTGCTCGTTCTTGATTTCCTCGCTGTATTTTGCAGGTTGTTGGTGGATTAGGTCTTTCATGGCAATTATCTTTCGGAATTCTTGTACTTCTATACTTCTACTCCCACTATTTCTTTGCAAGTGGAGCTGCTCATATCGGAGCCATGTTCACAGCATTCTTATCCGTTGCTAGTGCACTAGGTACTCCACCATACTTGGGAGCGTTGGTGCTCTCATTCCTCTCGAACCTTATGGGTGGCATTACACACTACGGAATTGGATCAGCCCCTGTATTCTACGGAGCAAACTATGTCCCCCTCGCGAAATGGTGGGGATATGGGTTTGTATGTTCTGTCGTCAACCTTCTTATCTGGCTTGGCGTTGGAGGGATCTGGTGGAAGGCCATTGGCTTATGGTAGAGTTGCTGGTTAAGATGACAGCATCCGATTTACAGTAGTTAACGATACCTGCTACGAGCTCTCCTCCGATGATCTTGACGTTGACGTTGATATAAGATTTCACTATTCTTTTATCTTGAAATAAGTTTTGGTAATTTTTTTGGTGGAGACTTGTGTAGTTCAAAGATTGGTAGTGTGTAAAATTAGGTCCATTTGTAGCTGAAGTTCAAGGTTTTTGTTTTTTTTTTTTTCTGAAAATTTTGACATTGAAACTTCAAATTGTAAGAGCTGAGTGATTATCTCACTTCAATTCTTTGGTTACATATTACAACTTTGTTGGTGATTTGAATTGGAACTACTATATAGTTTCCCTTCTTTATTCATCAACAATAAATATATATTATATATATATATATACTAGATGAGACGTGTTTGACAAATAGTTACTAATAGTTGAAGTAAAATATTCAATCACTTATCGTTTAGGTTAAAAAACTCATAAAAAATATCATTATCTCTCTTCTATTAAAAGCGAAGGCATAGCATCACTCATATTGTAGTTTTAAAATAGACTATTAACAGATTTAAGAAATTGAATATATAAAACATCTAATATAAACGTATTGTTAACTATACACCAAATTTGGAGACTTAACACTAGTTTGATCATGAAAACGTTTTTTTTTTAAAAAGAAAATTGGAATTATTTTTTATTTTTTATTTTATTTGACAATAATCCTTAATTTAAAGATTTAAAATTTGAAAATACCTAAAGTTCTGTTCTTTCACTTTATTATTCTTTTTCAATTTAGTATAATAACCAATTTTGAATAGAAAAAATTATTTTAGAACAATCAAATATTATTTGCTAAAACTATAACCAAACTCAACTTCAAATAAATTGAAAAATTATTTATAATAATATTTAATAATTCGTATTTATAATCAAGTCCCTATATCTATAACATCTCATCTCTTTATATAATCTTTACAAATATTTAATTGATAATTCGTTTTTATTCACTTTTATTTGTTCACGATGATAAAAAAAGAAATATATTATTTTCGAATAAACTTTGTAATCAGTATATTGATTCATTCCTTTAGTGCATGGAGCATCAGAACCAAATCAATAATTGTTCAATTATGAAGCAAAAAGGCTTAAATTATATATCAATTTACCTTATCAAAATAGAATCTTGTTTTAGTGCGTGAAGCATCAGCAGATATGAAACTATCATTTCAATTTTATTGGTTCTCAATTTTATATATATATATATATATTAAACAAAATCTGCTAAATTTGATTAAATTCGTATACATATTAGTGTATCAAAAATGATTATTAGTGGTAATTAATTTTTAATTGCCGCTAAATATGTGTTCCTAGCTGCAATTGATACTCTTTGTATATGTCACTAAAGCCTTTAGTGATATAGGTTCTAATGACACTTAACTAATGCCGGTAAAGACTTTATCACTCTTTATTAATATCAATATTTAATGTTGTTAAAAATTATTTTTGTTTTATTGACAGACTACTAGCTCCCAAGCATCAGTACTCCAAATTGTTGTTGTCTTCGTCTTTGTTGCATTAATATTCTTTCCATTGAGGATATTTTTATCTTAGAAGATTGACTTATTCGATTCTAACTTGAAAAATGATGACTCATTTTTATTTTTCTTCAAGATTTAAAGCTCAGCTTTATTTATAATCAATAGAAAAAAAGGCAAACGTGACACTCGTTAATGTAATTAAGAGTATATATATAGCAGATCGTTACATTTATTTAAAATAAGACCGCAAAAAAATATATTATCTTTCCTAACTCTTTAAGATTGAATCAGAATACTTTTATTTTATATTCAATAACTTTTTTTCATAACCCGAGAATCTTTTCATTTCTCATTCACACTTAAATCGGAAAATTATGTGACAAACCTTATTCATACCCTAAAAAAATTGAACATGAATTTCCAAGGGAAACACACATGTAGGTGCACTACACTCTCATTGTTCACCTAATTTAAGCAAAAAAAAAATTATTTATCTCTCCCATGTTTGTTTTTCGTACTATTTTTAATCATTCTTTTAAGATTTCTGCATATTCCTTTAAAAAAAATAATTTGATTCCTTTATTTTTAATTCTAAAAATGCTTGTCTTTTCATACTATTCCTACGATTTCTGCATATTCCTTAAAAAAGGTTATTTGATTGTTTTATTTTAAATCTAAAAAAGAAATGCTTGTTACCCCTTTTGCCTATAATTTAAAGATCTTGCTTAACTAACAAAGCTATAAAAGTGAGTTATATATGTTTTTTCAATTATTCTAAAAGTACTATAAATATTTTAGTTTATATACAACAAATATCGTTAAAAATATATATATAAAAAGTCTTTGATTTCATCCTCTAAAAATAGAAATCGGACGTGAGCTATTGTGTATTCATATTTCAAAATATAGTAACGAATGATTGCATTTTGCAAAAAAATCTAATAAAAATAATATTTTCTTCGTCCTAAAAAACTTTTTTCCTTTTTTTTTAAATTTATTCTAAATAAATAGTATATTTTTTATAATTAGAAACACTTATTTTTAGATTTACCTTTTAATTTTATTAAAAATAATCAAACGTTCCATAAATATCTAAATTTTATTTTAAATTACACATTTTACTTTATTTTTTTATTAATCAACAGTAACACATAAAATTTATTTTTTAAAAAATAACATGCCAATTATTCAAAGAAAGTGACCAACTAGGATTTCCAAGAAAAATACACGTGTCCAATCAAACTTCATGACTATGGTCTTCCAAAAATTTGAGAAACTTCTCTCAAATTTGACACAGCGTTTAAGAAAAACAAATATAAATTTATAATTTTTATGTTTTACTAATCATAATAAAATACTTTTTAATTTGTACTTCTAAATATATGATATAAATAATTCAAAAAAAATCACATTTTAAAAAGTGTGACGAAGATAATCTATCCTGATTTAAATTACGTACATACAAAAAAAAAAAAAAAAGGTAAAAAAGCAGAGGAAGTTTTGCAGCAAAGAAAATTCTTATTCATCTTATTTGTATCTATAATTTAGGTCCATCAATAGAGAGGTACTTTTTTAGTGGACTATGAAAGCTAACAACAATTATTTCTCTTCTCATAAAATTCTTATAAGTTTGGTAAGTTTATACAATCATTATAATCTTTTAATTCTTGAAATTAATTTCTTTCTTTCTTTAGTCTTTTAACTTGTTGATTTCAAATTCAACTTTGTTGGAAGTAAGTTGTGACTTCGTTCTATCTTTCTTTAATCTTGCTTTGCATTAGCAGAGGTTTCGATGAAAAATTACGTTGTATATATAAGATTAAAATGATTTTTGATCTTTTATGTTGATATGGCTTGTTTATGTATTTACTTCTTCGTATTTTGAGCTACGTAATGAAAATTTTGTTTCTGCCACTGTTATGTGTTAGATATTGAGAATTTGATAGTTTCAGTGAGGGGAGTGGAAACAATTTTCTTGGTGAATTAGCAATTTAGTATGGCAGAGAAGGAAGTTCCATTCTGCATTTTCTTTAGGGAAGCAAGGTATTTCTCTTTTCCTTTTTCATATTTATGATCATATTTTGTAAAAGATGTACTTTCTCCGTCCCATTTCATGTGACACTTTTTATTTTTTGAGTTCCATTTCATGTGACACTTTTTGTTTTTCGAGAGTTAAACAGTTTAATTTTGATCGGACATTTGCGTATGGAATCTTCAAATTTTTTAAAATGAAATTTATATATTTGTAAACTATGTAAAAAGTACTATAAGTCACAATAATTGATAATTCAAAATGTTAAAAGGATCTATGAAAAACTTATTGTCAAAGATAAACTTGTTTGAATCTCGAAATGCAAAAAATGCCATATGAAATGAGACGGAGGGCGTAACTATTAGCCTTTTTTAAACATGTTATTATCATTGAGCTATGTGATTTGACCGGCGGTTACTAGCGATTCCGAACTGAGGACGGGTTTTTGGGGTTAGCTCACCCTCGCAGGATCTCGACCCTTTTTCCTGGACATTGTTATACGTGTGTCGCCCAGGGCATGAGGAGCATGATGACTTGACGTCATCCTCACCTGAATCCACTTTGCCCAACCCCGGATCGTTACTTACACCATTAAGAGTATCCAACACCTTATAAGTAGTTTCCTCTGTACTAACTTTAGGTTTTAAGAATGATTAGTTGGTTATCAATAGTTATCTTTTAGGTGATCTGATAGTTATTTTAAGAATCTTGTGATGTTTTTTGAAATGTTGAGATTTTTAACATGTTACTAGTAATATAATTAGTTGTGTATGTCATGAGCAGATCAGTATTTAAACTGGATGAGTTAGGCCGCGAGATTGCAAGAATCGCGCTCCCTGCTGCACTAGCTTTAACAGCAGATCCTATTGCATCTCTGGTTGATACAGCATTCATTGGCCAAATAGGTAACCATTAGATGTTCGGTAGATAGTTATAATTACTTCCTCAGTTTCAGTTTGTTTATCTGATTTTGTCTTGGCACGGAGTTGAAAGGAGGGAGTACTACTTTACAGAAACAGATTTTGTAAGTTAAAACCATCAAAATTTGTTTGATTATAGGTCCTGTTGAGCTTGCTGCTGTGGGAATTTCGATTGCTGTTTTCAACCAAGCATCGAGGATTGCAATATTTCCGCTTGTCAGTGTCACTACCTCTTTTGTTGCTGAGGAGGATACCATCACAAAAGTAAGTTCCATGCCACGAGACAACGAAATCCAGGACATACAATCACAAGATGTTGAAGGATTGGATACAGAGTCGCAATCTAACAGTGAAAACAAAGAGTTAATACCTCAAAACAGTATGTTTGAAATCTATGTTTTTGTCACACAATTATATGGAGAAGATTTAATCTAAGTTCCTTCCGCTTTGTCGTACTGGTATTGTCTCCCGTTATATCAAATGATTCTGCAGGGAGTGTGTACAAGTCCGAAACGACAGCTACATCCTTTGAAGTTGTGAAGCCAAAGCCCGAAAAGAGGCACATTCCATCTGCATCGTCTGCATTGATCATCGGTGCCATCCTTGGCTTCATCCAAGCTGCCTTTCTAATTTCCGGAGCAAAGCCTATATTAAGCTTCATGGGAGTCAAACATGTAAGTAAAAGTTCTTAATAAAGTAGCAAAAGACATGAATTTCAACTCATTTAGTTGACCGGTTGAATCCATCTGCCTTCGTTGAGTCCTCTCATACTACAGGGATCACCAATGCTAAAACCAGCTCAAGAGTACCTAAAATTGAGGTCACTCGGTGCACCAGCAGTTCTTCTCTCATTAGCCATGCAAGGAGTTTTTCGAGGATTTAAAGATACGAAAACTCCACTCTTTGCAACTGGTGAGCTACTAAGAAATTGACAGATGAAGTTCAAATTCAGTTAAGAAAAATCTAACTTCTTTCTTTCCTTTTCGTACTTTGATCTCGCCAGTGGCTGGAGACTTGACAAACATAATTTTGGACCCCATATTCATTTTTGCGTTCCATATGGGTGTCAGAGGTGCTGCAATTGCTCATGTAATTTCACAGTGAGTCTCTATCATGTCTCCAGAAAAACAAAACTTGTGAGAGAATAGTTTTCCAATATATCATTGACGTAGATTCTTATATGACTTGGTAGTGCAGGTACCTAATTTCAGCAATACTTTTTTGGAGATTGATGGAAAAAGTTGATCTCTTACCTCCTAGTCTAAAGTATATGCAATTTTCTCGGTTTCTCACAAATGGTGAGGTTTTCTCCAACGTTGTTAATCTTTACTTCAAACGTAGGATCGAGTTCTTAGATGGTCATTCAACTAATAGTTATTTCTCTCAGTAAGTCACTCTTCTTCTTGATTCTCATTTTCTTTCAATAAATAAAGTGACTTTCTGAGATAATAAGATAATAACTATTAGCTGAATGACCATCTCAGAAACCAACTCTTTAAACGTATAAATTTGGTATAACAAGGCTTAAGAAATGCTTATGTTAGGCTTAAGAAAGTTTCTAATGTTCCAAGTATAAGGTGGAATTGGTTCATTAACTGTTGTCTCCTTTTCTTTTCGTTCTCTTTTTCCCCCCGAATGTCAGGATTTCTATTGTTAATGAGGGTCATAGCAGTGACGTTCTGTGTAACGTTAGCTGCATCATTAGCTGCAAGGTTAGGACCCACAGAAATGGCTGCATTTCAGGTCTGCTTGCAGGTTTGGTTGACTGTATCTCTTCTGGCTGATGGTTTGGCTGTTGCAGGTCAGGTGATATATGATCTTCCTGTCATTTTGCTAAATCACAAGTTCTTTCAACTGTACTAAGTCTTGTTGTTCTTGCCTGTCTGTCTACTGTCCGACCAAGGGTTTCTTTTCGCTTAGACTGACCTTGCTTATCTTACGATCCAGACCTACATGTGTTCTAAGTACAGTTATTCTGAGTGATTACTGCTATCTGGATCGAGTTAGACAAGTAGGGAAGGATCTTATGTCACCGGTCACTACCCTGCCTATCTAGTATCTAATATTTAATCAAATCTATTTCAAGTGATTTAAGAACTAAAGTCAAAGACAATCTATCCCAAAAATGTACCAACCATTATCCCTCTCAAATTAACCTATCACGAGTCACCATGAGTACACCGGAAGATGTTTCCATATCGCGAGTTTCACACTCCAACTATCAACTATTCCCTTTTTACATGAACTATAACCATCTTGTCCTAAATCTAACCAGCAAAAGCATCAAAACTATTAAATTGTAAACGAAATTCAGAACTTTGACCTTTCTTTTCTCTATCAGGCCATATTAGCAAGTGCATTTGCTCAAAACGACTACAATAGGGCTACTGCTACAGCATCAAGAGTGTTGCAGGTACGTAATTAGGTTGTTCTATTAGTAGAGGTTCGCGTATCCTTAATGATGAACTATTTTTGACCTCCAATTCTTGAAAATTTTGCAGCTGGGATTAGTTCTAGGATTGGTGTTAGCAGTTATCCTTGGAGTTGGTTTACATTTTGGAGCTAGATTATTTACAGAAGACGTCAACGTCATCCACCTGATTGGCATTGGCATGCCGGTATCCACCATATCCTCATATGCTCTGTCAATACACCTTAGAGAACTTTTCGATGTAAAGTAATGGATTTTGGAACTCACAGTGTCTTCCCATTACAGTTTGTCGCGGCAACACAACCTATCAATGCCCTGGCCTTCGTCTTTGATGGCGTAAACTTTGGTGCTTCTGACTTTGCATATTCTGCCTACTCAATGGTAAGCTCACTTGGCATTCCTTTTCTTTATTTGTCTATCGACAACACAAGTCAAACATATTTGTCTTTTTCGCCATCTCCTCAAAACACTAAAGCCAGCAAATTCCTCAAAACACCCTCCCTCCCCTCCCCTCAAAACCGTAAATTTCAACAAATATTAAATTCCGAGAATGCATTTTATGTACAGGTAACAGTGGCTTTATTCAGCATTCTGTTCTTATTCATTCTTTCATCAAGTTATAAATTCGTCGGAATTTGGGTGGCTCTAACCATCTATATGAGTCTCAGAGCTTTAGCAGGCTTCTGGAGGTATATGTATATGATCAATTTCTAATGCACTCCGAATCTATGTTGTTCAGACTCTCCAAAATTGTTGCTACACACGTGTCAGATCCTTCGAAATGGCACTAGTTTTGGAAGATCCGACATGTACCTCTCGACATTATAGCAGAGTTTGAGCAACATAGCTCCAAATCTAATTTGTTCAAAGCATAACCTAATCTGTTTCACCATGTCCATTTGCAGGATAGGAACTAGAACAGGGCCATGGAAGTTTCTCAAGAGCTAGATTAGTCTCTGTTAGAATATTATAATACGTGGATACTCATATAGTATAAAACTATTTTTACTTGTTTTAGCGTCTAAAAAGTAGCACCATTAAATCATAGTTTAGTGTCTTGCAGTGATGGCAAATAAAAATAAGAAATATATATAACTTTACTTATACTTTTGTTATGGAAAAAATGTATGCAGCATATATGTGTACATATCTTAAATAGTGTATATACACACTGTATTGCAACAAAGTATAGTAAGACAGCATCATATTTTGAATAGCTCATATGCATCAGCTAAAACTAGAAGAATCAATACGAGATGGCTCTTTCTTTGTTCTGCTGCCAATTCTAAGTAGTAACAATACAATTTACTACTACTAACCACAACAACAACATATCCAGTATAGTCCTACAATGGGGTACGAGGAGGGTAGGTTGAGGCGGCAGCAAGGTTGTTTTCTAACTTGTAAACAGGTTTGAAAGAAGAGCAAGAGTAAAAAATAATGATGACAATAATGAAGAAAGAGCAGTGACAATAAACTCTTTTCTTGTTTAACAGATTATCTTACGGTCGAAGAGATACATCTTTCTGATAACTATGTATAAACAGTTCAAAGCATAAACATAACGTCTACAGTAAGTGATAACAAAACTGCGAAACTGTTTTTATGCACTTAACACTTTGCGGTCAGACCACATTCAAGCAACTGTCCATTCAATCCACAAATGTGAGAGCACCACTCGTTTTAATCTTTAAAGGTATTCCTCATCGATCAGTATGCTGGAGATATGAGCGATTTCTGGCCAGTATTCCCCCTTGTCAAATTCTAGGAGTGGTTTGAGGAATGGACAGTAGGAAATATGTAATTTAGAGAGGGAAGAGGGCATCACTTTTGCTGGAAGGGATTGGAGATTAGCACAACGCGTGATGGTCAGCTCATAGAGGGAGGAAAGCAGTGCTGATTCGGAGAGTGATTGGAGATTAGGACAATCCTCGATGTTCAGCTCGAAGAGGGAGGAGGGCAAGGAAAGAGACTGGAGTTGATGGCAGGAGAAGATGCCTAGTCTTTGAAGTGAAGTGAGGTGAGAAAGAGAGGAGGGAAGCCCATCTTCCAGCATTGACTGAATTTGAGGTAAATTACCAATACTTAGATCTTTAGGAGAAGTTGAGTGCTTAATGTTTTCAAATTGGATACCTCAAGTACTTTAATAGAGCAAGGCAACTCCCAATCTTCGATCTCTTCGTCACTGCCATCATGTTCAATCACTAACTTTCTGAGACAGGGAGTCTATGTAAACTCCACTCTTTTCGGCTGTTTACCAGTTTCTTGCAATTCCCAATTCGAAGTTGTTGTAAACTGAAAGGCATTTCTCCTTCAGGAGAGGACTCTATTTCTGGACAATCCAAGAGTTCAAGTTCGTTAAGAGATGGAAGGAGATCCTGCATATGTTCTGGCAAACACTTCAGCTTCACACAGTAGACGATACCCAGATACGTCATCTGGCTGCCCCCACATGCAACCGAAAGGTTGTGACATCTAAAAATGAAGAGCTTCTCAGTCACAGTAAGAATCGAAAAGCTAGTTAAGTTATGGCAACTATATGTATTCAATTTGCATGCTCTTGGGACCAACTCAGGTGATATATCATCAATAGAAACACATTCATGCAGTGCCATTTTCTCAAGAAACATGTTAGAATAACTCATCTCACCGACTGGTAGATCCAATTTCAATTTCTAGCAACGAGATATGGTTATTGTCTTCAAGCTACTCGGCAGTATGCTAAACGGTAAGGAGGTAAGAGAGTTACAACCAACAATAGATAAATCAACAAGCTGCTTCATTCCCTTAAAAAGAGGTGTCTCCAAATTGAGTTCAGGACATCTTAAAATGCTCAGGCAACTTCCCTATCAACTTCGGACAGTTTTCAATTGAAAGCTTCTCAAGTATAGGGAACTCGCCAATTCCTAGTACGTGCACTGCTTCCACTCTGGCATATCTTCAAATTCAAGCTTCTCAAGAGAGTTAAAATGTTTTTCAGATGATAAACTTCCATAGAATTCTTCCGTAACCTCTGCTATTCGATGCATCCTTCTAATGAAAAGGAATTTCAAAGAAGGGAGTTGTCCTAGTGCTGGCAAGGAATCTATAGACAATTTCACCAGCTCAAGAAACGAAAGACTAGCTGGCCAATTTGGAAATTCTGTCCCTCTATATCCAGTGATTTGGAGTTCTTTTATATTTGTGTGGACATAGCTCATCAAGTATGTCTCTTTCAGTTTGTGAATTGCAGGCAGTACTCCCACTCCACTCCAATGATAACTTCTCCCAAAAGTTTGCCTTTACAGCTCCCTTCTATCAACCACATTTAGCAACTCTAGTAGTGATAGAGATCCATACAAGTTATGCAGTTCACCCAAATCTTCCATTCTCAATCCACCATGACCACCTAGAAGAAGCTTAGCTCCCACTAGCACTTGGAGGCGTTTCAACGTGCTTAGATGTAGCAGCATCTTCAAGCTAAAAGTGTTGCTTACGTCAAGATGGCGTAAGTTAATTAGCTTTTCCATCTGCAGTGGTAACTCCTTAAGATTACTACAATGTGACAGGAGAAGTGTCTCCAAGGTAACTATTCAATCAGCACCCTGGAAAGGTCCAAAAATCTGAGAAGCTTTAATTTGATAAACAACACATCCGGCAACTCCACAATCCAATTATTTGACAACAATAATGCCCTTAAGGATGTTAGTCTAGGCAATATGTTATGGAACACCCTCTTGGTTAGTGGAGGTGAGTAATCAGTATCGATTAGAAGCAATGTCCTCAACTGCTGCAATTTGTAGAGGGGTTTCAACTGTTCACAGTCACCACCTTCTCCCATGGAATAGGACATGTGCCGACTTTGTTTCAACATATGAGATCCTTTGTTCTCTTCCAACATGATACAAAGTTTTGAAGATGCAATTCGGGCCAAATCATTGACTAGGTCATGCATTAAGAATCCCTCCGATTTCCACTCAGACTATAGGACCCTTTCGAACAATGATCTTGATCTCAACTCAAGAAAGTACCTGAATGAAACTGCTGTACAAGACCATTAGCAATCCACAAGTATATAACTTGGTCTTTGCAAAATAGATAATCTTTTGGATATATTGCACAATAAGCAAAACATCACTTCAAATCTGGAGGAAGATCATCGTAGCTCAACATCAACATTGGTATTATACCATTCAAACAACTTGGCTGGTCCCATATTTTCCTACATAAAATGTCTCTCCACTCCTCCACCTCTGATTTGCAGCGTAAAATACCAGCAAGTGTCTTTAGAGCTAAAGGCAACCCTTTGCACTTTTCTGCAATTTTTCTTCCAACCTCTTCAAACTTTGGACGTTCCTGAGGATCCCTATTTTTTAGTGAATGTCGTTTGAGTAAATTCCAAGAAACTTTACTGAACAGAGTTCCCACGTTTATTGCTCTGCTACCATCATCGAGGCAACATTCTCCTTACGTGTAGTTACAATGATCTTACTTCCTATATCTCCTTGTACAGAAAGATTTCTCAAGTCATCCCACTCATTATAGTTATCATTCCACACATCATCCAGGGCAACAAGAAACTTCTTCCCTTCGGGCTTTCTTTCAATTGACCTATAGCTTTTTAAGATATATAAGTCAAATGAGTCAATTTCTTGAAGTAACCCTTTCGTTATTCCAAAAGCATCATATGCCTTGGAAACACAAAACCAAGCTTTCAAACGAAACCTTTAGCAAGTGTTGTCTTACCTACACCCCCCATACCAAAAATAGGAACTACAGTCAAATGTTTTCCATTTGCATCTTCATACAATAAACGGTCAATCAAAACCTCTGTTTCTCTGTGCCTACCAAAGATAGCAGAATCATCAACCAAAGAAGTTGAAGGTGTTCTAGTTTCTCGTTTAGTCGAACCAAAATGTTCCTTTAAGCCAAGTAGACCAATTTGCTCTTGCAAATCCTTCAATTTATCAATAGTGTGTTCCAACTTCTCCTTTATGTTAAGAAAGAAATCATCACTCAAGCACAGGTTGAGGTCACTTACTTGCTGCTGACCTTCCACCTTAAGTCTCAAAACCTCATAATTGACTTGTTCCATCAAATTTTCAGCAGAGTCCACAGTATCTCGAAGCTCATTAAGCCACTGGCTCACAAATTGATTTGATGCTTGCTTACTCTCTGCATCACTTAACACAGTTTGAAGACCAAGCAAAGTCATTCTCAGCTTCTTTAAGAGACGAACATCATTCGTATGCTTCTGAAACACCTTGAGCAGATCACCTTGAGGAGTAAGCCCATCAAAGAGAACATTCAAAGCTGAAGAGAGAAATGCACTACTAACTGCTAAGCCAATATCCATTTATCAGATCTGCACAAAAATGATTCTTTTAACAAGATAAATGGTAAAGTAAAACCCTAAATCAATTGTTTAAAAAATACGTCAATTTTAGATGTGTGTCAATGGATTCATCCAAAATAAAAGGATAAGCTCTTTTTTTTTTCAGATCTCATAATCTGCAACCATATGCTCTAAGGACTACAGCAGTTGTGAGCAAAAGTAATTAAACAAATTCAATTCTCACCAACCAACAACCACCTAATCTCTTAACTACAACCAGTAAGGAAAAGACATTAAAGTTAAAAAAAATGAGCTGACCTAATAGAACTCCGGCGCTCTTCCTTCCCGGCGACGCTGCACATATGTAAGAATACTCAAAGCTTCAAGAAAAAATTAGGTTTTCTTGAAGTTTACGAGCTTCAGCTCATGTAGATATAATGGAAGTTGCCAGGTCAATTGTCATCGAGGTCAAATTCGGAAATTTTAATCACTTACGGTGTGTTTGGTACAAAGGGAAAATGTTATCTGTTCCGAATGTTTTCCTAGAAAATATTTTCGTAGAAAATAAGTAAATATTTGATTTATTTTCTCTGTTTAGTTGGTGAATAGAAAATATTTAGTAAAAAAATATTTTACTATTTTATTTTTTTAAAAAAAGACAAACTTAAAATATTTTTCATGATGGGGTGGGGAGAGGGGAGGGGGTGAAAAACTGAAATTTTGAAGTTGAAAATATTTTTAAAAATAAAATTAATTTTTTTTGTGGGGGAGAGTGGGCTGGTAGGGAGTGGGGTGGGCTGAGTGGGTCGAGAGTAGGGGTGAAAAAAATAAAATTTTTAAAATTGAAAATATTTTCAAAAAATAAATTTAAATTATTTTTTAGGGGATGGGAGTGGGTGGGGGTGGGGGCGATGTTATGAGGAAAAAAAAATTTCAAAAAATAAACTTAAATTCCTTTAGGGGTAGGGGCGTTTAGGAGGGAGATTGAAAGAGAGTTTTGAAAAATGGTTCCTTAGTTCCGAATGGAATTCATTTTCCTTAAATTTGAGGAAAATGAGTTGAATTTGTATACATTTCCAAAACATTTGACGCAACTAAATATGAAAAAATTGAAAAACATTTTCGAAAAATATTTTTTTCATACCAAACATACCCTTAGAACTTGTTTGACATTGCTAAAAATGTTAATTTAAAAAGTAATTTTTGGATGAATTTATTTTAAAAGTATTTTTGATAATTAAATTGTATTTTGATTAAATTTTAGTTTGGAATCACATTTGCACTTAATTTGATTTGGTGTAACTAAATATAATAACAACATATACATATTTGATTTGTAAAGATAATTATTTGGTCAGTAGATAATTCAGTGTGATTGGCAAACTAATTACACTTTTCAATTCATAAGATACTATAAAATCTTAATAATTAGATGATGTAATTACAATCTGATTATTTTTTTATTTCTTCCTTTTATTTTTATTTCATTTTTTCGTTTTAATTTTATGTTTATCAATTTAATTTTATTATTATTCTATTGTTTTATAGAAAAAATAAATTGTTGTTTATATTTCATTTCCTTTTCCTTCTCAACTTTTATTTCATTATTCGATACATTTTTCATACTATCTATTTTTAATTTTATTCTTTCATTGGTATAGTCGTGTTAGTCTTTTAATTTTAAATTAAAGTAGAATTCATTAGGGGTCTGTTTGAAAGCAACCGGATAATTGATATTGATGTATTACAAGGGTATTAAGTATCAGCCTAGTAATTACGCTAACTTGTTTTTGTCACAGTGTAATTACAAGTGTACTGTTTGACTACAGAAGTATAATCATAAGGTTATATTGACTCAACATTTTACATTGTAAGCTATTTTTTTGTTTAGATTTGATAGATTATCTTTTTATCAAATGTTTTTAGAATTTTATACATTATATTTATATAGTATTAGTTTTTTGGGTCAAACATGCATTTCATGATGTTCATAGAAATTTTGAACTTTTGATTTTTTTCTTTTTATGATTATTTGATTAAAATATATTGAAAAACAAATGAATTAACTTTTATAATATTAGTTAGGGATAATGCCCAAGTACCCCCTCAGCCTATGCCCGAAATCTCAGAGACACATTTATACTATACTAAAGTCCTATTACCCCCTGAACTTATTTTATTAATAATTTTTTACCCCTTTTCGACCTACGTTGCACTATCTTGTGGGCCCAACGATGGTTGACTTTTTTTTTCAAACTAGTGCCACGTAGGCTAAAAAGGGGTAGAAAATTACTTATAAAATAAGTTTAGAGGGTAATAGGACCTTAGTATAGCATAAGTGTGTCTCTGGAATTTCGAGCATAGGTTGAGGGGCTACTTGTGCATTATCCCTATTAGTTAAGAACATAGGTTTATTAACTAGTATATTTTTAAAAGGCAATATATATATCTTAAAATTTAATTCATTTATAAAGGCTCTCATTTGCCTAATATAAATTTTAATTTTACATGATTAATTTTTATTTTTAAAATCCAACTAAACTTTATAATTACACACGTGCAATCAAACTTTACACTTATAATTACACTATAACAAATAAATAGGGCATTGTAATAACTAGATTGTCTAATTTATAAGCTGGTAATTTACAACCCTGGTAATTATACTAATTTCATTTAAAAAGTCACCTAACTAATTTAAATAATTTTTTCAATTAATTTTGTTGAAATATAATTTTTGTTTTAAACTTTTTTTAAATAATATTACACTAAATTTAATTATTTTATTTAATTTTGTGGAAATACAATTTTTGTTTTTACACTATTTTTTTAAAAAAACAATAAGATAATTATTTCAATTAAATTTCATATCTCATTCTAAATTCAAATTTTCTTTGCTTCGTCAATCCACGAATAGTATCGGCAAAACAGTATTTCGATATAAATCTAATAAAATAATTAAATAAATATCTTAATTATATTTTTTATAAAAAATAGTTTAATACAAATTATATTTACAAAATTTAATATCCCAACGACAACACTTTAGTTAAGGCTGCAACATCCATGGTCAATGGTCGCTTTCCTCGTAACACTAAATTTCAACAAATATTAAATTCCAAAAATGTATTTTAATTGCTAATGTGCTTCTAAATATATGTATATATAGTTAATTAATTACTTAGATTATTCAAAAATATTAATTACGTTAATTACTCTAAAATAAAATTTATTTTGGAAGATCCTATAGCAATAAAGATAAAATGGTTCCACCAGTTGACTTAGCATGGGTGGACATTTATAAAACAATTAAACATCAACATGGAATTACCCTATTCCTAAAGTGTAACACCCACTATTTTATTTCAAACACATGACACAAAGTGGCATATAAAGAATATTAAATAAAAGGTAAATTATCGAAATTTTAAATTTAGGTGTAATTTATTCTAAATATATTGTATCTAAATGAATGTGATACATAGATAGATATTGATTGTCTCCTTTTCTTCCGTCTCGCTCACCACTCTCATATGTTACTCATGTATCTGGCATTCCAAATACATGTGAATCACATTAAACATGTGTACATAGTGCGTATTTAGTGGAATTCACATGAATGTGTTTTGAAATCTGGTATGAAATTATTAAATGGTGAGATAAAATGTACTCTTATTATTTCAATTTATAGAGAATTAATAAATACGGGAAAGGGTCAAAAATAACTTTGAACTATTCGAAATGGCTTAAATATATCCTTGAACTATATTTCGACTCAAATATACACTTCCCCTCAAACTATAGGGTAAAAAATACCCTTCTCATTAACAAGATCTGTTAGACGCCACTTAGATTCATGTGGATACCACATGGCATGCCACATAAGCCAATAGAGTTCCACTCATGCCACGTAGAAAATAAACTTATCCCTAATTTCCCCCAGTTTTCTCTATTTCCCTTAGAATTTAGAAATGATTTCACTGAAGAACATAGAACCCCTTTCCCTTAGAACTTATGTATTTTGTGAAATAGTTCTAAGGAAATGGAGAAATGAGGAAAAAGGGTTCTATGTTCTTCACTGAAATCGTTTCTAAAATTCTATGGAAATGGAGAAAATTAGGGGTAAGTTTATTAGTTTACGTGACATGAGTGGAACTCTATTGACTTATGTGGAATGTCATGTGACATGCACATGGCATCTAAGTGGCATTTAACCAATTTTGTTAATGAAAAGGATATTTGTGACCCTATAGTTTGACGATAAGGATATATTTGAGCCGAAATATACTTCAAATGTATATTTAAGCTATTTCTAATAGTTTAAGGATATTTTTTATACTTTTCCGTGATAAACATGATAGGAATATTTGTGTAATTAGGCAACTTCTCCTTAAATAAATAATAGAGTTGACCCATTAACAATCATTATTATTTTAAAATTACTTGTTACTTAAATAACTATAATTAAACAATTAATTTTAAAATTTTCATTTGAACTTTACTAAAAGAGTCTTTTTATTAAAAAAGAAAATTTTAATACTCCAAACCACCTACCTAGTCTTTGACAAAAATCTCAAGAAAACAATGTATATTTCAAGTAGCAAAAAGAATGAAACAACTAGTGATATAAACAACTTTACTAGAACATTTTTTTTAATTTATTATTTTACCATCACAATAATAAACATTGATAAGATTGTACAATTATGAAAAAGACTTGACAAATGAAAAAGGAAAAGAACTATCTCACACACATATATATAGATCATTTTTAGCATAACTCCTTTTCAAACCCTTCTACAACATTTATTGCACAATGGCTATTCTAATTGGACGTAGACCAAACATATTTTGTTCTTTTCTTTTTCTTTTCTCTTATACATACATGTGCATGTGCGCGATGCACATGCACATATATCCTTTTTTTTCTTACCTTAGGACGATCTTGTCCTTTCCTCGATCCTCACCATGAGACCCCCTTTCACCTTAATAGTAAGGTAAGCTATCAATACCGGCTCCTCGCCTTTATCCACCACCGGAACAAACCTAAATCGTGGTAAAACTCCTGCCACCACCTTCTTCATTTGCAAGAACGCCATGTCCTTCCCTAAACAAACCCTAGGTCCAGCTTGAAACACTGGATACACAAATGGATCCTTAGGAACAAACTTCCAATTCCCCGTCTTGACATCCCTTTCCAACCATCTTTCTGGCCTAAAAGTCTGCCAGTCCTTCCCCCATATGTGCTCCACCCTCCCCATTGCATATGGATGATAGCTTATTCGCGTTCCTTTCTTTGCAAATGTCCCATCAGGCAATAAATCATCTTGCATGACTTCTTTAGTATCAACTGGGACCGGAGGGTAAAGTCTCATGCTTTCGCATAATGATGCATGAGTGTATGACATGTCTTTCACTTCATCATAGTTTAAAGACGTTGTTGTCTTAGCTATTTCCTCCAAGATTTCTTTTTCCACTTTTGGATTCTTCGAAATCAACCAAATAAACCATGTTAGTGCAGCAGAAGTTGTGTCCCTTCCAGCCAAGATAAAACTAATGACAATATCTATAATGAACTCATCATCATGCATGTTTTGTTGTTCGTTAGAACTTATTAAGAATCTTGAGAGAAGATCGTCACTAGACCTCTTATCATAACCTGACCTTTCCTTCTTTTGCTTAATCATTTCCTTAGCCATATCGCGAATTTGTGTTGAACAAACCCTCAATTTCTTCTCAGATCCAACGTTAAGAATCCGTTTGAGCTTCCATATAAATGGGGCAAGGGAATTGAATCTATCACTACTAATACGAACAACTTCTTCAAAAGCATTTGCAAATTTTGCCTCAGGAAAGGATGGTAACAAATAGGCTGGATCGTACCCATAAGCAACCATGCAAATGTTGTCAAAAGTGAACCTTTGAAGCAAATCTTGAAAGTCAACAACACTTTTTTGAGACGCGGACATAGTCAGAATAGGGATGAGACGATCAGACAGTTCAAAATCTACAACATTCTCAACGAATTTACGTAAAGATTTGGAGTTGAATTCATGACTAGCTAGTTTCCTTTGATACTTCCAAATCTCACCATCAGCATTAAATATACCATTGCCTAAAAGATCCTTTAAAGTTTCTTTACCAAGACACCCTTTTTGATAATTATGAAAGCATGTTTTGAGAATGTGTTCAACATTAGAGGGGTTGGCTGTGAATATATGACGATGGCCTAGTGGTCGATAAAGTGTAAAAGTAAGAGATGGTAGTATACTTAAAACAATTTCAGATGTCCATTGAATTCGACGATTTATATTGGATTTGATTGAGAAATAAGAGCCAATAATTGGATAGGATCTTGGGATTTTGGTAGACTTGGGATATATGAAAACATTGGTTAAAATGGTTTTTGAAATATTAATGATGAAAAACAACAAGATTATTACTAAGGGAAGGAAGAAAAAATAAAGATGTGAGAATATATTAATTGAAAGATCAAAGTTGAACACCATCTTTTCCTCTTCTTCTTTCTTTTTTTGGTTGATGAAAACAAGCTTGAGAAGTGTCTATGTTATATAATATGTTGAGTGTTGTGTATGTACGACCATTGTAGAGTTTTTGTTCCATACGTATGTTAGTATTAATGTCATTTCATACGACTATGTCTTTAAAAAAAAAAAAAAATATGAGTATGTCAGCAGGCCGTCTTAATCACTAGGTCACTAAAGTCATCGCTTGGGCCCCATATTTTTGAGCACTCTCAATTTTTAAAAATTAGTTATGCCTATTACTTAAAAGTATATGTATTTTAAATTTTTAAAAATATATAAGAACGATTAAAAAAAACAAATTAACCATTAGTTTTCCCCACTTTTCTGAGGGAATGAAACATATTTTGAAAATAATTTCCTAAAGTGAAAATTGTGTTTCCTTATTTATATTATTATTTACCTTATACTAATTTTTTTTATTCTAAATATTGAACTCTCTCCTTAAAAAGAAAATAATTATTGTTGTTACAAAGAATCATTTTATTGAAGGAACACAACACTATTTCAACTTATCAAATTTGTTTAGCCAAATTTTATTATTCTAACTTTATTTTATGATTTTCTTGAACTTTTGTTATTGTGATGTTTTTAGCAAGTAAGTATATATATTCTCGTTTTTAGTTATTATTAAGAGAAATGATACTAAATTAAATAAAAACACTTGATTTTTTAACTAATGCATATATTGCTTATAGAATAATGTTGACAATTTTCATAACTATTGCCTCGGCCGAAAATCTTTTTTCGAAACTAAAATTGGTAAAATTTTATCTAAGATCAACAATGTGAGATTGAATGCATTAGCTATATTATTACTCCTTCCGTCCGGTATTATTTGTCATAATTTCTATTTTTATAGTCAAACTATAAAAATTTTGACTAACATTTAAGATGTATTTTTTCATCATATTAATATGCAAAAAATTGTAACTTATAGTTCTTTTCATATAGTTTTAGAATATCTAATTTTTTTGTTTAAAATATCGAATTAATGTGATCTAATTTGCTTTCAAAAATTAATCAAATTGACTTTCGATAAGCGCAACATGACAAACAATTTCAGACGAAGCGAGTAATTGAAAAGGAATTATTAAAACAAATCCATTTGAAAACAATAATTAATTACTTCATGTCTAAAAGTGTTAAAAAAAATAAATTTTAAATAAATATATACATGATTATTTATTTATTTAAAATAAAGAATTAAAAAAAAATATTAAGGCCCCTGTTTAAGGTTTCGTTTTAGGCCTAATCTTGTTGAGTCAGCTCTCTATATCGGCAATTTCTTTTTGTTCTCTTAAACCAAAAATAAATTAAAAAAATTGAAGGAGTATCGATAAATAATGTGCAAAGTGTCATCATTGAATTTTATTTTATTTTTTGAGAATAAAAAAATTCAAGTTTAATCGAAAATGTGCTCATTTGATCTTTAATTTTTTAAGAAAATGAAATTTATATATTTATAAACTACGTAAAAAGTACTATAAGTCACAATAACTAATACTTCAAAATATTCAAAAGATATATAAAAAAATTTATGATATAAGTTATACTTTTTTAAATCTTGAAATTCGAAAGATATCACGTAAATTGAGATAGAAAAAATATTATTTATTATGTTGCATTTTAAGCAATACCATTCAAGTTTTAAAAGCCAAATGAATTTTACTTTAATGATGACTTTTTATTTTATAGTTTCTTAAAAAAAATATTTTTTTTATAAATATATACTTTATTTTAAAGAAAAAATTGAAGATCCTATACATATAACTTTAGGATAAGAATAGCATTTTGCATTTTGCATTTTGCTTTAGCGGATATACATTCTTGAATCTCCGCTAACTTTATGTTGATAAGACTAGAATATATGTTGCAGTCGATATTTTAATTTTATAAATTTTAAATATTTGAGATAATTGTTTCAAATATTAATAATTAAATTTTAAATTCAATAATTAGATGTCTTTAATAAAACTTTTACTATATATATTATTTTTGGGATAATGCAAAAGTATTCCTTCAACCTATGCCTGAAATCTCAAAGACACATTTATACTGTACTAAGGTCCTATTATCCCAATGAACTTATTTTATTAATAATTTTCTACCTCTTTTCGGCCTACGTAGCATTATCTTGTGGGCCCAATGCTGGTTGACTTTTTTTTCAAGATAGTGCTACGTAGGCCGAAAAGGGTTGAAAATTACTTATATAATAAGTTCAGGGGTAATAGAACCTTAGTATAATATAAGTGTGTCTCTGAAATTTTGGACATAGAGGGGGTACTTGTACATTTTTCCATTATTTTTATAAAAATTAATAAATTTGATTGAATTTATATCGAGATTTTTAGTTAAAAATATGTCGACAACGCTTAATTGCTCACGTTTTTCCTAGTGTGTAATGTTTTTGAGACCACAAGTTAGCAAGTTGTCAATATCAATATGTTGCCGTATTTTGACAATATTATTATCCATAACGTGTTTGTATATAATATGTTTGTCTCATATTAGGTTTTACACGTTTTAAAAAAGATTTTGTACAAACTAAAGATATTTTTTAGCAATTTATTTTTAACTCTTTCCGGTGTAATTAATATAGTTTATTTAGAAAAAAGTTAATAATCTTTTAAGAATAATAATTAAAAAATTAATTAATTTAAGTTTGCTATGGTAAATTGATAAGTATTTCTTAGATGAACATATTTTTCATTCTCAATTTACTTTTATTATTAAATATAATCATTTTTCATTACATTAACTTTATGAAAAAAAGGGTTAAAATGTCTTTAAATTATGTCAAAATGAATAAAAATATCCTTTATTAATAGTTTCGTTTCAAAATATTCTTATCAACAATATTTCGATCCAAAAATAATCCTATAAATACTTTTGGATTAAATATACCATAGGACATTTTTTAATCAAAATATTAACAACAGAGATATTTTTGAACCAAAAGAATGCTTTTAGGTCAAATAATCAATTGGGGCATTTTGTTTAATTTAACATAGTTTAATAGTATTTTTTTTAGTTTACTCTTTTTCGATAAATTTATTATATTCACTATACGATGCGTAAAACTATTATTTTATTTGTTATTCATTAAAAGGTGTACTAAAAATCAATACTTAACGAGTAGAAACTTGACGGAGAGAGTAGTAAAAATGATCTATATATTCAAGTATGGACCATTATATGATTAACACCATGTGAAGAGTGTATAAGTGTGGACAAAGATAATTTCGTTCCCAACTTTGTTTGTTAGATGATTTTTATATATGATGATGAGATATTTAATTAAATTTGATGTGAAGTTCAACGTGTTATTTGATTTTTAATTTAATAATAACGAATAATAATATATTTGATAGGAAAAATGTATAAGTACTCCCTCAATTTATGCATACTATATTAAGATCCTATTACCCCCTTAACTTATTTTTATGTAATTTTCTACCCCTTTTCGACCTACGTGGCACTAACTTAAAAAAAAGTCAACCAGCGTTGGACCCACAAGATAGTGCCACCTAGGCCAAAAATGGGTAGAAAATTATTAATAAAATAAGTTCAGAGGGTAGTAGGACATTTATATAGTATAGGTGTAACTCTAAAATTTCGGGCATAGGTTGAGGGGTACTTGTGCTTATCCCTATTTGATATGAAGTTAAAATTTCAAAAGTTAAATGGAATAAAGTTCTTGAATCTTGTACAATTTACAAATTGTTCATGAATACATGTATATTAGATATAAATAAAATAGAAACTTTAAAAGTTAAATGGAATAAAATTCTTGAAAGTTCTACGATGTAAAAATTATTTGAAATGAAATGTATATTTGATATGAAGTGTAATGATTTGGTTGATCATTTTTGGTGATTTTCATAAATTTTTTCATTTTGTCTCTCTCGATATTGATCCCGAGCTATTTCTGATTGAGTTGTGAAAGTTAAATTTTGAACTTTGAGTAAAAAGTTGTGAATTTTGTAATTTGACTTTGAAAGTGACATATGAGAGTTGTCGACTTCAAATTCAAAGTCTTTTGGAGTTTTTAGTGTCGGAATGAAATTTTATCGATTCCATCAATTTCGAAATGCGGAAAGTGGTCTATGAGAGTTGTCGACTTCAAATTCACAGTCTTTTTGAAGATTTGAGGTCCTAAGTTGAAAATCTGTGAGATTTTAGCCTTTGGAATGACTTTGGTCAACATTCGGGGTTCAAGTGCTCAAATTATAATTTTAAGAGTTATGTTGGATTTTGGGGGATGATTCTAGGCCTAGGTGAGGTTTTGGTTGAATTTTCCAGAGGTCTTAAACTTGTTTTGACCTTTTAAGCGTTTTTTTAGTTTCTTGTGACTTTCATGGATATCAGACCAATGAGACCTCAGATTTGTATTTAGACGGTTCCATCGAGTCCGAAACGTCAAGTATACTCAATTTGAATTTATGATTTGTGTATATGGGGTTTTGAACGAATCCCGACGGTCCTTTCAATAACTTGAAAGTTGGGTGAATTTTATGTTGCCTGAGTTTTGTGACCTCCACTGATGCGATGAACCTTTCCGCTTAAGCAAAGAGTTAGATTGCTAAAACAAATGTTGTTATCTCGAGTGGTTCGCGTAAGCAGAGGCTCGCTTTAGCGATATGGCCGCTTAAGCGACATCAGAGAAGGATTTATGCTTGAAAATTTTGGTGTTTGACCCCATTAACCTTTTTTTGAGCTTGGCAAAATCCTTGGAGGCAATCTAAATCTTTATTTCACTTTGATTATTTATGAAGTTATATTAGAACTTGTGGGGCAAATGATAAGATTTTTCAAAAATTTGAATTTCAAACTAAAATGTTGTTTGTGAACTGATTTTTGGTCCTTTTTTGAAATGATTTTCCCAAATGAATTTCAGATGTCTTGGATATATAATATTTTCAAGTAAAGATTTTTGAATTCAAATCTCATTTTGAAATTAGATTTTAAATTGAATGACCCATTTTTCAAAGAGCATGAATAAGATGTTGTTATATACTTCATTAATGCTCACATAAGAACTCTTTCATTCATTACATCTTAGTCATAACCCATTTAGTTCATATCATAGGTAAACCATCCTCACAACTCTTTCACAAGCTTACTTGTGCAATGTACACGTGGAATCTCATATGTGTAATAATTCACATGCATAATCATAATTCATGCCTTGACATAAGTAAATTAAAGTCAATCTTACCATGCCTTCATATCTACATACATGAACCATAATCCTTATTTCATATGATAATCTAATCATAACTTACGTGTTACTTGTGATTGATCTACATGTTACTTGTGATCGATTTACTTGTTACTTGTGATTGGTATAATTGTTATTTGAGTTTGGCATACTTGGATACATGTTGGTTATTGAATTATGACTGTTAAACTGTTATTGTCAGTCTTGTAAGTTGTGTTAGAACTGTTAGATTGAACTGACTTCTATGCATGTCGTAGTTTGAGGAGGTTCGACAGGTAAAAATGGAGTATTCAATTTCTAGCTAGGTTGCTTTGTTTATTAGGTTGATTGTTGAGTATCGTGTTGTTTGGTACTTGTTCCTGGCAAACCCTCTTTTCCCTTTTCATTATGCTCTGCTACATTTGGAAAATAAAGATATTGAAACTTGTACGTATTTTTATTCCACACTTTATGTATTAGTGGCTTGTAGACGTGATAACCATTTTTTGAGATTGTTGTAGAATAAAAAAAAATCGTCTTTGTCTTGTTCTTGCTTTATCTTTCCGCATTTCTTTTATTTTTTTGGATTAAAGTCTGATTTGTTTTGATGAGAATAGACAAATACCATTACGTCCATTTTTTAATGGTGACATAAAATTAGAATTTTATAAGTTCAATGGAATAAAAATATTGAAAGTTGTACCATTTACAAATTATTAATGAAATGAATTTATATCTCATTTATTTATAAAAGTTATAAATGGAATTCTTTTTTTGAAAGTAGTACAATTTACAAAATTATTGATGAAATGATAGATTAATATTTTAAGACATTCTATAATAGGAAACATTAATGAAAATTGGAACTGGGATTATTCTCTCTATTTTAATTTGTTTGTTTAATTTGAACTTGACACAAGATTTATGAAAGTAAACAAAACGTTAACATTATGATCTTATGTATCTGAATATCTTTTAATCTTGTGCTTTTAAACACGCCACTTGAAAAGTTGAGATTAAAAAATTATCAAAAAATTATTTTAAACTGAACTAAAAATAATAAGATAAACAAATTGAAATAAAGGAATAATACTAGACTACAAATAAGTTTCATAAAGTTGAAACAAATTAGAATAAACCCCCATATGAAAATCGTGAAAGCTTAAAATTTTGGTAGAATCATAAAAATGAAATTGAGATTCCATTGAGACTCAATGGGTGGAGAAAAACCCATTAATGAAGTTCTTACGTACCTTGAGAGATAAAATTGGTAGAGGAGACTCAGAGCTTTTACAGTCCTTGATCTTGCCTTCGCAGAGAAACTTAGAAAAGAAGAAACTTTGATTTGAGTGAATGAAAAGGAATTGGGAAGTTAGAGTGATTAGAAATCTCTTAGGGGTCGTTTGGTAAAAAAAAATGAATAATACAGGGATTAGTAATGCAGAGATTATTTTTATCAAGTGTTTGATTCATTGTTTCTTATCTAATTTTGTGTGTGGTTTAAAAGTTTTTTTAAAAAAACTTTCCAATTATATCCTAGAGTTATTATGAGATTTTGTATTTCATGTAATTGAGTCAAAGTAGATAATTCACGGAGAATATATTTTTTTATAACATTTTTAACTAGTTAGGAGAATAAAATTTTTATTGTCATGTTCACTATTTTATCACTTAAATTATTTGAGAGTAAATAATTGTCATCTTAATAAATTAGAGTTAATAACTCAAAAGGTCACACAACTATAATGATTATAGAGAAAATTTATTGAAGTTTATTTTGTATCAATAAATTTTAAAAAACTCTTTATCATAAAATAAAATAAAAATATAAAATAAATATAGAAAAATAAATTAAACTATTTTTATACTCGAGACGTGTGTGTATATATATATACACACACACTCTTGTTTTAGACTACTTGTGTAATGTTTAATGAACTTTCATTAAGAGACAACATTTTACTAATAAATTGTTCTTAAATTCATACATCAACATTAATATATTAGTCGGATTATAATATTTTATATTAATAATAAATAGATTAAGTAATTCATATTTTAGAAACAAAAAATTATATCTAAATAATAAAATTTGTAAGCTAATTTATTTAAATAATTTTATTAGTATAAATATAAAATATAAAATATAAAATCAAAAAAATAAATAAAATATTAAAAGAATTTGAGGGGTATTTTTGTCTTTACCTAGAATAGTCCCATGGTATTAGAGCTAATACATCCAAATGGAAGGTATTAGTAATACATCACATAATACCATGTAGGATGTATTAACTAATCCATGAATTAGTTATACATCGGCTCACATTCCTACCAAACAGAGTCTTCACAATAGGCCCAAACGACTTAGTATCAAAATAAAATAGTAGAAAAAGAACCAAATGCCCTTGGCTAAAACTGTCAAGCCACTATTTATAGATTTCAATTAATTAGGATCCTTTCGCGGGTGTCTTACAGGATTAATAAAACCTGATAAACTCTGTGAATGCTTTCATGGAAATACATAACATATTTGTTGAACTATAAAGTAAGATTATATAAATACATAAAACATATTTTTGCCCAAAGTTTTTTCAATTTACTGTTGGACATTTAAGTCTAGTAAATTTTGGCATGCTTCGAAAAGTATAACATGAGCACATTGTTGTCGAGCAATAACTTCAAGATGTATTTTCATACTCCATTAATATATCTTATATAATATGCATTTTCTTGTGGCACTTTTGGCCGGACGAGTACCATGTTACACCTTTGTCGAGTGTGTCATACAATTTTGACTTTGAACTTGTATAAAGTTTCATGGACATCATTAATAACCAACAATTATTATATCATCATGTCACGACCCAAAACGAGCCGCGAGTGGCACCCGCACTTACCCTCCTATGTGAGCAAACCAATCAATCTAACCCCAACGTTTTCAAACATAATAAGCAGAATAAAATGCGGAAGACTTAAAACTCAATAATACAACCAATAAATAACTTCTAAAACTCAAAACTTATCATTATCTCCAAAATCTGGAAGTCATCACCACAAGAATATCTATCCTCAACTTACTAAATCTAAGAGTATCTAAGAAGCTAAAATAACTAAACAGCTAGTCCATGCCAGAACTTCAAGGCATCAAGACGTGAAGAAGAAGATCCAGTCCAAGCTAGAAACAATAACTCATCCTGAAATCTGACGTGATGAAGACTGGCTAGAGTTGCGGTTGAGTTGAAGACGACGGTACGTTTGCTGCACTCCACAAATAACAAAGAGAAAACATACAAGTAGGGGTCAGTATAAAACACGACGAGTACTGAGTAGATATCACCGGCCAACTCAAAATAGAAAATAATATATATCAAATAATATCATAAAATCAACTACAATACTCAACAGGTAGCAGCAAACAGTACAAAAATCATTGATAATAACGCCAAGTACACCCATGAGGACTCAAGTCTCCATACCATACTCATTTGGGAAATAGGTTCATTAATTTGAGTATATTAACATAATTCAAGATTCATTCTCTTTACTATCCTGGTGTCGGAACGTGACACTCCGATCCTCCTCATACTATCGTGGTGTCGGAACGTGACACCCGATCATTAATACTATCCTGGTGCCGGAACGTGACACCCGATCCATTAATACTATCCTGGTGCCGGAACGTGACACCCGATCCATTAATACTATCCTGGTGCCGGAACGTGACACCCGATCCATTAATACTATCCTGGTGCCGGAACGTGACACCCGATCCACTATTACTATTCTGGTGTCGAAACGTGACACCCGATCCATTAATACTATCCTGGTGTCGGAACGTGACACCCGATCCACTATTACTATCCTGGTGTCGGAACGTGACACCCGATCCACTAACCTCATTCTTTTAGTTCATCAAGCCTTCTTTTATACCAAGGCATCATCATTAACAAAGAGGTTTTAAGATTTAAGATTCAACAGCCTCATCATGCTTATTTTATCACAATCCTATATAATCACATCATGCAAGCACACAATTAAGCATATAGAAGACTTTACAATACTACCCAATACATATCATTCGCTATTAAGAGTTTACTATAAAATAGCATAAACCATAACCTACCTCCACCGAAGAATTCGTGATCAAGCAAGCTATCCCCCAAAACCTTTGCTTTCTTCTTCGTTTCTCTCTTCTCTCGATCGTTCTCCCTCTCTTTCTCTTTTTCTGATTTTTCCTTATTCAAACTCTTTTTCTTTTACCCTAATTACCATATAATTAAGTATAAAAGATGGTAAAAGTAACCCACTAATTAATCCAAGGTTGTCTCCTTTAATCCCCAAATAATTGAATTATTAACATTAAACCCCTAACTTTATAATTATAAGCAGGAATAGTCCAAAACGTCCCTTAAAAACTTTTAACAGAAATCTGACCCAGTCAGGGTTACGCAGTCTGTGACGGGTCGTCGTGCCTGCGACGGTCCGTCTTGCTGAGTTGTCACAGAGTTCAGAGACTGAATTTCACTAAAGGGCCTGTGACGGTCCGTCGTGCCCACGACGGTCCGTCCTGCCATGTCGTCGCGAAGTTCAGAGAGTTGTTCTCAGTACCCAATTTTTCAGAATTCTAAGTGTTTTGGAACGAGACACCCTCGACGGTCCGTCGTGCCCATGACGGTTCGTCGTGGGATCCGTCGACCCAGACAATTATTACAAGAAATAAACTCTACTGCTCAAAACGACTAACAAGTCGTTACACATCATAATTATTATCCTCAAATACTCGAGGTTAAAGAATATAATCTCTTAGAATATAAAAATTTCAATAAAATAGCAATATCTCATATTTTATTAAATTTTTAACTCGCTCAACGACAATAAATTACACAGATTATTTTAAAATGCGAGAAGAAGAGTAAAAGATTAAAAAAATTGTGGTTGAAAAACAGATTTTAAAAAATTGTGGTTGAAAAATGAGAACAAACTCCTTTATTTATAGTTAACAAATGATAGTTTGAACAAGTGTTTTATGTGTCTTATTTGAAAAGTCATGACCTGTTCAAGAAGTCACAACTCTTTGAAAAAGTCACAGCTTATTTAAAAAGTCACAACTTTTTAGAAAAGTCACAACTCATCGAAAAATCACAATCCTTTGAAAAAAGTCACAACTCATCGAAAAAGTCACAACCCAAGTTAGGGATATTATAGTAATTTAACAGTCAAGTTAGGAGTTATTGCTTTTAAAGTTATATAGATAGACATATAGATAAATATAAATATAAATTTAAATAGATGAGATTCTTGCAATTATATAGTATATCTTTCAAAAAAAAGTGGGGCCTCAAACATTGCTTTAGTGACCTTATGATCGAGTTAATCTTGATTTCACATAATTTAACCTTTTTTTTATCGGGATAAATATAGTTTTTAAGTAGGGCTATAGGAGTATTTTGTCGAAAAAGTAACAGAGTTACTCCCTCCGTTTCAAAAATAACGAACTCCTTTTCTTTTTAGTCTTTTTCAAAAAGAGCGATTTTTTTTAACAACTTTCCACGTGGCATGTTTAAGGGCACAATATCAAATGACATTTTTGTGTATTTAACCTAACTTTAATTTAATACCACAAGATTCTAAAGTCTTCTTTTTATTCTTAAACTCCGTGTCAAGTCAAATCAAGTTATTCTTTGTGAACTGGAGGGAGTAATATTTTAAAGCCCTCTTAAACTTGAAAAAAAAATCTTAAAGGAAAAATTACCTAACTACACGTTCTTTTTACCCTATTTTCTATTATTCCCCACCATATAAATGATATACAAAAAAAAAAAAAATCCCCACAATTTTTCTCACTTTTTTGGATACAGCACTGTAAACTATCATCCCAATTTTTTTATTTTTTATTTTTTACCTAAAATCATTTCATGGTATCATAAATTATTCTCATCACTCTGAATTTCAAATCTTTTCTCTTATCTATTCGGCCATAGGCGGTAGTTGATTATATATATGTTAACTAGGTCCTTTTTTTTTTTTTATATATATATTTTATGAAGTGAAGTTTATGTAAAACACAATCGTGTTTATGTGTTGGGACTTGGGAGATCCGTAGTTGAGATTTGAGAGTAATTTGATGATTTTCCTCAAATATAATTTATAATTTGCATGCATATAAAAGTATATAAGTTAAATTTCTCTCACTTTATCGATTGTAAGTTATTAAATAGGTAGAATTTTTACGTTTATTTTTTTCTTTTTACTTCATCATATATCAATTATTTATTTTTTTTAGGCTTTTTATTTATAAATTTAGTCGAAGAAGGATGTATCCACTGTCCACATGACATTTAACGACTTCCTTTAATAAGAAGGACACTTTTGACCTAAAAATTTGACGGAAAGAATAGTTTTGAGTCGAAATATAATTTAAAGATAAATATGAACTATTTCAGATAGTTCAAGGGTATTTTTGACCCATTTCAGTATCATATAAATATGATTCAAAATTAATTTTTTACTAAATATACAAATTTGTCATTCTTTGAAATTGAATAAAAAGAAAATAAGTCATATAAATTAAATAGAGTAATGTTTTTGTGATATATGACATTAAAAGTAAATAGTTTCAAAAAGTTCATATTTGAAAAAAAAAAAGATGATCAAGAGTCTGTTAGGCTCAACTTAAAAGTTGGTCAAACTCACTTAAAAGTTGGTTTTTGACTTATTTAGTTGTTTGGCAATACTCAAAATAACTTATTTTAAGTTAAAAAAAAACTTATTTTAAGCCAAAAGTTAAAAGCTGGGATAGGAGTGTTTTTTTTTAGCTTATAATCTGTTTTAAGTTGACCATATTTTTACCTTTTTGCCCTTAATATTTTTATACAATCTCCAAATTACCCACATAACCCTAACATCTCTTTCTTCCACTTTTCCCTTTTCACGTTTGGCATAGCTGCTGAACTTCTTCTTGTTCTTCCAATTTGAAGTGAAGATAAACCTTGAAGTAAGTTTTTTTGATTATTTTTTTATTAGCTTTCTTCCTTTTCTCTCGATTGATGCCGATAATATGTTGAAAAATCAAAATCAGCTGAAAAAATTCTCGATCTATGCCGATAATATTTTTTTGATTTGTTTCATTTACTCATTTTTGGTGTGTGGTTTGTCATACATACGATTTCTGAGATATTTTCTATTTCGTAACTGATTTATTTCTGAGATATTCTGTTTTGTGTTTTTGTTATCATGTATTTTTTTCCTGTTTAATTGATTTTTAACTGATTGTTAGCTAAAACCATAAGTTTGAATGCTTTTTTTTCTTAAGTTATTAGCTTGAGAAAGGAAAATGCAGTAAATCTAGTTTAATGTTATACTAATGAGTAGATTTTAGTTCACAACCCATAGGGAAGATGATATTGTATTCCTTATCTACCACATAAGCTAGTTTTATGGAAACAAAACTGAAATTCGAATTGAGAGTTGTATAATAACAAGGCATTGCTTGAGAGTAGTATAATAAACTCATGCTTCAATATATTATCTTGGCCACATTTGGATTTGCATTTTCCTCCTATTCTTGGAAACCATAAATGCATGTTTGTACATTTGTTAATATAGAACTTGTGTAGGATCATAAATGCATGTTTGTACAGAACTCATGCAGGTTTTGCTATCCATTTTTTTTGTGTTGGAAATATGTATACATATATATGTTGATTGTGTGTACTATATATTTTTCAGGGCTTAAGTCATCTGTAGCCCCTTAAAGTTGTTCGCATAATTCATTTAGACACCTTAACTGGGGCTAGTACCCATTGAACACTTTAACCTTAAAAAAATTATATCAATTAGACACAAAATGTCTATCACCAGAAAAACAAAAATGCGTGAAGTACAAACACAAATATATAACAAATATACCAATGAAACAACGACACGTGGCGGTCAAATTCAATTTTTTTAAAAGTTCTTTTTAAAAATCCAAAAATAATTTTATGAATATAAAATTAACTCTTCTAATTAACTCCCCCACCCCCACCCTCTCGTCTTCTTCGTTACCCCATTCTGCCGGCGTTAACACGCTAATAGAATATCATCTCATTGTTTCATTCCGTTTTATCAACTTCGACAACTCCTCCTACATAATGCCTTCATCTTTTTTCTATTGACAAATATTTATCACAGTTACAAGAAACAATAATAAACTTTTTTCAAAAAAATTGATTCCGTTTCTTTCATCAAAATAAATAGAGTTCAAGTTAAAATATTTAAAACTTGTAAAAAAAAAAAGAAAAATGGAAGAATAGTTGGAGAGGGTGAGAGAAAGTTAGTGGCATGAGAGGTAACCATGGTGGATGGAAATCGTTGGGACTGTTCCTACGAAGACGACATCTTTTTATTTTATTGTTAGGTGATTGTTTTTGGTTTCTTTATTAATTAAAATGTCAAGTCAATGATGTAAAAAAAAAGTACTTTCCAAAAAAATAAAATGAAAAATGTTATTTGAGCATCTTTACGCGCCCATGGAAAGTGAAGTACACATTATTTGCTACATCACTATTTTGTGCTTAATAGATACACATTTTGCATATTTAAGTGTTCAATAGATACTAGCTCTAGTTGAGGTGTCTAAATGAATTATGCGGATAACTTTAAGGGCTACAGATGACTTAAGCCTATTTTTCAGTCATATAAAATTATGGGAAGTAGTTATTTTAAATTTTCTTATCAATTTCATCTTCAGGTCAATTACACCATGTGTGAAACACAAACTAATGCTAAGTGGGATAATGATGCCCATCTCAAATTTATACAGTTATGTGAATTAGAGATTAGGAAAGGAAATAAATCAAACACTCATTTTTTAAAATAACTACTTATTTTAAAAATAAGTTTTAACACTTTCAAATATATTTTTTTAAAACTATTTTTATTAAATCCATTCAAACGGCCCCAAATCATTTCTAATTTCTATAGGTGTGCATTTAATAAAGTATGACTTTTCTGTATTTTTCAAATAAATTCCTCCACTTCTTTTATCTTCTCAAACAAGCTTCTCAATGGTTTTCCCTCCAAGATTTCATCATTTTCATTTCCCTCCCAAAATTCAAAAAAACTCAAATTTTTAAAACTTTGATAGCTTATATTATATTCCTATATAATCTCATCCATATTTTCAAATCTTTACGTCAATTCATAGTCCTTTTCCACTATCCATTTTTTTCCCTTTCTACAAATGGCTTTTTCATCATCTGCTAGAAACCCAGTTGACCTGAGAAATGGATCGAAGAACAGTTTTTGTCCGGTGGGTGAAATACATGTAATTGTTGGTCCTATGTTTGCTGGAAAAACCACTGCTCTTCTTCGCCGGGTCAATTTGGAATCCAACGATGGGAGGTATTACTACTAGTATTGTTCTTGTTGAATTGTTTTGTGTGGTTTTTTTTCGTTGATTGAAGTTTATTTGGCTTGAACCGGTGATAAAGATTTAGAAATTTCAAAATTAGGTTGAAAAATATTGAAAGTTGTGATTTTTTTTTTTTTAATCTCTGTGTATGGTACATGAAAATATGTATGTGTGCAGTTCCGTTTATGGTGAATTAAGCAGAAAAGAAACTGAAAAAAATATGAATTGGTTGAGTTTATATTACAGATTGGACTTTTGAGACAAGATTCTTTGCTATATGACTGAGAAGTAATCTGGGGTTTAATGGATTTGAGGTTGATCAATATTTAAAAAAAAAATGGGTTAGGGGAAGGGGAAATGGGCCGAGGTATTACAAGGTGGAGAATCGAACTCACACTAGTAAGATGAAAATATCGATAGTCAATCAATTGAGCTATTAAGATTTTGTAAATGATCAATATCTAGTGTTGGTTTTGTTATTAGAATTTTTTGTGGTGAATTGTTCCTTCTAATCTGTAAGTTTGGGTTTTTAATTGTGTAAGCAGAAATGTGGTACTGATTAAGTCAAGTAAAGATGCAAGATATGCTGTAGATGCAGTGGTGACACATGATGGGACAAGATTTCCATGTTGGTCATTGCCGGATCTTTCATCTTTCAAGCAGAGATTTGGAAAAGATGCATATGAAAAGGTACAAATCTTGTTTATTACTTCACAACTCAACAAACTCTTATGTTTGACTTGTTAAGACTTTGTATCTATTGTTGAGAACTTTTAGATTGCTGATGGGTGTGTGTCGGATTCTTCAAAAGTAATGCGTTTTTGAAGGAGTTGACATAGGTGTAATATCATTTTTGGAGAGTCCAAGCAATATAGCCTAAAAGCAAGGATCTTTGTACAGTTCAGAACTTTTGAGTACTACAGTGTTGAACTTGGATGATTGATGATTGGGTGATGTGATATTCCTAGTATTGTACTGATATTTATGCCACTAATTGGTGAAAATGAGCAACCTTTACCACACATTGTTGGGTAGTATTAACAGTAGAAATGAACACCAACTTCATATTTTGATGGGAATCAGAAGATATCTTGTGTCTCTTCACTTGCACCTAGTTAACTTCTAGATTAAGACTTGGATGTGCTTATTGAAATCTTCTTATGAGTGCAACTGTGCAAGATTTTTAAAATTAAAGTACATGATGCCAAAAACAGCTGTAGTATCAAGACGGTATCTTTCCTGTCCAAACCATGAGAATTTGAGGGGTGTTTTGGAAAGTATCATCTTGCACAGTATGAAGAATGAATACTAGATACTGTTGCTATTAAAGTCAATGTTCTTTATACTGCAAATATGGGATATATGTGAATTGTATAGAAGGCAGAAACGAGGGCCAGATGCTGCAAACATAGAATATGATGAGTAGACAAGGTATAAGGGAAACTTGAAACACAATTGAGGGTCAAACTAAAGACAGAGCAGTAGTCAGAAAAGAACTTAGTAGGTAAAATGAATCACGCAATTCACCTTAACTTTAGTTAGCTTCTTATCCTAGTAACTCCATTTCTTGATAGGTGGATGTGATTGGCATCGATGAAGCTCAGTTCTTTGGGGACCTTTATGAGTTCTGCTGCAATGCTGCTGATTTTGATGGGAAAATTATAGTTGTTGCAGGCCTAGATGGTGATTACTTGAGGTACTCCTGAAAACTATTTCTGAATCTTCATCGCATACTCCATTGGCCATTGCTATTCCATTTGGATCTCTGAACTCAGTTTTCAGATCCTACTGCTCCTTTATCAGCTTAAAAATGGGATTTGGAACCTATTTGAGCTATAAAGAGATAAAATTCACAAGTAAGCCACATTTTAGGATATAATCAAAATATGCTTAGTGTAGTTTCCCCCCCATATTTTATCAAAAAATTCAATTAGTTATTAAATCCGTTATATCTAAATTTTAATACAAGACAACTTTTTCTTGTCAATTCTGTAAAGTGGAAGTTTTTCTTATCCTTTTATGAAAAAAGATTTACTTACCAACTACTTTTCACTTTCTTCCTCAAATTTCCTTTTGCATTTGTATATGCTAAATGTTTTCTTCTTACTTTTTATTTATTTACCATTATTATACTATGTGTATCCCAATAACTCTTTCATAATCTAGCAATAAGTCGTATAACAACTGTACAATCAAGTCTAACACCTTTAAGAACAGTTCAAGAAAACCTCATAACACAAAGTAGCTATAGTTAGCTAAAGATACATTCATTCAACAACATAAATATAACAATTGTTGGGGTATAGGAAAACTTTCACCTTATAGTTAGATTATGAAAGAGTTATTGGGTACAGAAAAAGAAACTACACAAAGCCTATTTTAGTTACATCTAAAAATGCGACTCATTTGTGTCAATTTGATCTCTTTTTGGCTTAAATAGGTTCCGCACTCACCCAATAGTTTTAGTTCAAACCCGATAGCAGTGCTCTTACATGGTATCTGGTGCTTGGTTGGTTGCAGGAAGAGTTTTGGTTCAGTGCTTGACATAATTCCACTTGCTGATACTGTGACCAAGTTGACTGCTAGATGTGAGTTGTGTAACAGAAGGGCATTTTTCACCTTCAGAAAGACTAATGAGACAGAGACTGAGCTTATAGGAGGTGCTGATATTTACATGCCTGTTTGTCGTCAGCACTATGTTAATGGACAATCTGTCAATGAATCTGCAAAAATGGTTCTTGAATCTCATAAAGTGTCAAATGAACTTATCTTAGAATCACCACTAGTTGATCCATAATACACTTGTGTTCCACTATTTTATATTATCATGTATCTTAATTACCTAAGTATGTAAGTAAGTAAATGAACTGTTTTGCTGAAATATGATATATATACATATAACCTGTCATCCTAGTCGATTCAAATTTGTTTAGGATTAAAACATACTACTAATTATTGTTGTCATTAGCATTTGAGATTCAATCAGAAAAACAATTGCTATTGAAGAGTTCTCTTGTAATTGAAAAAAGTGAGAACACATATACTAAAAGAACAATAGGCAAGACAAAAGTATGTTAAATGAAACAACATAAATGAGAGAGCCCATAGAATTTGACAACCTTAACACTTAGAGTTTGTTTGAATTGACTTATTTTAAACGCTTTTAAAAGTAATTTTATAGTGTTAGGTAAAAAGATAAAAATACTAATAAGCACTTATTCTAAAGTTAAAAGTAACAAAATTAAGGCAAAAGTTAATCCAACCATACTCAAATCATACGTTTCAGCAATCCAAATTCATTTAGAGATTTTATAAGATTTGAACATTAGAATTACCTCAAGTACAAACAAATAAGTTTTAAATGGATATTAAACATAACAAATGTGATATTTCAAATGTATGATCCTTTGATTTGACTTCAACGGATAATTATATTTTTCAACTTTGAGTATGTACAAGTAAATATTTAAAATTGTATAAAATTGAATAAGTAGACAAACATGTCCTACATGACATATGACACAAATCGTCATGTAGGACGAATGTGTCAATTTCTTCAATTTTATACAAGTAAAATAAGTATTTATATGTGTACATCTAAAATTAAATATCATAATTATCAGTTGACACTAAATTAATGATCATGTTTATGTTTTATATTTTTTTTCATACCTAATAATTCACAAATGACAATGGTCTACTATTACGATTAATTTGATGAACAAGCATTGGAACAATGAATGGTTAAGATTTAAAATATTAATCAAAAAGGATAATTGGTTCTTCCACTTTGATAAATATTTTATTTTATTGTACTATGTGTATTTATTTGTTATAAAAATAATTAAAAAAAAAATTAAGAAAAAAAAACTCTTATTTCTCTTTTCCATTCCTCATTTTTGTGTCTCTTTTGGACAATCGGTTGGTCGCATCTGCATATGAAATTCCAAATTAGCCCTCAACCATGCCGGCCTCAGCATCATCGGCGCCGCCCCCTCCGACTCACAGCCGTCGTGAGGATCTGATCGGACGGTTGAGCTCTTCCTCCACCGAAGCAAAACTCAAAGCTCTCCGTGACCTTAAGAATCAGATCATCGGTAACCGTACGAAAAAACTTTGTTTCCTCAAACTCGGCGCCGTTCCGTCTGTTACCTCAATACTCTCTTCCTCCTCCGCCACCGCGGCCGCTTCTGCTGCTGTTTGTTCTGGTAATGACGTGGAACTCAACGATTCGCTAATTATTCAATCCGCTGCTGCTATTGGTAGCTTTGCTTGTGGCTTTGATGATGGTGTTAAAGCCGTCCTTGATGCCGGTGCATTTCCTCTTCTTCTTCGCCTTATTTCTTATCCTAATGATAAGGTAATTTCAAATTTTGAGATCTTCTGTTTTGGCTCCATTATAAAGAATGTCTAAATTAATTAAAAATTTATAATTGCTTAATATCTTCTGTTTGTCTGCTATCTCTGTACTCAGAATAGGTTAAAAAACTTGTTTTTAGTGTACAGGTTAAATCCTAATTTCAATTTTTGAGAGTTTGTGTTTTTTGGTGTTTACTGATAATTTAAAGCAAATTATAGTGGGCAAGAAGTTTCATGTTACTTGATTAACTTATATATTGTGTTAGACGTGATGGTGGAAGAAAAAACACTGAAGTAGTGTAAAGGTTAGTTTTATACGGAAAAACATTACATCCAAATTTACAAATTGGAAGGCAAGAAGTACTGTGTAACAATCTTTGTTTCTGGTTTGTTTATTTCATCCATTTTTCAACTTGCTAAATCATTAAAACAAGAAAAATACCGGTTGGGTGAAATTAATGGCTCAAAGTAACATAGTTTTTGGTGGGGAATCGAAACCTCACTAACAAGGGGAAAGCTCAGATTGAGCTACTAAGACTCCCTAGTAAAAGACTTATGTCTTATTTTGATGATCTTGGGCTCCCTTTAGTCCCCGAAAGGTGTTGGTACAAACCTAAGTTTATTTGCTGAATACATGTGCGGCCCCTCAAATTTGTCTGAGTTTTTTATTTAGGCACTTATACTTTGCCTTGTACAATTGAACAGCTGAATTTAAGTCAATCTGTGTAAATTAGATATGATGTGCTGATGAAGTGTGTATACTTACCACCCTTAGTGCGGTTAAGCATTGAGAATGGCTAATTCCATTTGACTTTCCTTTTTATTGTTTCTTTCAAATTTCTCCTTCATCCCCACTCTTTCTTGCACCTATCTCCGCTATTTTTAACCACCATCCACCTCCTCCTCCCACTACCCTTCCCTCTTCCTAGTCTATTAGTATCTCTCGCCAAAAACAAACTTACTGTCTGGACAAACCATTCCTTCTTCATCTTCAGATTCAAACACCATTGTTGTTGGTAAATAACCTCTAGGAAAAAATGGCAACCCAAATCTGATTCCCATTTTGAAACTATAAAACCTTTTCCGTTTTAAAAGACAAAAAGTTGGGTGCTAAGCTTGGTTAGGGTCCAAGATAGATTTTTTTCCCAGAAAAGGTAAAAGTTATGAAATTTAATGATATTTTGACCCTTTATCCTGGAACATTGATCATAGTTGTGTTAAATGCAGGCCGTGTTAACCCCTAGGCCACTACAACAATCGCTTGGGGCCCATATTTTGGGGAGCCCTTTTAAAAAGAAGAGTATTTATCCATATATTTTAAAAATAAAATATGATGTACTTCTAAATTTCTTTAAAACAAAGCGAGTAAGAAGTAATTATTCAAATGGTTATTTCCACTTCCTTAAGGGAATGAAATAAATTTTGGGAATTATTTCCTTACGTGGGGAAAGGAGATTGTACTTCCTTATTTATTTACTAATAATTTGATTATTTACCATATATTTATCATCTTGTTCTCTATTTTATTACTCCTCCGTTTCACAAAGAACGGTCTAGCTTGACTTGGCATGGAGTTTAAGAAAATAAAGAAGAATTTTGATCATGTGGTACTAAATTAACGTTATGTCAAATGTACAAAATTGCCCTTTAATCTAGTGGCCTTAAACATGTCACGTGGAAAGTTGTTATCAAAAAAAGGAAGATGTCATTCTTTTTGAAACATACTAAAAAGGAAAAAAGAAAAGAGGTCATTGTTTTTGAAACGGAAAGAGTATAATATTGAGATTTCTCCTGCAAAACTTATTGAGTGGATGTTTCTTACAAGTTACAAAAGAGCAAAATTGTTTTTTGGTGTCTTCATATTTTCAAGAAGTGCAACAACCATTATGCTGAAAGAATGCTACACTATTTTAATATCTTTTTTTTTGTCTTCTACACTATTTTAATATCTTTATGACAATTTATCAAATTCTAGAGCCAGGTTTTGTTAGTTTAACTTTATTTTATAGTTTTTCTTGAAAAAAATTTATTTGTGATATTCTTAGTTCATAAGTATACATATTTTTGTTTTAGTTATTGTAATTTATCCAATTTAAGTATGTCAACTTTCTTTTTTTTTTATGACATGGAAAACCCGCAGCCTCTATACTTTGGGTGCGCATAGGGTAAAACTCCTGCTCCTATGCAATAGCTAGCAAACTACATAGAAGAGGTAATTTGTACTAGGCAAGCCCAATGCGACGAGCCCCTTGCTTTCGTTAACAAGAGGTTTCGAACTTGAGACCTCCAACATGGAAGTTCCAAGTCCAAACCACTGGGCCACCCGAAGGGTAATTTAAATGTCAACTAAAAAATATGATTTCAATCTTACAAAAAGGAACGAAAATTTGAAGAATTAAATATATCCCAAAAAGGGCACTTGATAGATTTTTAATAAATAATAAATCTTTAATAAAACAATATAGGGGATGTTCTTCAAATGAATAATTCACTAATATAGTTGAGTTAGATGATAATTACATTTAAGGAGAAAATCTAAAAGAAGTGTGAAAAATGTAGCATATTCCCGAAAATCTAAAAGAAGTGTGAAGTGTGATAATTTGAATTGTTGCATCTCTAAAATAAATGTGACAATTATTTTTTAAAAGAGAATGTAAATAAATAAATAAAATATCAGGGCGCCTCCATGAAGTTTGGCTTTAGGCCCCTAATCTTATTGAGTTGCCCCTGGTTATATGGCATATCTGTGGAATAGTGTCTAGTTCATGTCTTACATTAGAGAGATCACGACTTCTAAAAGTTCAGTGACTAGAGCAGTGCCAGAGAGAAGAACTGAATTAGAAGAAGAGTCCTAAATCAGAGTTGAGTTGCTGGAAAAGATTTTGTTGCCAGAAAATTTATGGTGAGTAAACCAGATTCAACATCGATTCTTTATTTTAACGCTTGTCAGCAAAGAGAGAGATTGTGGGAATAACAATAAACAGTGTCGTTGAAGAAGAAAAAGAAGAAAAAAAACAAGGAAGAAGAAGGAAAAATGTGTACCCCCTCTTTTCTTTTATCTATTTGTCTTTTTTAATTTTTTTAATGACCGTGGTGTCTGACCAAACTACTAGTTCCACGGGATCTCTGCCACTCCCACTAGCAACAAGTACCAGGTAACTCGGTGCACCAAGGCTAGGACAATCACGTAGTGTTTTTTGTCTCCACATGGAATTGAACATGAGATCTTATGGTTCTCAACCATTACCACTAGGCTACCACTAAACCACACACTTGGGGTCTCTTTTCCTTTATTTTTTATTGACACGTTTCTTTGCATGTGTATTGCCACTTAACTTGCGTGTCAACTATACAGATTTAAACTTTGCTGAAGATTGAATGATATGTGTCTGTCTAATTGGCACAGTAAATGCATAGATCAAGTGTTCAATAGGTCATAGCCTCAAAGCCGCTGTTGAGGTGTCTAAATGAAAAATCTTGACAAGTTAAGGGGGTCTGCCTATGTATTCAGCCTTGTTTGAACTTGGATTTACTCAGTTGTTGTGAACTTGCGATGATATTTTGGATTGTTATTTCTGAATGCAATCTCTGTCTCAGTCACAAGTTTATATTAATTTTCTGCCAATCAGAAAAATGGTTATGTATTTCACCATTAATTGGATTTTGATTGACTTGCTGTTTCTAAACTTCCTTTTAGTACCTTCCAAATATGTTTAAGTTTCTTGTCCCCTCATTTACTTTATAGATTTTTATGTTTATTTGTTCTAATACCTGATCATTTTAGAAAAAAACTGTTCTAGTGTCAAACTTTTATGCCTGTTCCATAGGCTGTTATTTATTCTATGCTTGTAAATTAACATGGGAAGGAAAGGAAAATAGACGGAAGAGAAGTGTTTCCTTTTGTTTTTCTTTTTGTTGTTGCCAGAAACAAGGAAAAGAAAATTTGTTTGACCTTTCTTTTTCTTTTATCCAAATTTGTTGAGCCGGGCGTGAAAAATGTTCCACCCATTCTTGTCGATTCAATCTTCCTGGAGAAGACTTGGAAAGGATTTCCCGAGTATGTTTGAGAATGAGATCAGTGTGAAGATCCAATGCTGAAACCACATTATTTTGTAAACAAGTCTCCCACATTCACACACTGCACCAGAGTCCTAGAGAATCAGAAATTTTTAGAATTTCCTTATTTTTTCTTCCTTTTAGTAATGCTAGTATGATATTTATAAACATAGACTCAGAGCCAATATGAAATGGAATTGCTGTCCGTACGTAGACAAGGTGGCTAGTTAGTTAGACTCTTGTAATGTACTCAATTTATGATATAAATGATGTCCTTGTACGTCTTTTGAATAATTTTTGAATTAATCATTTTGGAATTGAAGGACTTTGCTTCATCAGAAAATTGGTAACATTTCTATCTGGAAACATTTCTTCCAATTTATTTTCAAGCAAAGCAAGGTAAAAAAAAAGGAGTTAGTGGGTGAAAAAATGGGAGAGTGAGACCATCAAGGCAGTTGATAAAATTCCTCAAGGAACTCAACTGCTTGTAGAAGTTGAAGTATTTGTTGTCTCTGACGTTCAAATATCATAACTGGGTAATTTTGTTCCTTAAGACAAATGTCTTTGACAAGTGAAATAGATTTCCTTATTATTTTTAGGAGCTGAACTGAAAATTTATGACTGAACAAGTTAAGAATTTGATAGCTTACCCAATCAAAAAGAATTGGAACAAAATATTATTTTTAGGAAGCGCGCTGATACCTCAGTAAGAGGTGCGAGAGGCTGTTTGTAGTGGGTACACAGAAGGGTGGAGGTAGGTCGAAAAAATATTTGAGAGAGATGATTAAACATTACATGGGGCATCTTCATATTACCTAGGACATGACTCTAGATAGGAAGGGTTGGAGGTCGTATGTTAGAGTAGAATGCCAGTAGGGATAAAGTGTTGTCTTGCTTTGCGAAGGTTTATGCTTGTTAGTGCTTGTCGTAGTACTAGTCGTACCATTGTAGTTCTTGTCATATGTTTTTATTTGTGTTTCAAGTTAACACACTATTTTGCTGCTGTTATTGTTTCTTTCTTGTTGACTTTGCCATGCTTTTCTTACTACTGCTATGTCTTCATTGTTATATTCTTCTTACTTGGGTTTGATGCACATGAGCAAAGGTCTTTCGGATCAGCCTCTCTACCTCCATGAGGTAGTGGTAAGGTTTGCGTACACTCTATTCTCCCCAGACCCCACTTAGTGAGATTTCAACGGGTATGTTATTGTTGTATGTAGGAAATCAGTTTGCAATAAGTTAAAAGTAATTTTGGGGAGAGCAGATCAACTAGGTGTTTTACTGCTCTTTCAGATGATCACGAGGCCGAACCTTTTGACTGATATGTCCCAAAATCACTGTTTAGGAGTATATCTCATAATTTTTATCATCTCTGATTATTTAACTTGATCTAATGCCAGGTAGTCGGAGCAGCTGCTCGATCCCTTAAGTTCATTTATCAATCGAAGTTAGCCCCAAGGTATGATTTTCTTCAGGGGAACAATATGGAATTTATCCAGTCGTTACTGAATAGTGAAAATGAGAATGTGACTGGACTTGGTGCAAGTATCATTACACATTCTTGCTGGACAAATATGGAGCAGAAGGCATTAAGTGATGCTGGAATTATTAAAAAGCTCACTTGTATGCTTGGAGGGTCTTTAACTCAAAAAGATGCTAGTTTGGAGTCTCTAGCCACTATCCTAAAGGGAAATCCTGAAGTCATATCAAAGTTCATCGAACCTGAAAATGGAGGAGCATTGGGTACTGTTACTGAATTGACCAAGGATAAAAATGCCCGGACAAGATTGCTTGTTTGCATATGCTTGATTGTCATAAGGAACTCTGCTCCTTCTTGCCTTCAAGATTTACGAATCAAAACAAAATTGATACTAATTCTACTTGAGCTTCTTGATGATGATCAAGTTGGAGACGAAGCTCCTTTTGCCTTGTCTAGTTTAATTGCAGAAAAGGAGGATCTGCAAGTATTAGCATTCGAGGCAAATGTTATCGATAAACTTGTCAACCACCTGCGGAAAGGCCCATTATTGTCGAGACGTTTGGAGGGAATACTTATTGCATTGGCTAACATGTGTTCAAGACTGGAACGCTGCAGGGATCGGCTTTTGTCATTAGAGGTCAGTTGCTTTACCTTGTGTAAACACTTTGTTGTGTTATATTGTCATTGTGTGGCTGTAAGGCTGCAAGCAAACAATTTAATTCAGGTATCTGCACTTGGACCTTGTTTGCCTGGTTTCCAACTTCACAGATAAAGAAAGTAATGGAGGTTAATCCGCTGAGCTGCATCCGAACTCCATTCAAACTAGAATTTCTTAGGATCTGCTTAGATTAACAATTACAGTTCTTAAAGTACCAAACTAATCAAAGCTTTGAGTGCTAATGGTGTTAGGTTCAGCTGTAACGAATAGTTAATTCTACCTCTCATAAAAGCAAGCGCATGACTTACATTTATCTTTGTTTTACTTAGAACTGCAATTGTATCAAATATTAGTTGGTTCCTGGCTGTTTCTGCTCCTTTCGGATCATTGAACTTGATTTGAAGTGGGGGATAGAAAAATGATGATCCCAGATTTGATACAAGGGAGGACAATGAACAAGTGTTTTGAGATGCAAAAAGCACAAAGTAGCAACTGTACGCGTCATCAAAGTGAAGCACATATTCTAACAAATAACTAACGAATCAACACACAAAATAAGTGTTCATGCCATTAAAGATTATTCAGTTACCCTTATCTAAAAATATTTGTACCATTAAATAACCACTTTCTTGACTTACAAGTTGAGTAAACATGATCTAAGGATAGAGTCATGACAAACAAAGGTCAGTAATGTATTTTTGTAGTAAAAGGAGGTCAAAAGGGAATAAATGCACTAAACCAATGTTTTTAATAGTGAACAACGCAAAGAAGTGATAAGGTTATTGGGCTTGAAGCAAATAGAGCACAGTTATGAAGCATCAAATGCCTACAAATTTAATACAAAAAAAGTTTAGTTGCAGTGTGAATATCTAATTTTGCCATCCTATATACAATAACGCCGATATGAAAATAACTCTCCGAAGTTGAGATTTTTAGAAAAAAACGACTTATTCTCGTTGGAAGCACTTCGTGTAGCATTGTTTGAAGCACAAACTTCTCTATAACACATGGTTTCACTTAGAAGCGATAACCCTTCTATTAGTGGCTTCCAAAGGATTTTAATGACACTGCTCAAACTCAAGTCATATAACAACAAACAAAATAGGAATGCAATCCTCTTCCTCTTTTTTTTTTTTTTAATCTGGTAGCTTTGTATTCCGGGGCATTAAAGGTTAATGCTGGCCACCTCCAAAAGTATTGATGACATAAAAAAAAAATGAAACCGGAATACTTACAGAGCTCCTATGAAATCCACTAGTTGGGAATAAACAAGCTGTAGGGGTGAGAAACTTGAAGACTCAGTATCAATGTCTACTAATGAAATGGCTTTGAAGGCTAGCCTCCAACGAACAAGCTTTGTGGAAGGAGGTGATTCAGGCAAAATATGAAATGGAAGATCACTGGTCAACTAACATGGTGACCAAAACTTATGGAACCAGCCTTCGGAGATCCATAAGGAATCTCTGGTCAAAACTTAGATGGAATTGCAGAATCAAAATTGGAAATGGTATGAACATCTCATTTTGGGATGATAGTTTGCCGGAATGAGGTCCTTCAAAAACATTTTACCCTGATGTATTTATCCTCAATCAACAACAGAGGGCTACTGTGGCAGAGGTTTGGTCAAACCAAGGATGAAATCTGAGCTTGAGAAGACCTTTTAATGATTGAGAAATCCAGAGACAGAGAACTCTGGAACAATCCAGAGGAGGAAATACTGTCCAAGATGGTTTGGAATGGCAAGATCACAAGTAAGGAAGATTCAATGTCAAGGGGGCTTACAAGATCTTCAACCCTTTCAATAACCAGATTAATGGGTTGCCCTAGAAACTGATCCGGAAAACCAAAATTCCCTATAGAGTGTGTTAACTTGGCTACTTGCTAAACAAGCTGTTTTGACTCAGGAAAATCTCATGAAGGGGTGCCCCCAAGGCCTAGCTCAAGTGGCAAAAGGTGGAGCATTTGTGGCTTAGATCGCAGGTTCAAGCCCCACACTATGCAAAGCAAAGCCTGATATTTAAGTGGATAATGGTAGAGGGGCGGTTCCATTCTCCACCGAGTTTAGAAGGCTGTGATTAGTCCAAAGAGAGGGTCACAGATTTCTCGGTTATCAAAAAAAAATTATCTCATGAAGGTGTATCCAATTGAGCCCTATTATGTTTTCTATGTGGGGTAGAGTCTTGAACGTGACTCACCTGTTTCTTCACTGTAGGATCACCAACCTGCTTTGGGACCTCTTCATCAATACAAAAGGACTGAATTGGGTGATGCCAATGAGAGAGTTAACTCAAACCCTGAAGATCTGGAGTAGTTATGCCAACATCTCTGGACATAGGGAGAGATGGAAAATCATTCTAGCCTGTATTTGGTGGTCAACATGGAAAGATAGGAACCTTAGATTCTTCAGAACAAGAGCAACACTATCTAGAAGATGAAGATGAACTGTTTTGTGTTGTTTCATTTTTGGTGTAAACAGGAGTATATGGAAGATCTAGAATCAGTTGTGAATGTCTTAGGATCCCTGTAATGTTGTCATAGGATTGAAGATCTTATATACTCTCTTTAATTTGTAATTAGGAATCTGTAACAGGTTGTGGAAGGTTTTGATTTTTTGTAAATAGAAATACAAATTGTTACCGTCTCAAAAAAAAAATCCACTAGTTGAATTTCTTCTATATTCATTTCTTTACACCAAAACCTAAGTGGTAATAACTTTCCACTTAATCTTCACTATAGTGCATTCTTTCCCTTAAAAATTTCTCTGATATCTCTCCTCCCATATGAGCCACCAGATACAAGCTGGTACTGTTCTCCACATCACCCTATACAGGCTCTTGCTACCTCCTCTTCTGGCCCAACAACTTAAGGTCTGTGGTATGTTCTGGCATAATCTAATTGAGGCTAGCTAAATTGGTAAAGAGAGCCCATGCTTGTCTTGTTACTTTGCAGTGGAGGAAAAGATGTGTTAGTTTCTAGAGCTTCTTTGCAAACATAACATCTTGATGCAATATTTCTTCCCCTCTTTTGAAGTGGCATCATGTGTCAGACAAGCTCTCCTGTTTACCAACAAAGTGAAGAACTTCACCTTAGTAGGGGCTACACTTTTCAGATAGCACTCCGTGGCTCTGATTTTTCCCTGCAGTTGTGGCTAGGTCCCTTCTATATAGTCTATTCACAGAGAATTGACCATCCGACTGATGGCTCCATAGCAATTTATCTGTTCCAAATTTTCTCCAAGAAAGTCTCCAATAAATCCTCGTCCTCTTCAAGATCGATAAAATCATATCAATCAACCTCTTATTATTATCTTCATAGTTTTCCCCATTTTATCTTCTTTATCTGCCAGTCCTTTTATTACATAATTTGTTTTGGCGGTGTAAAAGTAGTTTCCTTGATAATATAAATCAATATATAGAGTTCTTGGAGCTGCTAGGGAAATGTTGTAACTGACTGTATGGATATTCCCAGCAGTCTTTTGTAACTTTTGGTTTTGGTACCTTCTTGGTACTTTAGTCAATAAATCTTTACCTTATCAAAAAAAAAAATATCTACCAGTCCTTTTATTTGAGCTTAGATTATCGCACAAATCATACAAGTCCTTATCAACTACACTTGCCTCAGTGACTTCACATCAAGCCAAAGCATATCTTCGTCATCAAGTATTGGACAGGAATTCGCTAAAATCCATGCATGGTGGAGAACTAGACTGTGCTGCTGCAGATGGCACATGCACAGGATCGTGTGTCCAAACGAATTCAGTTGAGGGTTACTAGATATTTTGTTTTTTTTATTATAAGAATGAGTAGCAGACACACATTTTGGATAACCTTGTAGTTCTTTTAAAAGCAGAACACTTGGAAAGTATTTGATACTTTGCTTAGTTGTGTTAAATTGAAGTATGTCGTTCTAGAATTGTGTCATAGATGAGTATTAACTATGAAGGCCTTTCTGTTTGTGAAGCTTTTAATGTTGTGGAGGTCATGCACCAATACTTTTATATTTACATCTTCTGTACGCAGGCTATGAAGTTTGTAACTGATGCCCTAAGTCAGGATAGTGGTGAAGTGCGTGCTGCAGCATGTGTTTGTTTGAAAAACGTTTCTCGCTCAGTGAAGGTTTGTAATGTTCATAATAGCCTCAGTTAATTCTTAATATTGGCTATTCGTGCAATGATTTTGGCTGACAAACTACTTCACAGAATCTTAGTGCAGGTCTATTTATGAACGAGAGTTTTGTTGTTCCCTTGGTTCAGCTTTTATTTGATGATTTGACCTTTGTCCAGGTAATTTTTTTTTGTTTTTTTGTTTTTTGCTAGTGCTCTTCTAGGAACCTGTATTTGCAACTTTGGCACCATAGCTGATGCTAGACTGATGGCTTTCATGCCCTATATGTTGTTGAGCATTATCCTCATAGAAGTTGTGTCGAGTGGTTTGAACTTGTATGTTAGGCTGTGCTGGGTGTTGGTAAAATGAAGCTTAGGAGATCCTGATCTTTTGACAGCAATACTAATGATTCTTAACTGTTGATTTTAGTGACTAATAGGTCATACAAATTAGTGGGGATAAGGTTTGGTAGTTGAGTCTTGTGTTCTCTAAGAGTTCTTTTTAGTTTGATTAGAGATTTGTATATCATTATGGGGTTAAGTGTGAGATTTAGGGAATATATAGTTTTAGAGAACCCCTGATTTGTCCAGAGTATTGGAATGAAACTACCCAACTGGAGCGGAATGGATATAAAAAGTTTATATAGTTTTGGACCAGCTAATTGGGGACAGAAGTGTGTGTGTGTGTTTTGTAGTATTAGAACATTGACACTCCACCCTCTGACCTTTGCTTGCAGTGTTGGAATAAGGGGCAAAACAGTTTTGCCTCCTCTTTTTTAATCCAGTTAACATAGGGATGCTACTTGTGAGCAAGATAGGCAACTCAGAATTAGTTCAGGATATTCTCTCAGGCACAATAACACATATAGCAGTGTTTTGAAGTAATTAAGTTGCAACTTTGGCATTGGCTAAGCTGAAGTGTGCCCATTAAAACTTTCTTTAGAGTTGTCAATTGTAATCATGTATGCTTTAGAGAATCTATGAAAGGAATGTTAACTGAGATTATAATAAGATGTTACATACATGCACCTTTTTCATTCTTGTTGTTTCAACTGGTTCAAGTAGATACTGTATCTCATGACTTGAAAATATCTGTTGCGTTTGTGGTCCTAATTTTCTTAGGTTGAGTTATGGAGGATTCATAATTTGTTCCTTAATCCTCTATTACCAGGTTTCTGCCCTTGATGCCATCAGCAACATAGTGGTTGATTTCTTGGCACATAAGACCATGTTTATGAAATGTGGAGGTTTGAAGCAGCTTGTTCAGCTTTCGAAGTCAATGGATGCAACTATTAGGGTAAAAGCTGTGTGTGCTTTAAGGAATCTAACATTCCTTGTGAGTGACAAGTGTAAAGAGGAAATTCTATCAGAACTCACACAGTTGACCTTAAGAAGCCTGATTTGTGGTAATTTTTTTGATATTATATGTTGCCTGGAATGTAATGGTTATACAGAGATGTGTCCTTTTGAGGTTTAACACTTTTGTGCTGCAGATCCTGAGGCTTGTGTTCAAGAGCAAGCTTTAGCTTTGGTTTGTAATCTGGTTGATGGGCCTCTAGATTCTATCCAGCATGTCTTTGCTGAGGACGCTCTTCTGCTGCATGCTGTTGGACAGCAATTGCAAAGTGCTTCAAAAGCTGAAGTCCTTATTCAGGTAAAGACTATTGTTCATTTGTAAATTGTGGATGTCTCAGTGCTAAAATGAATTCTTAACGATTAGAAGTACAACAGGTCCTAATCAACTTCTGAGATTCGTCTGGTCATTCTGCCGGATTTTCATGATTGTTTAAGCTGATGATGAACTGTAAAGGATTTGATTAATATGGTAATACTTTGTGAGGCAGATATTAATTGTGCATCTAGTAGTGACTGGTACGGGCAAAAGTGTCTGCTCCTTGTATAGTATAAAATTAATATAGTATCAGTAGTGGTGGAGGTTATATCTTTTAGGTGGTTAAAAACTACGTGCTGATTTTTATTTGGGGTGAGCAAAAATTATGCTTATGTGCATGTATCATATATGGGGACCATTCAAATATAGTCGTGCTGCTAAAAATCAGTTGTTCAAGTGCAGATGTGTGTGTTGGAGAAATTTTGTAAATCATGGTTGAGGTTGACCTAACTTTGAAATTAGCAATAATTGCATTAAGTTATAGATTAACGTTGATTTGGCTTTCATGCACCTTGGCATGTATCTCTTGCTTCTATTTTATAATCTCTGCCATTATTTGCTGACAAAATTCCTCTATGGTTGAATCTCCGTGATGTATAAGATACATCTAGAGAAGGGATAATGTGGAAAGTAGTCACCGACGTACTTTCTTCTTGAAAGAAGATGATTAGACATTTCAAGCAATAAATGTTTTATTGCATTCAGCAGGTTACATTGCTAGTTTTCTTATTCGAGAAGCTCCATTTCTACTTTTTTCTACCAACAAATTGCATATTGATACTTCGAGAATAATGTCCAAGTAATATGGGTTTTGAAAATCTCTCTCTAGGGTATGTACGTCTTCAACAATGTTGCATCTGGAAATGAGGTGCACAAGGAAGCGGTTATGCAAGAGCTCTTTCCACCGTTAGCTAATGAATGTGAATCAATTATGTCCAAGTTTTTACATAGTGATGATAGCCGGTTACGTACAGCAGCAGTTTGGGCTCTAGTAAATCTTACTTTTCCAAGCAGTTCTGGTGCATTTGGCCGAGTGATGAAATTACGGAATGCTGGCATAGTTTCTCTGTTGAAAAATATGGTCAATGATCCTTGCCTTGATGTAAAGGTCAATGCAATTATTTGGATTAAATTTTGTTCAGATTATTTCTTTGCCTGTCAATTTAAACTTTGTTCAATCCCTTTGTGCAGCTTAGAGCGAGGACGGTTCTGGGGCAATCAGTTACTTCTGGTGATGGTTCTACATGACTCTTATATTTTTATCCTTAATTCAGTGGTTGGTGAGAGATTCTGGTGCAGAATGTTGCTTGTGGACATCACCATGTTTTATATAATGCCATGTCTGCAATCTTTGGGACCAAGGAGAACATGTTATGCACTCATCAAGGTCTATGATGACTCAATTTATGATTTCTCAAGTCGTAGATGGGCAATAAGTGACCAAAATTTTCAAATTCAAGTTTTGCTTATGCATCGACCCCACTTCTTCTTGCAGGTTTAAGCTTTACTTCCAGCATTTTTCAAATTCAAGGCTTTTGCTTTGCTTGGTTTATGCTTGTGTGGCCTAGCCGGTCATATTCAACTGCATCATTCTGTACCCCAGCCGCAATTTTGTATATTTTTTGTCCTAGTTATAAATATATTATTATCTGTGATTGTTGCACCTGTTATTCTGTATTCCCCCCCTATTGGGGGGTGTTAGCAAGGATAATTAATGAGAAGGCATTATCATCCTTTGTCTCTCTTTATCTTGAGGGGGTTACAGAATGTTTGAGAATATATAGTCTTTGACTTGTCATCAACACAAGTTAAAGGCCAAATATGTGTGTGGTACTGAAGACGATGGCTGATTTAGAAACTTGATGCAGTGGCATTTTAGCCCTGAGGTATTTCATATTCCGCGAAAGATTAGTGTGAAGTGATAGTGACTAGTTGATGTGGACTGCTGAAAAAGCCATTGTAACACAAATTCTTGAATCTACTCTTGATGGCTTGGAAGGTAAGAATTTTGTTTATTGTTGAAGAACGACTGCGGAAAAAGAAGTGGTGTTAAAAGGATAAGATAGCAGGTAATGTCCTTTCAATCTTTTGCTGCTTCAAAAACTTGTCCATGTCTGTTACTGGGTTGTCTTTTTCTTCGCGTAAATGCTCAATACCAGTACTAATTTTTTTTGTTTATGTTAAACCTATCGTGAATGGATTCAACTAATGTGATAGATGGAACTATTTTTTTGAAGTTATCCAAATAATGGGTTTTGTTCCAAGTACTATGATGATCATACAAGAAGTCAATCCGATAATAAAGCTGAAGGAAGATAACCGTTGTTTTATTGTGTTAATATATGCTAAGCAAAATCATGCTTGGGAATAATGTTTTGATGGAAAGAACTTCCATTGATATTATTTTCCTTCATCTCCATTTCTTTCTTCGAGAGAAGAGAACATTGGTTCCGTTTGTGTTTATTGACAACTTTAAAAACGTTTATTTACTTTGGCTAATTGAGCTTATAGTACACAAAAAGCATGTTATTCTTGCATGTACTTGTGGGGTTTTCTGTTGATGTAGCATACAGAGACATACCACAACAATATATTTAGTTAAATCTAAGTGGAATTTAAGGATAGTGTAGTGTACGTAGATTTTTTCACTATCTTGTGGAGATGGAGACATTATTTTTGGAAGACTCTTGGTTTAAGTATATCAAACTTAAGTAGAGGGAGAAGAAGATATTGCTATTAATAAGAAAATCAGTGCAAAGTCTACAAGAAAGGAATATTAAAAAACATCAAAATAGTGCATCAAAAAAACACAATAAAGGATACGAACTACTAGTACTATGACCACTTCCCCTCTACCCTAATATGCACACTCCACTATTTCCTATCTAGAGTTATGTTTTTTAATATGAAGTTATGTCGTGTTTTCTCTAATCACCTCTCTCAAGTATTTCAGCTAGCCTATATCCTTTTGTGTGCCGTCTACAGCTAGCCTCTCATGCCTAAACCATCTCGCTTCCTTCATCTTGTAGTTACTTCCACCTTCTTTCGGATAACCTCATTATCAATTTTATTGCTCTACACATTTATCTTAGCATCTGCATCTCTACAATATGTATCTTCTGTACATATATTCTTGACTGATCAATACTCCACCCCGTACATCAAGGAGGGTTTAATCCCCACCGACCCACCTACCCACCCACCCACCCACCCCCCACCCCACCTCCACCCCCCCCCCACCTCCACCCCCCCCCCCCCCACATAGATCTATATATATTTAAAAAATGGGACTAAAGTTCACACCTAAGCGTCTTTTCCACACAAAAGTTTCTCTCCGATCTCACAACATAACCATTTCATTCTCATGAAAATCAAAGAGTTTTGTTAGTGAAGCCATACAAAAAAGATGGTATTTTGTTTCTTATATACAGATGATCAAGTTAGAGTTCTTATTAAAATATTATCTAATTAGAATTCTTTTCTTATTATAATGATGATTATAAAATACTTTTCAATTGGGATTCTTATTAGTAAAAAATGATCAAGCTAGGATTCTTATTAAAATATTATCTAGTTATATGATTAGTTAGGATTCTTAACAAAAGATGAACTAAAAAAGAATCACCAACTATCTTACATTAGTCTTAAACTGATTAAACTAGTTACTAAATCTTGATTCTAGTTGTCTAATTGTCTTACTCTTTAACTGATAAAAATTGCCAATTTCTTTACTTTTTAAAACTTTTCCTTATTGTCTCAACTTTTTAAAGGGAAAAGGGTTGAATATGCCCCTACACTATTTGAAAAGGTTTAGATATACCATCCGTTTAAAGTTTGGTTCACTCATACCCTCGCCTTCCAATTTTTGGTTCAAATATGCCCTTATGGGCGTTAGTTATCATGTTGGACATATCCAATTCATTTTACATTTCTTTAAATGCCACATGGATTTGCCATGTCATTTAAACCTTACCACATAACATTTATATGAAAATGGAAAGATATTCGGACTCATAAAGACCTAATACGACCCATAAATCAGCTCCTTTTAAACTTACTATCCGACCCATTTTTAACAATTTTGTTTAATTTTTATTATTGCGGTAAATTTCAAAAATGAGTAATTGATTAATAAAAATAGAAAAATATGAAAAAAAATATAAAATTAACGTCAAAAATTCACAAATAAATATAGTAACCTTAAATTTAACATTTCAATTTTTTTAAAATTTTTATTTTCCGATAAATCTCGAAAATGAGTAATTAATTAATAAAAATTATGAAAAGTATGGAAAAAATATAAATTAAAGCTAAAAGTTCACAAATAAATATAGTAACATTTCAATCTACAATTTTTTTAATTTTTTTTAATTTTTCGCCAAATCCCGAAAATAGTAATTTTGTAATAAAAAGGGAAAAATATGAAAACAAAATAAAAAATATACGTCAAAATTCACAAATAAACATAGTAAACTTAAATTCAATAATTTCAACATTTTTTTTATTTTATATTTTTTTTCATATTTTCCTATTTTTTATTTCTGAATTTTTTGTGTAATTTTTTTTCCATATTTTTTGTTAATAAACTCATTTTTGGGATTTGTCAAAAAAATTAAAAATTAAAAAAATGTTGAAATTGTTGAATTTAAGGTTACGGTATTTATTTTTTAATTTTTGGCGTTAATTTTATATTTTTCATACTTTTTATTAATCAGTTACTCTTTTTGGGATTTATCGGAAAAAATAAAAAAAATTAAAAAAGTGTCTAAATTGAATTTAAGGTTACTATTATGAATTTTTGGCATTAATTTATACTTTTTTTTTTTCATATTTTCCTATTTTTTTAATTAATCAATTACTCATTTTCGTAATTTATTGAAAAAATAAAAATTAAATAAAATTGTTGAAAATTGGACGGATAATTTATTTAAAAGAGGGTTGATTTACGGATTAGGTGTTTATGAGTCCGAATATCCTTTCATTTTCATATAAATGTTATGTGGTAAGACTAAAATGACATGGCAATTCCATGTGATATTTAAAGAAATGAAAAATGAGTTGGATATGTCCAACATTACAACTAACGTCCATAAGGGCATATTTGGACCAAAAGTTGGATGGCGAGGGCATCAGTGAACCAAACTTTAAACAGATGGTATATCTAGACCTTTTTGAATAGTTTAGGGGCATATTTGACCATTTTCCCCTTTTTAAATAGTTATAGTGACTACTACACTACTTCAACTTTCAATTGAAAATTGGCCGGAGTCTGAAGGGTGAAAAATAATGATAAAAATTTTAAACGGTATATGAAATTTTTTTTAATCAAAACGGTAAAATCGCTCACGAAGTAGCAATTTTGTCCGCCGGAAAAAGCAAAATCGCTGCTATAGTAGTGATTTATAAAATTTGATTTTTTTAAACAAAAAAAAATAAACAAATTCGCTCCCAAAGGAGCGATTTTCAAAATAAAAAATTTTTAAAATAAAATCGCTCCCAAATGAGCAATTTTCAAAATAATTTTTTTTCATATGTCGTTGCTGAGGCAGCGATTTAAGTTTTAAATTATTTTTGGCTTCTTTTTTTTTTTTAAAAAAAAGTTCAAATCAAAAAAAAAAATTATTCAAGACAGCGATTTTTAATTCAATTTATTTATTAAAACTAAAATCGCTAAAAAAATTTTTGATTAAAATCTCTGCCTCGGCAACTTTTGATTAAAAAAATTTGATCTAATTTTTTTTTAAAAAAGCAAAAAATAATAATAAAAAAATTAAACTTAATTAAAAAAATTAAATTTAACAAATCGCTGCTATAACAGCGATATCGCTTTTTTCGGCAAACAAAATCGCTACTTCGTGAGCGATTTTTCGGTTTTGATTAAAAAGAAATTTCATATACCATTTTAAAACTTTTGTTACAATTTTTCACCCTTTAGGCTCCGGACTCGTTGTTGGTGAGTGGAATATGAACCCTCATATATGTACTCATTTAACATTGATTTTAATCGTTTGTCTATCTCAAAATTAGTAGATATAATAATGGAATTTGGGATTACTAAGTCAGGAACAAGTTATATTGCACCTAAAGGTGATTTTTTGATAAAATTAACAAAGGATAAGAATTTGTTAGACCTTAGCATACAATTAAACAATGAATATATGTGTGCAAATAACTCTATTTTTGAGGAGGATAACATTATTCAATTTTACATTAAGGTCTAACAAATTCCTGTCATTAGCCATTATAAACCCTACAGTTTCAAAAAAAGAAAAATATTTTACATAGTTACTCTAATTTTAATTTTAAAAAGAAAAATATTTTACATAGTTACTTTAATATAGTTTAATATATCCAGACAATAAGCAACAGTCTAAAAAGTAAAAAGAATTTTAAAGAGTTAGACAATCAGTTTACCATCTTTGTAGTGGTACCTTTGTAGTCCATCTTTTTTATAAGATTTTTAACTTTACCATCTTCTCATAAGAATCCTAATTGAATAATATATTAATAAGAACTCTAAATTTGAAAAAGAAAAATATTTAACATAGTTACTTTAAATTTTAAAAATAATAAAAAGAAAAAAAAATAACTTTTCTTGATATATTAAACTAAACCGATAAAATGAGACATCTATTTTTATCATAGGAATCAAGTAAAATGAAATAAAAGAATTGAAAATATTGTTAAAGAAGTGAAATGAAATAAAAAGAATTTATAAAATTGTTAAAGAAATAAAATGGATTAAAATTATTTTTAAAATATGTAAAGAAGTACAATGTTAAAAGTGATGGAAAATATAAATTTTACCATAAAACATTTTTTACTAAAACTAAAATCTTTTTTTGAGAGAAAACGCTTGAAAGTGAAGGAAAAAGGTGGGATCCATATATTGTCAAAACTAATTCCAAATTTTCACGAAAAATTACCTAATTATATATTTTTTAACCCTATTTTCAATTATTTCTTTATCATTTAAAAAAAAAAAAGAAACTCCCCTTTTCTATGATTTCTATCACTTTTTCGGATACATTACTATGAGGTTTTTTCCCCTTTTTTTCATGTCTAAAATCATTTCATGATATCACCAATTATCAATTGCAAGTTATTGAAGAGATAGTTCTTCATCTTTTTCATGCATCTATAAATTTAGTCGAACAAGAATGTATTTTCAACTTCAAAATAGATTGTGAAAAAAAAATATTTCCAAAAAAGAAAAAAAAAAGGAGGGGGGGGGGGGGGGGGGGGCGAGTTTATAGTGGCTCCGATAAGGGCTTTAGGTCAAGATCCATGGGTGACGTTATTGTCAAAAGTGTTAAAAAAACTACGAAAGTTGTAACAGAGCAAAAGAGAAAGTGTAAAGGATTTCTTCATCTTTTCTTTTTTTTTTTTGCTTTTAGCGAATTAGATTGTTGACCTTTTCTTTTCGATTCTTTTGTTGTTCATCTTTTTCTGATAGATATTGGTTCAATTTTTTAATGTATCTAGTTGTCTTTGTTTCTTAAATTAATATATAATGCAGTCGTTTCAACATAATGATACATTACAATTTTATCAGGAGTTGTTAGTGGCTCAGCTCATGGCTTTGGGTCGAGGTTCATGGGTAACACCTTTGTTGAAAGTGAAAAAAAAAATACAAGAGTTGATCGATACAAAGCAAAGGAGAAAGTGTGGAAGGATTTCTTCATCATTTTTTTTCTTGCTTATAGCCGATTAAATGATTGACTTTTTTCGTTGTATTCACCAGATCTTTAAATGTATCTAGTTATTTTGATTCTTATATTAATATATAATTCGTTTGTTTTACCTTTATGATATATTACAATTTTATCATGTACAATATATCGTTTTCAAATATTAGTATTGATATATAACCTTAACTTATTTAAATACATATTAGCATGTACAATGTTCATAGTCATGTATTGGATACACAACTATTACAAAATTCGTTACATTATAATATGTTGATACATAAACACTAATATTTTATACAAAATCAATTTGTATTATATTCATAGTTATGTATATGACACATAACTTTGTTATGTATTAATTATGTATCAAATGTCCTGATGTATCACATATTGTTAAGTATATGCAACATTGTTTTATAAATAAATTAGTGTATATCATACTCATATTTTATTTTATTTTTTTATTTTTTTTTGGGGGGGGGGGAGGGGAGGGGAGGGTATATTATACATAACTATATAAAATTGTCGAATTTTTTTAATATGTTACGATTTAGGAGAGATTTGAGAGAAGAAAATTTAAAATTTAAATTGTTAGAAGCTATTATTTGGAGAGATTGACATCAATTTGATTTGCATGATTTGGGGAACTCACATTTAATTTTATACTTAATTTTCTTTTTAATATCAACAAACTAGTTGTATAATGTATCAACTGTGATGTATCCAAAAGAATGTGATATATCTGAATGACAACATTTTTAGGGAATTTCTGTATATTGAAAAATAGTAAGGGTAAGAATGTAATTATTCCATGGAATTCATAAAATTTTACTACTTTTATTCATGGTAATGACAATAATATCCTGATGGACCTAATTTGAGCAGCCATAGTAAACTTAAAATGACTTAATTATCCTCGAACCCAAATTTTATTTCCAAAAAGTACACAACAAAACGGAAACGTATGTTTGTTATTATTTTGCTTTTATAAAATATTTGCTTAGTTTCTCCTATTTATAATCAACAATCTATATAAATATTGCTAAGGAAAATAGCAACTCTAGATGCAACACCATAAACTCAATTATACCTAAATGTTTTTGCAGCAATGAATTTTTCCTATAAAATGTCAACTAACTCTAAAATAATATACTGAATATGATATACAAAGTCTCTTTTTATATACAATTTAAGTTCAAGAACCCCCAATGATCTGAGAAGAATACAACATCAACTTTTACTGGAAATATTCAGTGGAAAAGCTAATAGAAACAGAATCTGAAAGAGATAAGTGAAGTGAAATCAACAACATGCAATGGCCTATGAAGTTATTTCATCCCAGTGTTCGTGTCATCCGATGGCCAAATAACAGTCTCCATGAGTCGCTCACGCATCACTTCCACATTTTGATCAGATATTCGGTTGTATATCTCTTCGTGATCACATTTCTAGTGACAAAAATCGAAATAAGATCAACTGTTCCACATGCAACATGACTATATACTTTCACAACATTTTGAAGCAAAAAGAGAGCATATCGGTTCTTACTTTTATCCATTTCGCATACAGACTGAGCCGTGTTGCCATCACCTTTTCAGCGAGTTCTTGCTTCTCCTGTCAAGAATATGGTAAAAATGTGTCAACAATTTTTTCCCCCCTTCTCATTGTCCAATTGCTTATTGCAGAGCTCGGAGATGGTCCATCCAAAGATGCAATGTCTGAGATTGCATTAAATTATGACTCGTTATATACATAAATGGCGGTCAAGGTTTTATATAAGGCTTACCTTTGCAAGGTTACGAATGAAACGCTTTCCATCGCTAGGCTTATTTGCTGTAACATAACTGTTGAATAATAGATAGTCAGTAAACAAAGTGAGCAAGCTCAAACGAGTGACATCAGTACTTGCAGCAACTACTGCTTTCTTTAGCGGTTTAGCTGTACAATATCAACACTAAGGGATATAACTCTAGATTTGGGCATTCATGTTTGATAATATGAGAACCAGCACTAGTGTCAGCCTGATAATCTAAAACAGTGTTGTCAAAGGCGTGCTTAAAACGCGCTTAAGCCCTGAAGTGAGGCTCGAAACGTGTTGAGCATTTCGTCTCGCTTAATGTGTGCTTTAGTGATATCATCAGGGTTCTAAAACATACTTCACCTTGCCAATGAGCCTCTTCTGAAGCTGTGACACTAAACAATTGATATTTCACTTTATCGTAATCTTTTTTTCAATATCTTTGTTCATATATTTGTCAATTATGCTTATAATTATTAGTCTTGGACTTAACATTTATATCAACATATTTTTTCTCCCTTTGCGCCTTTTTTTCAATTAAGTTGCTTAAAGCCCTAGCATACCTTAGAACCTTTTTGCGCTTTTTGTTGATAACATTTATCTAAAGTCAATCAAATAATGTCACGATAAACCATAAGACACACTCTTATCCAGAAAAGATTAAAAAAGAAATTGAAAGAGAAGTATACATACTCATTGAACCAATGATATTGTGGAGGGTTCATTTCATTAAGCTGGTTCAGAACAGTCCTCACTGCTTTATATGTGAAGTAGTTGAGAATTTGCTGCAGAAAAAATGCAAATGTTTCAGATATTGTTAAGCAACAAAGTATGAGAGTAGAAATAAATTGGAACTTGGAAGGTATATTTCAAGTTCCTTATGCCAGAGAATACTTGAAATGCAACAAAATTTTTGGTAGTTGAATGAATATATCTTTTAAAAAAGTGAACAACCATTGGAGTGCTATAATGAATGATAGACGAGTGAAGGCTACTATTCGAGCAGATTGAATGTCCTTCACATTTCATGTTTTCAAAGATGGCAACACTATAAAGGTAGCTACTAGCATAATCACCAAAGTTGTTTTCATCATGACCTATCCCGATGCACTAATTGCTCTAGAGCGAGGAATTCAAATAGCAAGAAATTCAGAAAGAAATAGCTCTTAAGCTAACAATGGCATGTCTAAAACGAATAAACAAGTTGGGGTTTTGTCCTCACAAGGTTGATGCATGTGTAGCATGCCATTATAGAGGAAAGGTGTCAACAGAGTTTATCATGACATGGGAGTGCCACCTTCTCTATCAGATGAAACAATTGTCAAAATGCTGCATCCGCGTCTGGAAGTGCAGGGAAATACTACCATAATGACATAATGTGTTATGGTAACATTTGATCTAGATCATTGATACAATGAAAATATTGATAGCACAACAAATAAGTCAGACAGTTTATATTCACCACTAAAAACAGACTTGAAATCTCACAAGCAAGGAATTCAGATAGCCAATAAACATCTGCCCTCCTTTCTGAATGCTACATTGCTTTTTTCCCTTTCAAGAAAGAATGTAGTAGAGGAGCACAAGTAAAACTGTATTGTTTTGATATTCTTCCACCTAGCTTTTTTAGCCCTTGAAAAGTTGGAAGGAGAGGAACTATATATTACTCCCTCCCATTGGGACTATATTAAGCAACAAGTTCATTACAAATACTCCACCTAAAGGAAGTAAATGATAATTTTCTCACCACTATACTGCTCCTTTCCCGTCTTGAAACCAATAATGGTAGTATTAAGCTTCTAAATTTCCTAGCTACAAGTACAACCCATGTGTAGTCCCAACATCTATTTGGTGTTTGTTTCACCAAGAGGGTGGTGTAAAGACCTATGTTGCTCGGACTCTCCAAAAATCAACTACTTTTGAAGAGTCCTATACACGTGTTGACATTTTCAGAGAGTCCGACCAACATAGGTAAACGCAATATGTAGCCTTGAGGAGAGAGGGGAAACACATATAACTTCTGTTTGAATACTCTACCAAGCTTAATTGTTGAATTGTCGGACTATCTTATCTACTTAAGCTGTTAGAGAAAGCACATGTTTAGTTACTTAACTATATTATGTCTCAACATAAATTGCAGTAGGTTCTCAACAATTAGCGAACAATCAATGACATTCACAACAACAACGCACATGGTGTAATCCCATTAATGGTGTTTGCGGAGGATGGTGTATATGCAGTCTCACCCCCTTCACAAGGTAGAGAGGTTGTTTCCGATAGACCCTAAGCTCAAGTAACGCATATAAAAAGTGAAGTCATACTAACAACAATTCGTGACCAATCATACATGCAACAAATCACAAGAATGTAAACAAAATGTGCTAAACAACAAAGCCTCAATCTAAAAAAAATGAGTAAAAAATGTTGGAGCTTGCTTACTGTTTTAATGTCACTAAAACTTTCTTCATACTGTCCACCTAAATCATTAACAATCCTAAGGTTCTTCCTACCCTTTGTCTGTTTCTTCAAATTCTTGTAATTACCCTTAACACATTTTGCTGAAAACCTCAAATCTACAAAAGAAGTACTCAATTCCATTGTTCCCAATCTTGGCAATTGCTTCTGCTTCCTAACAAGTGAATCCCCAATACCCAAATTACAAGTAGGCAGAGCATCCAAACACAAACAAGGGCTAGAATGGGAATCCACCATAGGTGAACCCACAACAGAGAAAGCCCCCACCATTTTCCCCCACAACAACCAAGATTTAGAACAAAAAAATTCAAGAAATACCCAAATGAAAACAAGAGGAAAACTGAAATGGGTGTCCAAGAAAACTGAAGATTGACAAGTAAATTGCCCCTTATAGTTGAAATTTCAACAAGTTGGGTATTTTTATGAGGGGCAAAGTAATAGAAGGTAAGAAAAAAGTGGAAAAAAAACAATTCTTGAAAACGTTTATCAAGAATTGGGATATTTTTGAGGTGGAAAATGTTCCAACCACATAAGGTTTTTCAACACTAAAGATGAAGAGATTCAAAGAAAAGGTATCTGTAGCTTTCTTGATTTCCTACACACACCTGGACGGTTTGGTTCCAACCACTAGGCCGTTGGTAAACCAACGTGTTCAATTTGGTTATGTTTTTTTTTTTTTTTTTTTTGTATCTTTTAAAATACATGTTACTCGTGGGAAAAGTAGAAATCAAACTTTTTTTAAGAATTTCCACATTGAGAAATGATCGTAAATTTGATCTTTTTATATGAACTTAAGTAAAAAAAAATTTACGAGCTAGCTTGAGTTAGGTCTAACATCTATCTTTACTTAATATTTGAGTCAAGTTTATCTCAATTCTTTATTTACTAATGTTGGACTTTCATAGTATAGTGTTTCAAGTTGGCGTAACTAATAAAATAATTATGACTTGCAATTAAGATTGAGATTAAATAGCTAAATATATTTCTTTTGTATTTGTATATTTCGAGTCTCATATACGAATCTCTAATTTTGGGGGTTTCATATGCGTTTAGCAAATTTTGGGCTCATATACAAATCTCTAAAGGTTTGTATTTGTATATAGGGATTCGTATACAAATTTTTAAAGTAAATTTGTATTCATATATATAATCTCTTTTAAAAGCTTAAATTGCATAAATTATTAAATTACAGTGAGATATACAAATAAAAATTGACATAGCAATTAGAATTATAGCTATGAACAAATTGTAGATAAGCAAACTTAGTATTTTTATCATCAATTAGCTATGTATGAGATAAAATTTTCACATTGGGAAGAGATGTGAATGTAGTCTCATTATATAGATTTGGACAATTCTTCACTTACGAGTTAACTTTTGAAGTTGAATTAGGCCTAAACATTCATCCTTACAACTTTAATTAATGGAATAAGAGATCGATGATATTTTTTTACGGGATATTCTAAAATGATAGAATTAATGAGTACAAAAATACATAATAACTACAATATTATTGTAAATAGAGAAAATGCATAAATTTTCCTCAACTCACAGAGAAGTAGTTAAATGCTAAAAATATTCTGGAGACGTATCATACACCTGAATTATTAAAAAGTGAATTTATTTTAACCCTAACACACATATAACCAATCGCATGATGAGAGAGTGTTTCACACTCGGGCCATGTCATCATCATGTCACTGCCACATCAATAATTTGTTAAATTTCCAAAATATAAAATTTCTATCTCCCGATTGCTTCTTCTTCTCTATACACCATCAAACACACCATTAAAACACCACCATTAATGTAATCGTTATTATCAAATTCACTTCTCCACCATCAAAATCTTCCCACAACCCACTATCAAATTTTACTTTAATACTTTTGCTAAACATTTCCACAAACTTAGCTTCAAATTTCTATTCATAAGTAAAATGATCCAAAATTTTGAAGTTCCGGATGCCACACATAAATCTTCAATATTATCACTGATATCAATAAAAAATATATTACTTTTTTACAAGTGTCGTCAATGAATTCTCATATTTTGAGCTATCGACTCAAGGATGAACAATTAGAATTAGAACTCACTGTAGAAAATAAAATTCGCGTTGAGAAAACAATAATTAAGAACGGAAAATTGTAGCAACAATCAATTTTATTATTTCAAATGCGAGTGTTACAATCTCTATAATTCCTCTGAATTCGCCTTTTCAAATATAAATTCAAGGGCTTTAAAGCTTGTTCTTGAATCTATGATGAACTTGAACTTCAACTTTATCTTGATCTTGACTTTTATTTGAACTCAAGGGCTTCGAGCTTGTTCTTGAATTCGGTGGTCTTGATCTTGATCGTTCTTGACTTGAATGCTTGAATTCTTAAACTTGTAGCTTTGTAGAGAATTAAACGGCGTTTGTACCAGAGTTTCTCTAGCTTCTTGTTTAGAATTTTCTGTCTCTTTTCTGAATTATGAGGACCCCTATTTATAGTTTTAGAATAGAGGAGTTGCGATTAGAATAGGATTCCATTCAGCCAATCAGATTAAAGTGACATGGCATTTGGGCTTTATGGAGCGGGCTTGTCATCTTTGACACATGTCATGATTCTATTGGTTTTCTTATTTGACTTGGCATGCCACATCATCTGCACACGTGGCGCCAAGATGGGCTCTAGAATGAGATGAGATTGGGTTTAACAAATTGGGTTCATCCAATATAGCCCAAATCAATTAATTTAGACTTTAATTAAATCCATATTTATTGAACTTAAATATTTAACTCAATTATATCAATCCACAATATTTATTTGGATTAATATATTAATGAATTCAATATAATCCGAATCATTTTATAAATTTATATTTAATAAATTTTAAATGATTACAAATGCCCCCTGCTTCAAGTCTTGTCGAGATATTTTATCTTTTAGAGACTAGGCTTGAAGCATTAACTGATTACTAAATTCACCTTAGTTAAAAAATGAATTATAATTGAATTAACAATTGTAATCCTACTCAATTTCATATTCATATATATGTTTTATTGTCCAAGCCAAAAAGAAATTGTAATTGAACTAGGAGAAGGATTCTATCCCACCACATGACATCTATAAATAGATACACTGTCTCCATAATTTTATCTTCAATTACAGATTGTGAGCCTACGACGAAAAGGGCATACTCAAGGTAATTTTCCTTCTTTTTTATTTATTTTCGTCACTTTTTTTTACTGCTTGACATGTCTGTCGTAGAAAATTCATATCTCATTGTAGAAACATCGAAATCATGAACCGTTTGATTTTTCAGAAACTAGACTTTTAGATATCCAACATACCCGAAATTCAAAATTTAATACCTTCAGAATCTTTTTAGATGATTTTTTGAAGTTAGGTCTAGATTCTGTCATGCTAAAAATTCGTCACTTTTTTTTATAGCCTGACATGTTCATCGTAGAAAATTCATATCTCATTGTAGAAAAATCAAAATCATGAACCGTTTGATTTTTCAGAAACTAGACTTTTTGATCTCTAATATATCCAAAATTCAAAATTTAATACCTTCAGAATCATTCTAGATGATTTTTTGAAGTTAGCTCTAAATTCTGCCATGCTAAAAATTTTCAGATTTGTGTGACTTACTAAAAATCTCGTGTCTTGACGTTGGAACAGCGAAATCACAATCCACTTGGTGATTCCTAATCTAGACATAAAGGTCTACAACACATCCAAGATTCAAGATTTAATACCTTTCGAGTCTCAAACATCTTGACGGGTAACAATCTCTCCTTCACTTGTATTTCCCTTTTCTTTTCTTTTTTTGTAGATCAGCAAAAGGAATTTTATATTTTATGGAGGCTATATAATGGAAGGATTTATCACATAAAAATGTGCTTAACGTCCATGCCTTAACAAAATAAATAAATAAAACTCTCAAGGTGTTCCATGGCCCCGAATGCTTAACCAACTTGATGCTTTACTAGAATACCGTGTAATGCTCCCGCCTTGAAAATAACCTCAAGGTTTGTCCCGAATGCTTAACCAACTTGAAGCTTTTACTAGAATACCGTGTAACGCTCCCGCCTTGAAGATAACCTCAAGGTGTTACAAGGTCCTGAATGCTTAACCATGAAGCTTTACTAAAATACCGTGTAACGCTCCCGCCTTAAAGATAACCTCAAGGTGTTACAAGGTCCCGAATGCTTAACCAACTTGAAGTTTTAATAGGATACCATGTAACGCTCCCGCCTTGAAGATAACCTCAAGGTGTTACAAGGTCCTGAAGGTTTAACCATGAAGCTTTACTAAAATACCGTGTAACTCTCCCGCCTTGAAGATAACCTCAAGGTGTTACAAGGTCCCGAATGCTTAACCAACTTGAAGTTTTAATAGGATACCATGTAACGCTCCCGCCTTGAAGATAACCTCAAGGTGTTACAAGGTCCCGAATGCTTAACCATGAAGCTTTACTAAAATACTGTGTAATGCTCCCGCCTCGAAGATAACCTCAAGGTTTTACAAGGTCCCGAATGCTTAACCATGCTTTACTAAAATACCGTGTAACGCTCCCGCCTTGAAGATAACCTCAAGGTGTTACAAGGTCCCAAACGCTTGACCAACTTGAAGCTTTAATAGGATACCATGTAACACTCCCGCCTTGAAGATAACCTCAAGGTGTTACAGGTCCTGAATGTTTGACCATGAAGCTTTACTAGAATACCGTGTACTAAAATACCGTGTAACGCTCCCGCCTTGAAGATAACCTCAAGGTGTTACAATGTCCCGAATGCTTTAACCAACTTGAAGTTTTAATAGGATACCATGTAACGCTCCCGCCTTGAAGATAACCTCAAGGTGTTACAAGGTCCTGAATGTTTGACCAACTTGAGACAGGATAAACCCGTGAAAAGACCAGTTTAAGGTGCAAAAGGACAAATATTGTCCACCTTAAGACATGGAAATTTAAAGATCCTTTTAAAGATAAATCCGTCGAAACTCTATCTTAAGGTGCAAAGGGACAAGTTTGTCCACCTTAAGGTATAGAAATTTAAAGATTCGTTGAAGGATAAGCTCGCAACAAAGCTAGATTAAGGTGCAAACGGACAAATATCGTCCACCTTAAGGCATAAAAAATTTAAAGATCCTTTTAAATATACACTAGTGAAAAACTCAACTTAAGGTGCAAAGGGACAAGTTTGTCCACCTTAAGGCATGAAAAATTTAAAGATCCTTTTAAATATACACCAGTGAAAAAGTCAACTTAGCGTGCAACGGGACAAGTTTGTCCACCCTGAAACATAGAAATTCAATGATCTATTGAGGGATAATCCGCAACAAATCTAGCTTAAGGTGCAAAGGGACAAATCTCATGCACCTTTAGGCATGGAATTCAATTACATACGCATTTGGAGACTTCTACTTATATACTTGAAGTCTTACCTTCATACTTAGAGTATTTGAATACTTCAACCTGTATACTTAGAGAATTTGGATACTTCAAATAATAAACTCGAAGAATATAAAGACTCCAATTTTCATACTTGATCTAATTTAAAGACTTCCACCATACTAATAAGAGATTCATATTTTGTAAGGGTTTGCCCCTTTCATAGACCCATCAATACTTCGTGCAAGTCTTAAGTTTGATGAGACAAAAGATAAAAATAAAATATATATCGCTTTGACTTTCATGCAATAGATCAAGTGCGAACATTTTTTTTGACACTCATGCAACTGAACTTAGAATATGGTTCTAAGCGCCTATGTACCTCAATAAAGAGGATCAAGTCACAACGTAGTTCTGGGGATTTGAGTGATTATTCTTTTTTTTAGTTGTGCCATACACAGTTTATACTCTTGCGGGCCAGGAGTGACATGCAGTTTAGGCTCGTACCTTAAGGAGCATCATCTTCCTTCAAGGATAGTGTCTCTTTAGAAATTTGGCATTAATAGGACTGATCCTTAAGCCATCAGCATCAACAAGCTTGTAAGCACCATTTGAATATGCTTCTTGTACGACATATGGTCCATCCCACTTTGAGGTAAATTTGCCCCCAGACTTGTGCGAAGTAACGATTGGTCTTCTTACCGCGTGAAGTTGATCTCCAACTTGAAAGCACCTCAAGCGAACCTTCTTATTAAAAGCACGAGATAGACGAGCTTGATAACATTCAAGGTTTTGTTGGGCTTCTAACCTCTTTTCCATCAAGTGTTTCTAACTCAGCAAGACGCAATCGAGCATTTTCTTTCTCAGTGAGACCTTATTGAATAGCAAGTCTTAAGGAGGGTATTTGATGCTCGAGTGGCAGGACTGCTTCAACTCTTAAAGCAAGTGAATATGGTGTTGCTTGAGTTGGTGTGCGATATGTTGTCCTATATGCCCACAAAGCTTCTTCCATTCTTTCATGCCAATCCCGTTTGGATTTGGAGACAACTTTCTTGAGCAGGTTGCATAGAGTCTTATTGAATGCTTCAGCAAGACCATTAGCAGCAGCATGGTACATAGAAGATTTATGCTGCTTAAAGTCAAAAAGATCACAAATCTTGTTCATTAGCTTGTTATCAAATGGTTTGCCATTGTCTGTTATTATATATCGAGGGATGCCAAAGCGATACATAATATTTACTCGGATAAAATTTGCAACATTCTCTTTGAAGACTTTGGTAATAGTCCTACAATATCCAGTCCCCAAGCGTCAAATGGCCAAGATGCGATGGTTGGGTGCAATACTTCGGGTGGCTGATGAATGAAATTCGCATGAAATTGACAAGCATCACATTTTCTAGCATAATATAAGCAATCTTTCACCATGGTTGGCCAGTAATACCCCATCCTCTTTATGTGAAAATGAAGTTTTGGTCCAGATTGATGTGATCCACATACTCCTAAGTATGCTTCTTGCAGAGCTTGAATCGCTTCTTCCTCTCCCAAACATCGTAATAACATACCCTCAAATGATCTTCTATATGATGTATCCTTGTAGTAAAGGAAACGAGGTGCACGACGACGTATATTAGTTCTTCTTCTTGGATTTTCTGGAAGTATCCCATAACATAGGTAGTCAATGATGGGTTGTCTCCAATCTTCCTTCGCAGCTTCAACAATGGCGACGATATGATCAAGCTTATTTTCGATATATTCTTCCTCATTTGACGGTGGTACTATCCATTTTTGACAGACAGTTACTTGCGTTTGATCAGGAAGGGTTAGCGTTGAAGCTAAAGTAGCCAATGCATCAGCTTTCTTATTCTCTGTTCGACGCACATGTTGAAGGGTTACATCTCGAAGCCATCTTATCAACTTTTGAGCATAATCATGATAAGGTCGCAATTCAGGCTTTTTTACCTCATAACTTCCTAAGAGTTGATTAATCACCAATTGAGAGTCACCAAAGACCTCTAAATGTAATTGTTTCATGTCAACGGCCATTTCAAGTCCAAGTATCAGTGCTTGATATTCAGCGACATTATTGGAGCAACATTGTTTTAGAGTAAAAGAGAATGGTAGAATCTCTTCTTGTGAAGTGATGAACACCACACCAGCACCAGCTCCGCCGCGATGTGCAGCCCCGTCAAAGTACATTTTCCAAGGAGGTTGAACTTCAATTAACATTGCATCTTCATCAGGAAACTCATCAGTTAACTCCCAATCATTTGGTATAGGATGGTCTGCTAAGAAATCCGCTAGTGCTTGTCCCTTCACGGATTTTTGAGGGATGTACACAATCTCAAATTGTTGGAATTGGAGGTACCATCTTGCTAGTCGGTCACTAAGGACAGGTTTTGACATAACAAACTTGATGGGATTTGCTCTAGAAATAAGGCGGACAACATGAGCTTGAAAATAATGCTTCATCTTTTGAATTGAGAAGACCAGTGCCAAGCATAACTTTTTAATTGGCGAATAATTTAGCTCATTTGGTGTCATCGTTCTACTTAAGTAATAAAGAGCATTTTCTTTGCCTTCACTATTCTCTTGAGCTAACAGGGCTCCTACAGACCTTTCTTGTGCTGCAATGTAGAGTATCAATGGTTTTTCAGGTATAGGGGCTGTCAAAATCGGAGGTTTCGCTAGATACGATTTGATACTTTTAAAGGCTTCGCTACATGTTTGGTCCCAATTAAAAGGAGCACCTTTCTTCATAAGATGACTGAATGGTTGACATCTCCCCGCTAGATTTGAAATGAACCTTCTCAAGTAGGCTAACTTTCCTTGGAGACTTTTTAACTCATGAATATCTCGAGGTTCAGGCATCTTTGATATTGCATCGACTTTGGCTTGATCAATTTCAATTCCTCGATGTCTCACAATAAAGCCAAGGAACTTGCCGGAAATAACTCCGAAGGCACATTTCAATGGATTCATCCTTAGTTGATATCTTCTGAGTAACTCAAACACCATCCTTAAGTCTTTCAAATGATCACCCATCTTTCTCGACTTTACTACCAAATCATCAACATAACATTCAACATTTTTATGGATCAAGTCGTCAAAGATATTTTGCATAGCCCTTTGATATGTGGCGCCATCATTCTTTAAACCAAATGGCATCACTTTGTAACAATAAATACCTTTTGGCGTGCGAAATGCAGTGAGTTCTTCATCTTTTGGTGACATGCGGATTTGATTATATCCAGAAGAACCATCCATGAACAATATTGCCTTCTAACCAGTGGTGGCATCAATCATCAACTCTGGAATGGGAAGAGGAAACTCATCTTTAGGGCATGCATTATTGAGATCTCTAAAGTCAACGCAAACTCGAATTTGACCATTCTTCTTCCTCACAGGAACAATACTTGAAATCCATGTAGGATATTTGACCTCACGAATAAAGCCTGCCTCAATGAGTTTGTTAACTTCATTTTCTATCAACGGAATCAAGTCTGGTCTAAAACGTCTTTGAGCTTTTTTAACTGGACGAGAACCATTTTTGACTGCTAATTGGTGGACCGCTACTCTAGGATTTAATCCAAGCATTTCTTTGTAACTCCAAGCGGATACATCTCTATACTCTTTGAGTATATTCATGTAAGCGACTTCTTCATCAATTTCTAGAAACACACTCAAGTAAGTTGGCTTCGGATCTTCATTAGTGCCAAGGTTAACTTCCTTCAAAGGATGTATTGTGATCTTTACTCCTTCTTCAAGTTCTGGTGGAGCATCTTTAGCATCTTCCTCTTCCACAGGATCATTGTCATTGACTGATATATGACAACACGAGACAATATCTTCTATCTCTTCTTCAATCTTCTTTTGAGGCAAAGAATCATACTCATTTTGGATTGTAACATGATTTAAGGAACCTACACTTTCTTCATCTTCCTCGGGCTCTTTGGTGTAAACCACAGTATGAACCTTTGCCTTGAGTTCCTCCTTACAGGAAACCATAAGTTCCACTCGTCGCGTCATCCTAGAAGAAATCAAACTTCTGAAATCCTTTCGAATCAAATGTGAAGTAGGCTTTGTAACTTTCAAATAACTTCTCAGGTTCTTGTTATTCGTCTTCAGAGGACCTAACCTCTCAAACACAGAAATTCTTGTTGTTGCTTCACCAAGTTGATCAAAGACAGAAGGACTTTTATTGGGAGCAGTGACGTCATCTTCAAAAGTTATATGATTATTACTGGCCCTTTTTATGGAAATGCGAATTGGCGGCGGTTGGCTATAACCTAGGCCTTCACGCGCTTTCCTAGTTGTATCTTCTGATGGGAGTTTCCCTAGCGCTGATGGCTCACTAGGGTTGTATCCTATATTCACAAATAACTTGTAGGCATTGGGATCAAAACCTTCTCTTGTGCGCTTTGTAGGGAGAGCCATATCTAGCACTTGATCTTGAGCGACCGAATTCTCTGGCAACTTTGAAGACAAGTTTATTGCATCAATCTGTCTGATAGGAAGAGCTAGCCCTCTTAATGCATTTTCTTCAAGGTTAGATGGTTGATCTTGTTCTTTCTTCGCTTTTAGAACATAGCAAATCCTAGAAGTCTGCTTTTTCTTTGAAGACAGGATCTTCCCTTCATTAAGAATGGGACAAGAGTCTTTGGTGTCAATTTTCACCTTTTCGATAGCTACATCAATTCTTTTGCTTATGATATTATCAATCTTGATTGATTTGACGTCATTGGATTTGACCCCTTTAACAACATAACTTCTCATATCGAATTTCGCATCCGCAAAGTGTGTCTCCACTTCGGTGAAAGGATTATCATCTGCAACTATCTTTCTTTCAATTCCACCTTTTTTCAAACATTGATAGTAAGAAGATGAGACAATTCTATTCTCATGTACCCAAGGCCTACCAAGTAATATATTGTATGATGTCTTTGCGTCAATCACATGCATCCATGCGCTTGATCGCAAGTCTCCCATGTGGATCTCTAATTTAATAGAGCCTATGGACCTCTGCCCGCCTTGATTAAATCCTTGTATCAACAGACGACTTTCACTGAGTTCCCCAGTCGTGATGCCAAGTTCCTTCAATGTGTGGATAGGCAAAATGTTGACTCCAGATCCTTCATCTATTAAGATTCTATTTATTTTCTTCTCTAGCACATGGCCCACCATATACAAAGGACGATTGTGTAGTGCTTCACCAAATAGAAGATCGTTATCTGTAAATGTGATTTTAGTATCACAGACATGTGCTTCTTGGAAAGAAAGTTCAATAGATTTTTCAGAAGATGAAAGAGATATCATTTCTGAGATTTCCCTTGTTTTTTTTTCTTCTTCCCCAGGAGACACTTTTGGTGAGGATTCACTCGTTGTTCCTTTTTTTACAGTAGGAGGCACCTTCATTGTTTTTCCTTTATCCACATTGAAACATGATGCCTCGACATTGCCTTGAGTAGACTTTGTGTCGAACGAGCTTGGCAAGAATTCCTCTAGAGTCACAAGACGTCGAGGTTTTTGGTAGTGATGCACTTCAACCTTTTCCCTTTTGGGGCGCTTGATTGATTTTTTCTTCTCTAATTTCTTCACCATTTTTCCTCTAACCGGTTGCTCGGATATTTCTTTTCGTAAGCTTGACTTGTTGCGTCTTCGCCTAGTTACAAAAATCCAACCCTCATCACCATCTATGTCAACGTCCTGGTCTACTGGCTCTTCTTTATGGTTTTCAGATATATATATTTGGACCGGATCCAGTGACCTAAACGTGATAGAGGTATGGTTAGAACTAGCCTTCTCATCATCAAGGATAATTTTATTTTCGTTAGCCAATCACATCACTCTATCCTTAAAGACAAAACATTTTTCAAGAGGATGACTCACAAGTCTATGATACTTGCAATAATTTGGGTCATCAGTTTTTCCAGCTTCATTGGGTCGCTTCATCTCTTGCAAGTCAATGAGCTTTAACTCAAGCAATTCATCAAAAATTTCAGAAACGTCAGAATCCAAGAAGGGATACTTTTTTCCTTGCATCTCCCTTAGCATCGACTTTTGATTTGAACGTGCTTGGAAAGTTGTTCTCACATTTTGTTTTACGCCCTCATTCGTGGTGAACTTTGCGGGTGACACATTTACACTCATGGATTCTTTATTGCCATTTCTGGGCAGAAACTTGCTCCATCTTTTGGGTTCCTGCTTGTCCCTTCCTTTGCGAGGATCATGGACAATAGTCATATCTTTTCCGGCAGATGTCATGCTCAACTCCATATCATGAGCGCGAGTAGCTAAATCCTCGAAAGATTTTGGTTTTATTCCTTGCAAGATGTAAAGAAGCTCCTAGTGCATTCCTTGAATACACATTTCGATTGCAGAAGCTTCACTAAGCCTGTCCTTTCAATTTAGGCTCGCGTTCCTCCATCGATTTATGAAATCTATGACCGGTTCATCCTTCCTTTGGCGAGTACTCGTGAGTTCTACCATGCTCACTGTGCGCCTTGTGGCATAGAAGCGATTGAGAAACTCATGTTCTAGTTGCTCCCAACTATCAATAGAGTTAGGTTCAAGATCCGTGTACCAATCAAAGACATTTCCTTTTAGAGAGCGGACAAACTGTTTGACAAGATAGTCTCTATATGTTCCAGCATTATTACATGTCTCCACGAAGTGCGCGACATGTTGTTTCGGATTTCCTTTTCCTTCAAATTGTTGAAATTTGGGAGGTTGATAACCAGCAGGCATTTTAAAGTTATCAATCCTAGCAGTGTATGGCTTAGCATACATATGAGAAGACTTGGTGGAGACTTCATACTTATCTTTGATAGTTCCTTCAATAAACTCCTTCAAGCGATCGAGTGGGATCATTCCTTCAGAAGAAACTGGCATCTCTTTAACAAACGGGGCTTTCATAGCAGAATCTTCGATTTCTTGAACTTCAATGCCCTTTCCAGGTGCATGGCTCACATCTCCATCTAAAAGTCCTTCTATCTGTCTATCAACTTGTCAATTCGAGATTCTTGGTGTTGTACATGCTTCGTTAAACCTTCAACCAACTTCGTCAGATTTGCGAGTTGTTCCTCGGGAAAGGAAGCAGCAGTCACCATCGTTTGCATGATCATCAGAGATGCAAGAGAGTAACATGGATTGTCGCGTAAGTTAATTTTCAGTGGACTCACATTACGCAATATACGTGGAGATGATTCACAAGTTGAATCACAGTTCTCCCTTGTGGTAGAGTTCTTGGAACCAGATTGCTCAAGTAGAGCCAATGTCTTCTTGATCATTTCAGCAACACTACTTCCTCCTTCTAGAGAATTTGTGGAGGAACTTGCTCCTTTTGGAGTCGAAGACCCAAAAATAGGAGTTGACGCACACGACATTGAAGCGTTTGTTGTCCTAGTGTAGCAGCCTTGCTTCTCGTAACAACTACAAAACTTCCAAAGGTAACACCAAGGATGTCTTCAACTTCAGTAGAGAACTTGGAGCTAGTGACCTTAGAGGCGGTTGATCGAGAGTTGTTGTTCATGGAAGTCATCTTGATATTCTTTGACGTTTGAAAAGTTGATATGAGAGGTAGAGATTGTCCCACTGGGCGTGCCAGAATTTGTAGACAATAAAATTCGCGTCGAGAAAACAATAATTAAGAGTGGAAAATTATAGCAACAATCAATTTTATTATTTCAAATGTGAGTGTTACAATCTCTATAATTCCTCTGAATTCGCCTTTTCAAATATAAATTCAAGGGCTTTAAAGTTTGTTCTTGAATCTACGATGAACTTGAACTTGAACTTTATCTTGATCTTGACTTTTATTTGAACTCAAGGGCTTCGAGCTTGTTCTTGAATTCGGTGGTCTTGATCTTGATCGTTCTTGAACTTGAATGCTTGAATTCTTAAACTTGTAGCTTTGTAGAGAATTAAATGGCGTTTGTACCAGAGTTTCTCTAGCTTCTTGTTTAGAATTTTCTGTCTCTTTTCTGAATTATGAGGACCCCTATTTATAGTTTTAGGATAGAGGAGTTGCGATTAGAATAGGATTCCATTCAGCCAATCAGATTAAAGTGACATGGCATTTGGGCTTTATGGAGCGGGCTTGTCATCTTTGACACATGTCATGATTCTATTGGTTTTCTTAATTGACTTGGCATGCCACATCATCTGCACACGTGGCGCCAAGATGGGCTCTAGAATGAGATGAGATTGGGTTTAACAAATTGGGTTCATCCAATGTAGCCCAAATCAATTAATTTAGACTTTAATTAAATCCATATTTATTGGACTTAATATTTAACTCAATTATATCAATCCACAATATTTATTTGGATTAATATATTAATGAATTCAATATAATCCGAATCATTTTATAAATTTATATTTAATAAATTTTAAATGATTACACTCACCATAAGTATACATTTTAAATAGTTAAAGCAAAATTTTAGTAGGTGTTCGGACATGATCTCAAATAACACTGATTTGAAGTTGAAATGTTGTTTGGAGATACAATTTGGCCTAAAAAAATATATACTTTTCTCATAAACATGAAAAATTTGCAGTGAAAATTATCAAAACTTTTCAAATTCTTATTATCTTTAAAAATAAATCATAGTTCATAAATATACTCTCTTCGTTCCTTTTTAGTTGTCATAATTTTCTTTTTTAGATGATATGAATTTCGATTAGCTTCTTAAGATATATTTTTCATCATATTGATATGAAAAAAATATAATTTATAATATTTTTTGTATAATTTTTAAATATCTAAAATTTTATTTAAAAATATCTAATTATTCTAATCTAATTTAATTTTATTAATTAATCAAATTGACTTTCAAACAACACAACATAATAACTTGAAAAAACGAATTAAATAAATCAAAATATAAGATGTCTCACTGGTACATAACATATGCATCCGTATTTCTTTTATAATATAAATAAGGGCAACTTTCACATATAGCAAACAAAAAAATCATATTTGTATAATATAGCAAACTTTGCATAATTGCGCTCCATAGCAAACATAAAAACTGAATAATTCGCTATACATATAAAAGTGTATAATTCGCTGGCCTAAATTGTATAATTCGTTGGCCTATTTCGCTGCAATTGTATAATTAGCTTTGCATACAGTTGAATCGAATTAAAATGTATGTATATTGCATAATTATAAGTGTATAGCAAGAAGATATATGTTTTTCTCGCTTTATACAAAAACAGAAACACAATATATACACTTCTGTTGTATAAAGCTAGAAAAAATTGTATTTCACTGCAATTGTATAATTCTCAATTGTATAATTCTTTGGCCTTTTTCTCTGCAATATTTGAAGTAAAATGTTTGTAAATTATATAATTAAGTGTATAACACGAAGATGTACATTTTTGCATGTGTATATAATTTTCTCTCGCTTTATACAAAACAGAAACAGAAATTATACACTTCTGTGTATAAAGCGAGAGAGGCGAGAATGGGAGAGTGGCGAGCGAGACTTTTGGGAGAGAGACGCCTGGCAAATTTTTGCCAACGTTTGCTATGGAGCACAATTAAATCAAACCCTAGCTATTCCATTTAATTTAGGTTATTAGTTTGCTATTTTATACAATTTTCCCAATAAATAAACTTATAATTACAAACTTTTTCTTTTTCTTTTTATAAAAGAAATACGATTTGCAATTACCGCCCATTATAAACTTTGCATATTAATATTCCATCCCAATAATTTGTATTAATTTGAGTCTACAAATAAAAATATTAAACATAAGATGACAATCGAGCGGTATGAAACGGATTATGCTTAGCTTATAAAATTTTTAATTTAATCTGTTATACCTCTCTTAATAACTTTTTTTTTTATTTTCAAGCCGCCAATCACATAATTATTTAAATATTTTTTTTCTAGTTAAGTTTGATATTAAAAATAAATTTATTTTCATAAAATTGTATTAATCTTTAATAGATTATGACTTAAAAATTTATTTTGTGTTAATTGAAAAATATATAAGAAATTGCGTTTTTTTTTATATTGTCATTTTCATTTAATATTTTAAATAGTTTAGTTATTTTAAAGAAATTATCTTAACAAATAATGACTTATCAGTCGTATAAAAAATTAAAACTAAATTTAAACTCACGTAAAATTTTAAAAATCCTACTTCAATCCAGTCCATCTCCCACATGCTGAGCACAACCTTAAACCCGCCGCGCCCTATTTTCATCGCGAAATAAATGATATTGGACTTTTTCTTCTCAATAGGTAAAAATTAAAACGACATTGTTTAGAGCTTACTACATAAGTTTGAACCGGGTTACCCCATTTAGCTACATTCGCGAGAGGAAAATCCCAATTTAAGAACCCTACACTTCCCCCCAAAACCCCAATAGACACAGAAAGAGCACTTCACAGATCCATCGGACGCTGAATCAAGATGTATTACAGAGGGTAAGCACCTAATTCTTCTTGTAATGTTCCGTTTTTTTGTTGGGTATCTGTAATTTTGATGGAATTTCTCTTTAAGGTTGTATTTTTTTGTGATTTTTGATTGTTTTCTGTAAGTGGGTTGGGAAGTGTAGGATTCACTCTTGATGCATTCTAGTAAATGAAGGGCAACCATGAGATACCCACTTTGAAATTTCCCTTCTTTTTTTGGTTTTGTTTGTGAATTTACGTTAACATAGTTGGCTAAAATGAAATTGAACGCTTACCCACCAAAAAAAGAGATACTTTTTGATGCTTTTGGTTGTAAAAGAGAAGCTTATATATGCTTTTTGTATGTATACACCTTTAGAGGTGGATAGAGTGGTAACTGATTGATACATGTAGTATGATAGTGGGTGAAGGGTTTGGGTTTTTAAGTGAAGGGAAATCAATTTTATCTTGTGATGCTTGTTTGACTTTTTTTTTTGGTCTATCTGCTATGTTGATTGGTCTATCTTTTTTATTTTTTAAAAATGGATAGGATAATGCCTGTTTTTATTGATTTTGAGTTGGATACTGACAAAAGGGTTGCTTTCATTTTGATTTGATGAAGAAACTACATGGACAGTGGTGATGCCCGTGAAATGGGCTTCAAAAGGCAACGCATAATGGATCAAGGTTCCTCTTATTATGCTACTCCTCCAGGGTCAAGTTATATGTACAATCCTCCTCCTCCTCCACCTCCACCGTCATACTCTTACCATGGACAGCCTCCACCATTCCCTGTTGTTCGACTCCGTGGCCTCCCATTTGATTGCTCAGAGACTGAGATTGCTGATTTCTTGCATGGTTTGGACGTAGTTGATGTGCTTCTTGTCCACAAAGGTGGAAGATTTACAGGGGAAGCATACTGTGTTTTGGGGTACCCTCTTCAAGTTGATTTTGCTCTTCAGAGAAACAGGCAGAATATTGGAAGAAGATATGTTGAGGTTTTCAGAAGCAAGAAGGATGAATACTATAAGGCTATAGCCAATGAAGTTTATGATTCTCGCGGTGGTTCAGTTCCGAGGGCTAGATCTATTGATGAAAGCAAAGACCCTGCAGAACACACTGGCGTATTATGGCTGAGGGGATTGCCATTCTCAGCTACCAAGGAAGATATTATTGATTTCTTTAAAGATTTTGAACTTGAAGAAAAATCAATCCATATAACAGCTACTTTTGAGGGTAGACCTACAGGGGAAGCATTTGTTGAATTTGCTAGTGCAGATGATTCAAGAGCTGCAATGGCGAAGGACAGGATGACAATAGGGAATCGCTACATAGAGCTTTTCGCTTCATCGTCTGAGGAGTTGGAGGAAGCAGTTTCAAGGGGCAGGTGAGTACTCAATTGTGCATTTTAGATTAGAATTTAATATGCTTTATCCTCTCCATCTGGTAATGTCATGTCTATTACCATAATCACTGGTTTAGTTGCGGGATTTCTCTTCCTTGCCCCCCCCCCCCCCCCACCCAAATACTGGTAGGAAAAGTAGAGCAAGAGTCATTGTTCTACCATGTAGTGTAATGCAGATCAAAACCTCCACATCCATTTGCTTTATTTTTACTGTACCAATTATAGTTTCACTACCACAAGATGAAATGGTAATCAAAATGTTACACTTGTTGACAGGTGTTTCCTTAAACTTTGTTGGATGTCAAGAATGTTGTCAGTTGCATGTTTTTTGAAAAATTCACAGTTAAGTAGGCCAATAGGAAAAATAAATTGTACGTCTTTGTTTGAATGGAAGTGAAGTTAAACAAAAGACATTATCTTCCTTAAAAATTTCTGCAAGTTTTGTAGTACCTATTTTTAAAGAAAGACTTTTTTGGTGGAAAGTGGAGCATGTCTTCTAGAATTTTCTAACTTCCTATAAAGGAAAAACAATTACATGGAAGTTAGATGATTGGTATTTCCCTATGAAATGGTGCCAAATTCAATATTTTTAATTGTTTTAGTTGGAACATAGTGGATTGAGAAATGCATGAGGATGCTTGAAGAGTACATCTGCATCACTCCATTTTATACGGCACTCTTTCCATTTTGGTTCAGTTAAATTTTTTTGGCAACTTTCTCATTATATAGTAAAAAGGGAAGAACGAAAGAACAGCAAAAATAAAGAAAAAGAAAGCCTGATTGTCTCCTTTCTATTGACCTACTTTTACAAACTCTTCATTTTAGCGTTCACATTTTTTGCCTAATGACACTTCTTATATGGATGACTTGTGATGTTGAAGAACACAAGATTCTCATGGTACATTCAGTAGGTTTGGTAAATTTTTTTAGCTTATATGTTGAATTCTTTCTTCATTTTTTTAGATCCAGGAAAACACTGCCATATAAGATGAACTGGGGGAATACATTTTGTGCTTTTATAATTGGAGTACCCTTTTTCCTTCACTTGTCACTTCACCTAGTCAGTTGCTCTGGTTTACAATAAGGAAAGATAAATACTCTTCACCATGAGTGAATTGTCTAGTAGTTCTCATAATTATTAGTTTTCCTGGATGTCAACCCGTACATTTATTCTTCTTAGATAATGGAGTATCAGCTGTCACATGATTCGAAATTCGGTGGATAATGAGTCCATCCTATCCTTGTCCACTTAAATACCTGTATTTTGTTTGTTGAGCGTTCAAACTTGTGACATGCGCCATAGTACACATCACACACTGCCTTCCTACTACTTGAACAAATCCTTGGGGACTCTGCCTTTTCTTTTCTATTAGTGCAACTCTCTAAAATTTTAAAAATGTTCTTGATAGCTGGAATGGGTATATGTGAAGAAGACATCTCTGAAGTTTGTGTCTTGATGGAGGACTAAGTAAATGAGACTAATAAGTTTAAGCATTGGGTCAATGGCATTCTCAACCAGTCACAACCAACAGTCAACACTAGGACAGTCAAGTAACCGATTGCAGTTACCAGTAGACTTAATGTTGAGCTTAAATTTCTTGTAGTTGGTGCCAACTTTTGTATCTCTCTGTTGATTAATGTCCCTTTGTATCTAGTGTTACATTTTACAGAGACTATCAATATAGTAGAGTGCTATAATAAACAAATTGCTAATATTATAACTAATTTAAACTTTTCATATCCAGAATTCTAATATTAATTCAGCTCCTCAAATTGAGATTCAAAGAATATGTTGCTTTTTGTTTGGATCATTTTTGCATTGTTATTCGGAAGGCACACTCTTTGAAGTGCAACATTCTCCACTCATGAAGTGTTAACCCCTTATTTTGCATGGCTTCATTGCTTTTAGCATGAAATGATAACGCTATTAACAGTGTTCTCAAGGGCACAATTTTTTGTAGAATCAATACAAGGACTCCAAACCCAAGTGCATAAGGCGTTACTTTTCTTGATATCAGTGTTATGCATCATAAGTATTCTATTGCAGTGTTACTAGCATCAAGCAATAAATTGAGTGGCAAGCCCTCTAGTTCTCTTCTACTATTTCTTGCATTTGCTGGGATGAACAAAAGAAGAGTCTCTTGACATTAGCAGTTAAAGAGACTTTGCTTCATTGGCCCTGCTGTATCGAATTAACTTTTTCATTGTTCCCATGTTTTATTCACTAACAAGCACTAAGGAAGTACAACACAAGTTACTCATGTTATAGCTCCAAGGAGCATAACTAAAAGGACCTCTCATATTTATCTTTTCCTTTGATATCTTGTACTTTAACCAAAAATTCAGAATGTTAAACAAGAAGAATTTGTATAGTCAAGTGTTTTTTTTTGTCCTTTAAAGCATCTTCCTTTTCTGTCTTTCCTCAACGTCGAAGTTATACACTACACTCTATAAGGTAGCTGCACAAAACTTATTTACTTTCTTGTTGATGGAAATTATATCCCAAACAGGAGACTCTACTGATCATAAATTGACCCATTTTACTGAACAGTGAAACAAAAATTGTCCATACTTCTCGGCTCCAATGATGAAATAGGTGTTCAGTTGTTGATTTTTTTTTGGGTAGGGGGTAAACTGCCCTCGAACCCTTAGGTTCCTATGTGTGTGTTCCCTCTTTCTCCTTTTGGTGACTCCATCGCCCAGCCTTACGGATGCACTAGCAGAGCTCTCATCCCTAGAACATTTTTTTTTTGAAATAGATGACTTTGTATTCACACAAAAGAGCTCATCAAGGAATTGATGAGGAGGGATTCGCAAACCCCCAGGGGTTGCCGTCATTCTCGAATCCAAAAACAATTCAAAAAATTTACAGTTGGCCTATAAACTCCTCTAAACTATCTACTTCCCCCACTAAATCTTGCTTACACCAAAAAAATAGAAGGCTAAGACATCTCATCTTGATCATCTGGGAACTACTAGTCCTCCCTTCAAAGCACCTTTCGTTCCTTTCTTTCCATAGTGACCACCAAATGCAAGCAGGTACATATTTCCACCAATCTTCCTTTGATCCTCTTTTCCCAATTCCTTGCCATTGTGTTAGTACCTCAAAAGGGGTTTTGGGCATTGACCAATTGACCCTGTAGCATACAAATGAACATGTTCCACAGATCTGTAGCTATCCTGCAATGCAAAAATAAGTGGCCATTTACTTCAGCCTCTTCTTCACACATATAGCACCTCGAGCAGATCTGTATACCTCCTCTTTGTAGTACTTTTGGGTTAGACAAGCTCTTCTAATTACCAACCAAGTGAAGCAAGCAACTTTTAAAGGAATCTTAATCTTCCATATTAATTTCTAGGGCCAAACTCTCACCCCTAGAACATCTCTCTCTTGTCAGTGATTCATTCAATCTTCAACAACCTAGATACCTAAATTTTATTATTTATTGGTAGTCCTATGTCACTACAACATTGCTTTGTTTTAGAGGATTTAGGTTGATGTACACACCTTGTGAATGCAAAGAATTGATTGTTGAGTGGTGAATGATTGACCCATTTTAACTCTCTCAAGTTCAGCCCAACCCACTCATTTGACGCCTGTGGTCTGTCGGAGCCCTTTAATCCTTTGCTAAACTTCTAAACCTTTTGGACAGTAATCATTTTTTATGTAATCCGAGGTTCTTTTCCTCCAATGCCCCTTCTGACACTCCTCTCTAATCCCCTTCCTTTTCTAATTGATCCATTGTTTACTTTTAACGACCCAACCAAATAATGTTTTGGTTTATCCATTCCCTCCATCTTGCCTAAAGAAATTGCTCTTTATTTGTCATATGTTTCGCACATTAGAAGGAATGGGAGAACAAACACAAAATTTGGTAACATGAGAGTTCATCTCTACAAATAGTTCATTATGTTGTTTGTTTGAGGTGAGTCTCCTAAGTTTAGGTTAAAGATTAGGGGTTTGAAAGTTTCTAGTTATTAGTGTGATGAAGCGAGTTGAGAAGGAGCAGAGTGGATATAGATTATTCATACAACCTATTTCAACTAGTTTAGGATTGAGCATTATATCCGCAGTCCTCAACCCATGGCAAGGGCCAATAGTGCCTTTTCCCTACCATCTTGGTCACTCAAATTCTTAACCTCATGGTTGGAGGAGAAGGGTCCTTTCCCGTAGGTTCTCTCTCCTCTCTTGGTTCCATTTTTAATTTATTTTTAACCATCTTTGGGTGGACAAGATACAAAGTTATATCTGATAACTCTTCTAGTTTATGTATCTGATAGGGTTTGTCATCAAGCCGTCCCCTTCTGTATTTACTGTTAGCATGTTCTTTATGCAGATGCTTTTTGAAGCTTTATTTTAGTTGCAATGATACATATATTAGTAGTGATACTCCATTTTGTTCATGGTCAAAACCTTGGTCTGTAGACTGTATGTACAATTCCACCGAAATAGTTGATAATTTAATTGATAAACTACCCTCGTGAAAAAGGGGATTAGCCATGTTGATTTTCTTGTTTTATCATGTCTGCAAACATATACATGACTTCGATGATCTTTTAGCTGTTTGCTTTCCCTGACGAATGCACATCTTGTGATGGAATTCATTAGGGAGAAAACTTCAGAAGTGAATACCATGACAAACAGGAAGATACCTCTTAGCTCTGGTTGATGGGGATATGGGTTTCTGTAAATTTGGTTGACCACCCATCGCTTATGATGCTAGTTAGGTTGTATAATCTTCCTAGCGCGGACCTGCTGCATTGCAATAGTGAAGACATGTCTATTTATAATGTGTCCTACGACTTTGGAGAGCACTTTTCTTAAGAAACGGTGGGAAACTTTATGAAATTTGTATGTATGAACTTGGAATATTTTAGTAGCATCTATCTGCATTTTTTTCTGGCGTTAAGAAATTGATGACAACTTTGAAGGTAGGAGTTAAGACCCTTCACCAAATCTATCTGAACCACAATATAGGCGTAGCTAAGGGAAACCATGTGAGACTTTGAACAGTGAGGAAGGAAATGGATCCATTTCTGAGAGCAATTGGTGGATGATGCTCCATCTACATGTTGCTCACGTTTTCCCCCTTCTGTACAGCGTGATGGTTGTGCATGTGGAAACAAACAGACTTATCTCCTTTGGAGCTCATTAATGAGTTGGCATGTCGGAAAAATTGAGAGAGCGCTCAACATGCTTGAGCCTCCTTTTTGTTTGATTTTTGTCTTGCATTTTGCATTTCTCAACTCTTTAGAATTCCTGGAAGTGGATAAATTCATTTTTATCCAATCGTCATTTCTCGGGTTAGCCCCCTCCAACGCACATCAATTTTGAAGATTGGTCTTGGGGTTTTCTGAATTATTTATTGACCGTTTCTTTTTTTGAAAAGGTAACAAAGAATTTTTTTTTTTTTGACAAGGGAAACCCGCAGCCGCTACCCTTTTGGGTGCGCACAGGGTACAATCCCGCTCCTATGCAATAGCTCGCAAACCACATAGGAAGGTAACCGCACCAGGCAAGCCTGGTGCGACGAGCTTGATCCAGAAGGCAAACCCGTTGCTTTTGCTGGCAAGAGGTTTCGAACTTGAGACCTCCAACATGGAAGTCCCAAGCTCAAACCACTGGGCCACCCCGAAGGTAACAAGGAATTATTGTCACTTTTGACTCTATTTGGAGTCTCTGCTGCTTATCTGTTCCCCAAGTTTTACCCTCCTTGCGCTGAACTTCCAAAAATGTAGTTTGTGATTTCTGACAAGTGTGTGCATGTAATCTTTTCAAATATCTCAAGACATCTTTTTGCACAGTATCAGAATCAATACCTGCATATTTTAATGAAAGCATCAGAAATGCTATTTCACTCTACAGGCAGAAAGTTTATGAGTTCTGAATGATTGGGATCAGAGATGACTCAGCCAACTTGTCAACTTTCCCAGTCCTTGCTTTTGTTGTACCTAACCTTCTCCACACATTCACCATATGTTCAAGGCTTCAAGCATATTTCTTGGTGGTTTTACTGATATTGTGCTGTTGGAAGTAAATGAGAGATTATATAACCTCTTGTAACATGCATATGTGTTGATATGACTATGTGTTTAACATGCAAATGTATTGATATGACTACGTGTTTATCAGAGTACTGGACAAACCAGTGGATGGGAGAGACCCGAATGAAGTCACGTCTATTTTGCGGATGAGGGGTTTGCCATTTTCTGCTGGCAAGGATGACATCTTGGATTTCTTCAAAGATTTTGCGTTGAATGAGGATGCAATTCATGTTACATTTCTTTCTGATGGAAGGCCAACTGGAGAAGCTTTTGTAGAGTTCGCAAGCACCGATGATGCAAAAGCAGCCCTGGCAAAGGATAGGATGACACTTGGAAGTCGTTACGTTGAGCTTTTCCCATCTTCAATCGAGGATATGAATCACGCTGTATCAAGGGGGCGGTAATAAACTTTATTTTTCCTTGGTTAATAATCATAATGTTGTAACTTGGGGATTTCGTGGTAGTTTTCTGCGAGAAGGACTCTTTATTTTTCACTACAGGAGATAGAAAGAACTTCAGGGAACTTCTGCAGTCATCATCTGTTTGCTCTTAGTTTCATGAGTTTATGGTGTTACTATTTGTGGAAAGTACTCATTAAACCTTAAACAAGAATATGTTTGCTGCTTGGTACTCTCATGAGTCTTTTTTGATTCATATTTTTTTTAGTGTCCCACTATTTTTGCCTGAAACTCTCTGATTTGACAAGAATAGGTTGCTGGAAAAATCAAATTATCAGTTCTCTTTTCTGCAGATGCTATTGAGAAGTTGATGAAATGAAAGAACTCAACAATATTGGACATTCTAGTTTTGAACTTTTCTAGTGCCTATTGGGCAACTTTAGGAAGTGTTTAGGATGTCATGGAATAAGTTGCAAACCTATAATCTATATTTCAATAAAAATGCTTTTAGAAAATTAGTAGCAATGGGGAAACTTTTAAAATAGTGATAGTATGATGCAATTACCTAGCATAATGATAGATTAGATAATTACCAAATATAGCAATAGTTTTCAAAATTTAATCTATAGTAGTGTTACAATAATTTACTCTGTCTCAGTGATACATCAACAAATATGCTAACTATGGGTCCAGAAGTAGGAATCAGTATGTAAAAAAATTTTAGGGTTACAAATTTCTTATACTACCATCAATCAATAAAGCGGAATGACCAGAAAAGAAGTTAAACTAGAAAATTGTATGAATGGTGGTAACTATCTTGTAGGTTCAGTGGATAAGGATGGAAGTGATCAACACTTATTGCATGACACGTCAGTCAATTGCGTTGGACATGTTCTAATGGTCAGCTTCCTTCTTCTTCAACAGTTCAATGATTCAATAGAAAAATGACGTAATTAAGGTATATGAAGGAAAAAATTCAATAAATTTAGGAATCTATTTGTAAATTCGATATATTCAATTTTACACATGTTTTACCCAAGCCCATTGATCACAACCTTGGATGCTATTTTGACAATTCAAAAAAATAATAATAATAATGTATTAAGAATTTGTGTGTTAGCATAAAGACAATGAAATCTAAACACTTGCATGCATACAGTTGTGGAAAAAAACAAAAACATGAGACATAGAATGGTATCAATTTAATTAAACTTAGTATCCCAAAGTTTCAAATAATTCAGTGAAATGCACGTGTGCCTACATTTTTAACATTACAAAGTAAACCTAAGATTAGCCTGACATTAAGGGGTATCCTAAGTAAAATCTGTCCTTTCTAAATCATTAATTAATTTAAATAGTGGCTGACAAATTAATAAGTGTTCTTTTATTTCATTATTATTCCTTCTTTCATATTATTTGATCTCTATTAATATGATCGATACCCCATTAAGAAAAGCTCTAATCAAAGGTATTTTTATTAATAAAAAAATAGTTTTTTTTTAAAATAAGAAAAAGAAGCTCTTTTGATTTGCTAAAATAAAAAATAAAACGAAATATGTATTTTGATATAAAGGTCAATTAAAATGAAATCAGATGATCAAAGGATTAATGATTTAAAATTGAAAACATGCCTTCAACGGTCGATTTAATATAATTTCATAAGTAGAAAAATTTAAAGATAATAAAGTATAATAAAATAGAAAATAAAACGAAATATACATTTTAGATATAGAGGTCAATTAAAATGAAATCAAAGGATAAGTAATTTAAAATTGAAAACATGCCTTCAAATGTCGATTTAATATAATCTCATAAGTAGAATTTGAAAATAATAGAATATAACAAACCTTATAACTATTCTATTAATTAATTATCTATCATAATTTTCATTTCCTACACTTTTTATTTAAGATCATATTTTCGATGAGTTAAAAAAATGTACTTGTCCTTTCAAAATAAATTAATTCAATAGTGGCTGACTAAGTTAATTTTAAATTTAAAAAATTCCTCCAAATTTCACCGACAAAGATAATTACTGCCACTTTAGCTACTTGTATGATATATAGTAATATAATACAATTTGTTATCTTATAATAAAAATATTTTTGTCTTTTTGTGTTTAATTAATTTCTATTACATATTATTGTATGTAATATCTATGGATATGAACGAATTGCCAGCAATTGTCCTATAGAAAATTGGACACACTTGTCAGTGACCTTATCAATATCATAGGGACTTTATTTTATGGATATAAACAAATTACTTTTAAATAATGTCTTTCCAACTTTTTAAATATATATATATATATATATGTCAAAATAGAATGATTCATTTTCAAAAGAGTATAATACTTGAGTTTTTGAATTCCAAAATTTAAAAGATTATTTCAAAATATACTATTTTTTTAATTGTTTTCCTTTACTATTTTGGTTTCACAGTGGATTAAACAAATTATTTATTTATTATTGATAAGAACATGGGAAAGCTTAAATTTTGGCTAATAAATAATACTCTATTCACTCTGAAAATCATTAATTTCTTTAAAAAAAGGTTTAGTAGCTATTTTTATTGATATTTTAATTGAATTTTACACGAATAAACTAGAAAGCTTATAAGTATTTTAGTAAAAATATATTTTCTACCATTCGTTTTATCAATAAATTAATTCGATAAATACATGAAAAAAATTATATTTTATAACATAAATTTCTAATTAATTTATGGTAAAAAAAAATCTTACTTTCTACTCATGTAAATTCCTTAAAATAAAGTTGTGTAGTGTTAGGGAAATAAAACCTCCTAAACATACGTTTCGAATTTAAATACTAAAAATAAAAAGGTTTTTGATTTTAACAAACACTTATTTTTACTTATTCGCTGTAAATCTAAATTAATTAGAGTTCAATATAAGTCGAGCATAAAAAAAAAAAAGCAAACATCCAAGTACATATATATTCTCTTCTTAGAATTTAATTTAAAAACAAAAAAAATTTTACACTATTAAATTCTAAAAATTAATTATAAGTAACAGTTTTTGCATGATCATTTCTTGGTTACTACTTCAATTAATTTTTTAATAACCTAGAAATGAGAATGAGAATGTAAAAGGAGTTGGTTATGGGATCATGGGCTTACTTCAACATGCACTATTTTAGAGAAACAATATTGAGATTAACGAGGAACAAATAAAATTAACTAAATTTACTCACACTAATCATAATTATTTTAGCTAAATCAATGACCTTTTCATTAAAGTATGTTAACTTAACCGTTTGACTCATCATTAGTAACATTAATTATCATATACACATATAGTAGTAACCAAATTAATGTTTATCTTGTTAATTAGAGCAGTACTCATTATTTTTCTATTTATTTTGAATCTTGAGTCAAATACATTGAACATGACGTAATAAATTTAGTTTCAATTTATGTGACATTGTTACACTCCTGAACTTTGATTTCGAATTCAAATATAAGAAATTTAAATTTTTTAACATAGAATTTGTATATTTAAAAAATTATACAAAAAGTATTTTAAATTATAATAATTAACATATTAAAATATGTTAAAAAAAACATATAAGCAAGACTCAATTAAAAACACTACTTGATTAACTCTCAAAATTTTATTTGTGAATCAAAAATTAAAATGGAACGAGTATTTTTTTTTAATTACTATTATCTAGAGAAAAGTAGAATTAATTTGAATATTTAGTTTTTTTTTTCGATTTATTTATATATTAAGCTTGGGATTCTTTGATAAAGGGAAAGAAAAAGTGTTTCTAATTTGAAAATTTGCTTAATTTAAGGTTTCATAACCATCAACTACCACCATGGGCAACGGGCAGCCTGCCCCAACGTCACCTTAATTTGAAAGTTCACATTTTGCTTGTGTATATAATATAATCATCAAATTCATTTAAAGTGAATAATAAATTAAAAATAAATTGATGTGTATATATATATATATATATATATATATATTATTATCGAATTTATTTAAAGTGAATAAATTAAAAGTAGATCGAAAGAGTATCATTTATCAACTATTTAGAGTCAAAGGAGTGATTTCTTAGGGTTTAATTGGTATGAAGGATTTTTATTCATTCTTAGAAATCACATTTTTTTTTTAATTTGGTAATTAGTCAATAGTTATTAAAAGTATTTTCTTTATAAAATTCTTTTCAAAACAAGTAATTTTTCTGATGAAAGTAGAAAAAACAAATTTACTAAGTAAAATTTTTCTCTTTCCAAAGTCTAACGCCCTCCGCATTGCCACCTCTATCACCTCAAACCCCTGTTAGCACTCTGGTCATTATAACGTTTGTCTAGATTGTATATAAATATTTTTCGTAAAAATAATTTTTCCTTTGATAGTATCAAACACACCTTTAATACTCAATCACCAATATGGGCAACGGGCAGTCTGCCCGAATCTTACCATAATCAATATATAAAACCCTAATCAAAATCACATGTAAATAAATTCAAATTCATTTTTATCTCCTTCTTCCACATTTCTTCATTAGGGTTTTCTTTTCAACTTCTTCAAAACTCATTGCAACTCCATTTCATTCTACTTAGTTTTTTTTTTCTTTTTTATCATATATAAATATTTATACTAGCTAGGTATAATATAAATGAAATTTGATTTCATCAACTCAAGTATTATAGTGCAAGTTTTCCTTTTGTTGAGTACTTAGTGTTCCTAAAAAAGATAATTTCCTTCCAAAGAGGTATCCATCATCCCACTAGTCTTTTCTTTACTTTTTCAGTCAAAAATTTTAAGTGTCTCTTTATAAAGTATAGTTTTCCCAATCTTTATATATATATATATATATATATATATATATATATATATATATATATTAGTGGTGGTAGTTGTGCTCTAACTAAAGCACTATACAACTTCCCTTTGTATTACAAATTGAATCCACCCTTCATATATAACCACCAACCATTATATCTACGTTTATGATCTCGTATATTTAATTCTACCTCATGATCTATTCGTATATTTTGCTTCTCTGACATTTCTACCTCTAATCGAATATCATTTTTCATACAAATAAATATATCCTCCCTCCAATGGGTCCTTCTAGTACTAGAAGAACAAGAAGTAGAAGAAATTCAACAACGACAACGACAACAACAACGAGAAGTTTAAAAAAGAAGCAACAAGAGAAGAAAAAGAAGAAGAATAAAGAAGTGATGATTAAATCATCATCTATTATTAATAATTCTTCTTGTAAATCTCCAAGTAAAGAATCAACAAATTCATTGAAGAGATCATCATCATCATCGTTATCGTTATCATTATCATACGACGATGATAATATTTGTTCAACTCCAAAAGCTGAAAGATTTCGAATTCCAGAAATAAAAACATGTCCACCAGCCCCAAAAAAAAGAAGAATATTAAATATTGATTCAACAACATCATCATCATGTCATCATTCATTGAGAAGAAATCCAGTTACTTTTTTTGCTCCACCAGATTTAGACTTATTTTTCTTCTTAGCACTTGGTGATATTCCAGTTTGAATTAAAGTAAAGTTTGTGTAGTCATCATCATAATACATGTAATATGGAGAAAAAAGAGAAAAGATATCAACTTTATGTTGATTACTTTTTTTTATATTTGGTTTTCATATGATCTAAGAAGTATGTAACTTTGGTTAGATCATCAAATATGGTGAGTTTTGAATTATTTTTGAGTGACTATAGTGTCTAGTTAGGTAGCACCTAGGTTTTTTAATTTTAATTTAAACCCTTTGTGCTAATTATTATAAGTTTGGTATTGTTTTGTTTGTGTTATTTTGTAATGCAAGGCATGCTAATGAATAGTTAAATATAGTTATGGTTTTGTACTATATTTATTTGTTCTTTTTATAATTATGTAGTTAGTTTGTTGTTAATTAATTAGTCAAAGATTTAAAGTTAATAATGGTGGTGTACTAACTTTATTTAATTTGTTGTTGAATTATGTATTGCTGACTTTTTTTGGGGTTTTCAAAAAAGTGGAATTATAATTGTGTGTGTATGAATATAGTTTTTTTTTTTAACTAGAAGCCTAGGATTCTTTACTTTTTGTTGTAAAGTCAGCCAAGAACATAAAGGGGCCGTTTACCTTTGCCAATTTCTTATAATATTGAATATAATTGTAGTTTTCAAAATGTTAAAAAAAGTCAAGTTTAAATGAAGTAATTTCATATTTTTAAAAATTTATACACAACAAGTTAAATCCATATGATAATAGTAGTACACTTTTCCTACATTTATAGCCCTAACTATTATACACCGGAGATTTACTTAGTACGTACAAAATACTCGTCGTATAATATTCACCCGAAAGATAAAAGTTGTAATAGAAATTATAGCAGTAGCAAGTTATTCTGGGATTTAAAGAATAATTAAAAGTTTAACTTTCATGTACAAATTTTATGATCTGGTCACTACTAGAAAATAAGATGTTAGCGACAGATAAATTTTATAGTTGAACAATAAAAATCTCATGCTAATTTTCTTTTAACCATGTTTTTTTTATATAAAAAATTTAATTAGCTAGGAGCAATTTTAGCGACGAATTATCAATAAATTCCATAACTAATTTCATATTTTCTAACATTAATATGATTAATGATCTCTTATTATCACTTTGAAATTAAATAAAAAAAATCCTTTTCGAATCTACTATATATAAAGAATAAGAATTTCTTAAAATTTGAAAAAACAAAATCTATAATAAAAAGACATAAAATAAAAACTAAATTTATTTGGCATTACAATTTGAGGGTGTTAAGATAGGAAATGACGAAAATCCAAAAGGCACACTATTTCTTCTCTGAATTTCATCATCTATTTTTTTTTTTTTGAAGTACGTACCCCATATCATATGCACGATTTTAATTTGAGTAGTCAGACCATTATTATCAAAAAAAAAAAAAAACTAAGATTTTACATATTTTTTAATTAATATTTATTTGACATTATTTCTAAACAATATTGACTCATTATACATACATATTAAATTTGGATATGATGAGTTATTTTTTTTTCTTTATTATAATATATAAGCAAATGCTTTAGGATATCTTTGAAAAGATTTCTATAAAAGGGTCTCTTACCATATTCACTTTTAGAACAATCAGTAATAATAAAAATAAAATACTTCTAAGGTAAGGTATCTCATAAATATTTATATATACATTCTTGAAATTAACTTCTTTATTTGAGACATGATTTAGGAGACAACATATATAATAATAATTAAAAAAAAAGGAACTGTGAAAGTAAAACTGAATTAATTGGCTTCTTTAAAGTACTTTTAATCAAATCAGAAGAGTAGCTAAGAATCAAAATGTTCCATATTTTCAACATTTTGATCAAACAATGTCTTTCAATTTTTAATTGGTCCTACCATTAATTATAAATCCTTTTTAATTCTAAAATTATTTGATAAATTTAGTGTCTTTTAATTATGTTTAAATTTCACATTCAAAAACAGTACAAGGAAATTATATAAACAATACTTTTTTATACGAATAAAAAAGAAAATTATGTCATATCATTACAATAAAAATGATCATTAGCGACATTTAATTTTTAATTGCTGCTAAATATGTATTTTTAGAGGCAATTGTCATTCTTTGTATATGTCCCTAAAGTCTTTAGCGACATTGATTTTAATGATACTTGACTAATGTCGATAAAGATTTTAACACTTTTTATTAGTGTCAATATTTAATATTACTAAAAGTTGTTTTTGTTGTTGCGTATAAATTATTGAGACAATGAAAATATTAAATAAATAAAAAAGGATATGATTGTGTCAGATTTGTGGGTATCTGTGTGTCTGAGCTTAGCCAACACCATTTAAGGGAATCCAATGAAAATTACTCGTGCGGCTTGTCATTATTGTTATTCCCTAAGAGAATCATATTTATTCTATGCTATGCTTTCATATTTTATTTTTTAACGTAAAATATAAAAAAAAAATTAGCTTAAACATTCACTAAAAATGCATAAAAATATCATCCCTTTTGAAATTAACCAAAAAAAAAACTATCATAATCCTATAAATTGAGTTAGAACAAGGCAAAATATTTTTTTATTAATTTAAGTAATTTTATGTTTCAAGTATTAGACCGTTAAAATAAAATCTTTTGATTTTTATTGAGTTTAACTAAAACTCAAATTATATTTATATATATATCATGATGACGACAACTTGATGAAAATTTATAATTTCCTTGTTATTATGTTATGCATGTAATCATTTATCAAGCTTGATGATAGAAAATTGAGTGCATATATATTAAGACCAAATAATTGTTTTTGCTGATTTGCTATCACACAAGACTATATTCTATATATTCAGGTGCTTTGAATCATATGTGAGTTGTTTCATCATAACAAGATTGTGTTTTGGAATCTTTTGATTAATATCATTTTAAACATTACTATAAGTTTATACTTCTTTTATCAAAAACATATATATAATACAAATTTTATCGATGAATAATATATTTTAATATTGTTATAAAATATTGTGTCAATTTCTTATCAAATAAATATTGGTCAAATACATAAACAGATCCCTAAACTTGTTGCGTGTTTCCCCTCAAGTACCTCAACTATGATATTTTCCTATGAACCACTCTTAATTCGAGAATAATTGTGTTTTATTCTCGCATCTCAGAAACATACTTATATTACCCCTGAACTTATTTTATAAATAATTTTGTGACACTATCTTGTGGCCCAACGCGTGTTGACATTTTTTTCAGGCTAGTGTCACATAAGCCAAAAAGGGATTGAAAATTATTTATAAAATAAGTTCAGAGGTTATATAAGTGTGTCTGTGAAATTTCGATCAGCTTAGTCAGCCTTTATACAATATATAAGGAAATTTTTAGGATGAATGAATAAGCCTTTCCAACCAAGAATTTCTCCATTCTCAAAAATTTAAACCTAAAATCATTCATTAATAAAGAGATCTCATCTATTAAGATAGTTGTTGTCTTTCTTTTTTTCTTAATGTGTTTTAGATTTTCTTATTGCAAGACACATGGATAATTGAAGTGGTTGAGTCATGGACCATTATCTCAGGCTTTAGTTCACTCTTATCAGTTTACCAATCAATTACAATTACAACATTCAAACTCATCAACAACTAGAATCATTACAAAGGATCAAAGTTAGTTTTGCCATTGATATAAGATGATCCTGAAAAAGGGATAAATCATTGTCCCACACTAAATAAAAAGATGAGATGATACAAGGAAAAAAACAATGAAGCATAGCATCTAAATTATACATAAAAAATAAAAAATAAATGCTTTTTTTTTTTTTAGAATTTATGATTACAGACAGAATATGTCATGAGGGGATTGTACTTAATAATTACATCTTTCTTCTTATTAATTGATGTACATCCCTCCCTCCCTTATCTTCTCTTTCCACATTGTTGTGGACCCTAAAATTTGTTGAACATAATCCATTGCTAGCTTGTGTGCCCCCCCCCCCCCCACACACCACCACCACCACAACAATTGGTTGGCGTAGGGGGGTGGGGTGTATTATTGAGTTCATTAAAGATAGAATATAATGGAAGTTTGATTAAGAATATCAAATTAAATGCAAGAAAGAATAATATTGAAGTACAAGATCAGTGTTTATGATGTGATCATATACTTTATTTTGTCTAATTTAATGTTTGGTTATTTTTTAAAAAGAATATTAAATTTTACAATAATTATTTTATTATTAAATAAGATAATTTATAACTATACAAATAACTTTGACTTAGTTTAAATTACAAAATATATATAAAAAAATCTTTCTTTCTATTTTTAACTTTGTATTAATTAAATTTTATGTGTTATAAAAAATCTTTCTTCCTATTTTTAGTTTTGTGTTAATTAAATATCATGATATGAATTGAGATTGTCACGGTATATTTCAAGATTGAATAACAAAAGTTGAAGCAAATGATATAAAACTAATTATAACAATGCAATAAATTGACAATTGTATTTTTAAACTACTAGAACAACAATACTATAAACAAAAAAATTTCCCAAAAGTTCAAATGAATTACCATAGTTTTAGTTGAGAGAGATAAAAAGATTATCAATATCTATTCATTTATGCTCATTTAGACTGTTTAAAATTATTACTTCCACTAATTATACGAGTTCAAAGGTTGGCTAATCAAGAATTCATATATTAGAGAATGAAAATAGTGGAAATAAAAATATTCAGATAAATGTGTGAGAATATTAGGTGAAACGTGATTAAGAAAGAAGACACTATTAAAGCAATAGATTTATCAAATACAATCTCTCTATCTTCACGAAATAAGAACAAAATTGCTACAATCATTTTCTATGTATCCACTTATAAAATACTACTAAATATGTTGTCGTAATTTCTACTTCCACAAGCCAATATTTTCTTCTTGTGCTTTAGAAAAAATGTCATTTTATTATTATGAAATATTAACCAAATTTACTTTCTATTTATAATTAATAAGTAAAATTATATCCATTTTAACAGAAGTTTTTATGACTTACTAGAAAAAATCACAGATTTAAATTTTTTATTTTCTTAAACATCAGATTCAGTCAAAATACCTAATATAAATTGAGAGGAGGAAGTAATAAAGAAAAAAATGGATAAATTTACACTTTTTTCTCAAACGGATTGGTTCTACCAAAAAGAGAAATAATTATGAAATAAATAAATAAATGAATTTAAAACTATCACAAGGACAAAACAAAAAGTAAAAGCAACAAACAAAAACGGAGTCAAAAAAATAAACGCGTTAAATATGATTGTTAAAATTGTTGATTACATGAAGTTAAAAAATTGATTGAAAAAAAGTATTAATCATGAGAAGCAACTTAATTACTGTATTTGATTGCATAATTCAATTATTATTATTATTATTATAATAAAATGTTTTATTTACTTTCGAATTTCCCAAGGTAAACAAACTCACCCACCCCACCATACCTCATAACAGATAAATATTATGCTTTTATATATTGATTCTTTAATAAGATAATTAACTATCAATCAGAGTTATTGTGGGGTAATAAATATTTTTGTATTTTTAATTAAAAAAATTTGAGTTTAAATCGCCATTTGTTAAAGAGTATTTTACCTTTAATATTAGGCTTCTCAGTGCGAATTCAAATTAAATTGAGTTTTTCTTTTTTTTAATTTTACATATAATGACACTAAATATATAAAGAATTTGAGAGAAATTATTAATTGAAAATTAAAATTATCACTATTCTTAATTTTTATACTTCACAATTTCATCATAAGAGTGTGAAGTACATATAAATGGATTTGTGGTCCATGGGATTTTTTTTAAAAATTAAAAAAAAATATTTTTTATATTTATTTACCTTGATTGATTTTCAAGGATTTTTTTGGATCAATTACTAAAAACAATGTTGGCTAAAACTTCGCTTTTTTGGGTAAAAACTGATAATATTTGGCTAAAGATTATCAAATTAAAGCCAAATGTTTTATAAATAATGTCTTGAAAGAAAAAATACATTGTTGAAATAAATAGTTATTATAATTAAAGTAAACATAAAAAGAAATAGACAGTTATAATTCTATTGTTATGGTTAAAAAACATTTTATTTGACTAAAGATAATGAAAACTCTGAGTTTTCTTTTAGTGACTTTGAAGCAAAAAAATTACACAATTAAAAAGGAATTAATCTCACCCCTCACTTTGAACAACTACTAAATTACCCCCTTTATTCTAATTAAGTTTTTAAAATATTCATTTTATCCTTTTAACATCAACTTTCTTTCTACTTTTTTTTGGATGGTTTTTTCTACTTTTTTTTTTAAAAAATCATGATATTTTCAATTTTTTTGGAATTAAGTAACAAATCTTTCATAAAAGCATAAACATTATCTTTTAAAAAAACATGAGAATTATTAATTAAGTATATAAGCTAATGATGTTCTTAATTAAATTAGCATAATGAGAAAATGATTTTATTAACAATAATTGAAACTTTAATATTTATTTCTACAATTGAAAGTAACGGAAAATAATAACCATACAAATATATATCAATGTAGAAAATACAAAATAACTAGTTTAATTAAGGTCAAAATTCTAAAAAATTGTATTTATTTACGTTTTAAATTACTATGAACTGTGTAGTAAATACCCCCATGAATAGATTAGAGGTTTACCATGTTTAATATGAGCAACTGTTACAATAAGGAATTAAGTATATACGCATTCATAGATATTCTGTTCTTTAATTTATGAAATATGTTAATTTAATGTTACGGTATCAACTTTTTAATTTGGAAGATAAAATTTGAAAATAAATGATATGGAACAAACTAAAGTACTTATCCGTACGAATTTTCTCAAGATATAACGCTTAAATTCTGCCTCTAGAGCTCCAAATATGATAAAAATGACAAAAATAAAAAAAAATTCGAAATAAGAGATGTTTCAATAAAAAATAGCATGTTAACTGCGCATTGATCGTGTATATTATTATTTAATTAACCCTAATCCCAAAAGATAATTATTTTAATTTACTTATTCAATTTATAAAATCAGAAAAAAAAATTAATATTTTTTATTTCTACCCTTTAGTATTAAATAACAGGATAAAAGATAGTAGCAGTTGAATTAAAAATTTCAAAGCATTATAAATAATGTTAGTTTGGTAAAATCCACGTCTACTTAAATTTTTGTAAGAGAGTTCAGAAAGACAAAAATAAAAACATGCATACATATACACATGCTTAATACATATTATATTAAATTTTGTGACAACGTCATAAAAATATTATTTTAATTACGGAAAAAAATCAAAAATATTCTTAAAATATTAAAAATGATATAAAGTTATTCTCCATTCATATGTTGACTTTAAAATGCCTTTTTCATCCATTTATTGGCTCCAAAATACCCTTGTAATTCATCTATGGGTTCAAAATTGACCAATTATCTAACGGTTTTAAAATTAAACTATTTAAATATTTTTTAAAAATACTTGGCGCTCAACTATATATTGATTATAATTTAGTTTATTAATATCATTTATAAACCACCCCACTACCCACTCATTACTAATTAAATCTCACCCAATTAATAAATCAATTATAATATTAAAATCGCCCTAAGCACTACTAAAACATGATGAAATTACAGATTTTTAAAAATGACATCCAAAATTATCCGAGTTTGAATCGAAGCCCCAATTAAATTCCGGTTGATCCACTTATTGAGGAGGACACTTCCAAAAGGATTCTCTTTCAAGCTTGAATTCAAAATTTATTATTAAAGGTAAAGAAATAGTACATCCGAATTAATTCATGCACTTTTTAATACAATTTTATAAATATTTATGATTTGTAAAACTTTAATATATTATTTTTAAAAAAAATTATCTATAAGTTACATCACATAATTGACACGAAGGAATAATTAAGATGACTATAGCCAGCCTTTTAAGTTTATCGATAATTTTATTTAAACCCTTGAATTACGATAATTTTATTTAAACACTTGAATTATACTATGTTTTGATTGAGGACTTGAATGTATAATGTACTTTTATAGATATTTTCATCTCAATAGTTTTTCTGTTGTTGTATTAGTAAATAGGCGGGTTTATTATTATTAATTAAGTGGGGTTTGATTAGTAATTGATAGGCAGTGGATTGATTTATAAATTATAAATATTAATAAGTTAAATTATAACAAATAGTTGAGCGTCACATATTTAAAAAATATTTAAATAATTTAAATTTAAAATCGTTAAATAAGTGGTCAACTTTGAACCCAGAGTTAGATGACAAGGGTATTTTGAAACCAATAGATGGGTGAGAAGGATATTTTGGAGCCAATAGATGGATGAGTGGAAATTTTGTACCATATTGATACTTCAAATATATTTTAGGTACTTTTTTATTATAATTATAATGTTAATAAACTAAAAGAAAAAAGTTATCAATACCTAATTAAAAAATAAGTTATATGTAAAATAAAGAGCTATCACATATATGTGATATAACAAAAATAAAATGGTCAATGTATAAGTTAAAGAGGAGAGTTTGATTATTAAAGTATTAAATTTTGAGGGGAAGTTTAATTTTTAAAACAAAGTTGGTCAGAATTGAAAACAAATAAACTCGTTGAGAAAGATGAACTACCATAATATATAAATATGGTATAAACACTGTTTATTAATGTATATAAATCATTGATATATAGTTATACATTAAATATATATACCATACAATATTATTTATGCCATATCGATACATTATATAATTTATTATATAATATCATCATAATATATATATATATGGTCAAATACTTGATTTATTCGGAAAAAATGTGTAGGATAGCAAATATTTAGTCTATATTAAGTATTATAGCTACATTTTAAGAAAATTGTAATTTGTGATTTAAAAATTATTAATTTTTATTATTCGCCTGATTTGTATAATTCGTTTGATTTGTATAAATTCAGAATTTGTATAATTTAATTCTTGATTGTATAAATTCAAAATTTTGTATATGCTTACCCTAGATATTTATATACAATTTATAAAAATATCATAACAAATTAACCTGCTTGTATATTGACAAGCGAAATATATAACGAAGTTGTAAAAAAATTTCTAAATGTATAAATATAAAATTTGTGTATACGTATTTTATTTGTATATTTCCAAGCGAAATATAGAAACGGACATAAATATACATATTAAAGCCTCCATATATAGAAAAAATATTATAGATATGGAATCAAAACTAAGTTATATATAAAGGGTGAGCGTTCGATTCTTCAGTTTGATTTTATCTAACTTTGATTTGATTTTTTGGTTCTTCAGTAGAAAAGTATGGGTTGTACGTGGAACCAAACTATCCAGTTTGGTTTGGTTTAATTTATTTTGGTGTTTCTAAATTGATTTTTTGTACAAATAAAAAATAAAATAAGAATAAAATCAAAGTGTAAGATACTTAAAAATTTCTAAGTATGTTAAGGAATGATGTATCTCGGCATAAAACACTTATTGTGTTAACTAAAAGAGTATATTGAATTGCACATTTGCTACTATTTGTCCAATGATTAAATTCTTAGTTAACTCTTTCTTTTTAGTTAAGAGAAAACACACACATACACACATATATATATACTTATTTATTTATTTTTTTAAATTTTATTTTTTAATAAAAATTCAGCTTTTCGGTGCACCAAAATTCTGATATCCTAAAACCAAACACCGAATCAAAAAATTAAACTTTTAAAAAATAACACCGATATCAAATCAAAAAACTTCAACTCAATGTTTTGATTTTATAATATTTGCGCCCACCTACCTCATTGTGTCTATTATATTTGCTATTAATAATTTTTTTCCTTTTTTCACTTGAACAATTATATAAGAATCCCAAACAAATATACAAAACAGAATACGATAAATGTAAATATGGATTGCATCAAATATTATATATTATATTATTTAATAATCTGAAGTTTAAAAGCAAGATACTAATTAGAATTACTATAAAAACAAAGAAAATAATTGCATAATAATAAGCACAAACATCCAAACAAGCTGAGGTTTTAAATTTTTCTCAATATTTTTATATGACAATTGTAATCAAATTTTTGAGTATTTTGGATAATTAAAAGGAAGGGTTCTGATACTACATATAATGAAAAACAAAGTGGTAAATGAGAAATTATATTTCAGTTGGGAAGTGGGAAATTCTTGGAATGAGGATTGGTTTCTTTTGTCTATAAAGAAAGCTGCATATGGATTGATGTCTTTTTAGTAAAGTTTTTCAATTCCAATGATGTCAAAAGTAAGTAATATATATCAATTAAATATTTTTTTAAAATAAACTACATTATAACAAATAATATATTTAATGTAATTTCATAAAATAAATTGAAAAGGATAAAATATACATAGATCTTATTACTATCTTAAAAGTAGAAATGTTGTTTCTGAAGACCTTCGGCTAAAAAAAAAAACAATTCATAATAGTATGAGGAATAAAATAATGTAAATAATAGTAATCATAACAAAACACTACAAACAACCCGACAAATCATTCTAAAAAAATACAATGATAATCAAAATGTAAAAATCACAAATAATAATTAATTAAACTCAAAGGACAAAGACATAAGAGTAATACATCGCTCAACTAACTTACCACCCTAATATGTCCTCTATAACCTTCTATCTAATGTCACATGGTCATTAAGTTAAAGTTGCGTTCTGCATGTATAATCACCTTTACCTTTCTTGAAATCATCCGTACATTTTCTTTACACATGTCCGAACAATCTCAACCTCGACTCATTATTAGATACATTACTCTAAAACAAATTACATTATCAATAATTTAACTTGCAATAATAAACAAATTAATTATTTTTTATATCAAATTACCAATTGAAGTGATTAATATTTATCATAAGGATTTCCTTGACCTAATTATGTGAATAATTTTTACACTATACTATCTAACATCAATATACATTTGAAATGTAATCTTATCGTAACTGATAAATTTATTATCTTGTGACTAAGAAATTACGAGTTCATATTGTTATACATTCTCTTGAAGAAAATGTAGAATAAACGCCGCAAGAGTGCATTAATATAACAGACCTTTGTGGTTTAAGGGCCCGTTTGGATGAGCTTAATAAAAACAGCTTTAAAAAAGTACTTTTGAAAGTGCTGAAACTTATTTTTAAAATAAGCAGTTATGTGTTTGGATAAAAGTGCTGAAGTTGCTATGTCAAACGTGACAATGGAAAAATGGAAGAAAGAGATGTTAGGTTATGTTGGTAATTTGGAGATTTTATAAAAATATTAAGGGCAAAAATATAAAAATGTGGTCAACTTAAAACAGCTTATAAGCTAAAAAAAAAAAGCACCCCTACCCCAGCTTTTAACTTTTGGCTTAAAATAAGTTTTTTTTAACTTAAAATAAGTTATTCTGTGTATTGCCAAACAGCTAAATAAGTCAAAAATCAGCTTTTAAATCAATTTGACCGGCTTTTAAGCTGAGCCAAACTGGCTCTAACTCTTTTCCAAACCCCATAAAATGAGAGATGAATACACCATACTTTTTTTTTTGTTCAACATTAGTATCTTTAGACTATTTAGTTTTAATATGATTGTTTTTATATATATATATTTAATATATATATATATATATATATATATATTTAATATATATATATATATATATATATATTAGAAAAGAAAGAAAAATAAGTATTTTTCTCACTGTGGCAAACAAAGTACTTTTCTAGAATCCGAGGTTGCCTCTTCTTTCACAAAAGCTTCAACTGTTTAATTTCTTTAGCTTTTAGGTCAAACTATTAAGACAACAACATTTTTTTTTTCATATATAGATGTTTTGATGAATTTATTCTTCAAATTATAAGGAAAATTAATCTAATTATATTTCATATTTTTATTTTATATCCGTTATATTTTTCTTACACTCCTACTTTGAGTGTTCGTTTGAGTTGAGATCTGAAGATCTATCAAAAATATTATTTTTTTTACTCTGCAAAGATAAAAATAAAATATGTGTGTATCTTACACGGAATATGTTATTATTGCTTATTTTATTATCTCATGTATTTTGCTTATTTAAGTCTTTTTATTAGACTTCTTGGAAATTATTTATTTATAAATCCTTTGAAAATCTGAAAATTTAATACATTAGATTTTAATTTTGAAACATTGTTCTTTTATACTATTATATTATTATGATAAAATTGATACTTATACTTTCTCCCCCATCAATTCTATTTACACAACGAAATAAATTTAGCTTTTTGATGAGAAAAAAAGAAAAGAGCATATTTCTCTTTTTCAATGAACTAAACATAAGACAAAAAGTGTATCAAAAGGAAAATATTATACACCTTTGGTGGGGGGTGGGAGATCTAAAAAGTATATGCATTAAAAGAATAATTTTCATTTGTTTGGTGTATTTTTAGAATACAAATTAAAGAGCTTTACCATCTAAAGGAAAAGTGTTTTATTATAATAAGTCTTTCGAATGAAAAGAAAATGTCCTGCGGTAATCTTTACTGTCACAAATTAAATATATTTATTATTTAAGAAGTGCCAAAACAAAAAAAAAACCTCATTTTACTTGATTGTAATTGTTTTTAAAGATTATAAACATCTCAATTATATAACATAAATAGAATAAATATTAGATAAGTAAAGATTATTCTTAAAACATAAATAAGGTTCAATAATAATAACAACAACAATAATAATATCATGTTTAGTGAAATTTGATAAGTGAGTTTCAGAAAGATCAAAATATATACATATCTTATTTTTACCTCGCGAAGATAGAAAAATTATTTCCGAAAGATCCTCAAAAGAAAAAACCTACTTACTAGAATAAGACTAATACTATAACAAACACCACCAATTTATAGCCCAAATCAATGGACTGGTCCAATGAAATTGGACTTTAATAAACTAAATTCATATTTATTGCGCTTACTTAAAGATTATAATTAGTCAAACTATACAAATTCACAATATTTATTTGAATGAGTATATCTTAATTTTAATATGACCCATTTATGAATTTGTATCAAATAAATTTTAAATGATTACTTAATCATAAGAAATACCATATAATTTTAGTCATGGTAAAAAAAAGATTTTGATATCGATATATTTTTGTATCTATCATGTACCATGCCCACCCCTAATTGGTACACAATAAAATCTACAAATATTGAAATTAAACTTTTTTTGCATTATTTTCTTTTTGTTGTTCGAGAGAATGTACTTTCATAAGCACAATTGGATGTGTACATAATCTGATTGGTTCAGATTTTTCAAATATCATATTAAATTATTTGTGTAAAATATTTAAAATTTATAAGTTAAACCAAACTAATAAAGTTGAATTTTTTTAGAGTTTTTCAACCTCGAGTTGGTTCGGGTTTTTCAAATACCAAATCATTGTGTCGAATTTGTAAATTTTTAAATCAAAGCAAACCAATAAACCTTGGATTTTTTTTCAGGTTTTTGGATTTTTCTGATAAAGTATGCATACAAACATATAATTGACTTGTGCTACAAATATTTCTTTAGTCAAACTAAAATATAACTATCTAAGGTGTTTTTTAAGAAAATAACACAAAATATGAGATGAATGATAACACTAAAACATTCAATAAAAAAATAATGAAGTCATCATATAAAATAAATATTGCAAAGTCATAATGAAAATGATCATAATTTAAAAGTACTAAATATTGCTAAAATAAGTCCAATAAGTATTAGTTACATGATTAAACATTAAAGAAAAATTAAAAACTAGATTATATATTTTAAATGTCTAAATCAATGTAAAAAGAACAAATATTCAACATTATTGTCATTCTTGTTGTTGAATTGATTTATTTTGTTAGCATAATATTGATTTGATTTCGAATTGAGATTTATTAGAGTTACTAATATCTATGGATTATAACTTTTATTGGACCATTCAAAATTTAAAGTTTCAAAAAAATTTAAAAATATGTTAAAAGATAAAGATTGTGAAAACTTATAAGTAATAATTAGAAATCACATCAAAGTAAAAATTTTTATGTATAAAATAAATTTAAAAAATTATACATATAATGTCAGATTGATTTGGTCTAGAATTGACTTTAGTTAAAATCACAACCCAAGTATAATCGATTTACATAGCTACATGTAAATGTAAATATGTAATATATATTCATATATTATGAATAACTTATAATTGTGTATGTATAACGTATAACTGTGTATCAGAAATGTATATATATAATATATACATTGTTGTACAATATTCATTTTTCTTTCTTATTCTTCCATGGCTGCTTTTCTATTTCTTATTTTTTCTCTCCATATTATGCTTCACTCAGCGAAACCCACAAATAAGATTAGGTAGTAACATTTATGGTGAAAAATTAGGAAATAGAAAGGTATACAATACCGACAAGTTATATATGTCAATATTGCTTAGGAGCGGATTATTAGACATATTCTAGTTTGTAATATCATAAAATCTATCAAATTTTGGTGCGTCCAAATACATGTATCACGGGATACACAATGTCAAAATTAGGTGTAGTTTATTCTAGATACACTATGTCCAAGTGCATTCACGTGTATCATGGATACATAAACAAACTCGCTCGTATACCTCTCTTCTTGCTTGCTTCTCTCTTATGTATACGAATCATACTAGATATATACGTATACATGTATCTAATGTGTATGTATTTGAGATACATGATTATCTCTCTCGTGTATCTGGTATTAAACATGCATGTATCTATGTATCTTGCTCAATATGAAATATAAAACTCTTAATTAATGGTAAGATATGTAATTATACAAACTATAAATATAATTAGTATATACGATAGGAATGTACATCTAACAAGGTAATTTATAATTAAGTTATTTTGGATAAGAAATTTTGAACAAATAAATATTGTATCTGATTTTCCATTGACATACAAGTAACCAACAATTCAAGTTGGTTTGTGATAGCCTAGTTGCAAATGTGAAACATATAATGCAACTTTATAATTAATTCAAATACAATAATTATGCCCCAATATCAAATTTTTCTAGTTATTTCACTTTTCAACACGAGCCCAATACTCTTTAACAAGCATTCTAAATAATGATCCCTCTTTGTTTATCAACTTCTTTGGTTCATCAAACTCAACTAATCTCCCTGGAAAATAAAAAATGTGGGAATTGTAAGTTTCAACATATTATGAAGTAGATACTTTCTTTGTATCATCGAGGTTATAGCGAGATAGTTAGAATCCTTTCATTTTAATCAAGTATCTCGGAATTTGTAATATTGGTGCAAAAATTTCATTGTGGCACCACTGGAATTTTGAGATTCATACTTTTAAATATCGACCGTGAATCCGGAAATAGATGTCCCATATTATTATTTTGGAGTGTGACATAATTGTGACAAAGGAAGTGTGATATTATTGTTTGAATAAACATAAGTAACTCACCATCACTTATTGCCAAAACTTTAGTGTAATCCATAACTGTTGGAATTCTGTGAGCAACTGTTATGACTGTGCAGTCTGCAAATTCTAGCCTGATTGTTTTCTGCAGAATTGCATCTGTAGCATTGTCAATGGAAGCAGTGGCTTCATCTAACACTAGAATTCGACTCCTCTTCAACAACGCGCGTCCCAGACAGAACAATTGTCTCTGTCCCATGCTCCAGTTTGATCCATCTTGTACAACTGAAAGTATTGCACAAAACAGGAGTTGTAAAGGGTGATGTTGAATTTATAAAATGAGCTATATATATATGTTTACCTGAGGAATCTAGTCCCCCTTCTTTTTCTTGGACAGCCTCTCTAAGCTGACACTTATCAAGAACCTTAAAACAACAAAACTCTGTTAGAAACATTAGCTATGAGACAACATATATATATGTATATGTATAATGAACTTACATTCCATATCTGTTCATCACTATATTTTGATAAGGGGTCTAAATTGTATCTTACAGAACCTGTAAAGAGTGTAGGATCTTGTGGAATAATTCCAATACGCGACCTAAGGTCATGAAGCCTAATCGTTGAAATATCACATTCATCGATGATGATCTTGCCATCTGTAGGCTCAACTAGTCGAAACAATGCACTGATAAGAGTTGTTTTCCCACTGCCTGTTCTACCTACAACTCCAATCTTTTGTCCCCCTTCAAATGTACAACGAATACCTTGAAGAACTAATGGAGCATTTGGCCTGTACCTCACCTGTTTCAAAACAAACTTCCAATAGATTAGCATTGTTTTTGAACAGATTGACGCTTCTTGCTACTGATGAAAACACACCTTTAGGTCGCGAATTTCCACTTTGCCACAGGTAGGCCAACCAGGTAGAGGGTGGTTTGTTTGCACTAGTTCAGATTCTTCACTAGGTATTCTCATGTATTGTTCTAGCCTTTCTACAGAGATTATAGAATTTTCTAATGTGCATTGACATTGAACACACCAAACAAGTATTGCATTTAGTGATAGGCCATAGGAGAATGCCATTCCAGTAAGTCCTGTTCAGCAACAAGGTAATTCAATCTGTGATTTTCTGATACGCACAATTAGGCCTTAGATAATGTCATATATCAAAGCATAAATGGAACAAACCAGAGCTCCCGCTATGAAGAGATGTCATGCCAAGCATCCATGAGGACATGATAATCGTGCATATTGTCTCCAAACGTAGAATTAACCATTCAGTTGCTGAAAATGTATGGAATATTGGCCTAGCATTTTTATCGATAAACTCCAAGTTCTTCAAAAAGAAACGGCCTTCCTGTCCAAAAGCTCGAATAGTCATTATCCCAGAAATGCTTTCAGCTAAATGATTGGCGACTAAAGACTTTGTCGTTCCACTTAATCTCATCAGTTCTTTAGCAGAAGCATTATAGTACCTCTGCGAGATAAAATTACACATTTGAAGTAACTACTAACATTTGAAAGCTACAAGAACTTAAAAGTTATTACAATGTCTATTACCTGAACTGATATTGTTACGTAAATCATAAGCACGATGATCAGCAGGACCTCTGGAGCGAAAAAACACAGGATGGCATAGGTAGAGTATGAAATAATGATTGATCCAACAGTGTAGTTCAGTAAGAAAGGCAACTCAATGTCAACAATGCTCAAATCTGAAGATACCTGCATAAAAAACAAATAGATCAACCAAGTAAAACTAAGATCAGACATAGGATGATTGATCCAACAGTTTAGTTCTTACCCGACTAAGCATTCTTCCAAAAGGCGTCGAGTCAAAAAAGGACATTGGTGCAAAGAAAAGAGAGCTTGACAGTGTAGTGTAAACTGATTTTGATGCACCAAGCCCCAGCTTTACCGCTAATACGGATCTTAAAATCAGAAAGAGTATTACACTAAGGCCAATGACTGTGTAGACCCTGATTAACTTTAATCTGCTAACACTAGAATCTTGAAGGTCAATAGCCAACTTGTAGCTCTGTATATATTGCCCAACTACAAACATTGAGTGAACAATGACTGCCAAGGAGAAATACAAGAATCCTTTGTTATGCTTTAGATATTGTATGTATGGCTTCAATCCAGCGTCTCCTACTTCTCGTTCTTCTGCTTTGATTAATTGATCTCCTTTTAGAAAAACTACATCATCTCGTTCCTCGGAGGAAACATTATTATCAAACTCTATCTCAGCTTCCATAGGCCTTTTATTAGTAGCATGAACTTCTTGACATTTAGGATCAGAAGTAGTTTTTTGTGCATTAACTAGGTCCTGAAATTCTTCACTCTTTGTCAGCAACTCATCAAATGTACCGGATTCCATGATCTTCCCACTAGATATTAGCTATTAAAATGGGGATCGATTATTAACCTTTTTCATAAAACTAAAATTAACAGAGTTCTTCATGGAGGTTACTAACCAAAATAGAATCAAATGCTGGAAGAAATTCAACTTGGTGTGTTACCAGCAGCACAGTTTTTCCTGATAGAGCACCCATGACGTAATCCTGCCAAATCAAAACGCGGGATGTTGAGGATAATTTTCAATACTGAATATACTTTTCAATGAAGACAAATGGAGAAAACTTGATATAAAGTACATTAAACAGATTGGTCGAGGTATGTGCGTCTACAGCACTAAATGGATCATCCAAGAGGTAAATATCTGCATCCTGATAGAGGGCACGAGCAAGTTGAACCCTTTGCTTTTGCCCTCCACTCAAATTGTTACCTCTTTCTCCTATCTCAGTAAGATCACCAAATGGAAGCATCTCCAAGTCTTTCACTAGTGAACTCCTTTCTATAGCTTGCCGATATCTTTTTGGTTCCATATTTGATCCAAATAGGATGTTTTCTTGTATGGTCCCTGTCTGAATCCATGCTGTCTGTGAAACATAAGCTATCTTTCCATAAACATCAACCTGCAAAAAACAAAAAGAAGAAACAGTAACCTATTCTGATTACGCCGATACAGTAAGTATTCTCTACCAATACAACAAAGACTTACTGTGCCATTGATGTATGGAACTTCTCCAAGAATCAGAGACAAGAGGGTAGATTTCCCTGAGCCAACTTCACCGCATACGGCTAGTTTTTCACCATTTTTAATATCGAGATTTATGTCGTTTAACGTAGGCTTTAAAGTATTCATCTCCCAAGAAACATCAGTGCAGTTTATACAAATGTTCACATCATCTTGCCTTTTCTTCTTCATATCCCTTGTATGCATGTCAGGTTCCTCAAGAAATTTCACAATCCTCGACAGCGAAACCTTTGCTTCAATAAATGCCCCAACAACATCAGGGAGATTTCTAATAGGCTGCTGAACAAGGTTTATAGAGGCTAGAAATGTGAAAACATTGGTGACATGAAGAGGAACTCCAAACAAGTAACAAGCTACAAAAGTTGCAGATGAGACCAGAATAGGAGATGACCAAAACAGGACGAGGTAGTATCCTTTTTGTGTTTGTACAAATGAAAGCCACTTGGTTTCTTCTGATCTCAACTTGCTTATCGCGTCCATGAAATGTTTCTCCCAAGAATATAGCTTGAGAACCTTCATATGCGCGAGTGCTTCCGTGATTGCCTTTAGCCTTTTATCTTGTGCTATCATGAGGTTAGTCTGATACTTAAGCTGCAACTTGGATAACGGGGAATTCGCTACTACAGTTACTATTACAATCACTAATGCTGCTGATGCAGCTACCCCTATAGAATAGTACATTACACATAACACTAGGACGAGCTGAAGAAATGTCGTCCATATCTGATGAAACCAAAAGGGGAATTCACCTATTTTATGAGCATCCACAGTGACATAGTTCATTACCTGGCCAGGGGAATGAGTTTTCTTTGCAGCATTTAAGACATGGAGTTGTTTGTGAAATATAGCTGCAGTGAGTGAAGATTTTACTTGTAGTCCAATCAGTCTACTTCTGAAGAGCCATTGCCTCTCCGCTAAAGATTCCAAGCATTTGGCAAGGAAAAAGCCAGCTGTTAGAGCAAATCCTTCATACTTAAAGGATTCTCTTCCTTCAGCAACCTCGATGAACGTATGAAGAAACAACGGTCCTGTTGTCAGCGTTAAGACCTTAATTAGAGCAAACACCCCCGATATCAGGATAGATTTTTTGTGGCAGAGGAGTATTGCCATTAATATAGAAGGTTTTCCTAAAGGGTCTTTTCTTTTAAGCATATCCACTTTCTCATTGAACTGATCAAAACATGTTCCTGCTCCATCGGCTGATCTTAGATGAGGAACGTCTTCGTCCTCAAGAATCTTATTCTTACCTTTCTTCATTAGTGGATTCAACCACCAAAATGACAAATTCCCAAGAAATCCAGCATTTGCAAATGGAGTAATTCCATCTTGTAAAGGCTTATAACATGTCTCATCACATTCACTTCCCTTAATAAATCCAATGCAGAGCAAAAGTATTGCTCCAACAAAAGATAGTCCATTTAATAAATCTGTTACATTGCCATGATCATATTTAAATTTCCACATAGATGTTATGCAAAGAAACACTGCTAACAAGAATGCAGTGATTGAATAAATCTTCACTATAAGGAAAGTTTGTTTCTTGCATAAGCTAATGAATAAACTTACAAATAACCATGTAATGCCATGGACAACAAGTTCATATTCTTGGTGTTGCTCTTTAAGCTTCCATACTCCAAATACTATGTATCCTAAGCTCAAACATCCATTAAAAATGGTTGAAGAAATTGACAACTTAGTAATTCCACAAGATAATAAATTCCTCAATGATATCTTAAAAACTAGGAGAACTAACAAGAGGAACAATAGGAGGAAGTCAAGAGATAACAGAAAAATATGATTGAGATATGTATGTGAATTGAGCATTTCAAGAAAAGATTCAAGCAACATCAATAATCTTTACTTTGGCTCTTTGAAGAAACTCTCAACAAATCCTCCTCAGTCTAAGTTTATTTTTTCGTGAATCCATTAGTTTTTTCGTAGGCTCTATATTTATATTAGAAAATTAAATTTTTATTATTTATATCAACATGTGTTCTTATGGAGGTGTGTTTGGAATGAAGAAAAATATTCTCCATAAATAAAAGTCGGTTTGGCTCAGTTTAAAAGCTGATCAAACTGACTTAAAAGCTGGTTTTTGATTTGTTTAGCTGTTTGGCAATACTCAAAACAACTTATTTTAAGTTAAAAAAACTTATTTTAAGCCAAAAGTTAAAAGTTGGGGTAGGAGTGCTTTTTGTTTTCCCCAACTTATAAGCTGTTTTAAGTTGACCACATTTTTACCTTTTTGCCCTTAATATTTTTATACAATCTCCAAATTACCCACATAACCCTAACATCTCTTTCTTCTATTTTTCCCTTTTCACATGTAGATGATAAACAATTACTATTACTAATGAATGAAAATAAAATAAATCTTAAATCTTTCAAGTTCAAATTATATATTATCAAAATGTAAAATAAGTTGCACTAACTTAAATAAAAAATTATATTCCTCTTATAAATAATTTGTGATAATAAAGAAATATGTGAATGTTAGACAATTATTATTATCTATGGATGAAATTAAAATAAAATCTTAAATCATTCTTTAATCTATTCAAATTATATTTTAAAGTTGCTTTTATTAAGCCTATCCAAACGGGCCTTAAATATTATATCTTAAAAATATTTATATATAATCTAGGCAGATATTTAGAAGGCCGGAGTAGGAACGTGGAGTCCATTATAAAACTTCTTTTTATTTCTTATTTTTTAAAAATATATTTTGCTCCGGACAAATATATTAAAAAACAAATATTATTTTTTTCTAAAAGTAGATGAAATTTAGATGGTTGTTTTTGTTTTGGGGCATATGAATAAAATGATACACTCAGATAATTGACCTTGTGGTACACTCAAATGTTTTCACGTCACAAGCAGTAAGGAACTTCAATATAAAATGTTTAGAACATTAAATGAGCATTTAGTGATGAATCTTTAGGATATTTTATTTTATTTACACTATAGTAAAAGAGGCTAGAGCGCACTTGTCAACGAGGACATGTTTGCTTCTTTGAAATTACGTAAAAATATTATAAATTACTATAATTAATAATTTGTTATAAAATCAAGCTCATGACAATATAAATATAAAGAGATGAAGACAAGAGGAGTAAGATGGAAGATAAGACTTTCTTTTATTCAAGTGTATGTAAATCTCATATGTATCTGTATTACAATAGTGAATGAACAACCCTATTTATAAAGTGAGAAATCACTCCAAAGGTTACCATATTAAGTATCATAATAAATAGATACATTCTTATCCAAAAAGGTTCATGTCACCTAGTGAATATGAATGGTTGTTCATGTACCAACCTTATGGACTATCCACTTAATTCAATGTATTTATAACACTCCCCCTTGGATGTCCATAGATAATGTGCCTCGTTAAAACCTTACTAGGAAAAACCCTGTGGGAAAAAATTCTAGTGAAGAAAAAAGAGTACACATATCTTTTGATACGCACCATTTGTTGCCTCATTAAAAACCTTGCCATGAAAATCCAGTGGGAAAAAACCTCGATCAAGGGAAAAAGAGTGCCACGCGTATTGTACTCCCCCTGATTTAAACATCACTTAATTTCTTGTGATGATGTCTCCAATCTTCGTATATTGTGGTTGGTATATTCTTTTTTAAAGAAAAACCACACATTTCTTGAATATGGTGTGTCATTTATCTCAACCAAACACACTTTCAACTTGCTTCATGGAGGACTTTCATTTCTGCATAGCAACATTTGTTTGCTTCATTGATCACCGGGATATTATTGTGCCTCCACATGAATACACATAGCGTGGTTGAGATAGAGCTTTATGCGGATCAGATAAATATTCTGCATCTGCGTAACCAATCAATTTTGTTTTGGATTCCTCGGAATAGAATAAGCCCATAACTATGGTCCTTTGAGGATATTCAATCATGTGTTCAACACCATTTCAATGTCCTTTATCGGGGAGAAACTGAATCTTGCCAGTAAATTTACTGCAAAACAAATATCTAGTCAAATATTGTTAGTAAGATGCACTAGTGCCCTGATTGCACCAAGATAGAGTTTCATCACCAAGAAACTCTTCATCCTTCTTTTGAGATCAAACTGAATCATCATTTATGCCAAGTGATCTCATAATCATTGGGGTACTCAATGAATGCGATATATCCACATAAAATTGCATCAAAATTTTTCAGTGTATGTGCACTGTTAGACAGATATATTATTTGTCAAATTAACAATCTGTAGGTCAAGACAAAATTTTGTCTTACCAAGACCTTTTCATAAAAATACAAGGACAATTAGGGTCATTCTTTTGTACCCTTTTTCTTCCTTGACTATTTCAATCCATATAAGGATTCTTGAAGCTTTATTGGAAAAGTTTCTTTCAAACTCTTATATGCTTCAGACACCTCGATTGTTTCAAGGATTTTCATATAACCTTCATTGTCTAGCTAGACATTAAAATTATTCATTTACATGCATTCAAGTTTTCATATGTTGCCAGATCAAAACAAACCTCATTTCATCCACCAAAGGAGAAAACATCTCCACTAATGTCAGGATTTTGCGATAAACCTTTATGCCCCAAGGCACAAATCGTATTTGATATCTTACAGTTATACTATCGCATAATAATATATTTGTACCCCACTGACATTATACCTTGATTTATGGACTACCAGTCCAAAATGTCACTTTTCTAAGTGAAACAAAATATACTTGAATTGTGCATTTTACTTGGCCAACCATTTATCTGTTCACACTATATGACAGATTTGAATTCAAGATCCTCATCACAATTTATATCATTGAGCGCTATCTTATATCAAAGATACCGTCGACGGTTATTTGATATCGATTCCAACAAGACATAACTTATCGAGATCTCTTCATTTTATCAATAGAACAAGCAACACAAGAGAATTCTTGAAGAATCTTTATTTCTTCATCATATAAGTCACCTGAATTCTCAATCATGTTTGCATCACATTTAATCGGAATGGTCAATCAGTCATGCCAACTGATCTTTATTTTAGTACACTTATAATTTACTTTTACATGTGATTTCATCAGCATGTACATGTTTGTATGGAACAAACAAGAGGAAAAGTGGGGTAATCTTTTACATAAACATTTATAACCCTCTTCGGTTGTAGTGATTTATAGTCTCAATATTTATTTTCAATTCATCCGAAACTTAAAAAGTTTCTTTTGAGACTTACTACAACCCCAATATTATTCCTCTGATAATAGCACAACTCGTTAGAGCTTGCAATTAATTTTATGTACTATTTCATATTGCATGACACCATCTCTATGTTGAGCATCTCCTTCAAGGAGGAAATTATATTATTATTGTCATGGTCAAAATCATTACGAGCAAGACGTCTTTCTTGCTTTACTTTTGTTGTACCATAGGTACACAACCAATGACAAATTTGTATTGCCACACAATAATGACCACAATCCTTATAGGCAAGAACTATTTCTTTCTTTTGCCCTTTCGGTAGTTCATACCATAGTGACGTATAAAACATACAATACAATTAGCCATTTCTGCCAAATAAAATTTATTTCCTCTCAAATCTCCCGTAGAGATGAGAAGTGACATGTATCATTTTTTCTCAAACCTTCCATAGAGGTGAGTTGTGACATATATCCAACCCATAATGATTTTATCACATCTGGACCCATTCTCTTATAGAATGGTCGAGTATTCACGATACTCATTACAAGTCACATTCTTTTCAAGGAATGAAGCAAATTCAATAGAACGAATTTCAAGACTTTTCATCAAAGCCTAGTCATCATTATATCATCATTATGGTGCATTGACTCAAACTCAATGTCTTATCCATATAAGGCGTTTTACGTCATAATTCTATGGGACTTGAACCCAATCACGGTGCATCAAAACTCAAATTGATGTCTTACCTTTTTGGTGCGATAGAACTTGAATCTATCGTCTTATCCCCAAATATTTTTATTATGATGCATCCGGACTTTAACCTGATGTCTTACCCTTTTGGTGCGATGAAACTTGAATCCATCGTCTTACCCTTAACCAACGGTATAATAAATCGAAGTACAACATGACTCATCCTTTGAGTCTTTCAAAACAATCAAAATAACATTCAAATTCATGCTGTTAAAATTTTATACCTTCTTCTATTTAAGAAATTTTGTATAGCATGTCATATTCAACCAATAGTAGTATATGTCTTCGGTTCCTGATAATTGTTAGTGACTGAATACTATTTTATTCTAAATCATAAAAATATTCTAGAAAATACATACCTGATTTTATGCATATAATACTTTGATCTTCATAACGAGATCAACCAAAATATGAGTTAAAGAAAAAGTAAAACTCAATCTTAATTGGCTAGAGACTCGTGCTGATAACGTGTTATAAAATCAAGCTCATGACAATATAAATATAAAGAGATGAAGACAAGAGGAGTAAGATGGAAGATAAGACTTTCTTTTATTCAAGTGTATGTAAATCTCATATGTATCTGTATTACAATAGTGAATGAACAACCCTATTTATAGAGTGAGAAATCACTCCAAAGGTTACCATATTAAGTATCATAATAAATAGATACATTCTTATCCAAAAAGGTTCATGTCACCTAGTGAATATGAATGGTTGTTTATGTACCAACCTTATGGACTATCCACTTAATTCAATGTATTTATAACATAATTATAAATATATAAAATTAATATTACATGTTATATACATTGAGATAAAGAAACTTAGAGATATTAAAGTGTTATATATAATGATAATTAACCATTCAAAGTTTTAAAAGACAAAAAAATTTAATAGACTCTTATCTATCAGTGTCACGTAAATTACGATATGAGGAGTAATATATCTTATTTGAAAATAACATAAAAAGTATTATCAATCACAATAATTGACTCCTACAAATTTTTAAATGATACTAAAATTTTAGTTAAATCTTGAGATTTTATTGGTGCCACAATTGAGACAAATTTTTTTATAGGTGCCACAATTGAGACAAAAATATTACATGTATTATTTGAAAATAATATAAATTATAAATCATAATAAAATAATTATCTAAAATATTTAAAAATTACAGAAAAAAATATTTGACTCTCAAATTTCAACTGTAACTTATAAATTGAGATAAAAATATATATTAAATCCGTAATAACATAGGCTTCCTCTCCCTGTAACTCGAGCGGAATTACATCCAATATATATATATATAGATCGTCGAAAAAGAGTAGTAGGTATACTTTACTAGAGGCAATTCACATGCTCAGCAATCAGAAAAGAGAATATATTTTTTTTGTTTTTTTCTCCCTATAATTTCTATAATGATTATAATGTGGCACTTTTCACTAAATAAGAAAATTTGATTAATTTAAAACAATTTCAAATACTCAGTTATGAGTCATAAAATTTGGGATAATTTCAAATTTGACTATCGTTTGGGCATAATTATTATAACTATATTTTGGATATTTATAATTCATATTTACGATTTCATTTCAGATATTAAATAATAAAAAAAAGATCTCGCATCTCTCTCTGTCTCTCATCTCTCTCTCCCTCTTTGTATTGTATGTTTTCATATTTCTCTCTATAATTTCATCTCTTTGTATTTTTATAATTTTTGAGGTATTAGACAATTGTATTGTTTTATTAAAATGGAGTATTTAAGTTGCGTCGTGTATTTTCACATCTTTCGTTCTTATATCATTTGTATTTATTTGTTCTTATATTATTTATATTAATTTGCTCTTCTATCACGTATATTCATTTACTCTTTTATCACTTGTATTCAGAACTCTCGTAGCACTTGTATTTGAACTCTTTGTATTTTATTTTGTTCAAATGCTTTGCAAGATATACTTCAAGATTTTAGATATTTAGCAGGTCCAAAGCACAAGGTATACACATATATACATTTTCATATACAAGATATACTCTATCATTGTCACGATCCAAAATGAGTCGTGAGTGACACCCACACTTAATCTCCTAGGTGGACAAACCAAGGAATCCAAACCCCAACATTTACCAATAATTCAACTACGAATAACAAATGTGGAAGCTCCAACACTTATCAAAGTAACTAAATTCTAGAGTCTGTTACATATGATCTCCAAAACCTGAAAGTCATCACATCAAGGACATCTAATCTCCAAACACTAAGTCTAAGAGTATCAAAATGTACCAAAATACAAGAATAAAACGGTATGTGTCAGAAAACAAAGGACATCATGTCATGACCGAGAGAATCCAATACGAGTTTGAATGAATGGCTCACCCTGGGACCTGATATGCTGGAGATTGACTAGAGCTGAGGGCCAGTCAAAGTCGTTGGTATGCTCGCTGCACTCCATAAAAGGAAAAAGAAAACACAAGTAGGGCTCAATATAAGGTGACATGTACTGAGTAGGTATCATCGGCCAACCCAAAATAGAAACTAATATACAATGAACAATAGTATGAACTCAACTATAACACTTAACAGGTGATAAGCTACAAACAACGTGAGCCAGTGTCAAGAACACTAAAGTAAGTATGTAATAAAAGTCGACAATATCGAGATCATCCATGAGGACTCATGCCTCCAACTAAACCACTTGGGGAATTGAGTTCTTTGAGATTGAGTACATTCTGTTAATTCCATATCTTTTTCTTTTAATGTTACCGTGTCGGAACATGACACTTCGATCCAATTATACTGTGTCGGAACGTGACACTCCGATCAAAGAATATCGTGTCAGAAGGTGACACTCCAATCCAAGAATACCGTGTCGAAATGTGACACTCCGATTCAAGAATACCATTGATTTATCATTTATTATCACCACTTTCAATTCATTGTTATACTATTTCATCAAGCCTTCTTTATTCAAGGCATCACATCGATAAATAGGGTTCAAGAATATAAATCACACGGTCTCAGAATTTCAGACCAATCACAAAATACACAATCACACAATCAAGTACATAGAAAAATTCACAATATCATTCAATGCGTATCAATCATTATTAAGAGTTTACTATCAAATAGCTTAAATCATAACCTACCTCCATCGAAGAATCGAAGTCAAGCAAGTTATTTCTTCAATGTTTTTCCTTTTCTCAATGCCTCCAAATATTTCCAATCTACAAAGTATATATATGCATAATTTGTAAGTTAACGAGTCGATAAGCACTCATATTATTCTATGCCTATCCTAGAATAACCAAAAACTCACCTAATTCTATAATCAATTTCCTAAAATTCAAACCTAAAAAGTAAGTCTTAATTTTTCCAATTAGCATAACTTAAATGATATTTTAATAATTTGATACACCTAATATTTAATTACTTATCTTATTATATCAAAACCTGAATTATAATGTAAAAAAAATAATAATCTTAAACATCGAAGATGAATGTAAAGTCAGTAGCGTTAATATATCACTAAACAAATATGCATAATCAACCTATTCTACCAATTTAATATTACTATATTGTCATCCCCTCATAATGCCCATCATCCTGCCAATTTATTAGCCACTAATATTTGTCTCCCCAAAATTCTAAAGTCGAAATCATTAACAGAACCTCAATTGTTTTGTATCTTCAACCATTCACTGTCTAAACTTTGCCAACACCCCTTTTAGACTTTAATTTCTCTTATTATATTTATTCTTCGATATCGTGACACTAAGTAGTATATGTAAAGCTATAATTAGGCCCCCCACCCAACATTAAAACAATGCGGCTAGTTGAACACTTACCTCAAGGCACAATCGCATCCTCACGTCTTATGTAAGGCTAGTTACGAACAATTCAAATATCAATTTAGAATCTATCGAAAAATATTTTATCAAATAAAAAGTTTTAGTACTCAAAACGATTAAATGGGTCGTTACAATTATTTTCATATTCCATAAATTTAAGTTACTATTCAAATTTAAGCTAAAATTATATTTTCATTATATGTGTATTCAGAAAATACATATTATATTTTACAATATATGTTATTAACCACATATTATTATATATATAATCTCCCATCTACTACCCTATTTTTTTAATATCTTAATTTTATTTTACATATAAACTAAGTCACAAGCTCTCATATACTTTAAATTTACACCTATACCTAGTTTACTTTACAACAAATCAGATTCAGGGGCGGAGCTACAATAGCTGATGGGATAAAGTCGAACTCGCTGATTTTTTCATTTTATATTTGTATTATATTAAATTGTTGAATGTCTATATAAATTTCTTGTGAACCCATATTAACACTGACACATTTAGCCCAGTGATCACAACCCACCCAGCGAAATCCTTTGTCCTGCTTTATTTGGATAATTTTTAAATGTGTTATATATATATATATATATATATATATATATATTTATATAAAAAATAGAATGCATGTTTATATATTAAAAAAATTATAAAAATAGTTTGGCTAATTTCTAAATGCATCTTGTATATTAAGAAAAAACAGAATGCGTGTTTATATATAATTTTATTTTTTTAAAAAAAGTAGAATATCAGTATAGGTGTGTTTTATACAAAAAAAAAAAAATTGTAATAGCCGGGTTTATAAAAAAATTGCATTTTATACATATAAAAAAAAGAATGTGATGTTTATATATATAAAAATTAATAATTAAAAGTAGTTTGGATAATTTCTAAATGCGTTTACATATATATAAAAAAAATAGAATACGTGTTTATATATATTTTTTTTTAAAAAAAATAGAATATTGGTAAAGGTAGGTTTATAAAAAAAAAATGCATGTTTTTTTAGCTAAATGCAACATGGGCATTTTAAGCGTTGACTCTTTCAAGACATCTAAAATTACTGGGATACAACAACTTGTTCTATTAAAGATATTCAAAATATGTTATTTAATCACTTTACATATTATTTTACTTATATATATTATATTATTTTCCTACAAAAGATGTTTAATTGGACATCCTAACTATAACATAACTAGGCCTCTGTTGAGGAGGAACCAACTTCCTTTGCATAAGCTTGTTATGACCGTAGATGATGTTTTACATTGAAAATTGAAATGATCAATCTTCTCAAAAAAGCTATTTCTAGTTTTTGAAAAAATATCTTTTAGAAATATTAGAGAATGTTTAATAGTGCCTATAAAAATAGCGTTGAATAAAGTGAAATGCCAACATTAATAATAATGATGGCAATAGTTATGCTTTGGGAATGCTCCTTCATTTTCTATCTTTTCATTTGCCTTTGTTTTTTTTATCGTTTTTGTTGTCTTATTTGGGCCATTTGGGCTCATTTCTTCTTGTTTGTACAGATTTAAGTTGGAAAAATTACTTGGATTGGTAGATTTTAATACAAGGAAATTTTTAAAATGTAAATATTTTAATATTTAATAAAATTCATTAGCAAATACTTTTAATATTTAGTAAAAATATCAAAATTTTAGTTTATTAAGTATCTTGTTTAAGTTTTTATTTAAAGAATATAATTGTTAACTAACAAAAAGGATAAATTCAGGAGAGAGAATTTATTAAAAAAGGAACAATTGCTTAAAAGTCTCATATGCTATAAAAATTTAAAGGGAAAAGGGTTTGATATACCCTTCAACTTTGTCATATGAAGCTGTTATATCTCTCGTTATAAAAGTGACTCATATATGCCTTTACCGTTATACAACCGGCTCACATATACCCCTGCCGTTACAAAATGGCTCACATATACCCTTCATTTAACGGAAATTAAAAAATTAGTTTTAAATTTAAATTTATTACTTCTAATTTTTTTTAAAAAATTATTTAGGGGTATATATGATTCTTCTATCAAAGTTCAAGGTATATATTTAATTTTTTTCATACATAAATTATTTTTTGACTTCTTTTATTATAATTATTTGAGTTTCTTATTCTTATTTTGTTTGTTCTTTCATTTCTTAGTTTAAAGAAAAAAAATTTAAACTATTTCTTTTGTGTGTATTGTAATTTAATTTCGTATTCGAAAAAAAAAATTGGTCATCTACAATAAGTTTTTACAAGAATATTAGTGAAACATGAATAAATTTGATTATCAAAATAATAATTATGAATAAGTCATTGAAATTAAAAAAAAAGTCAAAAAAAAAATATGTTTGACGAGGATTAAATTTACTCATATGGGATTATATTTTTTAGAAAAAAATAATAAAAATTTAGATTAAAATTATTTTTTTTCCATTTCCGTTAGAGGAAAAGGGTATATGTGAGTCATTTGTTTACAAGTAGGGATATATATGAGCAACTTTCATAACAAGGGTATATCAGCTCTAAATGACAAAGTTGAGGGGTATATCAGACCCTTTTTCCAAAATTAAAAGTAAACACAAATTCAAAAAAATAAACAAAGAGAACTCATCCCACTTGTTCATCAAATTTCTAATATCGATTTTTAAATTTTCATTGATGATATTTATGTTGAAATGAATTCGATTAAATCACGTTTTTCAAATTTGTACTTTAGAATATTGTATCAACCTCAACAGATTGTAGTATTTTCATTATGCATGCTATTCTTTTTCTAGAATCATGTATCTTTCTTTAATCATATTCATATGTAATGACTAGATTATATTGAAATACAATTCGTAAATTTTTTGTAATACAAATAAAAGAAAATATATTTGGCAGTTATGTAATACAATTTTGATCACTAGGATACGATTTTAGTTTTACTATGAAAGTAAAATACCTATTTTAATTTAAATGGTAAAGTGAGCACATAAAATACAAAATTTGTTGATATACAATTATGATGAAAACATAATAAAAAGAAATACAAACTTGATGTCATTGAAATTGAGACTTAAATATGAAATGAGCACAATAAATACTCACATCAGTTGGAATACAAAATTGACTTTGTTGGTATATCATTATGGTGAACACAAAAAATACAAATTTTTCTGAATACAATGTGAGAGTTAAATACAAAATGATCACAGTAAAATACTCACCACAATTTGATATTCAATTTTAATTTGAATTGTAAAGTGAACACATGAAATATAAAAGTTGTTGGTATAAAATATTGACGAAAACATAATAAAAAAGAAATATAAACTTGTTGTCATCGAAAATTAAGATTGAAATACAAAATGAGCACAATAAATACTCACTTCAGTTGAAATACAAATGTGACTTTATTGGTATACCATTATGATGAGTACAAAATAAAAAAAATAGAACTTATTTGTATACAAAGTGATATAGAAATACAAAATAAACAAATTAAAATAAAAAATTATCGTCATTTGTGTTCTAAGTTTCAATTGTGATATTTGGAAAATAGAACATTGTTGATTAAGTTGAATACCTCTAGTAATTCTCTTAAATTCTGTCATTGGAGAGTGATCTAGAGGTTATCAAATCCCAAAAGTGATTTCAACTACAAACAACAATTTTGAACGATTTCAACAAAAATAAAATCATAAAACAAATATTGAAAAATGGATAAAGACTCATATTTTAATAGAAGGGCATTGTGTGAATATCTTTATAAAATATATTTTTCTTTATAAAAAGAAGAAGAAGAAGAGAGTCAGATTTTGAAATGGAGAACATTTGGAAGATGAAAATATGAGAGAGATAAAACTATTTCATTTTCAAAAAAACATATGAGAGAGGATTAATCGAAAAATTTATAATTAAAATGAGATAAAATAGGAAGTAAATAAGAATACACATTCTTTTTTAAAATAATGACGTTTTGACAATATTACTAATATTTATAAAGTATGGAGATTTTTCTAATTAAGTTAAGTTATTTGAGTAGTTTGCTAATTTTTTTAAGGGTTTAATAAATAATTATTGATTTTAGTGATAATTTTTATTTATTACCATCTATAAAAATATATAATAATTTTATGTTAAATTTGTAATATGTATTAAAAACGAATTATGTTTGCAATATATATGTATTATAACTGTTTTTTAAAAACATATTGTGCTTGTTTGGTAAGAAATTGACACATTGAGTTTTAAGTGTATTAAAATGTGTGACAAAGTGTTATTCATCAATAAAACTCGTATTATATGTGAATAACAAACTGTTCTTTGTAATATTTATTAAAATTGATTAAATGAAAAAAAATATTATTGTTATAAATGATAATATTTTCTTAATATAATATATTTACGTAAATTTCCTTTTTTATTCTTCAAATAGATGGACTACAAGCCAACTTCTAATTTATTTATTTATTTAAAAAAAAAGGAAAGAAGAGGAAGTTAATTTTTTTGAAAAAATATCTTTGGAGATTAAGAAAATTAAAGAGAAGAAAAATAAAATATTTGATTAAACTAAAAGTGCTTATAATTTTTTTTTAAAAATTTATAAATTAAGAATGACTAAGTTATAACCTTAAACTTATTAAACATTTTCTTATTAACAAAATGCATAAATAGATTAAAAATAATACTTATAACCGATTTTGATGAATTTACAAACTTACATAAACACTATCTAAAGTATATATTATATTAAGGGAAAATAGTGTGAAGAATACTTTAACTTTGATCGAAATTGTTGTTACTATACCAAATTTTATGGAGGACATTTTATCCCTGTAGTTCTGCACTACTTAATAGTGTATTTTAAAGGTATATATGTGCCCACGTGAACATATTACACTATTTAAAATGATGCAATTTTTTTAATGTCCACATGAACACATATATACCTTTGAAACATACTATTAAATAGTGCATGTGTAAAAGGTTATTTCCAAAGTTATAATAATTCCGATCAAAATTTGAATATATTTCAAATCTTAATATCAACATTGCAAATTTTCTTAGAAGTAATTATTTCGACTTTAGCTCGATAATACTTATTGAGTTTTATACTCACTCCATTTAAAGTAATTATTTCTACTTTAGATTGTTTATACTCACTCGATTTTATTTTTTAATGCTAACAGGTCCACACGTTGTTAAGACCAAAAAGGAAATTAAAAAAAAAATCCCATGGTTATATCTCAATTTGTTATAAAATCAAGCTCATAAGAATATAATCATAAAGAGAAGAAGACAAGAGAAGTAGATAGAAGAAGAGGAATTTTCTTCTTATTCAAGTGTATTCAAGTCTCATATGTGTATATTACAATAGTGAATGAACAACCCTATTTATAGAGTGAGAAATCACTCCAAAGGTCACCATATTAAGTATCATAATAAATAGATACATTTTTATCCAAAAAGGTTCATGTAACCTAGTGAATATGAATGGTTGTTCATGTACCAACTTTATGGACTATCCACTCATTCAATGAATTTATAACACTCCCCCTTGGATGTCCATAGATAATGTGTCTCGTTAAAACCTTACTAGGAAAAACCCTGTGGGAAAAAATTCTAGTGAAGGAAAAAGAGTACACATATCTTTGATACGCACCATTTGTTGCCTCATTAAAAACCTTGCCAGGAAAACCGAGTGAGAAAAAAACCTCGATCAAGGGAAAAAGAGTGCAACGCGTATTGTACTCCCCCTGATTAAAACATCACTTAATTTCTTGTGATGATGTCTCAAATCTTCGTACATTGTGGTTGGTATATTCTTTTTTTAAAGAAAAATCACACATTTCTTGAATATGGTGTGTCATTTATCTCAACCAGACGCACTTTTGACTTGCTTCATGGAGGACTTTTATTTCTGTAGAGCAACATTTGCTTCATTGATCCCCAGGATATTATTGTGCCTCCACATGCAAGCACATAGCGTGCTTGAGATAGAGCTTTATGCGGATCAGATAAATATTCTGCATCTGCGTAATCAATCAATTTTGTCTTGGATTCCTCGGGATAGAATAAACCCATAACTATGGTCCTTCGAGGATATTCAATCATGTGTTCAACACCATTTCAATGTCCTTTTATCGGGGAGAAACTGAATCTTGCCAGTAAATTTACTGCAAAACAAATATCTAGTCAAATATTGTTAGTAAGATGCACTAGTGCCCTGATTGCACCAAGATAGAGTTTCATCACCAAGAAACTCATCATCCTTCTTTTGAGATCAAACTGAATCATCATTTATGTCAAGTGATCTCATAATCATTGGGGTATTCTTCAAGCTTTATTGGAAAAGTTTCTTTTAAACTCTTATATGCTTCAGACACCTCGATTGTTTCAAGGATTTTCATATAACCTTCATTGTCTAGCTAGACATTACAATTATTCATTACATGCATTCAAGTTTTCATATGTTGCCAGATTAAAACAAACCTCATTGCATCCACCAAAATAGGAAATATCCCCAATAATGTCAGGATTTTTGCGATAAACCTTTATGCCCCAAGGCACAAATCGTATTTGATATCTTACGGTTATACTATCGCATAATAATATATTTGTACCCCACTGACATTATACCTTGATTTATGGACTACCAGTCCAAAATGTCACTTTTCTAAGTGAAACAAAATATACTTGAATTGTGCATTTTACTTGGCCAACCATTTATCTGTCCACATTATATGACAGATTTGAATTCAAGATCCTCATCACAATTTATATCATTGAGCGCTATCTCATATCAAAGATACCGTCGACGGTTATTTGATATCGATTCCAACAAGACATAACTTATCGAGATCTCTTCATTTTTCATTATTTCAGGTACCTGAACCTTTTTCAAGATTTTATGAATTGTTATGTCAATGTGCTCTTTTATAGCACTTGCCTCATTATCATGACCATATTGATCATTTGCTCCTTCCTTCTTCAAGGAATTTTATATTTGGAATCGATTGGTCTATTACGCTTCCGGCGTATCATAGACTCTGTCCTTCAAGGACTTCACATTGGAGCATTTGCAGCTGAATTATATCATAGGGTCAGTGTATTCATCTGGCAACTGATTTGCAACATTATGCAACTGAATTATCCCTTGAACTTTAAGTTCACATATTTATTTTAACGAGGATCTAGATAATTCATAATTAACCTCACACATAATTTTCAGCTGTTAATCATCTCCCCCCCTAATGTTAGAAAATCTAACATTCATTCCAACCTTATTTGGAAGTTCATCTTTGTGCGTGGTGGAGTAATTAAAATCATAACCGCACATTCAACATTTTAGATGAAAATTATATGGTTCCTGACCCTGAACCAATTTTAATGGGGAAACCTTGTTGGTTTGATGCATACATGTGTTGCTACATGTTAAACAAAATTATCTCATACCAAATCTTATTTGGGAGTTTTGTTCTCATAACCATGATTTAGCTATAATTGGAGGCATACAATTTCTGCTAAATCCACCAGCATTATCAATATAATTTCATAATTTGGAACTATTTCACCTTACAAAAACCAATTTGTAAGTTGACAACAAAATACATGTGACCATCGCATAGATGCATTAATCATACAGTTGCAAATGATCCACATGACAGGTGAACGGGCCCATATTCACCCTTTTATATGTTCCAAAAATTTTAGGGGATTACAGTCCCGATCTTAGCTGGTACAATGATCATTTTATCAAGAGAACAAACAACACAAGAGAATTCTTGAAGAATCTTTATTTCTTCATCATATAAATCACCTGAATTCTCAATCACGTTTGCATTACATTTAATGGGAATGGTCAACCAGTCATGCCAACTGATCTTTATTTTAGTACACTTATAATTTACTTTTACATGTGATTTCATCAGTATGTACATGTTTGTATGGAACAAACAAGAGGAAAAGTGGGGTAATCTTTTACATAAACATTATAACCCTCTTCGGTTGTAGTGATTTATAGTCTCAATATTTATTTTCATTTCATCCGAAACTTAAAAAGTTTCTTTTGAGATTTACTACAACCCCAATATTATTCCTCTGATAATAGCACAACTTGTTAGAGCTTGCAATTAATTTTGTGTACTATCACATATTGTATGACACCATCCCTATGGTGAGCATCTCCTTCAAGGAGGAAATTGTATTATTATTGTCATGGTCAAAAATCATTACGAACAAGACGTCTTTCTTGCTTTACTTTTGTTGTACCATAGGTACACAACCAGTGACAAATTTGTATCGTCACACAACGTATTTGATCATGGCCACAACCTTTATAGACAAGACTTATTTATTTCTTTTTGCACTTTCGGTAGTTCATAACAAACATACCATAATATTCATGACGTATAAACGTACACGATCATTGACCATTCATGTCAAATAAAATTTATTTATTTCTCTCAAACCTTCCGTAGTGTTGAGATGTGACATATACCATTTTCTTTTCTCAAATCTTCGATAGAGGTGAGTTATGACATATATTCAACCCATAATGATTATCACATCTTGACTCATTCTCTTATAGAATGGTCGAGCATTCACGATACTCATCACAAGTCACATTCTCTTCAAGGAATGGACTAATTATTTATATGTACTTCATAAATTTGCATTATAAGCACATTGTCATGGCTTTAAAATTCAACATATTTCCATGACACACCTCAACATCACTATGAAAGTTTAAGTGTACCATCACTTTATCTTCTTGTATCATGATAGAGGATTTATAAACTTGTCAAATTATTGGATTGACAACATTCACAAGTCTAATGACCTTTCATACCATTTTGATATTAAAAATTGCCTTCATATTTTGAAGGACTATTTGAAGTTTTCATAGTGTTCTTCCTTTTATCATTACCACAATGATGACTATTACAATTCTATCCCTCCACGCCCTTATTCATATCATTAATTATTTTTCATCTTTCAGACTAATCATTCGTTGCTACCACATTCATTTGATTGAATGGAGCAAGTCAACAGGCGGATTTTAGAGTTATCATATGTTGCTACCACATTCTTTTCAAGGAATGAAGCAAATTCAATATGATCAATTTCAAGACATTTTGTCAAAAATATATTATTTTTCTTAGTCATCATTTTATCATCGCTATGGTGCATTGGCTCAAACTCAATGTCTTACCCATATAAGGCGTGTTACGCCATAATTCTAAGGTCTTGAACCCAATCACGGTGCATCAAAAAATCTAATTGATGTCTTATCCTTTTGGTGCAATAGAACTTGAATCTATCGTCTTATCCTCAAATATTTTTCATTATGGTGCATCCGGACTTTAACCTGATGTCTTACCCTTTTGGTGCGATGAAACTTGAATCCATCGTCTTACCCTTAACCAACGGTATAATAAACCGAAGTACAACATGATTTATTTTTTGAGTCTTTTTCAAAACAATCTAAATAATATTCAAACTCATGCTATTAAAATTTTATTCTTCTTCAATTTAAGAAGTTTTGTATAGCATGTCATATTCAACCAATAATAGTATATGTCTTCAGTTCATGATAATTGTTAGTGACTGAATACTATTTTTATTCTAAATCATAAAAATATTCTAGAAAATACATACCTGATTTTATGCATATAATACTTTGATCTTCATAACGAGATCAACCAAAATATGAGCTAAAGAAAAACAAGAACTCACTCTCAATTAGATAGAGACTCGTGCTGATAACGTGTTATAAAATCAAGCTCATAAGAATATAATCATAAAGAGAAGAAGACAAGAGAAGTAGATAGAAGAAGAGGAATTTTCTTCTTATTCAAGTGTATTCAAGTCTCATATGTGTATATTACAATAGTGAATGAACAACCCTATTTATAGAGTGAGAAATCACTCCAAAGGTCACCATATTAAGTATCATAATAAATAAATATATTCTTATCCAAAAAGGTTCATGTAACCTAGTGAATATGAATGGTTGTTCATGTACCAACCTTATGGACTATCCACTCATTCAATGAATTTATAACACAATTATTATTTTATATTTCTTTGATATATTTGGCTTAAGGGATTAGGCTAGTCTGGTGCCAATATGGCCAACAATATATATTATTATACCTACGTTTAAGGTGTAAGGTGTTAATATGTATAATTTTTTCTTATTTTCCTTATTATTAATAGCAAAAACAATTTTAATAATTTAGTTAATTGACTATAGAAAGGAAAATGAGAGAGGAAATTACAAGATGGAAAATCGTATTATCAACAAAATAAAAATTCTTATCAAATTATTAAGATTCTTCTCTCTTCTCAAGTCATTTTGTTGATCATAAGGTAAAATACTTCTTCATGCTTCATAGATAATTCAAAAAAAAAATAATCTATCTATTTATATATATCATAGCACTAATTAAACATGACAAAGACACATAAAAAAAAAATAATTGAGTTTTAATTGAAATCCTGCTTCTATACTCATGGATATAATTTAGCATTAAAAATTAAGTGAAAGTGGCTGGAAAATAAGTATCATCGACCTCTTCTAGAAGTTCGAAACAAATCCTTTTAAAGAAATTTGCAAAGTTGATATACTTGATATAATATAGTTAGAGGGTGTTTAGCTAAGTATAAGGGCGAAAAAAAAGAGAAGAAAGAATCGAATCAAACTAATTTGATTTCTCGATTTTGATTTTAGTTTTTTAGTTTTATGTTGGTGTTATTTTTTTCGAAAGTTTAATTCTTCGATTCGGTGTAAAAGGGTCACAAAATTTTGGTGCATCGAAGAATCAAATATATATAATGCATGCGTGCACGCGCAATACAAGTATTTAACTCAACAATTGGATCATTCATGAACAAATCAAAATACCAATAAATATACAATTCAATAGTTAACTTCAAATATTCATTCTCAAGAGGACAAATATATTTTTATCATTATGTAAAGGAACTCATCTTTGTACTTGTTTTTTTTAGAAGTAGATGGAGGTACACTGTTTTTGATAAAGATAAATATAGTCTTTAGTTAGCACAATAAATGTTTCGCGGTTAGAGACGTCATTCGTTTATATCATTTCAAAATTTTAAGTATCTTGTACTTTGATTTGCCTTCATTTCATTTTTCATTCACACTGAAAAACTAATAAAAATCAAACCAAAGTAAAATAAAATCAAATCGAACCGAACCAAGTTTATTTGATTTGATATACAATACACATTTTTTTAAAATAAAAAATTAAAGAATCTAACTAAAAAAACGTACGTCCACCCAAAAAAGCTAACCAAATTTCTTTTACAATTATTTTTTAAACTTATTTACGTGTTTTGATAACATTAAAGTGCTTATAAGATATAATCAACTTGTGACTTTTTTAAGCTCATAATTGATTGATAAGTTAACATATTATAAGGATAAATATGTTTCCAAACTTGAATGGTAAAGATAAATATGTCAAAAAAATATAGCGAAAGATAAAGATGATTATTTTCTAGATAAATGTGATTCTTTTATGTTCTAACAACAACAACAACAACAATATTAATACTAACACTAACACTAACAACAACAACAACAGTAACACTACCACTATCAATAACAACAACTTATCTATACTTTTTACGAAATACATAAACTATTTAGCAATTTTCAGCATTTTTATTCAAACATGTAACTATGCATCCATAACCGTGCCACATAATACCACCTTGCTCTATTCAGTCACCACCCTTACTGCCAAGTAATACCATCTTCAAACTTCCTACAATGTATCTCAAAACATGCACCCCACTTCTTTGTGCTACCAACTCCACCATCTAGGCCCTTCACCTTCCTCTTATCTCGTATCATAATCTAACCCTTCTATTTCATAGGCTTGGTATTAGAGCCAACTTTTAGTAAATCAGTATCAGCCTGATATTTGAGCTAACCAATATGATATTCCATATTAGGCGTGATACTCGACTCAATCATTAATCACACAAGTGCATAAATTACACTCACGCTGAAATTCAAAGTAATACAAGTGTTTCTTTGCATAACATCTATGTGGAAATTTAAATATGATCATGGCAATGTAACAGATTTATTAAATGGACTATCTTTTGTTGGAGCAATACTTTTGCTCTGCATTGGATTTATTAAGGGAAGTGAATGTGATGAGACATGTTATAAGCCTTTACAAGATGGAATTACTCCATTTGCAAATGCTGGATTTCTTGGGAATTTGTCATTTTGGTGGTTGAATCCACTAATGAAGAAAGGTAAGAATAAGATTCTTGAGGACGAAGACGTTCCTCATCTAAGATCAGCCGATGGAGCAGGAACATGTTTTGATCAGTTCAATGAGAAAGTGGATATGCTTAAAAGAAAAGACCCTTTAGGAAAACCTTCTATATTAATGGCAATACTCCTCTGCCACAAAAAATCTATCCTGATATCGGGGGTGTTTGCTCTAATTAAGGTCTTAACGCTGACAACAGGACCGTTGTTTCTTCATACGTTCATCGAGGTTGCTGAAGGAAGAGAATCCTTTAAGTATGAAGGATTTGCTCTAACAGCTGGCTTTTTCCTTGCCAAATGCTTGGAATCTTTAGCGGAGAGGCAATGGCTCTTCAGAAGTAGACTGATTGGACTACAAGTAAAATCTTCACTCACTGCAGCTATATTTCACAAACAACTCCATGTCTTAAATGCTGCAAAGAAAACTCATTCCCCTGGCCAGGTAATGAACTATGTCACTGTGGATGCTCATAAAATAGGTGAATTCCCCTTTTGGTTTCATCAGATATGGACGACATTTCTTCAGCTCGTCCTAGTGTTATGTGTAATGTACTATTCTATAGGGGTAGCTGCATCAGCAGCATTAGTGATTGTAATAGTAACTGTAGTAGCGAATTCCCCGTTATCCAAGTTGCAGCTTAAGTATCAGACTAACCTCATGATAGCACAAGATAAAAGGCTAAAGGCAATCACGGAAGCACTCGCGCATATGAAGGTTCTCAAGCTATATTCTTGGGAGAAACATTTCATGGACGCGATAAGCAAGTTGAGATCAGAAGAAACCAAGTGGCTTTCATTTGTACAAACACAAAAAGGATACTACCTCGTCCTGTTTTGGTCATCTCCTATTCTGGTCTCATCTGCAACTTTTGTAGCTTGTTACTTGTTTGGAGTTCCTCTTCATGTCACCAATGTTTTCACATTTCTAGCCTCTATAAACCTTGTTCAGCAGCCTATTAGAAATCTCCCTGATGTTGTTGGGGCATTTATTGAAGCAAAGGTTTCGCTGTCGAGGATTGTGAAATTTCTTGAGGAACCTGACATGCATACAAGGGATATGAAGAAGAAAAGGCAAGATGATGTGAACATTTGTATAAACTGCACTGATGTTTCTTGGGAGATGAATACTTTAAAGCCTACGTTAAACGACATAAATCTCGATATTAAAAATGGTGAAAAACTAGCCGTATGCGGTGAAGTTGGCTCAGGGAAATCTACCCTCTTGTCTCTGATTCTTGGAGAAGTTCCATACATCAATGGCACAGTAAGTCTTTGTTGTATTGGTAGAGAATACTTACTGTATCGGCGTAATCAGAATAGGTTACTGTTTCTTCTTTTTGTTTTTTGCAGGTTGATGTTTATGGAAAGATAGCTTATGTTTCACAGACAGCATGGATTCAGACAGGGACCATACAAGAAAACATCCTATTTGGATCAAATATGGAACCAAAAAGATATCGGCAAGCTATAGAAAGGAGTTCACTGGTGAAAGACTTGGAGATGCTTCCATTTGGTGATCTTACTGAGATAGGAGAAAGAGGTAACAATTTGAGTGGAGGGCAAAAGCAAAGGGTTCAACTTGCTCGTGCCCTCTATCAGGATGCACATATTTACCTCTTGGATGATCCATTTAGTGCTGTAGACGCACATACCTCGACCAATCTGTTTAATGTACTTTATATCAAGTTTTCTCCATTTGTCTTCATTGAAAAGTATATTCAGTATTGAAAATTATCCTCAACATCCCGCGTTTTGATTTGGCAGGATTACGTCATGGGTGCTCTATCAGGAAAAACTGTGCTGCTGGTAACACACCAAGTTGAATTTCTTCCAGCATTTGATTCTATTTTGGTTAGTAACCTCCATGAAGAACTCTGTTAATTTTAGTTTTATGAAAAAGGTTTATAATCGATCCCCATTTTAATAGCTAATATCTAGTGGGAAGATCATGGAATCCGGTACATTTGATGAGTTGCTGACAAAGAGTGAAGAATTTCAGGACCTTGTTAATGCACAAAAAACTACTTCTGATCCTAAATGTCAAGAAGTTCATGCTACTAAAAGGCCTATAGAAGCTGAGATAGAGTTTGATGATAATGTTTCCTCCGAGGAACGAGATCATGTAGTTTCTCTAAAAGGAGATCAATTAATCAAAGCAGAAGAACGAGAAGTAGGAGACGCTGGATTGAAGCCATACATACAATATCTAAAGCATAACAAAGGATTCTTGTATTTCTCTGATAGAATCGATAATTCATGTTTTAATGATAGACAAGAAGCGCAAAGAACAGTAGCAACTGTACGCAGCAAAAGAAGCCAAGCTATAGTCCAAGATCGAGTAAAATGGAGTTATTTGTCAAAGCCAAAAATAATATATTAAAGGAATCCTTGTTTAACAATAACTTCCTTAACTTATCTGATAAGGATTGTACAAGGCAAAAGAATCTCTATAAGAAGAGCACGATGCAGATGAAGATTCCGACGACTTCACATAGAGAGAAAAGGGAGAATTATTCATCAAACTGAAGTCTTCAAGATTGATAGGTTTACCACGTCTAAAACATTCTTGAGTGAGAAGGTTTTTAACGTGTAGAACTGTTTTATTGTTTTGTTCTTGATTGTAATTTACAGTTTATTGTACAAAGGGTGGGTTTGGCTCTTTGTAGGGTTGAGTGTTAGTAAGAGTTGTAACAAAAGGTGGGTTTGGCCTTTTGGAGAGATCGATTGGAGTCAATCGAGGGAGGTAGTAATGATAAGACTTTTGATTATTGAGTTGTAATCACAAAATCTTATAGTTGAATTAATAAAACGAGGTTTTTCCTTCCTTGAGTGAGGAAGGTTTTTAATTCAATAAGTGTTTGTGTCTTTACGTAAAAGCAACTTACAAGAACCTGGTTCTTATTCTGCGGTGAGGTTTCTTCAATTGGTATCAGAGCAGATCTTTTCGATAAAAGATTCACACCTTGAAAAGACTCAATGGCAGCACCACCTACCCCACAAGAAGGAGCTTCACAAACACGACCACTACTGTTCAATGACAAATATTATGGATGGTGGAAAAATTGTATGATGGACCATCTTATTGGCGAAAACCCTGATCTATGAAAACCGCAACTGATGGAATCACCAAAATCCCAAAGGAAAGAAAAGAATGGAATGCTGAAGACAAGCTTGCAATTCATAACAATGCCAAAGCCAAGAAAATTCTGATATGTGGCATAGGACCAGACGAATACAATCGAATCTCGTCTTGTCAGGATGCCAAAGCCACATGGGAAACACTGCAAATCGCTCATGAGGGAACAACACAAGTCAAGAAGTCTAAAATTGATAACTTGAACAGGCAAAATGAGCTGTTCAGGATGGTAGAAGGGAAGACTATTCAAGACATGCACACCAGGTTCACCTCCATCATTAATGAGATGTACTCTTTAGGAGAGATAGTGCCTAATGGAAAGGCAGTAAGGAAACTGTTGAGTGTCCTTCCTGAAACCTGGGAAAACAAAGTTGAGGCTATCACTAAAGCCCATGACCTAGACTCACTGGCAATGGATGAGTTAATTGGTAATCTCATCACATACGAACTCAAGAAAAACCAAGAAAAGGAAATTGGAGGAAAAAGAAAGGAAAGGAACCTGTTTCTAAAAGCTACTGCATCAGATGATTTTGAAGGTGAAAATATTGCCTTCATAACCAAAAGGTTCACCAGAATGCTAAAGAGAGGGCAGACCTTTTAAAAGAAAGCTTCTCAAAAACCATCTGAAAACACTAAAGACCAGGTTTGTCATAAGTGTGGGAGCCCAGATCACTTCATTAAATTCTGTCCACTTTGGGCCTTAGAGCAGAAAAAGGCAAACTTTGAGAAGGGCAAAGACATCAAAAAGGATAAGTTTGTCCCCTCAAACAGAAGAATGACAACTCAAGAGGACGATATGTCATTACCCAGAATGTGATGAATGCTGCAAAACAATATCAAAACATAGCTATTACAATTCACATTTTATAAAAAAAATTTCTTTGACTTATCGACAACAACATCTTTATTATTAACAACAACCTCCTCACTCTTGGGAACGGTAATTTCATCTAGACAGACATTCACAATTTTCTTCAATTTTAAATGCCAAATACTTTTCAAGATCAGTCATCCTCGTCTTCAAACTTTTTTTTTTCACGATGAAGATCATTGTTTTCCTTCTTTAAATTGTGGATGAGATTCATAACTCTACAATAGAGCGGATCATCAATCCATTTCGGATAATCATGTTTATAACCTTGTACAATTATGAGCTTGATATCAATACTCGCTAAACATATAAAAATTAATGAAATTGTATGATAAATTTACATTAGGCTTACAACACATATATAAACATTTCCAGCATTAGTTGAAGTGAAAGACGTTAAAATCCTTGTTGATATACCACATTGACATTCCACTATCGACATACTTGAAATACTCGAATTTTGACTGTTAGTTTGAAGCTGAGTTAAGATGATAGCTCGAACTTGATATGAAGTTTTGATGATTTAACAAACTTATCGATCTAACAAGGAACCAAATCCTTGTTATTGGAACTGCTGACAATAAGATGAATGATAAACTCAGTGTGAGGTATATTTGTGTGCTATCATCAAAAAGGGGGAAAATGTTATATTCTAGGTGTTTTGATGATCCTCACAAATGCGGGGACCTGGTTCCTGCCAGAGTGCTCTCGTCCAGATACAAATGGGGTACAGTCATAAAAGTTGTCATGTCAGGTGGTAGGTGAAAAGTGCAGTATCCTACACCAATAAGAAGAGCGGACGAGATTGTATGTTTCAGTATCTCACAAATGCAGGGACCTGGTACCAGACAGAGTTTCCTCCATCAGATACATAATTAGTTACAGCTGTAAAGCTGTCATGTCAGAGGTTGGTAAGGCGTCAGTGTACTACACCAATCAGAATGGAGGAGGGTGTTTGTCCAACGGATAATAACTCTTTATGTTTGATACTTTTAGCATGACAAACACCATATTATATTCATTCATCCAAAGAAGGAAGTCAGCCAGTAAGCCTTTTCAAGAACTCATATAGAAGTTTGCAAGGGACCTGGTTCCCCCAAGCAAGGGACCTGGTACCTGCAAGACAGCGACGTGAAAAGGACGAAAAGACACCTGTCAGAAAAGTTGTCATCTCTGATGCGGTAGGTGCACAGCTTTTCCAACAGCAGGCCTTCAGCCAATGGGATGACTTCAACGAATTTGTGGGAAATGATATTATCTCTTTCCAACAAATACAAATTCAAGACTTGGCAAATTAAATTTGGATTTTCTCTGAAAATTCACAAGCTTGAACAGAAGGCCATCTTCAAGGAAGAACATTGCTCAACTCAACAGAAGGACCTGATAGAGTAAAGAGGAATCTTTGTTGTATTTAGAGCTTTGTGTCTATGTACTTACATTGTAAATTTGTTCCTAATCTATAAAGGATTCAGATATTTGTTTTTGGTTTGTAAAAGTCTAAATCAGTTAAGGTTAACTGATTTAGTGGGAAACATTGTTTTGTTGCTTAGTCAAATTCTAAGTCATCTAGAGTTAGGTGGTTTGGTGGGCGGTGTGGTATCCGCTTAGGCTCTTCAAGTAATAGGTAGATTACTTTATCGTGAGATTAATAACTTTTTCTCACATTGATTGTAACTGGGTTTCACTTTTGCTTGAGAAGATTAGTGAAGAAGGTTGTAAATCCTGTGCAACAGGTCGTGGTTTTACTCCGTTGAGCAAGGAGGTTTCCACGTAAACTGCTTGTGTTGTGTTCTTCATATTGTTTAATCTTCTGCACTGTTTTTGCTGTGTCAAGGGGCCTGGTCCATTGACTGGTAGTGGACGCACATATTTCAACAAGACTATTCATCAGTTCCCTCTATCAAAAAGAATTCTTGGGGTGACTGGAGTTTAATCATACCTAAAGTTTGTCAAATCATCAAAACATCAACATATCATCTTCCCCCTTTTTGATGATGACAAACATCTTCTTCCGCCTATCGACAGGACCAGGTCCTCATCAGGTAGCAAGCATTTATTCCCCCTGTCAGCATGACCATATCTCTTCAAGTAGCTACCATTGATTCCTCCTATCGATGTGACCATGTCTTCTTCAAGCAGTTATAACACTATTGATCTCATACCTTACCTTAACAACTTTCCCCCTTTTGACATCATAAAAAAGGGTTAAAGCAGTAAACCAAGTTGACAGAAATATAGTTCTTGCAAATTCATGGCCACTTGGGCAACACAGAGCATGAGCAAAAAGGCATAAAAGTAATGAGACAAGTCAGTAGAAACAAGACATTTAACATCCATAAACAAAAGATCAGTCATCAAAGCATTGCATGTATGATTACAGATGAAAACCAGAACAATGCCCAAGAGATAAATGAGGACTGACATAGAGAGGTAGGAAGAGAATGAATGATTTAGAGGCAAGGGATTGAAAGAATAGAATTAGTTGAGCATATCCCTAGCATAAGATTTCAAGAATTTTCTCTTAGCGTACAACATGATGTGCAGCCCAACCTGTATGTTTAACCTTTAGGGCTGCCAATTTTTTTTTGGGCACCTGGTCCCTCTGATAGTGTTGTTTCAGAAGCTGACTTTTAAACAACCCATTTGAGTATTCCAGTTAACACGAGCAACTGTCATAGCTTCCAACATCAGCCTGAGTTTTTCATAACAGAAAGATTGGTAACACAAACAACTCAAGGCCTCCGAGATGAATAGATCAACAATTGAGGAACCAAGAAGATTTTCTTTCTTTCTTTCTTTTGGTTTTTTTTACACACCTTCCTCTTCAGAAAACTTTGAGTTCTCAGAATATCAACTTCTCCTTTTTTTTAGCATCATCTTTTCCACTTCTTCATTTTTCATGGAGGACCAGATCCCTCTTCACACTTGAAACATTTTCATCAAAGAATTCTCCAGTAAGAATCAAGGGGTTAACAATTTGAAGTGTGTTTGAAAAGAAGAGAAAAGAAAATTTCGAAGCACCTTGATATTTGGAAGGCAACTTGATTTTTCTGGGGAAATAGAAAGAAATATGGAATATAAAGAAAGATAAAATAAGGTATTATTTTGGCACTCAAAAGATCAGACAACAGTCAGATTCTTGAAGGACAGACATGTGGCAATTTTAATGGCTCTCATACATAATTCAAACTGCAATGTTAAGATTTCTAACCTTCGAGAAAAGACCAGGTCCCTCTCTGTTGTTTGAATGTCATTGCCTAGATCTATCCTGACCTCCCTTTTTCTTCATCCCCTTTTCCATGTGTGTATACCTACAAAAGGTATGAAACTGAATTTGCTAAAACATACATAACCGAAAAACAAGGATACCTTCTCCCTTTTCATAGTCATTGAAAGAGTTGATTGCTTCAGGTAGGATCCATTCAAGAAGGTTTTAGCATTTCCATCATCATCTTGATTTATTCAGTCAGATTTTTATGAGCTTCAAGATGTTTCCTGATCCACAAGAGTTGAACCCATCAAGCTGCACTTGCCACATTTATTGCCTTAGTTGATGAAAGAGCAATTGAATCTTGCCTTTTAACAAAGCTTCTATTCACACAACACCTCAAAGATTGCCTCAAAGATGACATCATCAATATGTGCCTGAATGATCAGCAGTTCCTTGCATATTGAATTCAAAGAGAAAAGTTTTTGACATTTTTACCTCTCTTGAATATATTGTTGAGGAGCAACTTGGACAACCGATCAACTTGTTGAGGAACTGACTATCAGAGTTTCTTCTTCATTCTCACCTTCAAAATTCACATTATCAGTTTGAACTGCATCATCTTTGTTCAACACTGTCTAGAAAACCAGGTCCCTTATCAGGTTCATCATCTGCATCATCCTTTTTGAGATTGTTGGATTCATGAAGAGGATGTTCTTCAGCAAACTTACTATTTAAACCATCTCTCTGATTTTGAAGCAACTCTTCTATCTCAAAAACTTTTTTCCTTGAGCCTTCTAAAATCTTCTAGACTCATCAATAAACACATGACCATTTTTACTATATCCCTGATAAGCCTTTCTGGAGGAAGAGTGTACCACAATTATTCTTTTATCAATGTTGAGATATAACTTCTCATTATCATCGTTTTGGTCACAAACATGTACCATATATCACTTCAGTCGAAAGTTTCTTGAAAGATTCAAAGTCTGCATATTTCACATGAAGGAGGTCTGATCTGCTTCTCCTTAACATCATCATCACAACCTTTGTCATTTGCAAATATTATTTTATGCAGACTGGACCAAGTCCTCTGACACAGGTTTGTGCAGCAAAGCAACACTCATGAGCACGTCTCCTTAATTATACCTCAGCATTCATACCTTGAGCATTAAGTTCAGTGAGACTATCACAATGAGCAGTAAACAGATCAGCAATATACATGTTCTTGCATCTCTTTTGTATCAAAAATCATCACTCGAGAGAGCAAGTTTGTGACAAAATAGTTATCTGATAAGAGCTTAGATTCATTTCATTCATCATAAATCTACACCAAGAATGTAGTGTTTCTTGCCATTCGCCAAAAGAGACACCTCCACCTTGAAGTGTCTTGAGAGAGAGGAAGTTTTGTAACCTTCTTAGTCATGTGTTTTGAGCATCTGCTATTTATAAACCCACACTGACAGCTTCCTCTCTTCTGCACCAGAATTACTTGTTAGACTTAGGAACCTACTTCAAACAGAGTTCCCAATAACTGTTAAAAGTCTTAACAAGAATCCTTCCTGTCCAAGGGGGCAAAGTTTTCTTGCTAAAATGATAGCGAGGACCAGGTCCCTTATGCTCCGTTTCCACATTACTATCGGATCTGAAAAATTTTGCATGAAGACCAGGTTTCCTTTCTTTCTTTTCTTGATTACTTTCAGATCGGACAAACTTCACATGCCTTTCTTTAGCTCTTTTCAGCTGTTTGGAATAATTTGACGAACCTCCTTCAAATTTTTCCAAAATTGGACAATCTTTCTTATGATTTCCATCTCGACAACAATTCTCAGACAACAGATTGTCAGCATCAGGAACACTTTTTCTTCGAGGATTGTAGGAGGATTTTATCTTGTCACAGCCTAACCCTCTTCTACTGTTGTTGTCTTGACCGATCAGATTTGTAAGAATCTTAGAGGAATTGGTCCATTTGAGAGATTTTTCCAGTTCCTCTTTTACACGGACCAGGTCCCTCTCTAACTCAAGATTTCTTTCTAATGCAATTTTGGTCTTCATTTCAGCAGTGTGCAGCTTATTTTCAAGCTCAAGCTGCAAGCTGCTTGCCTCATTCTTTCCTTTGAAAGTTTTATTAGTTACCCCTTTCATCCTTTTCTTCAATTCTAGATTTTCAGCTTCTAGAACAAGCATTTGACTTTTAATATCAGATATTTGGGCAACTAATGCAATTTTTCCATCTTGAGAGATATATAGGTTGTTGTTTACGAGATCCTTCTCATCTTTTATCTCACTTATCAAATCAAGTAATACAACAGCCAACTTTCTCAACTTACTAGTAGAAAAGGTATTCAAGTTTTGCTTGAAATAAGATAGAGTTACCTTTTCATCAGAATCTTCCTCGTCTGACTTTGCCATAAAACCATTATCTGTGTTTTCAGAATCATCTGAATCACTTGAGGATTTTTCCCATGCAGTCATTTCTCTTTTTACTGCCCTGAAGAAAACTTCTCTTCTGCTTATCTCGGAACAGACCTGGTCCCCTTCTTTGTCTTCACCATCTGCAGTCTTGACAATAGGAACAGGTTCTTCAAGGAACATGAGCTCATCTATGATGTTGGAGAATCTAGTGCGCACTTCATGAATGAGTTCACCATCATTCATGGTGAAATCTTCAAACTGAGTAGAAAAGAGATCTAGCTTAGATTTCCTTATTTTCTCAGTGCCCTCATAAGTTGTTTTTAACAGATCCCAAATTTCCTTGGCTGATTCACAAGATGAAATCAGATCGTATTCATTTATACTAAGGCCACACATCAAGAGCTTTCTTGCTTTATGATTTTTCTGGATTAATAGTCTGTCAGAGTCATTATATTATTTTCTAGTTTTGGGAATGACTCTTGTGACCTCTCCATCTTTAACCTCCATGCTTGGCACATAAGGACCTTTACATATGACATCCCATACTTCACTATCCTCAGCCATGAGATAGTCTCTCATCCGAATCTTCCAATATTTATATAGCTTACTATCAAACAGAGAAGGTCTTGCGGGAGACTGATTTCTTTGCTTATCCAGTAGTGACGCCATTTCTCGCAGGAACTTCTCTCTTGGTGTTAACCAGATAGAGAGCACCTGCTCTGATACCACTTGTTGAAATATGTGCGTCCACTACCAGTCAATGGACCAGGTCCCTTGACACAGCAAAAACAGTGCAGAAGATTAAACAATATGAAGAACACAACACAAGCAGTTTACATGGAAACCTCCTTTCTCAACGGAGTAAAACCACGACCTGTTGCACAGGATTTACAACCTTCTTCACTAATCTTCTCAAGCAAAAGTGAAACCCGGTTACAATCAATGTGAGAAAAAGTTATTAATCTCACGATCAAGTAATCTACCTATTACTTGAAGAGCCTAAGCGGATACCACACCGCCCACTAAACCACCTAACTCTAGATGACTTAGAATTTGACTAAGCAACAAAACAATGTTGCCCACTAAATCAGTTAACCTTAACTGATTTAGACTTTTACAAACCAAAAATAAATATCTGAATCCTTTATAGATTAGGAACAGATTTACAATGTAAGTACATAGACACAAAGCTCTAAATACAACAAAGATTCTTCTTTAAGGTATCAGAGCACTCTGGTAGGATACTGCACTTTTTACCTACCACCTGACATGACAACTTTTATGACTGTACCCTATTTGTACCTGGACGAGAGCATCTGGCAGGAACCAGGTCCCCGCATTTGTGAGGATCATCAAAACACCTAGAATATAACATTTTCCCCCTTTTTGATGATAGCACACAAATATACCTCACACTGAGTTTATCATTCATCTTATTGTCAGCAGTTCCAATAACAAGGATTTGGTTCCTTGTTAGATCGATAAGTTTGTTAAATCATCAAAACTTCATATCAAGTTCGATCTATCATCTTAACTCAGCTTCGAACTAACATTTTCCCCCTTTTTGATGATAACATACTTATTCACCAGTTCCCTCTATCAAAAAGAATTCTTAGGATAACTTGAGTTCATCATCTCAAAGTTTGTCAACTCATCAAAATATCAACATAGCATTTTCCTCCTTTTTGATGATGACATACTTATTCATCAGTTCCCCCTATCAAAAAGAATTCTTGGGGTGACTGGAGTTTAATCATAACTAAAGTTTGTCAAATCATCAAAACATCAACATATCACTGACTCATTTTTTAAACACTTGAATGGTGGAAAATGACTACAAAACTCTTTTATTCTCGTACGAGCTTCTCAAAATGAAATCGATTGAGGTAATGAGGGATCTTAAGAATCCTAGTGTTGAATGAAATCGTGCTACTTTGATAGTAATCAAGAAGGGCTTTGATACAAGTTGAGCATATTATTTTAAAGAGGGGTTGAGTTATAGATCTGATTAGGTGTTTATGGGCCTAAATATTTTAGGGGCATAATTAATATCTTTCCATTTTCATATAAATGTCATGTGGTAAGATCAAAATGATGTGGCGATTCTAATTGACATTTAAAGAAATGGAAAATGAGCTGGATACTTCCAGCAGACCAACTAACGCCTATAAAGACATATCTATACGAAAAGTTGGACGACGAAGACAAGAATGAGTCAAACTTTAAACGACAATATATCTAAATCTTTTCGAATAATTTAGAAGCATTTTTGACCTTTTTCTCTTCAAAGAAAAAAAAGACAACATGCCAACTAGTTTGTGAAAAATTTTAAAATGGTAGAAGCCCAATGATATACCGTGGTTTCACAGTATAATTAATACCTTTTCCTTAAGTTTATTGTGTCCGAAAGCCTTTTTGTGCTAATTTTGATATAAGTTTTTCTTTGTTTTGCAGGAAATCTGTCTAAAGCTGAATGCAGAGATTTTGAGCGAAAAATGAAGAAGAGACCACCTACGAAGCTTATGACGGTCCGTCGTGCTTGTGACGGTCCGTAGGTGGCTATTTTCCTCGTGGGAACGATCCCAACCTCACTAGTTGGGTTATTTACTTGACGCGACCGCTTTACTTCTCATTTGAGAAGTAAGTTTGAGCGTATCAAATTTTGGCGCCGTTGCCGGGGAATTTAGCTTTTAGATTAACTTGAACTTCTTACTATAGTTTAGTTGATATTTTCTTGATTTTACTTTGTTTTATTGTTTTTGATTCCTTTTCAGAATTATCCTCCTTGTATGCCAAATACACGGAGAGGAAGAGAACCGTTGTTCCCCTACGATCACGAGCTAGAACGTACACTGCGAAACATGAATCGTAACTTGGAAATCAATGATGAGGATCCAAACCAGAACATCCCAGCTCCGGCTGATGTTCATGGTCAGATGTTACCCGATGCTCCGGGTGAACATCAACAGAGGGGACAGAATCCCGCTCCACGGCCCCAAGCATACTACAGAGGCTATGATAACATAGCAGATTCGGATGGGCCACTGGTTTTGCCTCCTCTACCTACAGGCCACACTTTTGTGGTAACTAGTAGTCTGATGCAAATGCTCACTGCCAGAGGTTTGTTTTCAGGGCTACCTTCTGAGGATCCACATGCCCATATAGCTAAGGTAAGGGCAGTGTGTAAGAGTTGTGTGGGGAGGCCTGATTTTGATCTAGATGTAATAGGTCTCAGAGTGTTTCCTCTCTCACTGACGGGAGAGGCTGCTATGTGGTTTACTGAGCTCCCATACAACTCTATTTTTACTTGGAACCAACTACGGGATGTCTTCTTAGCACGCTACTATCCAGTCTCCAAGAAATTAAACCACAAAGACAGGGTGAATAACTTTGTGGCACTACCAGGAGAGTCAGTTAGTAGTTCTTGGGATAGATTCACCTCATTCTTGAGAAGTGTCCCAAATCACTGTATTGATGATGAGTCACTAAAGGAATACTTCTATAGGGGACAGGATGATAACAATAAAGCGGTGTTGGACACTATAGCAGGTGGATCTTATGTATGCTGAGATTGCTGAGAAATTAGAGAAAATCTCCCGTAACAACAAAGCTTGGAGTACTAGGAAGTCCAATACAGGGAGAAACACCTTCGCAGTGCAGTCCACTCACAACCCAGCCACAGATGATATTCGGGAAGAAATGGCTCAGATGAGAACTGAGCTTGGGTTGGTACTAAAACATGTCACTGGGGGTGCAGAAAAGATTAATGCAGTCAACTACTTGGCTAAACCACCACCCCCTAACGGTGAATGTTACTATGAGGAGGATTCCTATGCAGTCAATGAACAAATGGGGGGTTTCCGACCAAGCGCCCAAGGCTCAAATCAGGATAATTGGCGCCAAAGTCAAGGTAACCAAGGTCGGAACTATGGTAACTACAACCGTGAGGGTCATTATGTTCGAGATGGTAACTACAACCGCGACAACAACTTCAACAGGAGTAACTATGGTAATAGAAACGACAGGAGTGGACCCTATGTTCCTCTTCAAAATCGTGAAGTTACTCCTAGGGATGGTGGAGATAGTATGGCGCGAGTTAAGGATATGTTGCACAAAATGATGAGGAGGTTCGATGCTAATGATGAGCACATTAAAGAATTAAGGGGTGATTTAGCTAGTATTGGGCAAAAAGTGGACACACACGCAATTTCGATTAAACAGATCGAATTGCAAGTGGCCCAATTATCTGCGACAGTGAACACACGGCAACCGGGCACTCTTCCTAGCAACACTGTCCAAAATCCAAAGAATGATGCACACTGTATGACAATTACTACTCGGGGTGGTAGGCAAACCATTGACCCACCCATGCCATCTGCTGAGAAAAATGTAAGAAAGGATAATGATAAGGTGGTAAAGGGTAGTGGTGAAACAGATGAAAGTAATGGAACAGATGCAGAAGTACCCATCAAGGTAATCCCCATGCCTAGGCCACCACCACCCTTCCCTCAGAGATTAGTGAAAAAGACTGAGGATGGAAAATACCGACGCTTCATAACAATGTTGAAGCAGCTCTCTATCAATATCCCTTTGGTAGAAGCTCTAGAACAAATGCCCGGTTATGCCAAATTTACGAAAGATCTGGTCACCAAGAAAAGATCGGTCACGTTTGAGGATGATGATAGATTGCAGCATTGTAGTGCTATCGCTACAAGATCCCTAGTACAAAAGAAAGAAGATCCGGGTGCGTTCACTATTCCTTGCACAGTTGGGTCATTACATTTTGTGAAAGCATTATGTGATCTGGGGGCAAGCATAAATCTAATGCCCCTCTCAATTTACAAGAAGTTGGGTTTGGGGGATCCAAAACCCACTACGATGTGGCTACTGATGGCCGATCGGACTGTGAAAAAGCCTATAGGGATACTCCATGATGTGCTAGTAAAAGTGGAGTCATTCATCTTTCCAGCAGATTTTGTTATTCTTGATTGCGAAGTCGATTTCGAGGTGCCCATTATTCTTGGGAGGCCATTTCTTGCTACAGGTAGAGCCTTAGTTGACATGGAGAAGGGACAGATGACATTTCGGTTGAATAATGAAGAAGCAACCTTCAACATTTGTAGGACCATGAGGCAGAGTGGTGAGCTCCAATCGGTATCTGCCATATCCCACAAAGAAAAGATGAAGAAGGGGACTGAACAAAAATTTGCAAAACAAGAGTTTGTGGTTGGGGATTTTGTACTTGTAGACAGTTCTGGGGTGCCTTGTCTTCCAGGTAGGCTCAAGTCCAAATGGACTGGCCCTTACTTGATTACCCAAGTATTCCCTCATGGGGCAGTTGAGTTAAAAGCTAAGGAGGGAGTGCGGTTTCAGAAGAATAGAGATAGAATAAAACTCTATTTTGGGCATAAAGCATCGGGGAATAAAGTGATAGAGGCATGTCATCTTGATGAAGTCTGAGTAATCAAGTGGCCCCAGTCGTGCCGCGACGTTAAATCTGGCGCTTGTTGGGAGGCAACCCAATACTTATCGTCTTTTTAATAATGGTAGCATTTTTCTATAAATGGGTTTTAAATTTGCAGGCACATCACCATGAAATTCTGCAGAAAACTACTCCGCAGTAGCCACTGACGGATACAACGACGTACAGTCTCGACTGAAACGGACCGTCGTATGCACCGTCACACCAGGTACGTATTTCTGTCATTTTTGAAATTAGGGCACACACGACGGACACCACGATGGGGCGTCGCATGTGAGACGGACCGTCGTCGTGGAACCGTCGTGCGATTAATGAAATTAACCCGACCCGACCCGGCTGGACCTTTTTAAAACATTTGACCGTTTATACTCCCCACCCCTCCATATTCCACCCCATTACTTCCAACTTCCTCTCATCTCCCCTCTCTTTTCCACTTCCCCCACTGATCATTACTCCCATAATATCCCCAAACCTTATTACTTTCAGTTACTTGTCGGTGCTGCTGCTTTTGGGTATCTACCTTGCCACCTGAATCATTCCCCACTTGTGTTTTCTCCATCTCCAAGGTATGTGTCTCTAAATTTATACTCATTTTTCTTATATTTTTGTTTATTAATTAGTATTAGATTCGTTCCTAGTCGTATCTTGTTCCCTTGATATGATTATGTCTAGACCTAGGCTCTAAATATTTGACTTTGCCATGTTAATAACCCCAGACATAGGTGATTTCACATTAATAGTTTCCTAGGTAGTTGGGATAGACACATAGAGGTCCACAACACTACAAGACCATGTGTGTTCATTGGGGTTGCTTAGGGTACCTACAGTTCGGTCTCTGATATTCAGAACGAGACCCCGATGACGGTCCGTCGTATACACGACGGACCGTCATAGGGTCCATCGCATAAGCCCTAGCACCCTCCCAACCGACGCCTGTGACGGACCGTCACACCCACGACGGTCCGTCCTGCACGATCGTCATGATGGTCAGAGACCCCTATGATAAGGGTCTCCAAAAATTTTCCAAGTGTCCAACGACGGACACTTACGACGGTTCGTCACACCCACGACGGTCCGTCCTGCACGACCGTCATGATGGTCAGAGACCCCTATGATAAGGGTCTCCAAAAATTTTCCAAGTGTCCAACGACGGACACTTACGACGGTTCGTCACACCCACGACGGTCCGTCCTGCACGACCGTCATGATGGTCAGAGACCCCTATGATAAGGGTCTCCAAAAATTTTCCAAGTGTCCAACGACGGACACTCTCGACGGACCGTCATACCCACGACGGTCCGTCCTGCACGACCGTCATGATGGTCAGAGAACCCTCTTCTGAGGGTCTCCCATCATTTTCTAAGTGTCCAACGACGGACACTTACGATGGACCGTCATACCCACGACGGTCCGTCCTGCTTAACCGTCATGATGGTCAGCGACCCCTCCTTCAGGGTTCCTTATATATACATATACCAAGTATAACACGACGGACCTCATGACGGTCCGTCATAGTCACGACGAGCCGTCATAGGTCCCGTCGTGTGGTACAGTTTCAATATTACTAACACACTTTTTTTTAAAGTTTCATGTCATATGATCTTGCCTGATTTGATTGCCAATACTCATACTAATATTGCCTCTTTACAGGTACTATCGACTATGGCACCCAAGCAAGACCGCACTTATGCACGCGGGCGATCTAAGTCTGTCACCCTGTCTGCATGCTTGATCATCAGGTCTGATGATGAGCGGGACCCTGAATACATGCCCCCAGGCACCTCCGCCCCTTCCCGTGCTACACGTGCCCCCAGAGCCACACCCAAGACGGTGGCGTCCGGCGTAGTCACTGCCTCCCAGTCTGATGAGGAGCGCACACTGACCGGCACACCCTCTGGGTCGACCACAAACAAGGAAGGAGCGTCTGGCTCCTTGGGAGCATCCTGGTCCGAGGAAGCTTCAGGATCTGCTGAGGTTCCCGCACCCGCCACTGCTGCAGCGTCGGCCTCGTCTGATGAGGCTGACAGTTCAGACTCCACATCCGGCGCACCAGCCCCGGTCCCCACCCCAGCCTCTGACCAGCCAAACCGGTGGTGCGTTGAAGGCCAGTTTCAGGTTTACTCCGACGTGAAGTTCTTGACCGATAAAGGAGTAATGACTCGAACACTCACCCTGGAGCGGCGGGTACTTACAGGGAGTCTCCCCTCGATGCCGAAGATCCACAACATATTCACCAGGCATCACCTAGAGTGGACAGCCCGTCCCTTGGGACGATACAGTGAGGAGATGGTTCGAGAGTTCTACGCGTCCTACGTAGCAACTCTCCGATCACAGATCGACAGGCGGGCTGCTCCCGCGAAACAGGCCCCATTGGAGCAGGTTCTAGTCCGGGGCGTGCAGGTTGACATTTCCCTGCCCGCCATCCGCCGGTTCCTATACGGTGAAAGTGCAGATGCTACTCGGACCCCCATCACTGCCGAGTTTGACTACCGCTGGCAGGTAGTGAAGGATGGACAGTTTCTGCGAGAGCCAGCACTGAGGGAGACCACCAAGCGGTGGATGGCCCTACACTTATCAGTCGACGGAGAGGGTGCAGATTGGGTCACCGAGCCGAAGGGGGCCATCAAGAAGGCCAACCTCACGTTCGTCGCCAAGTTCTTGTGGCTGCTCGTGCGTCACTGCCTTTCCCCCACAGCTGCTGATAACATAGTCACCTGGGATCGAGCAGTGCTGATGGCGGCGATGATAGCCGGCTTCGAGGTGGACTATGCATGGCTTCTCCAGGCAGTCATGCACGAGAGGGCATTCAAGGTCACCACCACCTACCCCTTTCCGTGCATGATCTTTGCCCTTTGCAGGTCTGCAGGTGTGCCCATATGACACATAGATCAGTTGAGGACCCCGCCGAGTACCGTTGACGTCGGCCTCATCAGAGACGAGGCCAATGAGTTGGCCCCACGTCGAGGGCCCCGTCAAGAGCTGCCACCACTATCTGATGACCTTGCGGATACGGTGGCCTAGGCTCGCACAGCTACACAGGCATCCACGGACACTACCCCGGTCTAGTCTATCCCGGGTAGCAACACAGCCCCTCTACCGACACCGGCCCCGCTTGCCCGAGTCCAAAAACTGGAGGCACAAATGGCCACTCTTCTGCATCATATCCAGCCGTGGATGCAGAAGTCTATTGCTGAGTCTAAGGCGCGTATGGAGAGGCAGATGCAGCAGAAGATTGCTGAGGTTAAGCAGCGCCTCTATGCCTTTGAATTGAGAGTATTAGCTCGACCAGCCCCTCCGATAGATGTGTCGACTCTCCAGGCTGCAGTCGCCAGTCTTCGTGCAGACATCGACACGATCCTAGCGACAAGAGTGTCAGAGTCTGTTGAGCCTGCTGAGGATACTGTATTGGCGGCCCTGTTTCCTACTCCAGACATTCCCCCAACTTCCCCTCGAGAGAGTGCCAAGAGACATAGGGGTCGATCAGAGGATGAGGCGCGAGTAAGGAAGAAAGAGCGTCGAGAGATGGAGGCCGCGAGGAGAGCCTCACTTGCTGAGGCGGAGGCACACCATATCAGAGCATCACAGATAGCGGCTGGGGCGTCTAGCTCCCGCACTGTAGAGACGGCAGGAGGCACTACTGAGGGTGCAGTTTTTGCTGAGGACATCACTGAGGGTGTCCAGATTGCAGAGGATGTGGGTTCTGGGAAACCATACCCACCAGCTTGTTGATCGACGGCGCTATGCGCCACAGGTTTGCTTCACCTACCCCTCTAGTCTTTAGATTTTTTTTTATGCATTGGGGACAATTGCATGCTTTTTTGTTGGGGGTGGGGTAAATGGAAAGTGAGTGTTAGGGTGAAGTCTGAGTAGCCCAACTCACTATCCTCTTTTGGGGTTTTCTTGCCTGTGTTCTTTTTCCCCAAAAGACTGATTACTTTTTCTGTTGAACCGGCACGTTATATCTTTTGTACATAGTTTAACTCTGAAGCATGATGGCTGAAATGATATCCCGATAAAACTGGAAAAGGTTGTATGAAAAGGCGTAGTAACTGATAATTGTGTGGATCTAAACATGAAATAGAGTTACACCATTGCACTACCCTAAACCTTCAAGTCGAACTAGGTGTCTGATAATCTGGTATAGTGATGAGATGTCAAGTGAGTGTGAGGAAAGTTGAATAGTCCACTACTGATACTGAGCTAGAACTTGCCTGGTTAGTCCTGCTAAAAGTAAGCTGTAACATACAATTAGGAAAGGATCATAGGCCCTTATTCAATATAGCCCATTTCTAGCCTAAATAAAAAAAACCAAATGAAAGTTATCCTTCGTTGATCCAAATAATTTGAGCTTAAAATTAGACCTTTCTTTTTCACCCCAACTGATCTTTTCTGGGAACAATATGTTGGCCCTGGTCCCTCCTTGGACATGTGCACCTCAGCTTATGCCAAAAGCATAAGTTGAGGGTGGCTAATGTATAAACAACCTTCGTTATGGCCCTGACCCGATTTTGGGTATTGTGTACCTTGACTCATGGCAAAGCCATGAGTTGAGGGTGTCTGTTTTGAGGAATGCTTTGGAAAGTGGGGTTGAAAGAACAAAGAGAGAGAAAGAACAAAAGTAAAGTGACTCAAGAACTCGTTGAAAAAAAAAAAGAAATATTCAAGAATTACAAACAAGAAAAGAAAAGAGTCACTTACACAAATGAAGAAAGAAGGGAAACAGCAAGGTGAAAGAATAGGAGAAACTGGTCGAGATAAAATGATATAGAGCGAAAGGTTTAGCCGATATGTCAAGGAGGGCAAAAAGTCACTAAAGTATACCTAAATATACCCTACCTGAATCTGAGCCTACGTTACAAGCTAAAAAGTCCTATCGTGATCCTAAGGGTTGTATAGCGAACTTAAGGCAGTGAAAATAAGGGCAAGCTTATGGCAATAGGTATGAATGAGTGTGACTTTGTTCTGAGAGCGAGTGTTGAAATGTAATCCTTATACTCAAACTGAAATCATTGTGTGAAAAATGAGGATTTTGTTCTAAAGTGAGGACACTAGTTGCAATACCGGAATTATTAGCACCTCGGTGAGAAATTGAAGAGGATAGGTGTTAGTGCATGGTGAGTCTGTGTCATGTTCGAATCCCACAAAAGTCAAGCCTAATAGCGATAGCATGCATAGATTTGATGGGATTAGTCGGGATTGATAGTCAAATGATTGCAAAGGATAAAACATGAATACTATTGTACAAAGATTGTGTAGTGAGTCATAGTGCGTCGCTTGAGGACAAACAACGAATTTAAGTTGAGGGTGTTGATATACCGTGGTTTCACGGTATAATTAATACCTTTTCCTTAAATTTATTGTGTCCGAAAGCCTTTTTGTGCTAATTTTGATATAAGTTTTTCTTTGTTTTGCAGGAAATCTTTCTAAAGCTGAATGCAGAGATTTTGAGCGAAAAATGAAGAAGAGACCACCTACGGAGCTTATGACGGTCCGTCGTGCTTGTGACGGTCCGTAGGTGGCAGCGTAGAGAAGCTGCTGAAGGAAGATGGGGAAGTCTGACCAAGTGTGGGATTACGAAGCTTGTGACGGTCCGTCATGGATATGACGGCCCGTCCTGCAGGTTCGTCGCGAAGATCAGAGAAGTGATCCCAGTACCCAGATTCCAAGAGTTGAAGTATTTGGTAACGAAGACCCTCGACGGACCGTCGTGACTGTGACGGTCCGTCACACTTGCCGTCGAGGGGAATGAAGAAAGCAGCAGAAGAATTGCACCAAGTATGGGGCGACGGAGCCCACGACGGTCCGTCATGACCACGACGTTCCGTCGCGTGGTCCGTCGACCCAGCCGCGTTTTGACAGATTTCCAGTAATTAGAATCCTTGTTTAATTAGGTTTTTATTTTTTTTATAAATAGTTCGAAAAACCTCGTTTTTGAGGTTAGACTCTTGGAGATTAAACATCTATTATTAGACTTTGTTTTTCTGAGTTTTTGATTGTTGGAGATTCTTACAAGTAACTCTTGTTGATTAATCAAGCAAATTTTCAGACTTTATTCTTTCTCATTAAAGTAAGTACATGACTTCTTGTTTAATATATTTGAATATTGTGTTTATGAATATGAGGAACTAAACTCTATAACTAGGGTTGTGGGAACCATAGGCAAATAATGAGATAAACCCTAGCTAAAATAACAATTCTAGAATAGTGTCTTGCATGTATTAATAATTCTTTCGCTTAGAAATCTTTTTAACGGATGATCAACGTTAGAACTCGCCTTAATGCTACTTGTCGGACCAAGGAGGTAGATAATAGGAAAAGAATTATTAACATAGATTTAGTGTATACTATCTAATAGGCTAGTATTGATTGGTACGAGGTAATAACTGAGTCAAATATCGAATATGATGCTTAATATGAGGTAAGGATAAGGGTTAGGAAAGCAACACACGTAGCCGGACCAAGGTGCGGAGTGAGATTTTCTAGATGCCGGACCAAGGATTTAGAAATACATAGCTTATCACTTTGCATGCAAGATACTAGGAAAGAATTGTTATAGCTAGAATTATCATGTTACGAACCTGTGGGGAACACGTAAACCCTAGTTCCTTTAATTACTTGATTAAAACTCAACATTAAAAGCTGTTAAGTGTCTCTGTCAAGTTCGTTAGTTATTTTTTTATTTTATTAGGAAGTACAAAAACCCCCTTTTATGCTTTTACTTTTTAAGGAAGTCATCAACCGAACAATAGTAATAACAAGTTGGAGTTAAGTCTAGACTATTTTCCTCGTGGGAACGATCCCAACCTCACTAGTTGGGTTATTTACTTGACGCGATCGCTTTACTTCTCATTTGAGAAGTAAGTTTGAGCGTATCACCCAACCAACAATAATTGTGTGTGAGGTTCCATTCTTCTTTTGACATTTGGATAGTGGATTCATTTTTTTAGTTGTTATCCACCACTTCTTTTCTACTCACTCCTCTTTTTTCTTTACTCCTAATAAAATCTAATTTTTAAATGCACAATCAAATAATTATTACATCTGATAAAAAGAATATAGATGAACATATTTTCTGTTAATTTATTTAAAAACTTTTAGAGTTGTTAATTTTAAAAATAAACTTATTGCTCAATATTTTATAAGCAAATCAATTTTTGATCTTGTGTTTTTTAATAAAATAAGCCAATTTCTGATCTTGTTTAAAAATTATAGATAATTTTTTCATCTTAATTATATTATAATTTAAAATAAACACACTAACGAGATAAACAGGCCAAATAAGACAAATTTATAAGCGAATTAAAAAAGTTATGCAGGGTAAAGCAAATATCACATAGTGAAATTTTAGTCTTTTGAATTAAAATTTTAAATACTTAATTTATTCTTCGAGAATCAATTGGTTTCGACAACGTTTAAGTTAACTATTCATTATTATCATTATTATTATTATTATTATTATTGTTATTATTATTATACGAATTCTACGTAAAAAGATTTAAAAAAATTAACTGATATTTTATGTTAAGATAATGACGGCACATATATAAACTAAAGGCTAAGACAAAACAAAAAGAGCTATCAAATAATAAATTTGAATAAATTTAATTTTTGAAAAAATGCTAATAATTAAGAAACTTGATTTTGTTAGTTAATCTTATGCCATTAACAAAATTGAATAATAAGATTTTTCTTAATATTCAGTCATGAGCATGTTTTCATTGACAAAAACAATTTATAAGTATTTTCATTAATTATATTATTGTTACTTATATAGTTGGGAGTTAGATATTTATTACATTAGTAAAAAAAAATTGAAAAAATGAAAGAAAATGAGTAAAAAAGTAAAAAATAAATATTACCATTCAAGTGTTGAAACGAAAAATAAAGCCTCACGCAATTATTGTTTATGGGAGCATTCTATCATTGTAATGTTTCATATATAATAAATGACGTTTTTTTCTTTTTAGTTTATTTCAAGTCAAGAAAAATAATATTTATTTTTTATATGGCATATTTAAAATTATAAAATTAAAGAACGATTTAATATAATTTTAATTTAAAATTATAATATTTAAAAATCTTCTTTATTTTTTTAAAAAAATAAATCAAGTCAAATTAAATTATTTTTTATTAAACGGAACGGGTACTTAAAAGGAATTTACTATAAAAAGAAGATTCGAAATTACAAAGCTTTTTTGTTTTTTGTAGAAAAATATTATTCCAACAAAATTTGTACGTGGCTAAAGAGGCAACCATAAATAGGAGTGGGACCACGTAAGACTTGTGGGAACCACAAAAGTGCCACGCGTCAATCACAGCTTGTGTGTTTAGGTTAGGTGTCATGTAAATTTTATATTTTTATTTTTCTTATTTCAAAGAGAGTAGTGATAAGGTCACCGTTGTGAATTGAAAATACTACGGATATTGATGTGTTATAATTTTTATTTATTAATATAATATTTATTAAATATTGAATTTATGAATAAAATTGTGGCATGTGTTTTATTTAGTTTTTTATTAAAGTGTGAGAATATATATATTTTAGTTTTTGAATAGCAGAGATATTATTATCTTACACAGAGGATATTTGCATATTTTTTAAGCCCTTAAATTAATATTACTTCTTTCTAAAAACCTTATTTATTTTTATGTTTAATTTTTTTTAAAAAAACTTTTTTTCACTTCTTACTTACTTGTTATTCCTTGATTAGGAGTTCTTTTTTTTTAATATATATACTTTTTGATGATTCGAAACTTATAAATTTAAAACTAAAAATAATTATAAAATTTTATCTTTTAGAAAGTGCTTAAATCATCCATCATATGAATTTTTCTTTGAAATTCTAATATACTCAAGCCACAATATGTGTATCAAAGACGAAGTAAAAATCAATAAATAAAAATATTCAACCTTAACCTGATCGTCTGTTCTCCCTTCCCTTAGATCATGAATTAATTTTAAAAGGAAAAAGGAAAAATAAACCTTTTTTTTACGTTATTGAATTAAATGATTTGAAAAATATCTTTATAGTGTTAAATGACATCCCAAGATAAAGTAAGAAAACACTCTACAAAAATCTTTTTCGATCTTACTATCTAATCAGACTCAAACTCAAAAGTGGACCTTAACTCGAGACATGATTCTCAATCATAATTTCGGACCCGACCTCAACTCAAAACCTGACTCCAAAATAAAGGTTGAGAGTTAAGTCCCAGCGTAGGGTTGGGTATTAATTCGGGGTTGAGAGTTAAGTCCAAGGCCGAGGTTAGGATTTCAGTTTTGAGGCTTGAATCTTGGGTCGGAGTTGAGGTTGGATCTCAAATTGAGGTTGGGAGTTGGGGTTTAATTGGGTTTGAGAGTTTGAACTTATTTGGATAGGCCGAAGAAAGTAGCTTTAAATCAAAAAATAAAAAACAAACTTTAAATGATTTTTAAGTAAAAAAATAAAAAGTATGAGATCTACTTTTGATTTTTAACTTTGTACTCTCAAAAGCTAAAAATGACTAAGAAGTAACTTTGACCGTTTGTAATTAATCCAAACAGGCCCTTAGAGTACTCATGTTAAGGTAGAATATCGAGTTTTGGATCGAGAGTCAGGCCAGGGATCGAGGTTGGATCTTGGGTCCTAATTGGGAGCCGGGAGTTTAATTTGATCAAGGGAAAGATCGAGAGTTAAATCCTAAGTCGTGGTTGAATCTTGGGCCCAATTGGGAGTTGGGAGTTAGGTTCAAGGGCAAGATCAAGAGTCAAGTCCCAAGTCGTGGTTGGATCTTGGGTCTTGAGTGTTTAGTAATGATTGTAGTCAAAAGTCGAGTTTCTAACCGGGAATCTGATTTTGGATTGGGACCAAAAGCAGAGGCTTGGGTCAGGATCTCGAGTTGAGTCAATAATCAAGTCTTGGGGTTGAGAGTTGGTTTCCGATAGGGTTCAAGAGTATGTCTCAAGTGAGATCTAGATCGAGTGTCAGGTTTTAGGTTGGGGTCGTAGATGAAAGTCAAGTCTCCACTCGAGGTTAGATCCCGGGTGGGGGGTGGAAAATCAAGTTTAGGTTGTGGTCGAGACCCAAAGTTGAGGTCTTGGTCGAACTCAAAAATCAGAGTGGAACCTGAATCCTGCGCAACTTAGGATTTGATACTCGAACTAGACCATAAGCATGACTCAATTATGGACTCTTGATCCCAAGCACGAGACCTTGACTCTCGACCTTAGCTTAGGAACCGACACTCGTCGTTTACTCAAGACTCAACTCCTAACTCGAGATTTGACTCGATATCCAAATCCAACTCTATATCCGACTTGATAATCCAACTTTGACTCGAGACTCAAATCTCGACCTTAATTTCTTACCTGATATTTGACTCTAGACTATGACTTTCGATAATTGTATTTTCAAATCTCGTGTCATAGTATTTTCCTATATTATAGTTAAGATGAAGAGCAAAAAGAACCCAAAGGAGTAGAAGAAAGAGAAAAGGAAGTTTATAAAGTCTTGGACATGCGTAGATGAGAGGTACACATTCTAGATCTTTCCACATGTGACTTTATCACATCAACTCTGTACCGATCTCTTTGAATCATCAATTTTACGTACTACGTAATATAATAGTATCGCATAATAATAGTAATAATAATAAAATTTTGTCAAAAAAAGCTCATTGACTGCTCAATTTTGCCCTCTTTTTTCTACCCAAAATTCTAGGGCTTGTGTTTTTTTTATCAATCACTAATCACTCATCACTTCTCTCTTCTCTCTTCTCTCTCATACCTCCTACGTGCAGGTAAGTTTCTTTGAATTGGGTGTTTTTTATTTTCTTCAATTCTCATGATTTCAGCTTTTTCATGAAATGGGTATCGAATTTTCTTCAAAAAGATACAATCTTTATGTGTTTCTGTTGAAATCCATGTTTTATCTTTGTTGTTGTTGTTGTTATTGGAAAAAGGGTAACTCTAATTTCTTGAAAAGTTACAATCTTTATGTGTGTTTCGATATGATGTTGTTTCTGTATTCCCTTTTTGATTAAATGGGTATTTCTGAATTCTTGAAAAAGGAAATATACTGATTATGGGATTGGTGTTAGAAGTTGTGGGTTTAGGTTTTTCTAATCCATTTTTTCTCATGGGTGGTTCAATCTTTTTTGATGACAACGGAAAATTGCAGCCGCTACCCCCTTTATGTGCGCACAAGGCAAAACCCCTCTCCTATGCAATAGCTCGCAAACCACATAGGTTAGGTAACCCGCATTAGGCGCAGCAAGTTTGGTGCGACGAGCTTGACCCAGAAGGCAAACCCCTTGCTTTCAAAGGGATATTGAACTCGAGACCTCCCACATGGAAGTCTCAAACTCAATTGGGCCACTCCGAAGTAAAGAATAATCATAGTTGTTCTTTGATAGCTATTGTGCATGAAGCTGCTCTATATGAAAGCTCCTACGGAGGTGCAGATTCTCATTCGATTAGTCCCTTTTATTATAGATAATTCTTGAATTTCGAGATGAGGTAGGGAGAATGTGTGATGTTTCATTTTATCAATAGGGGAAATTAATTCTTTACTAGTTGCAAGCAGTGTTGTCAAAAGCAAAAAGCATAAGAAAGTGCCGAAAGCTCGTAGGGGTTTAAATTGTAATCAAAGATTGTTTGATAAAGATATAGGCAATGAAGAAGAACAATTCCAGAAACGCACAAGCACGAACATGTAATGCAAGAAAAAGTGACTAAATAAGTGAAATATGTCAAATAAAGCATTTAAAGTAAGTTCAAGGCCATTTGATCTTGATTTAGGTTTGAATATTCAGTTTTAGATTTCTAATTCAGGTTACAGGACTAGTATTGTATTTATTTTTTAAAGCATGTAAAGTAAGTTCAAAACCATTTCTTTGACAATTGATGTTATTTTGCCAAGATATATATTGTCTAGTACCACTATTTTCAAGGTGGGATTTGGGGATGATGAGGTACACCTTAGTGAATCGAACCTGTGCTAAAGTGCTGCTTAAGTGAGATGAGTGTTCAGTTTGAAATTCACGTAGCTTCAAGGTCTAACCACTCCTCAAATCAACCTCTAACAATATTGTCTTTGGAGCTGGGTTTTGCTGGGAGCACCGAAAATTTTACTTTTGATTTTCCCTTGGGTGAATTTGCCAGGATTAAGGTATCTGAGGGTCTAAGAGTCAATAATATGAGATGAAAACTATGGAGACGTTTCAAGTCTCAACAGAGACGAGAGACAAAACATGCCAGGTAACTTCTTCTTATTTACCTAAGCCTTGGAGGTGGGCAGGTGTTACCTAGTAGTTACATTGGTGGAAGGTAGTAGGTACCCGTGTAATAGTCGATGTGTGAATAAGCTGGTTCAATCACCACTTGTTCAAAAAATAAAAACCATGGTGTCTTTTTTCTCCGTTAGTTAATCTTGTGAAGTATGCCGAGATTCCTTGAAGTTCTAGTTACTTACGTACACTAGATTTGAAAAGGTCAAAGCATTTTCTTCAAGTGAAGATGAAGGCCATTGTTAAACGCTAGTCAGTGAATCCCATGTACCCTCCATTAAAGTGTAGATTTAGAAGACATCTGCATGTGTGGTTTCAGTAGCTAGAACTGCATATGGAGGTGCTTTTCTTTAAATAAATTCCCTGAACTGGTTATTTGTCTTTGTAATTAGGACACTCATATTGTGGAACTCTGAGAGTAAAACTACAGCAGTATGCCATCAAATTCCAAAAGCACAAATCGGGAGGAAACCAATGCATATAATGTTCCACGTTCCACTGTATATCCTGAACCTTGGTGGAATGGTGCTGTTTATACTCCTGTTTCCCCTGGGTTGATGCGGGAAAATGCATCAGATTCATCATCATTGGAACAATCCGTGGATGGCCAATCTCAGTCTGATGGTGGAATCAATGAGGAAGATGATGATGCTCCTGAAAAATCACAAAGTGTCGTACCTTTGCATGCAGGTACATCTTTAATTTTTAATGTTTCTTGTGATAAAATAATCATGATCATTGATAGAGAGACAGAGTCTGACTTTTTTACCTTTTGTGAGAAGTACCAAGTAATTGTCCTTTGTTGTCCGCCCAAATTGTATTGCTTAATCCATTTTTTGAAGAGCAATCTTATTAATACTATTATACATGCTAAATATCTTGGTGTACATGACAAGCATTTCACTGACCTTTTTACTTTTTTGAAAATATTTTCTTTTTGCTAATTGCATCTAGTAAAATATGTTATTGATCTTATTATTACTTTGGTATCATATGGTTTCCAGGTAAGCAAAGTGCCTGAAATACACTTCCTTGTGGAGTTTTTGTGTCTTTTTCTTAGTGATTTAGAATTGCACAAGCAATCATAAAGAAGTTGGTTAAAAGTTTAAACTCTCACATAAGAAAACCTATGTTTCTTGTTTGCAAGCAATTGATATGGGTGAAGATCTAGAATCGGATTCGTCATTATAGTAGTTGAGGGTGATGGATCGGAGTATGGGTACAAGCACCAGGAAACCGCTAATAGATGCGTGGGTATAATATAATATGTAACAAATAATATTTTTTTTTCATGAATGTGCTGTTCGGGCCAGCTTTCACACACCAGTTACTCATGACCGTAAATTCTTGATTGTGTAAACCATCCTCTGTTGCATGGAGTCTTCAATTTTCTTTGACGACCAGTATCATGTTGACACAGTACATCTAGGGAATTTCGTAGCATATTCAATCAACATTCCGTGGAGTTTCATTGATCAATGAAGGTGAAAGTGAAACAGGGAATAAAAAGAAGAAGAAGAAGAAGAAGAGGTGGCAGACAAAACAGAACACAGAGAAGGAAAAAGGAGAAGATGGGTACCTGATTTAAACTATCACATATTATGAAGAACAAAAACCGTTTTTTCCTGCTTCCATCAAGCAAACACAGATTTATGAAGCTACTCCTTTTTAATTTAGAGACAGAGTTCTGTAGGTTGGCAGGAAGTTTGAAGAAACCGAGTAGGGAGGCTAGCATTTCCTTGCTTTTTCCTGTTGGTAGTAACTAATAACTAACTGTTAAGGGTGGATGCTAGGGGTTTCGTGCTAGTTGCAGATGGATTGAGCTTCTAAAATGTGATGGAACATGCTTGTTTATTTGATAGGGTCATTAGTAAGTGTAAGCCACATGTAGAGTTCCTTTTTTTGTTATAGCAAGATCTAGAAGAACAAAAGAATCTGCCAGTTTTTTACCACAACTTAAACTAAAGCTTATTTGGCATACTCATAAAAATGTGTGTGAGCAAAATAAAAATAAAAATTGAAAACTGAGTTAGTGTGGCCCTTTGGATCCCCTCCAGTATAAATGGGTTTTAACAAAAAAAATTAATTGAAAACTGGATTGCTATAGCCCTTTGAATCCCCTCCAGTAATGATCAATGGAGTCTTTGATTTAGGACAGGTGTCTATCTATAAATTATAGGCTTACGTTTCAATTCCATATTCCACCGTCATGAATTTCCAAATCTTGTTTTTCTTTCATTAAATATGTCATTCCGTCTCTCTAAAAGTGCAGGTTTTACTGCAATTCCAGTACCATTCCTTACCTCCAATATTATCTATTTATATATTTCTGTGCAATTTCAGAAAAGCTTTCTTCTTTCTTCCCTAGAATTTCACTGCCCTAAACCCATTTGCAACTGAGTCCTCTTTCTTATCATAGCAGCTTCAACTTCATTGCGCAAAAGCAATTTCTGTATGTATGTGGACAGGGAGATGATAAGGGTTTGGTTTGCTCTTTTGTTTATAGATTTATTTATTTTTTGAAATTGACAAAAAAAAGGCTTTGGTAGGTGAGGTAGCCTCTGCGGCTCTGCCACTGAAACCAAATTCTGGCAGCCAGATATAGTGAAACTCCGTCGTTATGTTCATTGGGGTATCTTAAGACTAGAAGAGAATTGTACATAAAGATGTAAGTAAATTAATGTTGGGAAGTGGGTGATAATGAGGGAGAACAAAAAAGAGGATTACAGTCCAAACCTTTAATTTGTAGACAGACAAGTGCCATAAATCAACAACTGCATTGATCTTACTGGAGGGGATCCCATCCCTATTACTTGTTATTTATTATGCATATATGGTATTGTATGTCTAACCATATTTACACATTTTTTCATGCTGTACTGAAACTCCTATCCATGTTACTGAATCCTAAAATTTCTGAGATGAAGAAAAAAATACACCCTGCATCTTAAAGTTCAAACTTCTGGAGAAAGGTTACGTTTTATCCACTTACATTAGGTATGCAATAAATGTCCTAATGTATGGATTATGTGACTGGTACTAATGAGATCTATTTTCAAGATCAGATGGGAGTTATGGGAAGGCGGATCAGAATTTTCAGCCAGCTGCTCCAGCCATACCTCCAAGACTTGATGGAAGCCTAGCACAGCCCCAGCAGCTTGAACTTGTTGGACACTCTATTGTATGTTTGACCATTTTTATGGGTTTTGAGATCTGTTATAATTATCATTTTTGGTGAGTTGCTTCATTGATAATGTCTTATGACTCATGTGGAAGTGATTCTGTTTGATTGGCTACCAGGCGTGTGCTCCAAACCCATATGTTGATCCATACTATGGCGGGATGATGACAGCTTTTGGCCAGCCTTTGGTATACACATTTAAATATTTCAAGTCAAATTTTATTCTTTGATTTGTGTATTAAAATCTTTTACCTAAGCTCTTAAAAGAGAGAGGTTATCTCATGTTTCGTTCAATATTATTGTTCTTGCTGCTAATGTGAGCGACTTTAGTATAATATCTTTCTGGACCAGAACACATCAGTGCTTGAAAATTGTGAAATCAGATTTGTCTTGGTCCTCTCTTGAGCCTCTACTAGCTTCTTGCCACTTTAGTGATGCTTTAGAAACACTCTTCTTCTCGGCGCTACTTGCTTCCAGGAGTTTGTTGTATATACTTTCATCATTATTGTTCAGGAAGACTGGGATGACCTATTTCTTGTGCAAGTTTTTTGGTCCAAAGTTGTACATCACCTTAATGGTGCTACTGATGCACAATTCCAGCACAATTATTGGATATTGCGGACACCATCATTTGAGTGGTTCATTAAAGTTCCAACCAGAGCGATTGAGATAGATTTACCCAAGTTCAATATAATATAATAAATCTAAGAATTTCTGGTGGCATTCGATGCCAAAATGGTTTAATAGAGGGAGCTTGTGCTATTGGGCAGAAGGGGAATCTAAAAAAGAAGAGAACGTTACAACTCATTGCGTAAAAAAGGGTGTTTGGATCTCTTGGTTTCTGGGTGGGAAGGCTTTGGTACCATATTTAAGTCAACAACTTGGTCAACTGTAATCTATATAGTACTTCTTTACAGGACCCCAGTTCATCCTAATTAATAGACGTGAAGATTCATATGAAAATCATTGTTGGCCCCCTCTGGTTTTCAGTATAGAAACCTGAATCTCATTGGAACTAGATACCTCTTAACTTGATCGTTGCTTGTTGAATGACTCTACTCCTATGACATGTTAGAATTATGCCTTTCTGAAAAAGTGAACTTACGGCCCTTGCGTAACAATTGTCCATTAAGCATACTGTACAAAAAAGCTCTAGTGTGCATTATGACATGTCTTTACATTGCTCAACATATTGAGGCTCGCAAAATGAATTCTCCAATATTCTTATTGCTTCATGTTTATTAAAAGAACAAAATAGAACATATAAAGACAACTGAAACATGATATGGAAAGACATCATGATGTCAGTTGTGCCAAGGTATTATCTGGTTGGTGGGCAAACTCGACATGCTCATTAGCCAGATTACTTAGTGTTTGCTCTAAATCTATGGTGAGTTTTTCTTTAGAAGTCCTTACCAACTGTTGCACTATTCAGGTTCCTCCTCATGTACTTGATATGCACTATGCAAGGATGCCCTTGCCACAAGAAATGGCTCAAGAACCAGTTTATGTTAATGCTAAGCAGTATCGAAGGATCCTGCAGCGAAGACAGTCACGTGCTAAAGCAGAACTTGAAAAGAAGCAAATAAAGGGTAGAAAGGTTAGTACGTGCTCTCTCATGGGGTCACTCTTTCAATTTTCTTCTCCTCGTTTTCCGGAATTCGTTGCCACCGTTTTACTAGGACTTACTACATGAAATTAGTCTTCTGGAGATATATGGAACTTTGGCCAAGTTCTTGTACCTATTCCAAATGGTGCAGAGGCAGATGGCAGATGTGTCTAAAGTCTGAATGGATTTCCATATTATCTGACTGGTTTGCCTGTGGGCATGCAAGGGAACTCTGCATGTATGAAGAATTTTATATTTTAGCCGGGGAGGGGGAGGGGGGAGTGTAAGAACTGATGTTTTTCTCTACTTCAAGCAAAATAAATAGTGTTTAGCAGTTAGTGCCCCTTAATCCACCCCACTTCTCTAGGAGAAATAAGAAAGGCTATCTACAACACTTTTTTCCACTGTTTGTTTTAAAAAATATGATCTGAGATGCAATACTTTTGCTCACAGTTGGCTATCGTTCCCCTCCGCTTTCTTATTCCAGCTTTTGCATGAGTTTGTATCGTTGAAGTGAAGACTTGTACCATTAGTTCCGCATAAATATTTTTTACTTGTATCCTCGCTATAACTATATCAGGATGTCAGTAATACTGAACGGAGTCACAACTTTTAGGGTTGATATTTGTTATTTTAGTAGGTCCCTCGTGTCGTATATAATGTGATGACATTAGTAGTCATTTCTGAAGTTTGATGATCTGCTGCATTCTCAAAGTTTTTTACACATCCTCCTTTCCCTGTGTTACAGCCATATCTTCACGAGTCTCGACATCAGCATGCACTGAGGAGGGTAAGGGCCTCGGGTGGACGTTTTGCCAAAAAGACAGATGCTTCTAAGGGTACTGGTTCTGTGAGTTCATCGGGTTCTGAACCTTTGCAGTTCAATGCTGCTGATATTCAAAAGAGGAATGAAAATGGAAGGTTGGCCGAGCTTCAGCAGTCTTATTCAAATGGTAGCAGTTATGGCAATCAAAGTAGCTTTCAAGAATCAAAGGATGAGTACCAGTCTGCTGAAAGCAGGGAAGGAGGTTTTTCTGTCAAGTAATTGGAGATACGTTCATGTCTAAACTAGCTCTTGCACTGCAACGAGGCTAGAGTATGAACAAGAGGAGTTTACAGGTATTGTTTCATTTCTTGGCTTTTCAAGCTAGGCGGCAATTCATTCTTGGCTTTTTACTTTAGTGTTAATGGGAGCAACAGAGGTGACGAGCGTATCAGTGTTGCAGCATTTGCTTGGAGATTACATCTTCCCTTATGTACAGAGATGGATGAACTTAGAACTAGGATTAGAAAGTTTTTCAGTAAGTTTATGTTTGGCCAGTTACTGTAGTTTTAGTTTAGGAGACCATGTAAAAAGGTTGTTAGTTTTGCATACGTATCTTTTTTCTTTCCCTAATTGTTGCATTAATTTCTGAGTTTGGTTTGTTTTGATGTGATTTGATCTGTTATCATAGATACAGTAGGATGAAATGACATATTTGAGGTTAAAGTGTGCAAATATGTCCAGTCAGTCCATATTATAACAGTGAAGGTCAATGCTATTGTACAGAATGGATGATACAGTTTTGAGCACATCCGCTTCTTTGTCCTCCTTTCGGATTCTAACCCAATCACCATAACATTGAACCCTCGACGTGATATTAAGGTGTGCTCAAGCGCGTCCCTCTTTATGAATAATATTTGAAGAGCTTGTAGGTCTTAATGCAACTTGGTTTTTGCATTATAAGGGTCAAGTTGGGCTGCAACCTATTATTTATCTTATTTTGATCAACCCCATCTTGATCCAGATGAACTCTGAAACAGGTTTGGGCATTAATTTATTTATTTGTTCTACCCATCGTAATTCATCAATGGGGCGAGGTGGGGTGGGTTTAAGGCTATGTATTTTATTTGATTGCTATGTTTGGGATAATTTTATCATTGTGATGGAATAAGAGCCTGTTTGGCTCAGCTTAAAAGCTGGTCAAACTGACTTAAAAGCTGATTTTTGACTTATTTAGCTGTTTGGCAATACTCAAAACAGCTTATTTTAAGTTAAAAAAAAACTTATTTTAAGCCAAAAGTTAAAAGCTGGGGTAGGGGTAGGGGTGCTTTTTTTTTTTTTAGCTTATAAGCTGTTTTAAGTTGACCACATTTTTATCTTTTTGTGCTTAATATTTTTATACAATCTCCAAATTACCCATATAACCCTAACATTTCTTTCTTCCATTTTTCCCTTTTCACGTTTGACATAACAACTTCAGCACTTTTATTCAAACACATAACTGCTTATTTTAAAAATAAGTTTCAGCACTTTTAAAAGTACTTTTTTAAAGCTGCTTTTATTAAGCCCATTCAAACGGGCCCTAAGTTATTACATATATATATGGATGGATAAGTTATTCAAGAAAAGTAAACCCCAGTCTTAGGGTAACTAATTCTGGAATAATTTATTCTCAATCAAACGATTCCAAGTGATCAAGGGTGTGTTTAGCAACATTCTCCAATTTTTTCATATCATATATTTTGAAAAATAACTTTGATAGTTAAACCATACTACAGCTCTTTGTTGTACTGACCTAAAAAAATTAAAGAAAAAAAACAAATTTGTTTCTTTTTCCAGAAAACAAACACAGCCTGAATATCAAATGTTGAAGAACATTGGTATTTGAAAATGATTTTATAGTTAAGGCGTTCACGTTTTTGCAGACACATCTTTGGAATTAATAATATACAGTGGACAACTGTTGTTTGACGGAGGAGTATTACTTTCTTCATTTTTTTTATGTGTCGCAGTATTTTATTTTATTTGTGTTAAGAAACTATGTTAATTCGTGGTTCCATCGCTTATTTAATGTCTTTTTAAAGTCAAATTTTAAAAAATGATAAATAAATTCATCTTTTACTTTTAATTTGTTTCTTGAGATTTCTTTTTCAAAATCAGATTTTATAGAGTAATGCAATTGGGAGAGTAATTACTCAATGTATAAGTAATTACAATGAACATTAATTACTTATCAGTTGTTCTAGGTTGATTAAATATTTATTTTTAAGACTAATTAACTATCAAGGGTATAATAGCAAAAATATTGTAATTTGTGGGTTGATTTGACAAAATGACACGTATTATGGATCAACTATTAATATTTAGGATGATCTATTAAAATAGTAAATTAACAGAGTATATACCAACTTTTTTTAATAAAAATATTCATCTAATATGAGACCAAAGTAACACGAGTTATAAGTAATTCTGTTATTAACCAAATGCATATAATTTTAGAAGGACCTTTCAAGATCTAAAAATTTAGGACATGTTCGTTGTATATTTATTTTTCATTCAACTAACACAGCAATCTTGATCACAAGTAACACAATTTCCCTTGTGCACAAGAATATTGTAATTTGTAGGTTGATTTGATGAAATGACACGTATTATGGATAAACTATTAATATTTAGAATGATCTATTAAAAATAGTAAATCAACAGAGTATATACCAACTATTTTTAATAAAGATATTCATCTAATATGAGACGAACGTAACACGAGTTATAAGTAATTTTGTTATTAACCAAATGCATATAATCTTATCTTAGAAGGACCTTTGAAGATCTAAAATTTTAGGACATGTTCGTTGTATATTTATTTTTCATTCAACTAACAACAGCAATCTTGATCACAAGTAACACAATTTTCCTTGTGCACAAGAATAATAACACACTCTTTCTCATTTTATTTCACGTGATACTTTTTGAATTTTTAAATTTAAACAAATTTTTTTACAATGTATAATATTAAAGGTGTACATATTAGAACTAGTTTATTAAGTATTAGAATTTTCTAAAGTAGACACTCCAATAATTACATGAAACTAATAATATCTACTATTAAAAAAGAATCCACATTCTATAAATAATTACATCAAACTAATCCTATCGATATACATTAAGAAAAGTCTCAAAATATTCCATCACTTCTGCATATTACAAAAAGTTCCTTTCGATCTTTTATATATCATATCATGTATGCACATTTTAAAAATTTGAAGCCATCAGATATTCTAACCTTCAGATTATTACTAGTATTGCTGATATAGTAGAATACGGAACGGCCTTCACAGTAATAATATTACTAGTATATATTGGTCATCTAGTGGAATGCAAAGTTTCGTTTATATTATTACCAGTATTGCTCAATGCGAAGTTTGTTAATGAAATAATGACTATTATCATCTAATATCTCATAAATGAATTGGTGACTATCCTCATCTAATATCTCATAACTGATACTGTTCTGTTTGGATTTCCTGAAGAAAAAAAAACTTGAATCTTTAATTGAGATACTCAATTAAATTAAAGTTTGGATTTCCTGAAGAAAAAAATTGAATCTTTAATTGAGATACTCAATTAAATAAAAGTTTGGATTTCCTGAACAAAATGACTTGAATCTTTAATTGAAATACTCAATTAAATAAAAAGCTTAGAATTTTTTTCAAAATACAATATTTATAGAATAATGTTAATTGTAACAATCGTCTCAGCAGAAATAAAAGTTTTTCAAATTTAAAAATAATAAAATCTTATTTAAGATCAACAATGTCTAAAGAAAGATCGAGTTGTTTGGCTATATTATGATTGAAAAAGAATTATTAGAAGAGATTGACTATACAAAAATTATTAACAACTTGCATCTCAAAAATCTAGAAAAATAGATTTAAAATAAAAACTTTCATAATTTTTTTATTTTCTTAAAGCCCTCTAGTTTGATTTTGACCTTAGACCACAGGTTTGAGCGAGCTGTTGACATCAATCTTCGATGTATGATCCTTTTCGGCCAAAAGAAGCTTTAACTTTGTCTTTTTCTTTCAACTCATCGGCAACATCGTAATGACCAGAATGTCTCGACCAAGCTCGTTGATAAGGATATCGAACAATCTATGTATTAATATTCAGAGACTGAATTTCATCATCAATATGGTTAGAAGAACAATGTCATACATATATTGGAGACAAATAGTAATAAGAGATGAGCTTGTGCTGCAACAAGCAACAAAAAAGATGAGAAAAAAAACTAAAAACGATCACTTATCGTTCTCTTATATATTAACTATCCAATTTTTCACAAGAGTATCTTATATATTAACTATCCAATTTTTTTGACCCATGCCATAGAAGTTTTTCACAAGAGTGGCGACCCTTACTTTGGTTATAAACAATTTGTGGTAATGCGTTTGATCAATAAACTCAAAGTACTTCTAAATAGCAATTAGTATTTGATCAAACTTTTGAAAAATGCTTCTAAGTTAGCTCCCAAGGGTGTGGCCTAACACCATAAAGTCCATTCTAACCCGTTATATCTATTGATGTTAAGAGATAATAAGTATCTAGAGGAATTAGTCGAGGTGCAAACAAACTACCCCGCATAAATCACGTCTTTTTTCTCTAAAAAAAAAGAAAAAAATAAGAAGTTTCATCTTCGTCACTCTCACATGTTTTGCTTATCTCACACACTTTTGTCCCCAGCATATTGTAGCTGCAGACCAAAGAAGGGTTCAACAAGGGACCACAGGTTTAATCAATTTCTCTGAAGTCTGAACCATTATTTTGGAGATTGCAGCTCCTATCCACCCAAAATGCAGCACTGTATCATATCCAAAATATCAAATTTTACACCAATAGAGTTACTCACAATGACTTCATTGTGTTCGAGCTGCTACCTTGAAAACACATGTTCTAACAATTCATATCTTTGGGTACAACATGTTCTAACATTTATAAATTATATGTTTTGGTGATGATCACTGTCTTCTGTATTTTCAGTAACTTCCTCAACTTCTTCATTGGATATGGTTTCATCATCTAGATCACCCGAGGAAAATAGCTTCTCATCGCTACTCTTGCTATCAGTTACATTGTCAATAGGCTCGGTGATGTTCACCACAGGTTGCTTTTCTATCATGCCTGACAAAGCTAGACTTGGAGACCACTCGAGCACATCGTCTATAATGTTAGAAACCCGCTTTTGATACCTGCAAGAAAGGAAATCAGTTTCAGATACCATTGTGCAAACCATTCTTGTTTCCTTGGAAAACAAATCGACAGACTCTTGACGACATAAATGAGTGTATGGCACAATAAATAACAAATTTCATCAGAAGCTGACAGGCTGACCAGATCAATTTTAAAATTACAAAACCAAGTCCCAAAATATTAGCTGATATCAATTTTAAAATTACAAAACCAAGTCCCAAAATATTAGCTGATATAGCCGGCAGATATCGGTGTTGTAACTTATGAATACATCAAGTAACATAAGTTGAGCTGTTCATCTTTTATTTGTTCTTCATTTACTTTCATACTCATTGAAAATTCAAGATAATAATAAAATCGGACTCAATCCTGTTTTGTAGTTCAACTCAAAAAATTCAGTTAGATTACTTGAAATGAATTTGTGATCAATCTTTTCTTTTTCTTTTTTTTTGTTCGGAAGGAAAGACTAGGTTTTTCTTTTTAAATAAATAAATAAATACATAAACTGAAAAATGAGGCTGTGGAGGCCTTAAACGCACTATTACATGTGGAATTCCAGCACAAAACTTTTGGAAGAGAAGGTTTAGGTGTTAATTAAAGATTTACTCCATTTTTCTTGGCAAATTTATGAAACTAGGTTCGATAAATTAAACTTGCAGTTATGCTTAATATATTTAAACATGACTGCAAGTTTATATTGTAAAAATATTGTAACACATCTTTATATTAAAACTTCAGATCAAAGTTGACAAAGAAGAAAACAGAATTTCAACTTTATATAACTGGATCACATTTTCTCCCCACTAAATCTGAATTTCATAAATCATCATAAAGGCATTAGAGTACAAGTCAAGACAGCGAACCTGGCTCTTGCAGCCTCATCAGGAGCATGATGCCTTAGTATTGAAATAACCACCACACCTGCAATTGCATAGAAGAGCCTCGCAGTCCACTTAGGTCGCTCACCCTCATCTTTCTGGGGCCAAAACTGGAACAATTCTTTGAGTGTTGCCTCCTCGGCAAGAATGTTGGGGAATAACCAGAAACGTTTTCCAAGAAGAATCCAAAGAGCACCAAAGACCAAGCCTCTCACTGCAAGAATCAACATATTCTTTTCATAAGCAAAAGTATATATATGTTCATTCTCGACAACTGCAATCAATACACAGTATTCCGAAGATACAATAGACAAGGCTAGATCAGCATGACTTGATATCAAACAAAAACCAAATACTTTATCGTTTTGGGATGTTGGCTTGAGTGAACTTAGGGGTCATTTGGTTTATGGTCGAGTTATGCAGGGATTAATGCAGGACTGGTTTATGCACCTATACAGTGAATAATAACCAAGAAGGACTCAGAAACAACAACTGTTCGGCCCAACACATTGTGAAAAATGCCATCTACAGCCTTCACAACTCAATAATGGAGGATAGAAGATTGAGTTGAAGAACAAAAGAAGACGGTTACAATTTTATTGCCTTTTGTTTCTCTTACTTAGTGTAATACCCTGCACTTTCGCTCTGCTTTGCTGATTTGTATTCATCACTTGTGGCATTACAGGACTACACTGGGTATGTTGTTGTTCTGTATTTATCCTTTACTGCTATTATGTTTTTCTTTTAAATTGTATGTCATTGTTTTTTTGGCCTACACTTTGCTATATGTTTTTTTTGTTTGGGATGGTGGTGGTTGGAATTTGTAGCAATTTAGAGGTTTAATCAAGGATTACGCATTACAGAATGATTGCGATGTGCTTTTTTGCATTTTCTTCTTTACGAGTTCCTGATACTTGCTCCTTTTATTTAGTTCGAGACTTGTATGCGTTATACACAACCAAGTTTTTTTGCATTCAGAGTATCCAAAAGCGAAAGAGCCAAGTCCAACGTCTGTTAGGGCCTTACGCACAGAACATGGCTTTAACTGAGCTTAGGGCTTAAAAGCGGCTCAAATGAACCTTTAATAAATTTGTTTGCACTGTAATGAAATGAGCCTTTAATATCATTGTTTGCATTATAATGAAATGTGCCTAAATATGTGGTGGGGAAGGACCCATATATTCAGGAATAGTTCATTGATATTAATACTACTTGCAATGTTCTGTCAATTAATTAAGGTTGCTATAAATTACATATCTCAGATTAAATACTGTGCATCGCTATCTCCAATTCTGGTGTTCTCATGATGGTCTGACATGACACCGGTATCCTATATTTTTGCTACTTAGACCAATTCAATGCATTTTGAGAGTGAGCTGGATGTATTTAACACAAAAAAACATATTGTTGCTAGGATAAGAACACCAAAAAAAGAAACAAGGTACTTTTTCACTTCAATCTACTCATTATGCACTAGTAATTAAAAAAATGTGAACTGAATCACTTCAGACCACAAATATGTGCCACAATTTTCAAAAGGGCTGGTCAAAGAAACAACTTGACAACAGCAATATCAACAGATCAAGAAGCCAAAATAAAACTCTATAATGCAACCCTATCCTATATGTTCACTCAAGTCAACATCCTGAAATTGTTGTTTTAGTCATTCCAATAAAATACTTGGTTTTGGTATGATATATAAGAACAGCTAGCTACTTGTTAACACTTTATGAGAAAACAACACGTCATCATACTCCTCTTAACATCAAAAGAAAATAAAGAAATAACAGAAGATTTGTGAATAAAACTGTAAAGCACCAGAAACTTACACAAAAGTAGGCAAAGTATAAGGAGGAGGAGACCAGCACATGAGTAGAGGATAAGCAGTTTGACCTGATGAGGATACACAGGAAACAAGCAGATCGCTAGTGTCAAAATTGGCCAGCAGAATGAAAGAAGTGTTTGCCATAGGGGCCTTCTTTTGACAAATGTCCATGCGAAGAAGGCATCATTTTCAGAAAATACTTGATCCTGCATACATAGGTGAAAAAGCATAACCTCAAAAACTGCAAGAGAACCATGTAAAATGCATTACTCTAAGGGTACATATAAAAGACTACGTTTATCAAGTCTAGAACGTTTAAAGAGGATAAGGATAAGCTTCCCAAAGAGAATGCACCAAATACACCATAATCAGATGTCTAGCTTTTGATAGAGTGTAGACTTTGTTTTCCACTTTAGGGCAATAGAAATTGGAAATTGGCAGAAAGAGGAAAACTAACACAACCCTACAAGTCATCAGCAAATGATGGTGACCGTCAGCACAATAGCATATCTCTATTGAAGTAATCGCTCTTATTTCTGATTTATAAAAGGAAAAGATTTAGAATCAGAGTGGAAAATTACAGATTAAAGGATAGAGAATAAGACGTCTTTGGTTCCTTTTGGTTGTGATGATTCATTTGTTTATAAGGAAAGCCTCTGGTAATCAGTGGGAGATGATTAGCATGATTTATAAGCTAAATTTGCAGAAAGATCAATATTTATTCTTAGAGAAGCCCTAAAAGTAGTAACTATCAGGGTTTATGATACATTATTTAACTTTAGGATTTCAGTACATGTCTAGAGTTAGGGGATGTGAATAACAAAGGATTTAAGAGCACGGTGCATAATCGTGGCTTAGATGAACGTCATGGCCCCACTTCAGACAAACCTAAAATTCAAGTGGAGAATGGCAAGGTAAATGTCTGATCTTTCTTCTTTCTTTTGGAATCGCAATATTATGATCATAGTATTCGATTGAGATAATACACAAATTTCAAGGCCATTGTTAATCTATGATGTGACAAAAATACAGATATTTATAAGTGACTAGAAAGTAGAAACAAGGTTGAGAGGATGCCAGAAACTTCTCAAAATCACTAGTAATAATAGAGTGAATCCAGAAAGAAACTCACATGGTATATCTCTAAATGTGCTGGAAAGGTAGATAATTTCTTCTTGCCAGGACGGACAGTTTTTACCACACGATCACATCGGACCAAAAGGTTCTTCTTAAGCAGAATGTTGGCAATATCTTCAGCTTCCAAACTTCTGTCTGACTCGAGTATGTCTTTCAGTTCTAAATGATTTCTGACAAAACTAACAAAATCTTTTCCCCTGAAATACTCCACCCGTGTTTCCTGTAGGACAGCCCAACGAGACACCAAGTCCTTATGGTCTCTAGCTTTCTCAGCAAATGCCTGGAAGACATCCTTTGGCGCAGCTTGCTTCTGAAACTCAAAGTGAACAGCATGGATATGAACATCACAATCAAAAGGATAGAAAGAGTGGCAGGAGAAGGAAGGTAGAGGCTGGCCACATATCAATATATTCAATGACAAGAACTTCTATTTTTTTATCATTTTTTTCAAGGGTGCCAATATGGTTAAGTTATCTCTATAATCTGTGTAGTTAGCAAGATGGTCATAACAACCAAAAAAAAAAGAAGTCATTTCCCTCTTAAATGAGCAGATGAGAAAGTATGGAAGAGACAGAAAATAAAGGACTACCAGTGATGGAAAGCCTACATTCTGAACACATTTTAGAAGGTCCAGAAACATACACACAACACTCCCCTAGAAACATATGTGCCGAACTTCCCTAACACAACACTTCCCCTAAAACATATGTGCCGAACTTCCCTAACAACAGTTCAAGGGATCTGTGATGTCCTAGTACAAAGAGGAAAGTATCTTAATTCAGCATCATCACATGCTCGAGTACAAACTGATCCCTTTTGATGCAAGAATAAATTAATAACTAGCAAAGAGCAAACTCTATGAGATTTTGTCGGGCAAACAGAACAATTACGAGAGCAAAATAGAGTCAGATTCAGAGATGCTCTAAAATGCAGAGCCTTATAATTTCTTTGTTTAAAATCCTTTTATTGTAATCCCCCCCACCCCCCTCCCCCTCCCCCAAACACACACACACACCAAAAAAAAAAGATAAGTAGCCAATAGAGCTGGCCTTAGTTACTTCATTTCAAGGATCTAGTAAAATCCAATATAATTAGAAAGGTGAATTTCTTTGAATATCGAGATTAAGTCATTCTTTATCCTACAGGAAATCCTACTTTATTGATATCCTCTATATCAGAAAAATCCAACAGCTGTTGGTCTTATTCAATAGTTATTCTCAGGCTATTTAGAAAATATATTTACATATTCCTATAACTTTCCTTAAAGGAGCATAGTAGCATCTACTGTATAGAGAAGAACGATTTACCCATTAACTACGCAGATCTAAAGTGAATTCTGTCTACGCTATGAAAAACAATTCAAGACGCGTCAATTATCATACAATAGTTACTCCAATGCAAGTTTAGCAAATACCTTTCAAAATCCTCTCATCTCCACAAAAGGTCACAATATCATCCTCAATCCATTAATGTTAAAATGAACCAATAAACCAAAGGGTCCTTTTCAATCCTTGGAAATATATTTGCAACATTCATACCTCCAACTAACAGAAGTGGAACCACCCATAACACACTATTAGGGAGAACGCCAGCACTTTAGGTTCAAAAAAGTCTGTCAACGTGACTTAACCATAACAATCAAAATCACTATACAACTTTGTCTATTTTTCTCCTTTATATAAATTTCTAAAATGTACATATAAAATTTCACACAAAACCCTTAGTTCCTTACTTTGACAAGATCTTGAACCCAATACCTCAACCTCCCACGATATACAATTCATATTACTTCCTTAACAACAGAACATTTCCACAAATATAAAGCGATTCCTTAACAACAGAACATTTCCACAAATTTAAAGGGAAATTCAAGAAATTAACAGACCCATTTCCAAAAAAAAACATAACTTTAGAACCCTGCAATCCATATTACCTCAAGCAAGATCATTTGTGTGAAATTCAAGATAAATTCCAATAAAAAACCCCATCTTTTTATAAACCCTTGACCTTTTTGGGTCCCCTAAATACAATTAAAAATACTCCCATAAGCGATCGCCAAACCCAAATTATTTGTGGGCAAAGCAAGAGAAACTCCAATTAAACAAAACCCATTTCCCAAAAATCGAAATTAGGCAGAATTAAAAGTTTTAGATATAAAATCATAGAAAAATAAGTTAAAATTTGTGTATATTCATGGTGTAATTTCCATTAAATTAGAATAAATTACCCTAGGAGTATCAGTGTTGGATTGCAGACTTTGAGATCTCCTTACCTTCTTCTTCTCTGCTCCGCCTGGTTTCTTCATCCTTCTCCTCTCTGTGTGTGTTTTTGTCTTCCTGTGTTTGGGCGGTTTTCTTTGATTTCTTGTTTGTAGAGCGGGGTATTGCAGAAGAAGAAATACGAAGCACTTTTATCCTGTCGTAACGCTACTCGCCCGCGTGGGGGTGGGGGTTAGGGGGAATTAAAAATTTGGATAGTATGACAATATTTTTAGGTTAGTTGCTACAAAATTGGTTTCCTAGATTTTTTAAAATTTTTATAAGAGATTTTTATTTTTATAAAAGTTGTTCTTTGTAATTTGTATTATAAGAAGTTTTACAGGCTCATCAAGGCAAAGAAAAGAAAAGCTCGATATTTGGATTAAAGTGGTAGTTAAAACTATACATACTAGATGGAGATAACAAATAATGTACTTTCATAAATTCTTTAAGAAGTAGGGGTTGGAGACATCATGTTAGATGAATCGCAGAATTTACAGAGCTGACATAATTTTGAATATTGTAGGTCTATTAAAATTGACGAGGTTAATAAAGAGTGTTCTGTAATATGAGTAGGATATAGAGATCAGACTTGATGAGAATTTGATAGAATTCTGAAAGATCATAAATAAAGCAGGGCTAGAGTGGTTGATTGAGTTGTTTAATGTCATTTTTAAGTTTAAATTTCTATTGAACCATCATGTTTAGAATGTTTTCTGAATGTGAAAGAAGACTAGGAACGGTTATTAGAATTCATGACATGCTTTTTTTAAGTTGAAATGAAAAACAAAACCTTGTAAGTTTGATGTGTTGTGTTTGTTATTTTGATAATGTAACTATGTGGATCTTTACATGATATGATGTACGCTGATATGATGATCGTCACTTAAGCTAGAGCGTGAACCTGATAAGTTAGTGATTGATAGTGAGACTTTTTCTCTTGTATGAGTGAGACAGTCGAAATTATTCTTGTTGTGTGTGCCAATTCCGAACTTGACATGTTAATTTACTAAGATTATCAGACTGTTGTTAGGAAAGGATCATAGAGCATTTTCTGAAAGTAACTCACTTAGCCTAAAAATGATCAACCAAAGTGTTTATTCCTCGATCTAAAATTTTGAGCCTAAGCAGACCTTTTGTCGTATTACCATATTTTTTTTCCTTTTTCTCCATGTTAACCTTTTGTTTTGATTATGGTTCCTCCTTGAACATTGTGCATCTTAATTCAGATAAAATGCAAATAAAATACAATAATACAGTCCAATACATATATCAACAAGTCACCACATATAAAGATTCTCAGTCATCAATCTTTACTTAGCTAACACATGAAACGTGTCCCACGTGATCACAATTACATATATCGCTTCTCTCATGGAAGCTACACAAAAATTGTTAGTATACCAGCGTGGTATCCAAATCAACCATTGTTAGTGTACCGACGTTGTACATCAACCAATCATTGTTAGTGTACCACCGTGGTATTCGAGCTAACCGTAGTGTTACCGATGTGGTACTTGAGTCAACCATCAATCACAAAATAACATACACATTTACAATCATAATAAACAACCATTCTTGAAGCAACAAGTAAATTAAACAGGTTGGTTGCTTGAGAGTTAGTAATTGGATGTCATTCATATTCACACCTTATGGGTTTCTCGTATGAATTGTACAAGTAATATTATAAAGGAATTAACATGCAAACATTACATACATTGAAAATAAATAACTATCACCTACCTTGAATCAAGTCGTGAAAACTCTAAAGAACTCGAACTTTCTCATTTTCAATGTATTGACTTGCTCTTGATGTAAAACAATAATAAACACAACAATCAGTGACTAGTAATATTGTCGTAGCGGCTCACTTGTTATAAGCAGAAATTAAAGGCAAAAACTAAATGCACTGATGTAAATTAGTGTATTAGGCCATCTCTAGAGTAGTTTTCCAGATAGTCAATGTACAACTTCTATCAGCAATCACTTCTTTATAAAATGACATTTGCTAATGCAGTATTTGAATAAATTTCTTTTTACATATAAGTGATGAAGATATTTGTTAATGTACAACATCAATCTTCAATGTACAACTTCTAACAACAATCACTTCTATATAAATTTCTTTTGTTTGCAGCATTTGAATAAATTTCTTTTGAATAATTTTATAGAATTTTAGGAGGGTGAGAGAGGTGGTGGTATTGGTGTGGTGAAGGAGATCTTGGAGAGGGTGGTGATTTTGGTGGTGGTGGAAAAAATAAAGTTGATTTGGGTAAAAAAAAATGAGTTATATTATTAAGTGGGTTGGGTTGGATTAAAATTAGATAATTAAATAAAATCGAATAATTTTAATTGATTTAAGGTTTTTCATCCAAGTAGGGGTATATTTGTTAACTTTATTGATGGCATGAATAAAAAGAATCTACTTTGAACGACGAGAATAAAGTCAATCAATAAAAACAAAGTTGAAGAATAATTTTGATCCTTTTCCCTTAAGATTTTTTAAAAGAATATATTAAGTTGACAAAGGTCAAATAATATGAAATAGAGTATGAAATATGAATAACTTAATCCAAAAATAAAAATAAGTTCATTTAAAGTATCAACTTATTGCTAATGGACAACTTTTGAAGGTTGAATTAAGAACAAACTTAGGACATAAAAGAAGATAATTTCGAGACAAATTTTTAACATTTTTTAATTAATTAGAGTTTAGAAAGCTTATTGCATGATTAATAATTAGTATTGCTACAACTATCCTTAGCTTCTTGGCGGAATAATGATTTTGAGATAACTTATCTTGAGATAAAATAATTAAAATTATAAAAATATCTCTTCAAATTCCTTTTGTACATTAATTTCAATTTTCACATCTTTTACCTTTGTAAAGTGTATTTTTTATGAGCAACTTTTACATATAGCAACACATAATTCATATTTATATGTTATAACAAAGTTTGCATAGTACGCTCCATACCAAACATAATATGTATAATTAGCTATACATATACAAAAGAAAGCAGTTGTATACAAATCAATTGTATAGTTTCCGTATATATAAAATGAGAAAGAGAGAAAGACAAAAGAAAATTGCGCAGGAATATATTTATATTGTATAATTATAAGTGTATATGACGAAGATATATGTATTTGCAGGTGTATATACAATTTTCACTCGTTTTATACAAACAGAAACACAATTTATACATTTTATTCATATTTGTATAAGCTATAGAGGTGAGGGTGACGAGCGAGATCTGGAAGAGTGAAACGAAAATATATGTATATATACATTTTTTTCTCGTTTTATACAAACACAAACACATTTTATACATTTGTGTTTGTATAAAAGTGAGAGGGAGCGACCGAGAAAGAGAGAGTGACAAGCGAGAATTTGAGGAAAAGAGGTAACTGACAAACAGTTTGCTACATGACACAATTAAATCAAAGTATGACTATAACATTTAATTTGATTCAATAGTTTGCTATATACAATTTTCCCATTTTTTAATTAGTTGAATGACTATTAAAAAATGTGCCTTTAATTTGGTTTCAACTTGATAAATATGTCCTTTATTTTTTAGATGTACACAAATAAACAATTAAAATTATATAAAATCTAATAAATAGATATATGCATTCTTCATGACAAATTCACGTAAAAATTAAGATACATGTATTATCTTACCTGACAACTAATTTGTATTTATGCAAAAAAAAAATACATTTATTCTACTTATTTAATTTTATATAAATATTTTAAATTTAAATATCTATTCATAACAATTCAATCTATATGGTATGTTGTGATAGACAAAAATGACAAAGAAATTAGTGAGAGATGATAAACCAAACAAATTTATACTTTATCCATAACTATACTCTACACATAGTGAGTATCAAATGCTGCAATTTCATCATTGTCTCTCACTTCACACAAACCCTTTGAATAATCCCTCTATCTTCTTCTTCCTCACCCATCCAACTACCTCTGTTTCAACAAGATGGAGTTTATTCAACAACAACAGAAGAGGAAGAAGAAAAATTTGTTGGGTTGAAGCTGTGGAAAAAGATTCTGAATTTGAAATTGACCCTGATAAAGCCCGTGAAGCTTTGAGAAAACTTGATGAACAGCTTCAAACCCTTTCTCAGAAACAAATTGACCCTCCAAAGATTAGGGGTAATCCACTCTTCTTATCTCTATAAAAATTGTTTTGTACTCCTACCTGTATGGATATGAATGTGTATTTTCCGGTGAATAAATGGTTTTTTTTCTCTTTTTATATGAGGGAATAAAGTAGAAGGTGGGGGAATCGAATTCTCACCAACAAAACGAAATAAATATTTTTAAATGCATAATACATAAATATATGCTTTTAACTTGGCATCAGTTGTTATCTATGCTTTTCAATAAACACTTAAATTTGTATAAACTTGAACAACAAGTAGACACGCACTACGTAGGATATGAATTATCATTATCATATAGGACTATTGAACTTTATACAGGTTCAAATGTCTACATGCACATATTCAAAGCTGGAGCACATAGATGTCAGATGAGTCCAAGTTAAAAAACATGTTTGTGTATTATGCAATTTTTAAGCTATGGTTTCTAGATCATAATTTATTTTTTTTACATTATGGGTTTTGGATTGGTTATTGCTATGTATTAAATTAATTTTTTAAAACACAAATACAGAAGTTGAGCCAAAGTTATTACATTTTGCTGAAACTTGTATCTACTGTACTGTCTCTGCTGCTGTTGTATATGAGCTGTAGAAAATAGAGATATTCTTGATTGTGTGCGGCTCTTTGCTGAAATCGTGTGGTATTGGCCAAAAGAGGACAGCATAGCGATGTTAAGAGCGCAAATTATTGAAATCCGCGTGTTTTGTTACTTGCAATAATTTGCAAAGAAAAGTTTAAAGGGAAAAGTAGGAAAGTTTTGAATGGTTTGAGCTGACTTCTTCAAAATCAACACAGACGAATGTTCTATTCAAACTCACATTTGTTGCTGTTAAGTGCTTGGACTGACTCTATTTCGTTGAGACTTTTTTATTTGATCAATAGTTGGAGTGAAACATTGAAAATATTAACCTTGGCAACTATTAGTTAGGTAACTTGAGCTGGTAGTGAGGTCATAAAGTTCGGTGAAAAGAGTATATACAACTTGTTTCTTGGATGGTAGACTTTCATTGTTCATATTTCTCGTGGATCATACCAAGAAACAACAAATAGACACATATAGTCTATATTGAAAAGAAGCCTGTTTCAATCAATGATTATTTTAGTTGAGCAAATGCCTTGCCTGTTTTTCTTTTCCTGTATTTTGATGATCTTGCCCCATTCCAACTGCCTGCTTATGTTGATATTTTTGTACTTACCTTTCTTTGTGTTCATTTCTTATTCGTTTGATTGTCTTACCAATGCCATCTACTTTCAATTTGCAATACAAGATTTGTCGCCTCTTCTTCTTCCAGTTCAAGATCTTCCAGGAACACATTTAACTCTTTTAATCTCTGCCTATCTGATTTTGGCATTGTCATTTTTTTCTTTATAGTTCAAATTTGTCAAACGGTTAATTCAAGATTCGATATCAAAGTGGTCTCCTTTTGTTCTTCAAAGTTGGAAACAAGAGTATGAGTGGAGTCTCAAAAAATTTCTGTTTGTGATCTCTACTTTTCATCATAATACTAGCAACACAACATTGCCGGTCTGTTAGTGTTTTTTTAATCATTCTTGGTGGCTCTTCGGTCTCTTGGGGGAAGTCCATGGTTTTTCTTAAGGATTGAAATTATCATCTCGATAAGTTGTGGTTATAGCGGTGTCACTGGGGATAGGAGTACCATGAAGGTGAGAGATAGGTACATGAGAGGGATCCTGTTTCTCCTCCCTAAAATGCTTGTTAATTCAACTGAATAATGCTTGTTATAGCACGCTGGGATTGTATACGTCTTCTATGTAGGACGATAACATCTGAAAATGCTAATGCACAATGAACAATAATTCTGCTTCAAATGGAATCACTGAAAAGGTAAGCACATGAATAGCCTCAGTTTCTCATGTAATGGGAAAGAAGAAATATAGATATCGAAAGTAAAAAGTAGTCTTGCTTCCACAAGATATGAGGTTGATTCTATCTGTTTTCTCTGTAACTTATTGCCACAATTACGCAAATGGGATTTACGTTGATAAGTTAATTTGCATTGCCAATATTCCTGACTCGATATTTTCTTGAAACACTTGCAGCTACTGATGTGACCCGTGCTAGCAGCCAAGTAACAGAAGACACTCGCGATCCTGAAGGATCCTTTTTGACTTCCCTAGCGTTCGGTCTCTTACTCTTCACTATTTTCTATAATATACTCTTCACTACTGTAATCAAACCAGCAGTTGATGGACCAGAAACAGTTGCAGAAATAGACTTATATGCTTCAAACTCTTGAAGCAGCTCAGGTAAATCATATAGATGGAGTTCATACTGAGCTGTGAAATAACATTTTTATTGAGATTCAACTGTATTATGTTATTTCAGAGTAAAACCATATTTTCAAGAGGCCTGTTTTTCATAATTTTAGATCATGATCTAACGTTTTTTCAATTATTTTCAATTTTATAGAAGGGATATTTAGACGGTGGTTTATAGGTCCATAAGTTATAAGAAAAATAAAAAGATAACATTTATTAAATAGTCATTCCATTTTAAAGCAATTGATGAAAAATATTTCAAGAAAAAGTGAATGTTACGAATTAGTTAGAATAAGAGTTGTATACACTTTACGTGTGGAAATACACATTAGGTACGTTAGAACAAAAGTACCTACTGAAAATTGGCCATATCACCTAATTTATTATAAACTACTAAGATTAACATATTTTATCAACCTAAATTAAGATAACAAGGTCAATGAGTATTTATACAACAACATACTCAATATAGTCTTCCTACTTATCAGTACAATTTGAGAAGGATAAAATATACGCTAATCTTATTTTATCTTTGTGACGTGAACTTTTTTATTTCTGATAGATCCGTACATCATTATAACCAACTATCGTCCTAGGTCAAAGAAATTACCTACATGGAGCTACCTCTTACTTAGTTCGTTTTCCAATTCAAATTCGGATCAGTTGACAAATGGATTTCGCGCCTAGATAAGAAATCCATAATGAAAAATTCGATCATTCAAGTCGAATGAGAAATATAATACAAATATTGAGTACCAACTTCTAGTCTAGTGAAAGATGGACCTAACCTCTTTCTTTCTATTTAGGATGTGAAAGTCCTTTCAGTGTGACAATATGAGTAGATGATGCTCCACTCTTTTTCAGATTTATAATCGGTGCTATGAAATCTATCATAAGATATCATAATCTCTACTATTTTAAAAAAATTACTAGTTCTCTCGTATATCCCTTCCATTGAGTAATGCATCATTTGCAATGAATAGAGAACCAAGGAATGTATCCGAGAGTAGTGAATAATTTAAATTTTATAATTAGAGAAACTTCGAAATATGATTTAATTAGCCCATAAATGTACGGAATTTCTGGACTTTATACAACAATATATCTCTAATGGACTTGTAGGTAAACCAAAGGCCCAAATAATGAAATGACTGTTTACAAGCCCATTAAGCTCTGAAAAAACCCTAGGTTTATAACTCTAAATGTTTCTTCATTTCCATCAAAAAAAAGTTTAGCGTAAAAACCCTAGCACCGGTCTCATTTCCTTCACAACACTGCGAAAATGCCGCCAAAGTTCGATCCTTCTCAGGTCGTGGAAGTTTTCGTCCGAGTGACCGGAGGTGAAGTTGGAGCGGCGAGTTCACTCGCTCCAAAAATTGGTCCACTCGGTCTTTCTCCTAAGAAAATCGGTGAAGACATTGCTAAGGAAACTTCAAAGGACTGGAAGGGTCTCAGAGTCACCGTCAAGCTCACTGTCCAAAATCGTCAAGCTAAGGTATCAGTTGTACCTTCCGCTGCCGCACTTGTGATCAAAGCGTTGAAGGAACCTGAACGTGATAGGAAGAAAACGAAGAATATCAAGCATAATGGAAATATTTCGCTTGATGATGTTATCGAGATTGCTAAAGTTATGCAGCCTAGATCTATGGCTAAGGATTTGAGTGGAACTGTGAAGGAGATTTTAGGCACTTGTGTGTCTGTTGGTTGCACCGTTGATGGAAAAGATCCAAAGGATTTGCAGCAAGAGATTTCTGATGGCGATGTAGAGATTCCTGAGAATTGAAGAGCTGAAAAGAGGGGAATCGTGATTCCGTTTGCAGGAGAAGGTTAAATTCTGTATTTTTTTTCTCTCAATATAATAGTTCTAATGTTTGGATTTATCAGATGATACAGAATTTGATATAATGTTTGTTTCAATTTGCATTATTAGGATTTTGAATGTTCATTCATCTATATCTATTGGAATGCTTTTAGCTTGAACTTTTTTTCTCAAATGCATAGCCTCAAACTGCAGTTTGTATTTCCTATGCTATTTGTATCTATTGGGGATGACTGATGAGTTATTTTGTTTGCAATAATCTATAGAGTTTATATTTTAGATATTATACCTTTCTGTGCATGAACATGGTAAATCTTTTGAACCGTTGAAAAGTGCTGCTCAACCTGATGCTTCTTTCGCTTCTCCACTGCTCCTCATCGAAGACATGACCTTAGATAGAATGATATAGAGGCTAGTAGCTTCCCGTTTAGGGTACAAGGTCGTTGAGAGTGTTGTGTATGTCGTTGTATTAGCCTTGCTCCTATTGCTTCTTGCTTTCTAATATTTGTTATCATATGGCTTTATTGTTCCCTTTTTGTGCGTTTGATATTGCTTTCCCTTCCTTATTTTTTCTCATGTTTAGATTTGATGCACTTGAGTGTTAGTAGGATCTCTCAGAAATAGCCTCCTTACCCCCTCGAGTGTTTGTGTATACTTTTTACCCTCTTCAAACCCTGTTGTGAAGTATATTGTTGTACTAATGCAACTTCTCCTATTATCTTTGCTTGGGCTGTTTCGTCTTGTCAAGCCTTGAGATTGATTGAATTCATATGTTCAAGTAGATGTGTTGTTTTTAACATGTTATATGTATGGCGTGTTCGTTATTTTTACAAAAACACCATCTATGGCAGTTGTTTGCGTTGTGTTACATAATTTTTTATGCGAACACCAAACTAGTGATGAAATATGCAAGTGTGAACAATCGACTTAGGATAAAAAAAAAGTCATGTGTTTTGTTTACTTCACAATGTGTATTGAATGATGCTGATTGCACTCACTTCAAACTATCACATTATTCTAGTGTCATGGAGATTGCTTGTTATTTGTTGCAACGAAGATTCGATTGACTTGTAATATAAACTTATGATTATTTTTGGTAGCTTTTTGAACTTGTGCGTATAAATCATAATTTTTTAAAAAAGCGAAATATGTTTTTCAAATACTATGATCAAAACACATGGTCAAATTTCGCACTAGCTTTCATTCAGATAACGTTTACCCAAAAGTATTTGAAAATCTATGGCCAAAATGGCTTAGATCTTTCTTGCCCAGCAAAAAGTTTGCGTAGATCTCTATTAGAAGACATCCTTGTTCGCCAGACAGATTGTCGCAGCACTTCTCTTGGTGCAGTAGTTACAATAGCAACATAACCAATGTAATCCAATAAAAGTGAAGTTTTAACCAATGTAATTCAATAAAAGTGAAGTTTGAGAAAATTTTTATGGTGTAATCTTTTTGACATTTGTGGTCCTTTTCTCCTGTTGTCGCACTTTCTCTTTCATGCTTCCATTTTCTCAAATTTTATTCCTTTCTTTAATGCATCTTTTCCTTTGTAAAAATCCATTTTTTATTTTATTTTTGCATCTTCTAAAGCTTTTTTTAGTTCTACCTCTAAGTGAAAAAAAATAATATTAATGCAACTTTTTCTATGAGAGAATTCATTTTTTATTTTATCTTGCATCTTCTAAAGCTTTTTTTTAGTTCTACCTCTAAGTGAAAAAAAATAATTCATGCTACTATTATTTTGTGTTTCCACAAATTTGTTTGGTTAATTCTTATAACCCACAATAAAAAGATATTTATAAAAGTTTCGTTTCACATTTTAAGACATTATACATAAAGAATTTAATAAATATAGAAAAAAAAAGATAATTGAGTGCTTGATATCATTAAGACGTTATTATTAATACTAAACATTAAAAACATAAAATGGTTATAGAATAAATAAAAATAAAAATATATTTGACAATTAAGAATTGAGTGATTAAAATTGAAATCTCAAAAAAAAAGAAAGAAATTTAAATAACTAAGTAATTGAATGAATTTTAAATTCTTTGACGAGAGTTCAATTTTTTTTTAACTTTTATTATAGTCAGTGTCTTTGAATTCATCCAAAAAAATTAAATTTATATTTCTCTAATATATTACTTTAATTTCCCTCAAATATATATAAATTTTGAGGGTGAATTTTAAAGTTTTTTTTATCAAGATAAAATTACAATAAGAACAAGCAAAATAAAAAGTGGAAGAGAAAAAAATGAAGAAATGAACATGTACAACTGGCCCACATACAAATGGCAAGGCCTCGCACAAAATAAAAATTTTGATGAAGGTAACGTATACCTTTTGTTAAGATAGTCTCTCTTAAGGGCTCTTGGCCTTTTAATATCGCAAAGTGTATGTGTCAATTTATTTCTTTTAATAATTGTTGTACGTATAATAATTGTTGTACGTATTTGGTTCTTTTATTAAAAGATCTTTTCATCCATATTAAGTGATCATACCAACTTCCATTGCCAAATGCCACCAATATACAAGTTACTTCAACTATAGGATACATATTCCTTATCACTAGTTAATTTCATCGTGATTTTCTTTTTGTTTCTTTCTATATGATTAAATTTTAGTGGACAAAGTTACTGCTATTCAATTCAGTGATATTTTTGTCGGTATAAACATTAGTACTGTAGGAATTATTTATGAGTAAGTCTATGTATTATATCATGTAGGTAGTAGCAATGCATTTATTAGTTATTTATCTTTTATTTTTTACAAAATAATGTATAGATTCGCTCATAAATTAAACATGTATAAGTTATATGGGTATTTAAATAGTCAATCAAGCGTCATAGTAATTTTAATTAAGAATAATATTTTTCTATTTACTTGCCAAATGTCGTATACATCATATAAAAATAAATAAATAATTTATTTCTTATCCAACTATCAAACAGACCTTAATGGATGCTTTCTTAACACTCTATGGGGACGTTTGGTAGGATGTATTAAAAGAAATAATCCATGTATTAGATGTGGTATAATTTAATACTGTGTTTGGTAGGAATGTGAGCCTATGTATAACTAATCCATGGATTAGTTAATACATCCTACATGGTATTATGTGATGTATCACTAATACCTTCCATTTGGATGTATTAGCTCTAATACCATGGACTATTCTAGGTAAAGACAAAATACCCCTCAAATCCTTTTAAGATTTAATTTATTTTTTTGATTTTATATTTTATATTTATACTAATAAAGTTATTTAAATAAATTAGCTTACAACTTTTATTATTTAGATATAATTTTTTGTTTCTAAAATGTGAATTACTTAACTTATTTATTTTTAATTTAAAATATTATAATCCGATTAATATGTTAATGTTGATATATGAATTTAAGAACAATTTATAAGTAATATTGTCTCTTAATGAAAGTTCATTAAATATTACACAAGTAGTCTAAAACAAGAGTGTGTGTATTATATATATATATACACACACATCTCGAGTATAAAAATAGTTTAATTTATTTTTTTATATTTATTTTATATTTTTATTTTATTTTATGATAAAGAGTTTTTAAAATTTATTGATACAAAATAAACTTCAATAAATTTTCTCTATAATCATTATAGTTGTGTGACCTTTTGAGTTATCAACTCTAATTTATTAAAATGACAATTATTTACTCTCAAATAATTTAAGTGAGAAAATAGTGAACATGACAATAAAAATTTAATTCTCCTAACTAGTTAAAAATGTTATAAAAAATAATATTCTCCGTTAATTATTTACTTTGACTCAATTACATGAAATACAAAATCTCATTATAACTCTAGGGTATAATTAGAAAGATTTTTTTTTTAACTTTTAAACCACACACAAAATTAGATAAGAAACAATGAACCAAACACTTGATAAAAATAATCTCTGCATTACTAATCCCTGCATTACTAATCCATGCATTGCTAATCCCTGCATTACTAATTCCTACATTATTTATTTTTGTACCAAACGACCCCTATAAATGTTTAATCAACTATGCATTGCACTACTTATTTATTTATTATGACGATTCACCAAAGCTTCTTTTCTCCTTCCTTTTCTGCTTTTCGGTAAAGGCTAGAGTCTACTATTTGAATGTTATTTGATTAGTAAAAGAATCTTTTTGAAGTAATACATATTTTTTAAAAAAAATCAATGAAAATCATATTACAAAGGATATCACTCAACTTAGGATCTTCTTAATTTTTTAACAAAATAAAATAATTAAAAACTAATTATTTTAAATTATTTAAAATTAAAGAAGCTCGAAAATTAATTATCGCGGAGGAGGGTCGACAAAGTCGGCTTTGACATTTCAATCGATAGACCCATTCTCTAAGAAATCAACATGTGTTGGGTTGAGTAAACCAATCATTCACAAATCACAACAAGCCAAGTGGGTGCCTATTTGTTTATGACATTTTCTATACACGTGGAATTGCAATAAACCGTCCAATAATATTTTCGCTTCACATATTGGTCTATGATATTTTCTCATTCAAGAATCTTCTATTTTCATCTCCTATTTAAAACCCCAAAAACTTTTCTTCATCATAACCAATTCCTTCACACTCAAAGCAATACAACAAACTCTTATCAAAAGTACTTTCTAGATATTTTTGACAATCGTAGTGTTCGAGTCAACTTTCTGTCTGCGTAATAAATGTCTACCTTGGTTGAATTTCATGTCTCTCATGTTTTCCCATATCATAGTGTGAGAATGGCTAACAAGATGGTGAATGTGAAGCCATGGATTGAAGTTGTACCACCACTTGTTATTTTCCCAAAAAAGATTTCTCATTCACCAAATCTTGAGACAATCAAAGAAGAAGAAAAAAATGAAGATAACAAAAAAGATCACTCGTTTTAGCTTTTATTCAAGAATCTCTCCCTTTTAAGCATTTTTTTTTTGTAAGGGGAAGAAAGGTATTAGTTGCACTTAGTTGTTAGAGCAATGTGAGCTATCTTCAATATATGAGTGCGTGTATGTATAATGGAATGAAGATGTGATGAAATTCTTCATGTGTGTATATATGGGTGCTTAATGTCTCTATGCATTGTGTTAAGGATATGGTAGGTAAAAATGGTTTCATCTTAAAGTTCTATATATTAATAATGTAAATGTAAAAATACAACAAAACTTACCTATCTAATACTTAAAAAATCAATATGCACTATTACACACACAAAAACGTTCATAACCATTAATGCATGTTTCATGACTTCCAATGCCAAAAAAAGTGATATTTGACATGATGAGTATTCGTCACGAGGTCATTTTTGATGGTTTGATCAAATTTTAAATAAATTGAAGTTCGTCAATTAAATAAAAAAATTACTCAAAAAAAACTCTCGTCGCATAGATGAATATACAAAAAAAAAAAAAAGAACTTAATCATGAATCCATGACCTCAAATCAACTTTTTTTTTTTACATATACTAATACTCATAAAAAAAGGGCAACTTTCACATATAGCAAACAAAAAATTCATATTTGTATGTTATAGTAAATTTTGCATAATTGCGCTCCATAGCAAACATAAAACTGTATAATTTGCTATACATATACAATTGTATAATTCGCTGGCCTAAATTATATAATTCGCTGGCCTATTTCGCTACAATTGTATAATTTATTTTGCATACAGTTGAATCAAATTAAAATGTATGCATAATTATAAGTGTATAGCAAGAAGATATATGTTTTTCTCGCTTTATACAAAAACAGAAACACAATATATACACTTCTGTTGTATAAAGCTAGAGAAAATTGTATTTCACTGCAATTGTATAATTCGCAATTGTATAATTCGTTGGCCTTTTTCTCTGCAATATTTGAAGTAAAATATTTGTAAATTGTATAATTAAGTGTATAACACGAAGATATACATTTTTGCATGTGTATATACAATTTTCTCTCGCTTTATACAAAACAGAAGCAGAATTATACACTTCTGTGTATAAAGCGAGAGAGGCGAGCGAGAATGGAGAGTGGCGAGCGAGATTTTTGGGAGAGAGACACTGGCAAATTTTAGCTAATGTTTGCTATGGAGCACAATTAAATCAAACCCTAACTATTCCATTTAATTTAGGTTATTAGTTTGCTATTATATACAATTTTCCCTAAAAAACGCCCATTATCATAGATTCATGACCCCAAAATGTTAAAAATAACATTTTAACATGATCAATATTTATCACCAAATCATTTTATATGAACTTATAAAATTTCAGATTAATCAGAGTTTTGCAATTAAATTTTAAAAAATCGACAGGAATTAATAATACATGCATAACGATAAACATGAATTCTTTTCATGATTCAACAATGCCAAAAACCTGAAAGTAATTTTTATTTATATCAGGATAAACTATTTATATTATATTATTTTAGAGTGTAACCTTTCTTCAAACTCGTACGAAGGCGAGATGTATATTTTGCGACCAAACTATTTTTTACGATTGATAAATAAACTTTAAAGAATCTTTTATAAGATCATTTCATTTTATTAAACGTATAAATATAAATACTCAATGGTTAATGTTGATATACGTGTTTCCTTCTACAACGTTTCACGTAGGAACTTAAATATATACTCATTTCCTTCGACATGTCTCATCATTCTTATATATCTTTGACAATTACTATACATTCATCTTAATTTACAAATAATTGGAAAAATTAATATATGTAGCTTAAAGATTACTTTCTTTTCGAAATAATTAGGAGAGTTTTTTTTTAAAAAAAAATACGAAGTAATATAATAAAAATAACTTTTAGCAGCATTAAATATTGACACTAATAAAGAGTGTTAACGTCTTTATCGACATTAGTTTAGTGCCATTAGAACCAATATCGCTAAAGACTTTAAGAACACATGTAAAGAGTGACAATTGCTGCTAACGTTTTACTTTTAAAACATTATTTTCAGTAACGTTTTACTCCTAAAACGTTACTGTGAGTAACGTATATCAATCTGACGTCATCAACTTTTAAAAAATAAAATATATCCTAAAACGTTACTATGGAATACGTTTATACTAGTTTTGTAAAATTTTAGAAAAATATATTATTTTGGTGAATGACTTTATATAATGGCTTAATTTGGTTAAAACCTCTCATTATTTTTACCTCATTCCCCATCAACACCGTTGAAGCAACTTGAGACAATCATCAATGGTAACTTTTTACTCTTTTTTTTCTTTTTAAAATCTAGGCTAATTGATTTCATAAAAATACATTATTCATAACTTATTAAGTCTTCTTTCTAACATGATTTTTTTTTAATAGATGTTTCCATTGCTTCAACTTTTCTCTTCTTAGTTTTTTTTTTTCAATTCTCTTCTTAGTTCATCTTATCGATAATACAAAAATTAATTGAAAATAAACTTTAATCCATATACCTTCATATGTAATCCAATTTATTTAAGTAATACTCAAACCAATTTATTTAAGTAATACTCATAGTCGATAGTATAAAAATATTTGAATTTATTTTAAAAAAATCTTAAATTTATAGAGAATGTTTACAAAAAAAAGAAAAAGTGAAGCTAAAAAAATCATTAATCTTTAAATATGAAAATATGATAATTAAATTAAAAGAAATAAGTATTTCTAAATATGAGCTGATAGTGTAAATCTTTCTGTCCACCGTTAGTGGGTATAAGTTAATCGTATTCTGTCAATTTTACGTAAGACATAGTTTGCTTCTTTGAGTGATAGAAAAAAAATCATTCTTACTGCAACTCTCTACAGAACCTTACATGAGATTTTCACCTCATACGACTTCTCGCTGAATTCTTTTAAATTCATTGAATCCTTTTCCGCGTTCGAGAATCTTAGTCATACATGATATTGAACATAATATACTAAAGTTTGAATTTTTCAGATACATTTAAGTGTTGGAGCTACACAAAAGAATGGTGAATACTTCCCAAATCCTACAAAGTTTGATCCTTGTAGAATTGAAGGGAATGTATTGGTTCCTTACACATCAATTCCATTTGGTGGAGGACATAAAATGTGTCCTGGAAAAGAGTTTGCAAGATTATCTTCTAGTAAAGGTTGTATATACTTACACATCAATTCCTAATTATAAATATAGAGTTTATAAAGGTTGTCTTCTAGTAAAGATAACTCATTTTAATTTTACCTCAGAAAAATTGTATATAACAATAAATATCTAAATCATATTAATGCTATAGCTACTATTTAGGAAAATACTAATTTGCAGCTATAGTTTTGTCCAATCTTGCTATTAGTTTGATTTGTATAAATTTAAAACTTGTATATTTTGGTTCCTTATTGTATAAATTCATAATTTTGTATATATTTACCTTAGTTAGTTGTATACAATTTATGTTAAATTCATAATAAATTATCATTTTTGTATATATTGACTAGTGAAATATATAAACGAAGGCTTAAAAGATTCCTAATTATAAATATAGAGTTTGTATATACTTACCCTATTTGTATGATCACAAGCGAAATATACAAACAACCAGAAATATTCAACTGAAGCCTCCATAGCAAAAAAAACTATAGCTATGAAGCGCAATTATCGAAACTATAACTATAGATTCTTATTATGTCCATTGGCGGAGCCAAAATTTTCAATAAAGGGGGTTGAAAATTCGAAAAAATAGACAAAAGAAGTAGTTGAAGGGGTTCAACATATGCTATATATACCTAAAATATTATATTAATCATGTATAAATCATATAGTTTTTCGCTGAAGGGTTCAGATGAACCCCCTAATAAGGTGGCTCGACCAATGATTATGTCTATTATGTTTGCTATATCTGAAATTTTATCTGATATATTTGTCTTCTAACTTTGAGTGTGCATAAGTAGACATTTAAACTTGTATAAAGTTGAATAAGTAAACACATGAGTCCTACATGGCATAATACATGTAGGACACCCCATGTAGGATGCAAATTGTAATATAGGATGTCACGTAGGTTGTGTGTGTCTATTTGTTCAATTTTATATAAATTTTGTATACATTCAAAATCATTACCAATAAATGTGAGTTAATGTCAAGTTAAAAGACATATTTATGTATTATATTATTATATATTATTAAAAAATTAATGATTGTTATAATAAAAGCTCATACAGAAACTTATTGTTATTTGACTTTCAAATTTCAGTTTGAAATAGTAAAAAGTGTGGTGATATATTGAGTGTGCCTTATGAGCCGATCTCTATTAAAGATTCATGAGGTAATTTAATTATGCAGAAAAATAATTTGCAAAAAATAAGTTAAAAATGCACATTTCCTTTGAAGGTTGTGTTTATTAAAGATTTCTTGAAAACTTGTATGTCAAAGTTACTAAAATTTGTGTTAATTACTCACTAAATTAAATGGCACTAATTATTTATACAAGGATTAAACCTGAAAGTAGTGTTTCTAAACTAAATATAAAGAAAATAAATAATGAACTTCAATCAAGTCACAACAGATTTGCTGACACAATCCAAAAGTCGAGGTCATGATGACACACACTCCGAGAGCCCCATAAAAATGCTGTGTAAGTCGAAACAAGAACACATATGATATCCCGAATGGATGTCAGGCCACAAACAATAGAAAACATCAAAAACATTCACTGAAACTTGATAGCATAAGTATAAAGAGCATCTAATACATTTTTAAAATCTAAAATACATCTCAAGTCTTCGAGAGGAAACAAAGGGATAATGCCAAGTACCCCCTCAACCTATGTCTGAAATCTCAGAGACACACATATACTATACTAAGGTCCTATTACCCCCCTGAACTTATTTTATTAATAATTTTTTACCCCTTTTTAGCCGACGTGATACTATCTTGTGGGCCCAACGATGGTTGATTTTTTTTCAAACTAGTGCCACGTAGGCTAAAAAGGGGGAAAAATTACTTATAAAATAAGTTCAGAGGTAATAGGACCTTAGTATAGTATAAGTATGTCTCTGGGATTTCGGACATAGATTTAGGGGGTACTTGTGCATTTTCCCGGAAACAAATGATAAATGGAGATTAATGGTGACCCGGAAAGCAGGATCTCACCACAATTTCAAAAGAAAAAACTCTGTTGAATCCAATCAACTTCTAAAGGGATCACCTTAACTAGGATCTGCATCGAATGGATAAATAAATAGGAGGTGCGTACAATCCACATGTACTCAATAGACGATACCAATTGAGCATAAGCAACTAAACAGACTTAAAAATATAATCTATGAACGCAAAATGTCCTATTCCGACATTGGTGCTGCCAATTTATATAAAACAACAATAAGTAAAGTATATGCACAATAGTATAGATAATATTCAAATCAAAAACATAAATAAATTACACAACACAAATAAGCTGATCAATGTGATGCATTAACATGATGAAATGATTAAATGATGTGGTGGTACCAAAAATCGTCACACAACCTATTATATACACCTTATCAAGCCTCTAGCTCCTGGACAAGGACTCATGGGGACTCACAGTCCATTCCTTCATCATGTATTTATGTGGGAAGCTAAGGGTCCTTCGAAAAAAATATTATGCCCTTTTTTCTTAGGACTTGTCCCAGCAAATGGATATCCTGCCACCCTTTACAATGGGTAAGCTTCTTTGTTTTGAAGATATATATATATATATATTGTAATTATATTAATCTGTTAAAAGGTAATATAAATCAGATGCATAGTATATAGCTCGGATACATTACAGATACATAATATATAGTAATTATATTAATCTCTTAAAGGTAATACAAATCGGATAAATAGTATGTAGCTCGGCTACATTACAGATACACCAGATACATAATATGTAGTTTGGATACATTAAAAACTACCTTACATAATATGTAGCATGCGTACATTAAAAACTAGCTTGAATACATTATAAAATAAACCTGATACATAATATGTAGCTCAAATACATTAAAGAAATAAAAAATTAATTTTTTTTAAAAAATAAAAAGAAATATTAAAAATAAAGGAAAATAAAACGTATATTTTAGTAAATTTTTTTTCTTTTCTATAGTGATAATAATACTTGGTCATCAAGCATACTCTATACAATGCAATTCACCTAATTTTACAACAACTTTTTTGTTTTTTCCTTTCTAAAGCTGCTTCTACAAGTATTGACAAACTATAAATAGAAGTAGTTGGGATTGTGGGTCTAGTAAATTTTCAGTCATATGTCAATTTCTTTATAATGTTGTAGTATTTTTCTATTTGAACTTTGTTACTTCAATTATAAATTATACATGAACATTTTCTTTAGTATATTATTCCCTCCTATCCATTTTATTGTCGTGATTTTTAAAAATAATTGATTCCAAATAATTATAATTTTCGGAGCCTAGAGACCCTTGTTTAATAAATTACTCCCTTCGAACTATTTTATTGTCGTGCTTCCTAAAATTAACCAATTTAAAATAATTACATTTTAAAAAATTAATTATATTTGTGTTTTTATAAGTTTAGGGACCCTTGTGTGATGGTGTACTACAATCGCACAAGGCAAATAATTATGCTATTTCATCGGTCTTTTGCGGGGGCAGAGCCACCTTGGTACAAGGGGTTCAATTAAATCCCTTTCGACGAAAAATTATATTATTTATACATGATTAAATTAATATTTTATGTATGCATAGTAGATGTAGAACCCCCTTCTACTACTCCTGTTGTGCGGAATTTGATATAATACGAGAAAATATAAACGCGAAAAACAAGACAATAGATTTACGTGGTTCACCAATAAATTGGCTACGTCCACGGGAAGAGGGGGAGCAGTTTTATTATGGAGAGGCAAGAACAGAATTACGGAATAGGGTTTGACATAGCGTCTATATATAGTGCTAAACTACGCCCTAACAGGCTTGGGCCCAACATACAGAATTGACAGATAATTAAGGGCCCAATACAACAACATTGTATACGGGTTTGATTCAAGGCATTCAACAAATCTCCACCTTGACTTGAATTCTCCAAACAGATTCTTCAGACGCACTATGATAGTGCCAGGCCTCCCCCTCTTCCTCAGAATTGCCCCGTAGGGAAATTAACAGCTTCTGATGTTGAGCAAGTCCAAACAGTGTTGAAACTTGCTCTGTGAAACCGGCTTTGTGAACATATCAGCAGGATTATCTGCAATTCCTACTTTCTTCACCTTGATTCTCTTCTCACTTCATAGAAAATGATACCTCACGTCAATATGCTTGGTTCTCTCATGATGGACTTGATCCTTGGCTAGACAAATTGCGCTCAAACTGTCACAATACACCGTAGCCTGATCATGATGCAGACCAAGATCACTAACCAGCCCTTTCAGCCAAATCCCTTCTTTTGCAGCCTCTGTCAAGGCCATGTACTCCGCTTCCGTAGTAGACAAAGTCACTGTAGGTTGCAAAGTTGCCTTCCAACTGACGACAGATCCTCCAAGGGTAAACACATAGCCAGTCATCGATCTTCTTGTGTCAACATCTCCAGCATAGTCAGAATCAGAATAGCCAGTAACCAAGCACTGAGTATCACCTCCATAAATGAGACCAACGTCAGATGTACCTCTAAGGTACCGGAAAATTCTCTTCACAGCCTGCCAATGTTCTCTCCCTGGTTGTCCCATGAATCTGCTCACTACACTGACTGCATGTGCTAAATCTGGCCTTGTACAGACCATAGCATACATCAAACTTCCTACAACACTGCATAAGGGACTCGTGACATATACTCTTTCTCTTCTTCTGACTGTGGAGCGAACATGGCAGTGAGATGGATATTGACAGCACTGGGGGTATCAATAGGCTTAGATGAAGACATGCCAAACCTCGCCAAGACCTTCTGAATGTAGCTTCTCTGTGACAAGAAAAGTTTCCTTCTCTCTCTGTCTCTAATGATCTCCATCCCTAGAATCTTCCGAGCGGCTCCCAGATCCTTCATCTCAAACTCAGTACTAAGTAAACCCTTCAGCTTCTGAATGTCATACTTCTTCTTTGCAGCTATCAACATATCATCTATATAAAGCACCAGATAGATGAATGAATCATCCTTGAGCCTATTGTAGTAGACACAACAATCATATGAGCTCCGAGTATAGCCCAACTTCACCATATAGCTGTCAAACCTTTTGTACCACTGCCTTGGAGACTGCTTAAGTCCATATAAGGACTTCTTCAACTTGCAGACGTGATTTTCCTTCCCTGGAACTTGGAAACCATCCGGCTGAGTCATGTATATCTCTTCCTCCATCTCTCTGTCTTCACATCAAGTTGTTCAAGCTCAAGATTCTGATGTGTAACTATCGCTAGTAACACTCGGATGGAAGTATGTCTGACCACTGGTGAGAAGATCTCATTGTAGTCCACTCCCTCTCTTTGGTTGAAACCTCTGGCAACAACCTGGCTTTATACTTGACTCCTTCTGCTGGTGATATCCCTTCCTTCTTCTTGAAAACCCATTTGCAAGTAATAATCTTTCTCCCCGAAGGCTGTATGACCAGATCCCATGTCTGATTCTTGTGTAGGGACTCCATCTCATCTCCCATAGCAGCAAACCATTTTTCAGAATCAGGACTTAAAATGGCTTCTTTGTAAGTAGACGGCTCAGATGTATCTACCTCTTCAGCAACCTGCAGTGCATAACCCACCATGTCCTCAAAACCATACCTCGTAGGTGGCCGAACTCCAACCCTCCTTGGCTGATCTTGAGCTATACTCTGATGGATATCTGATGGCATAGATTCTGGGATATCAGTTTCTGTCTGTGGCTCTTGATCCTCATCTTCAGGTTCTTTTAAATCGCTCTCATTCTGAATGACTTGAAACTCCACCTATTTATCAAGACTCCCAGTTTCTGACGTAGTTGTAGGCTTCACAATGGTTCTAAGCAGAGAACTTTCATCAAAGACAACGTTCCTGCTCATAATAACCCTCTTTTCTGCTGGAGACCAGATTTTGAAACCTTTCACTCCATCTCCGTAGCCCACAAATACTCCCCTTTTAGCTCTTGGTTCTAACTTACCTTCACTGACGTGATAGTAAGCCGTACAACCAAAAGCTTTCAAATTTGAATAATCAGCAGCTTTTCCTGACCACATCTCCATAGGTGTTTTGCACTGTATGCCTGTATGTGGTCCGCAGTTAATCAAGTAGCAAGCTGTACTAACCGCTTCTGCCCAGAATCTTCTATCTAGCCCAGCATTAGAGAGCATGCACCTTGCTCTCTCCAGAAGTGTTTGATTCATCCGCTCAGCTACACCGTTCTGCTGTGGTGTATTTCTGACTGTATGATGTCGAGCAATCCCTTCATCCTTACAGAATTGATCAAATTCAGACCAGCAGAATTCCAGCCCATTATCAGTTCGCAACCTGTTGATATTCTTCCCTATTTGATTTTCCATCAAAATTTTCCACTCCTTGAACTTCTGGAAAGCTTCACTTTTATGCTTCATCATGTACACCCAAGTCATCCTTGAGTAGTCATCAATAATGGACACAAAGAATCTGCAGCCTCCCAAAGACTCAACACGGCATGGACCCCAGCAATCAGAATGGATATAATCAAGTGTGCCTTTTGTTCTGTGAATGGCCTTTGGAAACTTGTTGCGATGTAGTTTTCTAAAGACACAATGTTCACAAAACTCTAGGCTCTTAACCTTATGACCAGTAAGAAGATCCTCCTTTGACAGAATTTGCATCCCTCTTTCACCCATATGACCAAGTCTCATGTGCCATAACTTAGTCATATCCTTCTGGTGAACTTCTGACAATGCAACATGGGCTGAACCTGTAACCGTGGAACCTTGTAGAAAATACAAAGTACCACGCATGACACCTTTCAGAATCAGATTTGAACCCTTCCAGACCCGCAAGACTCCATCTTTTCCCGACCAGGTAAATCCCTTACTGTCCAAAAGACTGAGAGATATCAGATTTTTCGTCATCAATGGAACGTGCCTGACCTCGTTCAATGTGCAGAAGCTACCGTCATGTGTCCTTATCTTGATCGAGCCTGTCCCAACCACCTTGCAGACAGAGCTGTTGGCCATCGAGATGCTGCCTCCGTCTACCTGCTCATAAGTCGTGAACCACTCTCTCCTAGGACAGATGTGATAGGATGCCCCAGAATCGAGAACCCACACATCTGAATAATGAGTGTGCTCATCCGCGACTAGAGCAATGTCTTCTTCAGAATTGGTGTCTTCTTCAGCAACAGCAGCAGAAACTGATTGTTTTTCCGATTGCTTCTTCTTCTTTGGACAATCAAATTTCTAGTGTCCCTTCTCCTTACAATAATTACAAACATCATTTGGCTTTGCACCCTTCGACATCGGCTTCTTTTTCTTTCTGCCGTTTTTCCTTCCCTTTTCTCTACTGGTGAACAGATCGGAAGGCTGTATGTCTGTACTTGTGCCGTTAGCCTTATGCCGTAATTCCCTGCTATGAAGGGCCGATCTGACTTCTTCCAGCGACACAGTATCTTTCCCAACAATGAACGATTGAACAAAATTCTCAAACGACATTGGGAGAGATACTAACATAATCAGGGCAGCATCTTCATCCTCGATCTTCACATCGATATTACGCAATTCTAGTAACAAAGTATTCAATTGCTCTAAATGTTCCCTGAGTTGTGTACCTTCAGCAATTCGTAAACCGAATAGACGTTGTTTCAGAAGCAGCTTGTTGGTTAGAGATTTTGTCATGTACAAACTCTCCAGCTTCAACCACAGACCAGCAACAGTCTCTTCATCAGAGACCTCCGTGATGACGTCATCCGCGAGACACAGCATGATCGTCGAGTGCGCCTTTTCCTCCAGAATCGCCATCTCAGGAGTAACGATGGCGTTCTTGTCTTTCGACAATGGCACCCAGAAGCCTTGCTGTTTCAACAAAGCCCGCATCTTGATCTGCCATAAACTGAAACTGTTCCTCCCTGTGAATTTGTCGATTTTCACGTTGAAAGCAGACATCTCGAATTCTCCAAGAACACCGATTAACCGAGAGGCTCTGATACCAATTTGTTGTGCGGAATTTGATATAGTACGAGAAAATATAAACGCGAAAAACAAGACAACAGATTTACGTGGTTCACCAATAAATTGGCTACGTCCACGGGAAGAGGAGGAGCAGTTTTATTATGGAGAGGCAAGAACAGAATTACGGAATAGGGTTTGACATAGCGTCTATATATAGTGCTAAACTACGCCCTAACAGGCTTGGGCCCAACATACAACATTGACAGATAATTAAGGGCCCAATACAACAACATTGTATACGGGTTTGATTCAAGGCATTCAACAACTCCGTCTATGAATTTTGAACCCCTTATTGAAATCCTGACTCCGCAACTGATCTTTTTCCTTTACAAACTATTCTAACATTCTTACCAAGTTATGTGATGTGTCTCACACAATCGTCAGTTGGTTCTCAAGGTGTCTTGATTCCAAAAGAAATCTAAACACATAATCAATAGTGGAGTCAGAAATTTGACGAAGGATATCTAGAAATTGAGCAACAAAAGATGCAACTACTGACTCATTCAAAGCATTTATAATCGATTCAAAAGCATTTGAAACCACTGACCTACGTGACCAATTCTGTCAAGGGTGTTCAAAATGAGTTATTTAATCACTTTGTATATTATTTTATTTGTATATGTGATATTTTTTTTTTCTAATGAAGAATGTCCAATTGAACGCCTTAACCGTAATCCACCACTGCACATAATAATACATTATTCTCAAATTACTGAGCTAATAATTGTTCCAAGATGCATTAATTTTTTTTTACAGAATCTTACAATTTAGCTATCGATATTTGTTAAATGGACATAAATTCAATACAAAGATCTTTGCCTTAACTAACTCCATATTAAATGTGGAATGAAAATCACATGATTATAATAATGAAATCTCTAAATAAAACAACTCATTCATTTTTTCTTCTTTTTTTTTTTTACTTTTTTTTTTATAAATAAAGTTTTGATTTGTGCTTCTAGAAGTTTTGACAAACTATAAACAGAAAGTAGTTGGGTTTCTTTTTCTCATAAATTTTGAGTCATATATGAATTTGTTTCCTAACGTTCTATTTTCCTATTTGACCATAAGTAGGCCTTTGACCATGTTATAGTAAAATTTAAAAAATAATAATTTTTATTTATAAAAAATATTTTAAAAAGTTAAAAATGTGTTTGATTGTAATATAAATTAGAGTTGTTTTAAATTTCTTGTAAGTAATTTAGAGTGAAAACATTTGAAATTATAATTTTTATTTTTTTTAAAAATTTTTATGATCAAACGTGTTTTTCAATTTAAATTAAAAAAATTGATAGCTACAACACCACCTTAAGACTCATGATCATCTCGTTTACTTCAATAAATAAATTCTTAGAGCAAAGTCGTCTACCCTATTCCTTTAGCAATTAATTGTAGCGGGCTTGTGGATCTATTTTTATTTTTCAATTTGATGTCCGATATTCATATTAGAGTCTGACTAAATTTAAATTTGCTTCGAAAAGTTCATATTGGGGTAAAATGCTCTCTAGTAAAAGTGACACTGTATTCTATAAGACTCAAACCAAAAACTTCTGATTAAAAATAAAGAAACATATGTTACTCGGGACAATCCTAGTTGATTTGTCGATTTATTATATTCAACAAAGATGTACTTTTTTTTTTATGGTTTTTCTTAGTCTGTTTTCTTATTGTAAATATTTGATATACTTTTTTGTGCTGAGGATTTATATACATTTTTCTATCTTGTGAGGTAAAAGGAAGCACCACCACTATTTTTTTTATTTCTATAATATTGTACCTTAAGAATTAGTTATAATACATTGAAGGTTATTAATCATTTTTCTCTTACAAATTACAATATTTACAAGTTAGGATAAAAATAAGTGAAATTCTCTATTTTAGTGGTAAAATTCATTTTCGACTACAATATATGTATGCCATTTTGATTAAGTTGATTGATAAAACATATAATTTAGCTTTAATAATTTTACTTAATTAGCAATACTACGAAATGTAATGTAGTAAAAACTTATTTAAATCAATTAAATTACACTAATAAAGTATTTTTTTTTTTTTAAAAATATTCTCATTATTTTATTATAGAAAAAGAAAAGTTGTTCTCATAATTGAAAATTTAAACCGCATGTATTCATCCTGACAATTGTCTATATTATAGTAGACATTGATGGGGCTATAAAGTGCCACAAATATTAAAAAAAAGAAACTAAGGAAGAAAAAAGTGATAAAGACAAGAAATACTAATGGTAAAAGAGAAAATGTTATATTTACCAAGAAATTTACTGAAAGAAACAAGCAAAAACATAAAAAATTCTTATTACTGCATTATTTAGAAACAAAGACGGATTTAGGATTTAAATATAATGAAGACGTATAAATTTTAACTTTGACCTCCAACTTTCATAATGCACCAACAGGTACTTTAACTGTCCAACTTTTAAATAAATAAACACATGAGTCCTACATGATAAAATACACGTAGGACAAAAAATTACACGTGGATGACATGCAGAACATGCATGTATTTGTTCAACTTTATACAAATTAAAGTGTCTACTTGTGCACACTCAAAGTTAAACGACATAAATGTGATTCGAAGTCAAGTTAAAAAACACATTTATGTATTATGCCTATAATGAAAGACACCGTTAACTTTAGCATATATACATATACGTCGATTATTCAAAATAAATTACAAAGAATATAGGCATCGAGATTCAAACTTAACGAATGTATATTAATTATCTCGCTAGATCAGTCCGGTTTAAAAATAATTGATTATACTTAAATGTTAATATATTTATGTTGGACGTTGAGGTTTTTGTCTCATTCAACATAGAAAGGTGAAATAAGAAGAAAAAAACAAAGTACAAATGGTTAACAATTGTCGTGTCTCATTATTCTGCTTTGAGAAATTGATAGATCTAAAGATTCAAAAGGACATTATAATACATGAATATTTTAAAATTCATCACTAATTTTATTCTCCTTTTGATTAAATTAGACTATAATCAAACACAAATTTATTCATATTCTTCTAGTAATACTTAAAAATAATGAACACTCATTTAATCAAATTAATAACAAAAAAAAAACATGAATCAGAACTTTTTAGAATGATTCGTAATTTCATTTAGAGTACTCAAAATTTAAATTAATTTTATTAAATATTTTCGCTTCGAAATTTTGAAAGCTTTTGTAGGTACATTATATAAATAAATTCATTTTTTCAAAGTGTCATTTTCTACCCAAATTAGCCTCTATAAATAAAACATCAAACATATGCTAATTAGGAACGATGTGTCTAATTAAATAAAATATGCAGTCAATTTATTTATACATGCAAACGTTCTTTTAAAAATAAATATTTCTTCACTCATTGTAATTTACTAGTATCCGGGCACGAGCGTTGCACGTGTATTCCCAATAAAAACCAATAAAAAAAATAAATGAAAAAGTATATAATAAACTATTAGGAGAATTATGATGTTTTTTTCGAGTGTTCTCTCGATATATTCGATCTACTGCACATTAGATAAGTCTCCAAAGCTTACCCATTTATAAGCAATTAAATATACAGACAGTCATTAACAAGTAAAATTTCCAAGAAAGACACATCAAGTTAAAGAATTAAAAAGGGAAAATGTGTCGTTACTTAAAGTCATCTTGTATCCTTAATGTATGTCGTTACAAATGTAATTACTTCCTTAAAAATTTCAGATATACCAAGACTTACATTTACAGGCTTACAACTACTATCCATTACTGTTAGAGAAGACTTGGAGTTGCAACATTTGTTCAAGAAAATGTGATATATTTTGCTAGCAAACAACTGCAATTTCAATTTTTAGTTTAAAAGTTTAAACATGGTTTCTTTTCTGTGGGAAGCTATGCGTAGAGAGTTTCAAAGAGAGTTGATCATCATTCAGCATCAAACAATATGTGTACAACAATATTCAATTTTTGATATGTGTGATTATACCTTTCAAGCTATTTATTTTACCTATAAAAAAAATTAGAAAGTTATCATTCAAATGAAGTTAGCAAATCAAACGGAAAAATCTAGACTTAATAAGATTGTACCTGAAAATTAGAAGACATTTTTGTACCCACTTAACAATGGAAGCTTGTGTTGAATGACTAATATTGAGTATGTTTATATAGTGTAGTCTTGAAGATTTGTTGATAAAAACTCTTTGATATTCCTCAATTACTTAATTTGATCCCTTTCAACTTCTCATAATTAGCAAAATACGTTTCAACTTCTATATTAATTGAAACTTTATTAGTGTTCATCCTATTTGGTTGTTTCACACATAATAATTGAATAGACTGCTGAACTTCTCATTTTGCTCCTCTATCATGTAATTCAATATTACTATTTAATTAGATATTTAATTTATATGTGGGTAAAGTATTTTATTACTTTTTAATTTAGTATAGGGGCAAAGTAGTAATTCAACTTTACACTTTAGAGCTTCATGCTTATAATAATATATGATTTATCTTATATCTTTAAAAAATAATTTTTTAGTCAAAGACTTTTTTTGTAAAAAAATTCATGCTAAATCCAAATAGGACAAATTATTTCAAACAAAAATAATATATGATAATTCTAGGATTTAAATAATTTTTTTCTAGAACATAAATGAAAATATCCATTGAAATGACAGAAAAAATATAGAGAAATGGGGAAAATAGGATGGGGGTTTCCAATACCAATAGAGAAAAGTCTCTGTAGAAAAGAGCTTTGACTCTCTCTTCCAATGGTGAATTTAGTTTTCACACTTTCATGAACAACTTTCTTCTCATATTCACATTCTTCTCTTAATTCCATAACTACCCTCCAATTCTTATCTCCAACAACAACAAAAAGAGGCAACATTTTGCTTTTCTGCAGGTTTTCTTTTTCTACATTTCATTGCTGTTTAATCTTGGTTTTTAATGTTGTTTCTGTATGTTGGTATCATTTTTTCTTCTTGTTTTTGATTTTATATGTTGGGGTTTTGAAAAAGATAAGAAATTTATAAGAATCTTGAAATATGGGTGTTCATATTCTTGAAGATCTCTTAAAAAAGCATGCTTTTTGTGTTTTCTTTTTGTTTTGTTTCAAGAAAGTTAGAATCTGAATGAATATTTGAATATGGCATTGTTTAGCTCAAAGATTGATTTTTTATTGTTATTTAGAAATTGTTATGGGGAATTGCTGTGGGACACCTGGTAATTCTTCTGAGAATAAGAAGAAGAAGAACAAACCAAACCCTTTTGCTCTTGATTATGGTGCAACTCAAGCATCTGGAGGTGATGGAAACAAGCTTGTTGTGTTGAAAGATCCAACAGGACACAATATTCAAGAAAAATATGATCTTGGTTGTGAGCTAGGAAGAGGAGAATTTGGGGTTACATATTTATGTACTGATGTTGATACAGGGGACAAATATGCTTGCAAATCGATATCAAAGAAGAAACTTAGGACTGCTGTAGATATAGATGATGTTAGGAGAGAAGTTGAGATCATGAAGCATTTGCCTAAACATCCTAATATTGTGACCTTGAAGGACACTTATGAGGATGATAATGCAGTGCATATTGTGATGGAACTTTGTGAGGGGGGTGAGTTGTTTGATAGGATTGTTGCCAGGGGACATTATACAGAGAGAGCAGCTGCGGTTATTATGAAGACTATAGTAGAAGTTGTTCAGGTACAGTTTTACTAATTAATGCTTGTCTTTGCTTTTCATCTATAATTGTTACTTGTTTGTTTATTTCATGTAATTTAGGGGTTGCTAATTTAGGATTATGTTAATGAAGTTTGAATTGACAATGCCAACTGAAAGTGTCAATTTAGACTAGAAAGGAATGTTGAGATTGAAGTTTCATGTTTGTAAGCAGAATGAATGTTCTTGTCGAAGAATCTCTTTTAAGAATATCTTTCCCACTTCTTCAGTAAATTTTCCTACTTTCTTATGTCGATAACTGCCACTCCTTTTCTGAGTTTGCCTGCACTCTCTTGGTAGATAGGACACTCCCTTTCTTAGCTCAGGATCTACTTTGCTTGTGTAAATGAGTGCTTAATGTTTTTATTTGATTCATTTTACACGTTGAGATCCTATAGCATTTAATTAGACTAGATTTTATCTTCCAATATCACTAAACCTAGATGTCAAATATAGTAAAAAGTTATGTTGCTCGAACTCTTCAAAGATATCGACATGTGTGTGTCAGATCCTCCAAAAGTAGTGCATTTTTGGAGGATCCGACGGGGGTGGGGCAACAATTTTGGAGAGTTCGAGCAACTTAGGTAAAAAGTGTATTCATGCTCTAAATGTTGTTAGGTTTTCTATCTTTCTTATCTTGTCTTGTGAATTTTGCTTTCTTGGCAACTGTTTCATTGTCCTATATTTTTCTCATGCAAATACCTTTAAAATTATATACTTTCGTGCCAACCATTTAAATGAAACTTAAGGAAGCTAATCACACAGGATTTCACCATCCAAATGTCGAAAATGAATCGCAATTTGTGATAGTTTTAGACAGAGAGCTTATTTTTATAGATGCAATTAGAATAATAGAAATGTAAAATAACTATCAGTAACCAGTAAGATGCCGGTCTTTATGGTCTATTTTCAGAGGGGGAGATCTATTGTAGCTTGCTTTCAGCATCAGTTAGTATAGCATAGGACTGTTGCTAACAGGGTTCAATTTTAAACTGTATTTGGTGAACATAATGACATGAGAGCTCAACTTACATAACTACAGATTAGAGAGAGACATTCATTTTATGGAATGGATTTAAGAAGTTCATGTTTCTACATTTAGTTGTTATAAGAACAGGGTGGTAACTGGTAACCGACGCAAACATGATGGCTAATTATCCCAAGTTTATACAATTTAATCTATGTGGTTGCTCATACATCTTTGGTCAATGTTCACTTTACAGTTGCATTATGTTTCCTCAAGAAATGGCTGTTCTTCTTTCAATTTTCAACTTACGGAGTTTCAATTGACATTGCAGATGTGTCATATGCATGGAGTAATGCATCGTGATCTCAAACCTGAGAACTTTCTGTTTGGTAACAAGAAAGAAACTGCTCCTTTGAAGGCTATTGACTTTGGATTATCAGTGTTCTTTAAACCCGGTAATGCAATAAGTAATGATAGTGTGTTGTAACTTTTTTTCATGCTAAAAAAGATTAATGTTGGAATCATCTTTTAATATGTTTAACAGGGGAACGCTTTAATGAGATTGTGGGAAGTCCTTATTACATGGCTCCAGAGGTCCTAAAACGCAATTATGGCCCGGAGGTTGATGTCTGGAGTGCTGGAGTTATCCTTTATATTCTTCTTTGTGGTGTTCCACCTTTCTGGGCAGGTCCGTTTCTTTTATTTGCCTTCTTTAGGTAACAAGTAATACCTCGGTTCACCGACAAATAACAAAGTAAATCAACCTTGGTGCATACTATTCATTTCTTAGAACTTGGTAATTTATTAATGAGTGTCAAAATGAAATGGAATTTGAAACATATTGATGCGTTGTTAACATCGTCGATGACTAGGTGAGGGTGGCTGCAAGAGTGAATCCCACCTCTTCCTGGACCAATTCAAAATCAAAGTTCCTTTTTTTCCTTTTGGCCTGTGATAGTCAGTACTTTGTGCTTCCATTAATTTACTCACAGCTTTCTCAGTAATTGCCTAAAATTCTACTGAATATGTGCAGAGACTGAACAAGGAGTAGCCCAAGCAATTATTCGGTCTGTGGTTGATTTCAAGAGAGATCCATGGCCTAAGGTTTCTGATAATGCAAAGGATCTTGTAAAGAAGATGCTTGACCCGGATCCAACTCGACGACTCACAGCTCAGCAGGTTCTTGGTAATGTTTGTTAATCCTTGAGATGCTATACTTTCATTTGCTTGCTGTTTGTTCTCTCTTAGTTTCATAAGTTCAATTTTGTGACTTTTTTGGGGCTTTCGTGCATATACATGAATGCAGAGCACACCTGGTTACAAAATATAAAGAAAGCACCAAATGTCTCATTGGGTGAGACTGTGAAAGCAAGGCTTAAACAATTTTCAGTAATGAACAAGCTCAAGAAAAGAGCTCTAACGGTAAAATATTCCCTTTTCATTTGCAGTTACATATCATTAGCGTTCTGCACCTTCTCAGAAGGATATCTTCATATGCCTAATTCTTAAAGCCCAAAATAAGGACAAAAGATTTTCTGCCTTCTCACAAAAGTTTCGGGTGTTATATTCTTTCTTCATTGCTTGCACAGATTATGGCCGAGTTTTTATCAGCGGAAGAAGTGGCTGGAATGAAGGACGCATTTGATATGATGGATACAGGAAAGAAAGGCAAGATTAACCTTGGAGAACTTAAAAATGGTCTGCAAAAGCTTGGCCATCAGATCCCTGATGTTGATCTTCAGATTCTTATGGAAGCTGTAAGCATTCTCATGCTCTTCATTTCACTTGATTGGATTTTCTTTCAACTTTACGAAGACTAAATATATATATTTATAAGTCAAGCGTCTAATATTATTATAATTGTTCCCTTTTTTATCTTCTGCTTCACTTTTATAGGCGGATGTTGATGGAGATGGAAGCTTAAATTATGGGGAGTTTGTTGCTGTATCTGTTCATCTCAGAAAAATGGCAAATGATGAGCACCTGCACAAAGCATTTTCAGTTTTTGACAGAGATCAGAGTGGTTACATAGAAATCGAGGAGCTGCGCAGTGCCTTGAGTGATGAGGATGGTGGCAACAGTGAGGAAGTCATCAATGCCATTATGCATGATGTTGACACTGACAAGGTTAGAATTTTTTTTGTGTCCATTCATGTATATCTACTGGATTTCATACTAGTGCATATACTTCTTTTATAAATGTCTCTTTAATTGCTTGTGGAACCATAAATACCCCCCTTATCTTGTTCCGCAGCTCCAACTACACACGAAACTATGTTGAAGACGTATTACCCCCTTGTACTTGTAAAATGTGTATCTTCCGTCATCCTGAGAGGCATATATGATGTAACCAAATGTGAACATTTAAGTATATGCATGTGCTGCCTCATGTCATTTACCCCTTTTTCCCTTTTCACTTCTCTTCCATCTCCGCAACATGTTAATGTCCTCTAGCAAATCTGAAAAAAGATGGAGTGAGCTTCTCAACGGAAAAAATCGGATTCACCCTAGTTTTAGTTTTCTGGCAACATAAACAGCTCAAGTCGATACAAAAAAACAAATGTTCCTATCAAAAAACTCAAATTAGTAGAAAGGAAAAGAAGGGTCATAGGTAAGGGAAGAACAAAAAGGAATAGAAAGACCCTTCGGGGTGGCCCAGTTATTTGGGCTTGGGGCTTGGGGCTTGGGACTTCCATGTTGGAGGTCTCAAGTTCAAAACCCCTTGCCAATGAAAGCAACGGGTTTTCCTTCTACGTTGACTGTCGAGCTCGTCGCACCGGGCTTACCTAGTGCGGTTTACCTCTCCTTTGCGTGCTATAGGAATAGGGGTTTTACCCTGTGTGCACTCAAAGGGTAGCGACTGCGGATTTCCCAAAAGAAAAAGGAAGAGAAAGGTAAAGAAAACATTTTAAAAAAGAGTAGGATGGTTATAATAGAAGAAATGCTACAATATTTTTTCACCTCAGGCGCTTTAAGAGAGTAAATACTCTACGTTACATGGCGTCCCAATGTTGTCGTAGTTACATTTTGGACAAGAACAGGGAGTAATAGGCCTCCCGCAAAGTTAAAATGTAGTGGGGAATGGGGGAATAATTGAGGAAGGTATTTATATATTTTCTCCTTTCTAAATCATATTTTCTTTTCCATTCACTGCTCTTCTGTTCAACCTTATCATTCATTTGGACTAAATGTTGAATTGATTTTGAGCTTTTAGTTTGTTACCACAGCTTCAAAGTTCATCAGTTACATTGTCTATAACCATGCAGGATGGCCGCATTAGTTACGAGGAATTTGCTGCAATGATGAAGGCTGGCACAGATTGGAGAAAAGCATCGAGACAGTATTCTCGTGAAAGATTCAACAGTCTCAGCTTAAAATTGATGAGAGATGGCTCGATACAAGTCGGAAAGGAAGAAGGTAGATGATCAATGCATAAGAAAAAGAAATGTCAAAAGACGGAACAAGAAATTTTTCTCTTTGCTGTGCACTTCAATTTTTTTTGGCTTCCTCCCCTTTGAGCTCTATAGGATTGAGGTGTGAGGTCTTCAACTTGTAACATCCTAGGCATCTAACAAAGAATTTCTAGGGTCTTTTCCTTGTTGAAAAAATGTAATTACATGTATTGGTTATAAGCTCATTTTTATTAGTATAAAAAAAATACTAAGGCTCATACAAATCATTGTAACTTCCCTAAGGTTGAAACTTAGATGTCAGCACAGAAGGATTCTTTTTGCCTCTTTTAGCTTAATAGTTGATTTAATTTTATAAATAAGTAGTTACGTGTTTGGATTGAAATTGATGATAAGCGATTTGATGTGTTTGGTAAAAGGTGTTGGTAAGTTGTTTTTTTAGTAAATGACAAAAACACTCTTGGTTGTAATACAAAAAAATTATAAACTTCAGCTAGTGTTTGGTCATAAATTTTTAAATATTTTGACAAATTATTTTTAGTTCAAGTTTCATCATGTGTTTGGCGATAGTTGTTGAGAGAAATATTCGACTTTTTTTACAAAATATGATTTATACCTATAAGTTCTAAGAATTATTTAAAACTCATAACTTTGTATTATTTCATTATAATGAAAATGTTATGTCAAAAAAAAAAATGACGATGGACATATTTAGTATGAATTTGAAAAAAAAAGAGGAAGAAAACAAAAGAATAGTACAATTGATTCGAATATGAAAAACTACTATTGCTACTTGTAATTAGAAGTGACTTGAGAGAGCAAGCTAGAATAAAAATTGTATAAAATATGTACATAACTGTATATTTTGTTTAGAACAAATTAAGAATAAAATTTAGTCCAAAAGAACAAAACTATAAATAATGGGTGTTTTTATAAAATATAAAAGCTTGGAATAATTTTTAAATTTCTATTTTTTCCCCAAATATTAGAATTTATCCCAAATTCTAGGTATTTATAGAACTTGAGAACTTGGGATGTTTGCCAAATATATATTTGCCAAGTAATAGCAAATTATATGACCAAACACTATATAATTTTCATTTTTTTTCTGAATATATTTGTAGCCAAACGAATCCTAAAGTGTATCAAAAGGATGAATGATGGATATGGAACTGATAGAAAGTTAACGTTTTATTTTGGAAAATGCAAGCTGAGAATTAGAAAAAATTATATATCAAGGATAAAATAGTAAAAATATTGGTTAAATAAAAGCGTTTTTAATATGAAAATCATAAATTGAGATGATCAACTAAGAAAGAATCATACGAGTTTGTGGAGTTCAAAAATGTTATTGCAAATGAGATTGGGAAGAAGATAAAATGTAGTGATAATAGTGAAGGATCATGTTCGATGACTTTTTTTGGTATCGTCATGAAAATGGAATTCTTCGTCAAATGACTTGTCCAAATACTTCTTAGCAGAATGGAGTTGCCAAAAGAAAGCCCGCTTGTTTTAATTTAGATGGTCTTTCACGGTTGTATGATAAAAATCTTCCTTGAGAACTTTGGGCAGAAGAAATTGAATGTGGATGTCATGTGACAAATAGACTGCCTCTTTGGGCAAGTACATAGAAATGATCCCAATGGCGGATTCAGGATTTAAAGGTTGTGGATGCTTATTTTCATTAACATAAATATGTTAGCAATCACATAGTGTAAACGTATACTAATTCAAACTCTTTTAACATAAACATGTTAACAATCACATATTTTTAATTACAAAACACTAAATATGTGAGGCTCTAAAGTCTAAACCTATTTATCAAGTAACAAAAATAATGTGTAATCTATTTTAAGAATTAAGACTTAAGAGTACTAGCCATAAGCAATGAAAATCTCAAAACCTAATCTCCAAACCCTTTTTTTTCTCATTATCTAACTTTAATCAAACATCAAATCTTATTACCTTGCTTTTGTATTGTGATTTTGAAAAGAAAAAAGCTTGAAGTTTGTTGTTAAAAGAAATAATCACATAAAAGCGGACAGTGAAAAAGGTTTTAAAGCATAGGAAAAATTAAAATAAAAAAGAAAGAAAAAGTCAGTCAGATTAAACTAATTAAGAATAGAAAAAGTAAAAACATATACAAAATTCGAAATAAAATAAACCCTTAATTAAAAAAAGAACTTTTTTTTTTTATAAAAAGGGGTGCAAAATTCTCTGGAAAAAATAAAAATAAAATAAAATGGGGTTGACGAGATTCAAACCCTCGCCTGCGTGCTTCGCAAGCCTAATATTTCAAGGCGTAAACCAACGCAGCCAAAAATGCTTTTGTTCTATGGGTGCTCATTTAATATATATATATATACAAAAAAAAAATTTCAAGTCATGAGTGCTCGAGAACCTGAAACTGACTATGTGGATCTGCCCCTGCCTTTCATAATTTTATGCATGTTGGTTTGGTTTGTTATGTTCATGTTCCCAGAACTAATAGAACAAAACCTGATCAGAATGCAAGAAAATGTATATTTGTTGGCTATGAATCTTATAGGGAAGGGTTGGAGAAGCGTGAATTCAAAGACATATACTTTACTATTTCTAAAAACGTGGTATTTGATGAAGAGATCATTCTTATTTTCTACTCAAAATGCTTTGTTTTAGGTGATGATCAAGATAATTTAGAGCTATTATATCCTGTAGTAATTGTGCCAACACCTAGTAATGAAGAGGCAAAAAATGTATTTCAAAATTATGAGGAAATGTTTAGTCCGGTAGCAAAGATGGTCATGATAGTAAGGTCACGTATCTAACAAATTTTTGTTATGCAATCTGTACTTTAAATCAATACTGCTGATAACAAAATCTTTGTGGAAACAGTAAATTTCAAAGTTTAAATCAAGTAGCGAAGAAGAGAAATCAATTAACATAAATTAATGACGGTAAAACATATCAGTATGGAAAAGAAAGAAAAGAAAATCGAGTCCATTGTATGCACAACGTCCCCTTAAGGAAATTATCCCCCTCTAGTATTTGAGGTTTGAATTGAAATATATCCTCCCAGGTTAGAACGTTCTATTCACCAGTGTATTGATACCCAAAATAACAGTATCAATCATTTTCTCATTCCAATTCCAAAGTTGAGCGAGCGAAGACGGTGCGAGGGGTTCCTCTTTTCTGCCCTTTTAACAACTAGTAATCTCTATTTAAACACTTAACTTTTATTTTCACCATCAATGAGGAAGAAATGTCTTTTACTAAAACATGAGTGAACCTTTCATATTCCTTTTTTTTATCTTTCAACCATTTCCCATTAATTCTTATTATATCCCCAAAAAGTTTCAGGTCATGTTTGTTGTTTGAGGGAATTGCTCTATTTGGTCTGAAGAAAGCACCACGAGCTTGGTATGGTAAAGTATAGCTCAATATTTAATCTTTTGTGATTTTGAGTTTCTGATTCAGATTCTAGTTTATTTATAAAATTAGAATTGAATGTGCATCTCCTCATATTATTATACGTTGATGATAAGATAATAATTGGAGATAATGAATCAGAAATTTAGGAATGACTTGTTTGTTTGTTTTGAGATGAAAAATTGGGCAGATTAATGTTTTGTTGGTCTTGAAGTGGAAAAATCAGATCAAGGCTATTATGAATTTATTTCAATGAAAATAATATCAATTGAATAGACTCACCATTCATCAATCTAAGCTTGTATTTTTCCTCTTCAAATTTGATGTAACTCATCACATACTTATATAATATTTTAAAAATATTAATACTAACTAATTAACATAAACTACATATTCAACACACATGTTCCAAAATCAGTATGATATATAAAGAGCAATCTAAGTATTAATTGTAGAATTTGAGCAAAAGACTTAACTTTTAGTCTTTAGTTCACCTTCCAAAATAGTCTTTTCTTTAATTTCTTTCTCCAAATAACTTTGGTCAAAGGCTTTCCTTTTTTCAGACATGATTGACTTATTCTTTTGGATAATAGGTGCCAGAAAGTCTTGAACTATAAGAGTTTATGCTTCGATACCATGTTAAAAAATTATCCTCGGATCAAGATAAATTCGAAAGGTACTTGAATAATGTGAAATGCTTAACACCCTCTACACGTCAAAATTTGGGCATCTCAAGCGTTGGCAATACAACATGAGGGGCTCAATGCGTAAACCAAGAAGGAGAATATGCATTAATTTGAAAAGATCACGCTCATCCTGAATCTATTTATTCTAAATTTTAAATTCAAACTATAAGTGCGATATATTTTTTTTTCCAATCAACAAAGTACTAAGAATATTCTTTTGGAGTATGTTATTGCAATATTGAGCCAAAATACTACTAAACCCATCACAAGCAATAAGATATTTATAGGCTTTCTTTTTGAAAATCAACAAACTACGCTCAGATATCAGGTGATGTCCGAACTAACTTGACTAGGACTATTTCATTGAATACCATTACCTTCCTATCTAGCTTTGGATGCATAGACACTACTAGATTCTGCCATTACAAGTTAAGACACTAAAGTTAATTAGTTATACAACTAGCGGTTCAAGGCAAAATTTAGATTTGTACCTATGTTGTGTCCATTTATTGAGATCAACTACTTTTACCTCATCATCATTGTTCACACTTTTGAGACCGGTGTACTCACAGATATTTCATGTTGGACATGTAGAGAATAGCAGAAGAAGAATATAATTGGGGAACCTTCTGCTAGCCCAAGATTGTTAACTAAGATCGGAAGATTCAACTAAGGAAGAGGAAGTTAGAAAGGAGAAGGAATATTTTGAATAGGAAAAACTTTGATATAGAAGAAAACTAGTTGATTTGGGTTGGTTACAAATGTACAAGACCACCCATATTTATACTTGTTCATAAATGGTTCTAGTTCTAGAAATTTTCTAGATACTTCTACAAAGAAAATTCTAGTGATCTTTATCTTCTACCCTAGAATATCTAGATATTTCTTGAAGATAACTATTCTAGATTTTACACTAGACTATTCTAGAAACTATACTATAATTATCTATGATATTTCAAAAATTAACTTTATCATTTTTCACACTCCCCTTAAAGTGATTTTTTGAAACTACCCCACACTTGTTGTGGAAGAACTCAAACGAAGCTTTGAGCCACGTCTTGGTGAAAATTTCGACAGTTTCTTCTCTTGATGAACTGTATTATCTGTTGTTACAATGACATCACGACCATTGTATTTGTGAAAGACCACCCATATTTATACTTGTTCATGGATGGTTCTAAAAAAATTTCTAAATACTTCTACAAAGAAAATTCTAGTGATATTTATGTTCTACCCTAGAATATCTAGATATTTCTGGAAGATAACTATTCTAGATTTTGCACTAGACTATTCTAGAAACTATAGTGTAATAATCTATGATATTTCAAAAATTAACTTTATCATTTTTCACAGGACAAACATCTTGTTTTCAGGCAATTCATGAATCACACGATAGATCAATAAAAACTATCAAACATCTTTTCCAATGAAATTCTACCATCACATATAAAAGTGTGAAATTTCTCCAGAAGTGCATTAATGTTTATTAGGAATGTAATCCAGCAGTTGTAAGATCTAATACTCTGATTTTCTAGCATAATTTTTCAGCTCGAAATCGTCAAGTTCTATAAGTTCATTAAACCACTCATCCCACCTGTTCAAGGAATCATCATTTGAACTCGGTGAAGCTACAAAAGGAACTTCAGATGGTTGAGGTAGGTCTGCACCTTGAAATAATTCAGAGAAGTCCCTTGAATCCAACACATTAAAATGTTGTTCCTCGTTGAAGTTCATTTTAGTAGCTGGTTGAACATTTAAAGCTTGTTGTTGGGATCGATATTCCTACATAAGGTCATAAAAGATGAAAAATTCGACAAAATCTCAAATCATAAATGTCATTAACTAGGCTATCTCATCTACTTTTTTTCATACTTGAATACCTTTAGATGGTCGTAAGCAAGTCCGGCAAACACATCCTCTTTAGAACATCTTTAAGATGGGCTAAATCGACATGGTAAGACAATTAATAAGAATTCAATAGTAAAATTGTGAACACTTAGAAAATGTCTACTTAAGATTTTCCTAAACCAATGTTCTTGTTTTTTCTACAAATCTTTGTTGGAATAAAAACGAAGTCCTAAATACTTAACCTTTTTCTCCCAACTCACGAACAGTCTCGTTTAATTTCTTATAAAGATTGTTCATTGGAGGTGTCGTCTTTTTTTTTTGTGGTCTTTCTGTAGTTATTTTCGAAAGCAAAGAATGATCCTCCTCTATTTCTAAAGTACCGCTACTTTTAACTTTCCCTCTTCATTAGTACTTCTCATAATTCTCTTAAACCTTTTCCCTCTTCATTAGTACTTCTCATTCTCTTAAACCTTTTTGCCTCATCTTTTTCTATTAAAGAACCTAGTGATTGATCTTGATAAGTCAGATCAATTCTCTATGCTTTTTCCCTTTTTGCCATGCACTTTCTTAGGACAAGATCTGTTGTCCATTACATTAACTTGATTAGACTTATAGCCTTGTAGTGTTGTGATATTTCATTAGCATAATACATAAATATGCCCTTTAATTTGATTTCAAATTATATCTATGTCCTTCAATTTTGGGTGTGCACAAGTAGACACTTAAACTTGTATAAAGTTGAACAAATAGACACACATATCCTACATGTCATCCTACGTGTCATTTTTGTCCTATGTGGTGTCTTACGTGTATTGTGCCATATAACACTCATGTGTTTATTTATTTAAAAGTTGGATAATTTAAGTGACTGTGTTAAGGGTCCAGCCCATTGATGGGTGGCCCATATATTTTGGGCTTTGTTGACTTCTTCTAAAAGTCTTGGGCAGCTGATGTTGGGGCTGGGTTTTTTGTTTTGGAAGAGAAAAAAAAAGAAATAGAGAGAGGGTTTTGAGAGAGAAAAGGGTTGCTGGTTTTTCTGGACAGCGAGACAAAATTTCAGATGGCAAGAGATCCGACCGTTGGATCGTTCTGAAATTTTCACAGCTGGTTCACAACACATAGCACTACATCTTGACTGTTAAGATCGTCAATCGGAGTTCTTGATCGTCTGTTATTGCAGCTGGCGTAACCTACGTTTTCTGGTGATATTTCTCAATTTCTCTTCTCTTTTGTGTTGGCTCTTATGTATGTTGTTGTTGGTGGGCTGTGACATCCTTGTAGACTGATTTGGGTGTTTTTACCCTCAATTTGCATAATAAGAGAAGAAGAAGGGTGGACTCCCTCAAGTCCCGTGATTTTTTATCCTTCATACCGAAGGGGTTTTCCACGTATAAATCTTGTGTGTCACTTGCGTATTTATAATTCATATTTGCTTGTGATTCAATTGATGTGTTGCTGATTTGAGCTTGGTTAATATAGTGGTGAATTTCTTTTGGTAAATTGGTGAAGTATATTTGGTTGATTGTCTTGAAGTCGATCCTTGTAGGTGTTGTATCCTACTTGTGTTGTTTTGTGACTCCCCTCACAATTGGTATCAGAGCTGAGTGTTAAACCATAGACATAGAGCATGGAAATAACTCTATGGTTAAACTGACATCAACCAATTATTCCATTTGGCGTCCGATGATGGAAGATTTGCTATATTGCAAGGATTTGTTTGATCCAATTGATGTGGATAAAACAAAGAAAGATGACCAGCCCACTAAGCCAGAGAAGATGACAGAAAAAGAATGGGAAAAGCTGAAGAGAAAGACCTTGGGGACAATCAGACAGTGGATTGATATTAGCATATTCAATCATGTATCCCAGGAGACTGAGCCGCTTGAGCTATGGAGAAAATTGGAGGGTCTTTATGAGAGGAAGACCGCTCATAACAAGGCCTCGTTGATTAAGAGGCTTGTTAATCTCAAGTTGAAGCCAGGGAAGTCTGTTTCTGAGCATCTTAGCGACTTTCAAGATATTATTAACAAGTTGAACGTTATGAAAATTGTCCTTGATGATGAGTTGCAGGCTTTATTCCTCTTGAGTTCTTTGCCAGACAGTTGGGAAACTTTGGTTGTGTCCATCAGCAACTCAGCTCTAGATGGTACGCTTTCATTGGATGTCATCAAAGAGAGCATGTTCAATGAAGAGCTTAGAAGAAAGGAGATGGGTGTTGATATTTCGCAGGCACTTGTGGTAGAGAATAGAGGAAGAAGCAAGAGTAGAGGTCCCAAAGGGCGTGGTAAGTCAAAGTATAGGTCAAAGTCCAAGGATGGGAGAGAACCTACGATATGCCACTATTGTAGCAAGCCTGGCCACATTCAAAAGTTTTGCTACAAGTTGAAAAGAGACCAGCAAAATAAGAAAAATGACCATCATAAAGAGGGTGATGACAAGAATACAGCTGCTACAACTTCTAGTTCCGATGATCGTGTTTCTTTGATATGTGCTACTGGAGAATGTTGTCATGTTGATAGTTCTGACATTGAATGGCTTATTGATACAGGAGCTTCCTATCATTGTGTTCCTAATAAGGAGTACTTTATTGACTACCGAGCTGGAGATTTTGGTAGTGTGAAGATGGGGAACCAGAGCTCAGCAAGTATTGTTGGCATTGGAGATATTCGAGTCCAAACCAATGTAGGGTGCTATTTGACGTTGAGAGATGTTCGCCACATTCCAGATTTACGCCTCAATTTATTGTCTGCTAACGTACTTGATGAAGAGGGTTACAAGCACACTTTTGGTGAGGGTAAATGGAAATTGTCTAAGGGTTCCTTGACTGTTGCTCGTGGCAAGCTTTGTTGCACCTTGTATAAGACACATTTGAAAGTGTGTAGTGGTGAGTTGAATGCTATTGAGGAGAAAACATCTCCTAACTTATGGCACCGAAGATTGGGGCATGTTAGTGAGAAGGGTATAAAGATGTTGGCCAGTAAGTCTCTTATTCCTGCTGATGTTACTATTTCACTTGACCCTTGTGATCATTGTTTAGCAGGAAAGCAACACAGAGTTTCTTTTCCGAGGACATCTACAAGAAAGAAAGTGAAGTTAGAGTTGGTTTACTCTGATGTGTGTGGTCCCATAGAGGTGGAATCACTTGGTGGTAACAAATACTTTGTTACTTTTATTGATGATGCTACTCGGAGAACTTGGGTTTATATGATGAAGCACAAAAGTGAGGTGTTCGGTATCTTCAAGAAGTTTCATGCAATGGTTGAAAGGGAGACAGATTGCAAATTGAAGCGTCTTCGAACTGATAATGGAGATGAATACACTTCAAATGAGTTTAAAGCATATTGCTCAAGATATGGCATTCGACATGAGAGAACAGAACCGAGTACCCCACAACACAATGGCGTTGCCGAGAGGATGAACAGAACCATTATTGAGAAAGTGAGATGCATGCTTAGAATGTCCAATCTTCCTAAGTCATTTTGGGGTGAAACAGTTGGAACTGCTGTGTATTTGATAAATAGAGCACCATCAGTTCCTTTGGAGTTTGATATTCCCGAGAGAGTTTGGTTTGGGAAAGACCCCTCTTATTCTCACTTGAGGGTGTTTGGATGCAAGGCTTTTATGCATGTGCCGAAGGAACATAGATTGAATCTTGATTTCAAGACTTCTCCTTGTGTGTTTGTTGGATATGGTGATGAAGAGTTTGGTCACAGACTTTATGATCCAGCAAAGCAAAAAGTTGTGAGAAGTAGAGATGTTGTCTTTTATGAGCACGAGATGGGTTTTCATCTCTTGGGTGCTGATAAGACTTATTATTCTAATTTCTCTCATGATGTTATTGATATGCCCATGCCTCATTTTTCTGCTTCAGATGATCAATTAACAGGTGATGCTCCAGAGGATGGTCATGAAATTGCTCATGAACATGACCATATTGAAGAGGTACAACCTGATGTTATTGTACCACAACCTGATGATGAAGCTGTAGATGTTCAACATGGGGAGTCTTCCAATCAGGGGGAGAAATCCAGCCCACAGGTAGAAGAGCCAACACTTAGAAAATCGACCAGAGTTCGTCAACCTTCAAGACTTTATCCAAGTTCAGAATACATCCTAATCACTGATGAGGGGGAGCCTGAAAGCCTTCAAGAGGTCTTGTCACACTCAGACAAAGACCATTGGCTCAAGGCTATGCAAGAGGAGATGGATTCTTTGAAGAAAAATGAAACCTATGACTTGGTGAAGCCTCCAAAAGGGAAGAAAGTCTTGAAGAACAGGTGGTTGTTTAAGAACAAGAAAGTTGACAACAAGCTAGTGAAGCGGAAGGCAAGATTAGTGGTGAAGGGATGCCATCAGAAAAAAGGCATCGACTTCGATGAGATTTTTGCACCGGTGGTGAAGATGACTTCCATTCGTATGATTTTGGGACTAGCTGCCTGTTTGAATCTTGAACTTGAACAACTTGATGTTAAAACTGCTTTCTTACATGGTGATTTGCATGAGGAGATTTACATGGAGCAGCCGGAAGGATTTGAAGTTAAGGGAAAAGAGAATTTTGTTTGCAAGTTGAAAAAGAGTCTCTATGGACTCAAGCAAGCACCAAGGCAATGGTATCACAAGTTTGATTCCTTCATGAGTAGTAATGAGTACAAGCGGACTACTGCAGATCCTTGTGTGTATTTTAGAAAAATTCTCTGAAGGTAACTTCATTATCCTTTGCTTGTATGTTGATGATATGTTGATTGTGGGACAAGATGTTGAGATGATTTGCAGGTTAAAAGAGGATTTGTCAAAGTCCTTTGATATGAAAGATTTGGGTCCTGCGAAGCAAATTCTTGGTATGGAAATTGCTCGTGATAGAAAAGCTGGTAAGCTTTGATTGTCACAAGAAAAGTATATTGAACGGGTGCTTGAAAGGTTCAATATGAAAAATGCCAAGCAAGTTAATACACCACTTGCAGCCCATTTCAAGTTGAGCAAGCGTTGTTGTCCTACAACCGAGAAAGAAAAGGAAAGTATGTCTCATATTCCTTACTCCTCTGCTGTTGGTTCATTGATGTATGCCATGGTGTGTACAAGACCGGATATAGCACATGCTGTTGGATTGGTTAGCAGATACTTGGCAAATCCGAGCAAGGTTCATTGGGAAGCTGTAAAGTGGATCTTAAGATATTTGCGAGGCACATCAAATCTGAGTTTGTGTTTTGGAGGTGGTGAGCCTATTCTTGAGGGATTTACGGATGCTGACATGGCTGGAGATCTTGATAACCGGAAGTCTACCTCGGGTTACTTGTTTAAATTTGCAGGGGGAGCCATTTCATGGCAATCCAAGCTACAGAAGTGTGTAGCGTTGTCTACAACCGAGACAGAATATATAGCAGCAGTGGAAGCAAGCAAAGAAATGCTTTGGTTAAAGCGTTTCCAGAGTTAGGTTTGAAGCAAAGCGAGTATGTTGTGTTTTGTGATAGTCAAAGTGCTATGGACTTGAGCAAAAACAGCATGTACCATGCTCGCATAAAGCATATTGATGTGAGATATCATTGGTTGCGTGTTGTCATTGAAGAGCAACTAATGAAGTTGAAGAAGATTCACACCAACAAGAATGGTGCTGATATGTTGACAAAGGTGGTCCCTCGAAGCAAGCTTGAATTTTGTTCCAAGCTTGCAGGTATGTCTTCTTGATGACCTTTTATGTTTGGTCTCCCCGAACTGGGCTGGAGGGGGAGATTGTTAAGGGTCCAGCCCATTGATGGGTGGCCCATATATTTTGGGCTTTGTTGACTTCTTCTAGAAGTCTTGGGCAGCTGATGTTGGGGCTGGGTTTTTTGTTTTGGAAGAGAAAAAAAAGAAATAGAGAGAGGGTTTTGAGAGAGAAAAGGGTTGCTGGTTTTTCTGGACAGCGAGACAAAATTTCAGATTGCAAGAGATCCGACCGTTGGATCGTTCTGAAATTTTCACAGCTGGTTCACAATACATAGCAATACATCTTGACCGTTCAGATCGTCAATCGGAGTTCTTGATCGTCTGTTATCACAGCTGGCGTAACCTGCATTTTTGGTGATATTTCTCAATTTCTCTTCTCTTTTGTGTTGGCTCTTATGTATGTTGTTGTTGGTGGGCTGTGACATCCTTGTAGACTGATTTGGGTGTTTTTACCCTCAATTTGCATAATAAGAGAAGAAGAAGGGTGGACTCCCTCAAGTCCCGTGGTTTTTTATCCTTCATACCGAAGGGGTTTTCCACGTATAAATCTTGTGTGTCACTTGCGTATTTATAATTCATATTTGCTTGTGATTCAATTGATGTGTTGCTGATTTGAGCTTGGTTAATATAGTGGTGAATTTCTTTTGGTAAATTGGTGAAGTATATTTGGTTGATTGTCTTGACGTCGATCCTTGTAGGTGTTGTATCCTACTTGTGTTGTTTTGTGACTCCCCTCATAGACTGTTTGTGCATTATGAAAGTTGGAGGTCAAAGTTAAAATTTGAAGTCAAGTTTAGGATCCAATATATGTATTATGCCTATTTCATTTGCCTTGTTATTGTAGTTCTTCACATACTTCTATACATCCTTGAGTTTCATTGATAAAAGGGACGACTTGTGAAAATTTAAGCATGCCCCTTGTGTTGTTGCTTCTTTTACCATTTTTATCGTCAACTCTGGAGACATCACTAAATCAAAAATGAAAAATCAGGTATCCAGAATTATCGAGAGAAGTTAGATATTCATAAATATATACACCACGTTTGTAAGGAACATACATAAATATATAATTTGACAAGAAAAAACATATAGAGAAACTACAAGTAACATTAATGTGTTTAGAAGTCAATTTTTTGACATTATTATTAAAGAAGACAAAGTTCAATAATGATGTGTGATATTTATAACATGTTTAAATATACTTTTGAATTATTGAATAGGACACACTAATTAAACCACATAAAATAATTAAGATTTTGATAAAATGATCTTACAAATAATATGTTTGTCTTTGATGAGTTGAGCGGACTTGATGAACTCAAGGTAATTCATTTCGGGCATGTTGACATCCACCATGACCAAGTCAAATTGGTCGATTTGTTCCCTGAGAATAAATTGTTCGATTACAATTACTACATAAACAAATCAAACTCAGAAATATCACAATTATTTTTTATATATTGAGGGAATATTTTCATAATATTTAGTGGTATACCTTCCCTTTCCTTTATGTTATTACACGGATATAGGTTATATGACTAGACTAATAATATTATATTAGAAGTATAGACATGAGTATTTGATTGATACTACGTGACTAAATCATTCAAGTCTTTGATAAGTTGATTAATTTAACCTTGTTGCCTAAGAATCCAATTGATTCTTTTACACTTAAAATACAACTAAGTTAGCATGTTGATTAATTTGATGGTTAAGTGAAAATATTCATAAGGTTGAATATATCGATAACCTTTGCACTTGATAATAAATTTTCTTTAGATATTTAAATTACAACATGCTGTGTTTAGATAGTTCAGATTAAGTATGTAGAAAAAGTTTATGCTCTCAAACACCCATTAGGTAGATAATTTAACTATGTCACATCCATTTGTTATGTTCTCAAACATCCATTAGGTAGATAATTTAACTATGTCACATCCATTTGTTATGTTCTCAAGAATCAGAAATGACAAATTTCAACCATAATTTATTGAAACAACAACGAATACAACAAATTCATTCAGCACTAGTGTAATTATTTATCTATATCTGAAACACATGCTAAAATTGACTAAAAATTTTTAGGCATGTGCATCAAATATTTTTTTGCCAATAAAATAAAGTAGTTTTCCTCTTCAATTTCAACCTGAAATTACTCCAAATAAATTTAGATTCGAATTTTATGTTTCATTTATGATTAAAAAAATCAAATATCAATCATCAATTTTACGGAAATTCACTTCTTAACTATGGAATAATATAAGTACAGATTTTATGTAAAAGCTCAAACACATATAAAAGAAAACTAAAAGTGATATAACATTGTCGTATCGTTAAATGAATGTTCTTCAAGAATTGTTGTTATATTTGATAAAGAAGTTGTAATATGATCAACCAAGAGAATTCTGAGGCCAATGTGAGCTGAAGGAACATTTACATTACCAGTTATCTCACAATTCATCTTTTAGCCTATGAAGATTATGAGAGGAAAAAAAAATTTAGAATTTTTGTTTTCTTTCTGTGGTTTCTCTCTTCTTTTTTTTCTAGCACCTTATACTAAATGAAGGAAAATTTGGACAATTAATTAATAGAGATGGGAAATATCTGATTTAAAAAATCTACCTTTATAGCAAGTCAATAACTAGTGTAGTCAATATCTAAGGAAGGTGTAATTAAGCAAGATGATGATAATCTACCCATTTGTGTTCAAAATAATTTAATCTTGATCTTTTTTAATTTATATATACATATGATATTAATTACTCCTCCATTTCAGTTTGTTTATTTTACTTTCTTTTCTAGTCCATTTAAAAAAGTTCGCCCTTTTCCTTATGAGGTTGTAAGATAAATTTATAGTCACCACACACAAAGGTGTAAAGAAGAAAGTCGAATCCAGGATTTAAAAAAAAAAATCAATGCAACACTGTCAAGGACGTTCTGCGCTTTTAAGAAAAAGACGATCACTTTAGGCTCTCAAATTTGAGAGCCTCATTTATTTTAGCAATAACAGATTGTAGGTTTTTCATAATAAAACTATTAAATACAATTTATGGGAAAAATAATATTTAAGGAAATAATTATTTGAAGTTTGATATATCTGGAGTATTATGTCATAAGAAAAATTAAATACATAGTTATATGAATTATTGATTGAAAAAGAATTATTAAATGAAACCATTTATTAAAAAAAATGCAATTTTACATATAAAGAAATTTTCAAAGTACACTTTATAAAAGAAACGATAAATTATTTAAAAAATTAAGAGCTCTCAAGCTTTTAAATTATTTTGTTTTAAAAAATCACAAACAATGGTGCTTTTTGATTAAGTTCTAAAACGAGGTCCTCTCTTGGAATCAAACCCTCAACCTCACAATCTAAAACCAACATGAACCATCCAGTCATTTATGATCATGGGTTCCTTTATTTAATATTTAATATATTTTAAGAATTAAACAAATAATATATCGAGTTTTGTCGAATGATCACGGATTTCGATAACCAATTTTTCCCACATAAATTCGCCAATGGGGAAGTGTTGCCTTGAGTATGCAAGAATGACATTAGTGGCAATTAACCAATGACAATAGCTTAATAGCCGCTAAATATATATTTTTAGTGACAATTAGCACTTTTTATATATGTCTCAAAACCTTTTAGCGATATTGGTTCGGATAACATTTAACTAAGCGGATAAGGACTTTAGCACTCGTAGTTAGTTCAGTTCATCATTAACACCCCGGGTGCCATAATATCTAGGCTCGAAGATAGCTTAGAGAGGGCCTCTCGAGCATCCATTACACAAACATAATATTGTGTATAATACACTACACAAACATAATTTCAATTTGGTAAACCAGAGATGTGGCTGAGCCACGGTAGTTTGTGGTGGTTGGGCCACTATTTTACCAGCAGTATTTACAGCAGATACAAAAGACCTATCACCAGCATTAGTACTGTTCTACTAATATCATACATCGTAGAAGGATCATGATGAATAGCATTTAACCTCCTGACGGATGTGGCACCACTTTATCGTCAAGCCAAAGTTTCTCCGATGATGGTGGCATTTCCCAAAATAGCTGCATAGTAATAGGATTTTCAGTAGTGGTGGTGGCCATCGATGCTAGTCTATTAGCAAGTCAGTTCTGTACTCTGTATATGCGTTCAACCTGCGCGCTATTTAGCTCCAAAGGAGGCACCTGCAATCATCCAAAATGACACAACTATGTTTGTTAGGACTGTGGAGCTGACGAACTACTTCTGTTATGTCAATGTTAACTTCCACTTACCAAATTATATTTGAAGTGATAGATTGAGGTTGCAATTTATGTCTATTGACAATTATTAAATAATAGAGCTTATATAAGAGACAAACATTATATTGTAGAGGATTTTGACGCTAAATAAAATATAAACTTGAAAAATCTTCGACAAGTTGTGAGAAAAAGAAATGGCATAAATAGGTAGTCAAACTTGGCCTCAGTTGGCTAGTAAGTTGTACTCCAAACTTTTGAGTAAGCATATCAAGACACCTCAACTCGTCTCTAACTGTGTTAGTTGAATGCTCTAACTTACAAAACGATCTTCTAAAACACTTCCAAAATGAATATGTCATGTCAGCATCAAGTGTCAACGAGACACAATGAGGAAGAATTGGAGTGTTTAGTCGTCAGTTGAGACCAAGTTGTCTACATGTGAATACTTAAAATTGGAGTACTAAGTTTGAGTGTATATTTACATATTATGCCAAAAGAACTCCATGACATTAGTGAAGAGCTTCTTTTTTCTTTCTTTCAAGAAGTTCTTCAAAGTAGCGTTTTAGGATTGTTTAGCAAAAATATCTTTTTACACTCGCATGACACTTAAATATTTTCAGGAAAATCACTTGCATCAAACTCAAGCATAGATTATGGGATTTTTTTTCAAGCTGCTTGTTCTTTGGAGGATCTACAAACTTGTAAATACTTACCCTTCTGAAGCTCAAGCTGCACAGCTGGCCGAGGAAGTGGATTAACAACTTTGCTAATAACTTTGATAGTTGACAATGCCTTTGAAATCTCCGTCTTCCTTTTCCTAATCTCAATGGGAATGCAGGAGTTTGAAATCATCTTAGATGGATTGATACCCCTTTTTGGTGCCAGATTATTTACAGCTTCAGTCAATGCATGGATACGATTAACTAACTCAGCACGTCTTTCATTGCAGCTCTTGCATTGACAAGTAGCACATAAGCTAGGCGAGGCATCATCATGATCAATTCCATTTTCAAAAACTGAATGATGAGCAACATCATCAAGCTCATCACCACCACCACTATCATCAAAACCGCTACCAACAACACCTATGGGATCACCAACAGCCTCCTCACCACCACCTAGTGCTTCCCTTTTGATGGACGTAACTCCATCCAATTCTCTTTTAATCCTATCAATAACCTGTCAGGTAAAGTTCTCACAAATCCTAAAGTAAGAAGGTGCTGGCATGGTTGATTCGAAATCAGTAGGGATGAGCCACGGATGCACAATCTACAACCAACAAGTAGATATATTAAAATAGTATTTGAATCATAAAAATCAACTAATAATTAAAGAAATCAGCACATGTATAATCAAAAGTGTTTAAATTTTGAATCAGCTCTATTATTTCACAGATTTTTAATTTGCTGCAATAGACTACACATTTGGTGCACATACTCTGTTAGAAGAACTCAAACAAATATTTAATATATAGCAACATTTAATAGATCGATTGCTACATATGTCCTTCAAGTTAAGTAAAATCTACATAAAAGAAGACTTACTGCATCATCAGGAGGGGTGAACAAGTCGACAACATTCGCTTTTTGGTTGTTCTTGGCAGACAACCATCTAAGGATCCTTGGATAAGAAACCTTTTCAGAGTAGTCCTTGACTTGCTGTCGGAGGTGCGGAAGGGCTTCAAATGCCCAAGCCTAAATATAATGATGCCAAAAAACAAATCAGAATAATTATTCAACAAAAAATGAAACACTAAAGAAGAAAATCATAACAGATTGATTGTTTTGGGTGCTAACTTTTGCAACAAATATTTAACAGTTAAATTGTAGCTTTCGTGTCCCCATGGATAGTTGTTGAATTCCTCACGATCCTGAGATAACTTTAACAAACTAGTTGGTATGACTTGTTTGGTGTCTTTGGCCCATAGAATAGCATGCACGAACCAAACTAAGCGCAGTGACTCTTTGTGCTTACTTGAAAGTGTTTTAGACTCCAGATCTGTGAGCAAATTTGTGCTTCTGTAGCTCTTACCAACAATATCCACCAAGTCATCATCATCAGCTATTTTTTCTTTGCCTTTGACTTTCTTTGTTTTGTTGGTTGTATTCTTTGGCTTAACAATAGGAAGAGGCTGAACAGCATGATGACATCTAAGTCCAGTAATTATGGCAAATTCTTTAATACCAAAACATATCGGCATGCCACAGTAGTTTATCCAAATCTCATCTTTTTCTTCCTCATCCTCATATAGAATCCTACGTTTCAAAAGACCATAGTCATTCGAAAACGTGCATTATTATTCTCAGGAAGATCAAGATACAACCCAAAACAGCTAGACCTTTTGCTCCTTCAATATCACCCTGAATTTATCAAATGCTTTTCCCATCACAGATTTAACAACAGAATCACCAAAATTTGTATCATCATCAATGGGCATCTTCACTTGAAACTTGTCAATACTAAAAGTTTTGACAAATCCAGGGGCTGAAGGGATGCTATGTTGGACTTCTGATCTAATCTCAACATCAGTCGTCGACCTTTCCCCTACTTCATTCCCTATGGCTCTAGAACTTGAACTAGTTTCTCCTCCTCCCCCGAGACCTACTTCCTCATTTCTATCTCCTTGCACTACTTTCTCATTTTCCTCTATTTCAACCACTAACTGGAAAAGAATGATTTCTTTGAGAAAGGGCTTCATCGGCAAGTTGTTTCGATGGTGTTTGTACTCTAGTTACTTTACTCATTCTGCATGAAGTTGATTTTTGTTCCTTTCTTTTGATTTGATCCATTTTATCTGCAAAAAAATAGATAAACAAAAAAGGTTTCAATTGATTTGTGCATCACTCAAAAGAAGAGAAAACATAAAAAATATATATATAACCAAAAAAAAAAAACAATGCAAGATGTTTGTTTTATGTCATGGACGACAATAACCACAACAAAAATAAATCAGTTTTACTACACCTTTAACAACACCAAATATAATAATAACAAAGAAGTATGCACTAAAATCTATTTTACAATCTCTAAACAACAATCAATATTTTATCCAACAAGTCATTTGTCATTTCACTACTTTCATAATAATGTTCAAGAACAATAACAACAAAATTTCTTATTACAATGTTCAAGAACAAGTATACACCAAGAACAACAACAAAAATTCACATTTCTTAGCAAAAAAAAAAAAACAAAATTTCACAACAATGTCCAAACAACAAGAAGAAGAACAAAAATTTAATTTTCACTAAAGATACACACACTATTTACAAAATCATTAAGCATAATACATGAAACAACAAAATCATTAACTCTAAACTTAACCTTGAAGAAAAGACCTTAACTTTAAATTGACCAAAAGCATTATTTTCAAAACACTAATTTTATGAACTCATTTCAATACACCATTGAACCCATTATTGGAAGTATAAAATATAATAACAAGTGTCACTAAAGTTAAGCCAGAATCTCAAATAAAAGTTTCCCTACTTGACCAACCAAGTTCATGAAGAAGAAGAACATTAACAACATAAAATTCATATTTCCCTTAAAAGAACATGGTTAAGGTATAAATGCTAAGAAGAGAACAAATACCAAAAAATAGGGTTTCTATAAAATTATTAACACTCACACTCACAGTTCTTTTTCATTAATCCAAAAGAAATTTTCAAAATCTCAACTTTTTGCACAAGCATTACCTGAGAAGAGAGAGAAATTGCAAGTTTGGCTTTTAGCTTTTTATTTTTGGCTTTTGACTTTTTATGTAGTTTAAAATTATTTTTGCAAGTTACCTAAACACTTTTAAAATTAAAAAAGAATTTGAAGTCAAAAATCCTTAAAATAAGGAATAATTGTACATGTAAAATAAATACTTCCTGTTTAATTTAATTGTGCTATGGAGCAATTTATTTGTCAATCGTCTCTCTTCTTCAAATTCTCGATCGCTCGCCTCTTTCGCTTTATACAATAGAAATGTATAAATTGTGTTTATGTTAATATAAAGCGAGAGAAAATTATATATACACATGCAAGTACATATATCTTCGTTTTATGCACTTATAGCTATACGATACAAATATTTTCTTACCAAGTTCTCTTTTGTCTTTCTCTCTTTCTCGTTTTATACAAACACATACTATACAGAATGTAATTCATAATTTATGTTTGTATAAAGCGAAAGAGAGAGTTATATTTGATATAAAAATGTTTTATTTCGATTTAATTGTACACAAATTCAAATTTTATAAGATGTACAAACACATGAAATTGAATTGAGAGGTTTTCAATGATTTATAACGAGAGGCTAACAATAATTTACACAAATGGCCTGTCATCGAAATTATACAAATCTGAAGAGGAGCCATTAAATTATACAATTGCTTCTTTATATGTATGTATAGAGAAATAGGCATAGCTTTCGTTTGTATATGTATAGTAAATTATACATATATATGTTTACTATGGAGTTCAATTATGCAAACTATAAATATAGCATACAAATATAATTTTTTTTGTTTCTTATATGTGAAAGTTGCTTTTAAAATAATAAGTCAATCAAAACAGCTATGGCTTTGGGTTTTTTTTTTTGGAAAAGTTTAGCAAATATTAACAATGTTATTGCAATCCACAATTAACTTAATCAGATTTTTAAGAGGTCTTTGATCTTGACTGGTTAAACATGTTAACAATATTTAATTTTGAGACTTAAAAATAAGTCACAATTCAATTTTCTAGTTTCGTCGTGTAAAATTTATTTAGCACATCATTTGTTAGCTAAGAAAAAAGGTTTTGTCAATGTTAAGTACTTTTTTGTGTCAACATAAACAATCCATTCTTACTTTCCCGTAGGAGAAATGTTTTTCATTGAAATAAGGAGGTTTTTTTTTAGACGTCTTTTCTTGAAATAGTGTGTTCATAATTTATTGTGTCATGATCTTTATCTCACATATTGCTAGACAGAGATTGGTGAGACGAGGCTCTGATGCCAATTGAAAGTACAAGAGGGGGTGAATTGCTCTTTTTCATTTTTCTTCTCAAAGTAGTCGACTTGCGAGAATCACCAGTTGATGGTTAGATCCAAAAATAATACTAAAAATAAAAATAAAGAAATAAGATTTGCACAAGATGTTTTTATACTGGTTGGGATCCAATGTGGATCTTTTGTTCAGTCCCCTTAGGTTGCAAGGATGTTCGCTTCTAGCATTTGGAATCTTTAAATGAGTACAAGTTTAGAATATATGTCTAATGTTTACACTCAATCTTCTTCTTCTTTTTTTTCTTCTTTTGATACACAGTCTTACTAACAATATTTTTATGCTCTTTTGCTTACACAGTAGATCTCAGTGTAATAAAAGTAGAGTAGAGAATTTGTGAAGATTCAGACTCAATAATGTATATTTGAGTCATTGGCTTTCTTGGAACACAAGACATATGTCTTGCACCTAAAATTGAAAATTTAAAAGATAATAGGGGGTCAGGTTACATTAAAGAGCACATATTTGAAATGTAATTCTACAGCAATGAGATCATTATGTCCTAAGTTCGGATTTCATGCATTTACATGTTCTATCAAAGTGTGTTTTTGAATCGTTGAACTCTTTTTACTTATAAATAATGAATTTTATTTAGTACAAAACTTGATTTTATTATAAACCGTTTAATCGAAAAATACCTTATATTGTTAAAATTGAACTGCTTAAATGATAAATTTCGAAGAAGGATTATTATTGGAATATTTATGATTTATGAACTGTTCAAAACTATTTTTGAAATTTTTCGGATAGAATTATCTTCTCTCCGACTCACATTTGAGAGAATGAATGCACATACACCTGTTAACTTGGGAAAAATTCAATTGTATATAATTAATGTGCACCCTCTAAAACACTAAGTTGAGTTGGTACATTGGTCCAACAATGTTTTCTGGTTGTTACATCTTCCTTTTGCCCTTTTTTTTTAAAAAAAAAGAAAAGGCATATTAGAAACCTTAAGCTAGATTTGACATAGCAAAAACAAGGTGTAAACATAGGGTTAAGATCATTCAATCATAGAGTGAAGTATGTTGTGTTTTTGTTTAATTTATATTTATATATACGTTCAATTTTATACTTGTTCAACAATATTTTTGGATAAAGTGTCGGTGCTTTTTAATAGAGGCCTTCTTCGTATGTGCCTTGAGAAACTATCCCCAACCTATAGTAGCTAGGTGGGAAAGTAAAATCAATCGTTACTTATGCATAGGCTCCGCGGAGTACTAAATGGGCTTTCAAGTAAAATCACCACATGTTGAGGGTCTTGATCCCCTCTTTGACCAGACAAAGAAGAGAGTATTTTGACAAAAGTTTGAAAAGAATGCTTTCTTGTATTTTAAATGCTTTGATTTGCATATAAGATAAAAGGTAAGATGAAAGGGTACATTCACAACTAAAAATAAAAAACACAATACATCTCACAAGAGTTGTGGATTGAAGCATATACTTGAAATGAAAAAATAAAACACCTTTAATGATATGATTTGACAAAAGTGTTAAACCAAAGTCAAGAAAATGCAAACCTAGTGAAAAGATAACACTATCAAAAGAGGAGTTGAGCCTTGGTGATATTATTAATAAAATAATCAATCAAATCCTTTGACTAAATGCCTAAACAACAGCTGACTTTGGTCACAATTTCCAACATAATATGTGATACCATACTCACCCTAAAGGTATTATTATACACTCACTTGTAAGAGGCCTACAAAACTGGGAGGCTTCGATTTTTGGCGGATACCCCATGAGTAATCTTTTATCCATGTTGGAGATTCTCTAATGTGGTTTTGGTTTGAAGCCATCAACAGCAAAGTTTCTCGTGGCTGCAGGAAGAGCTACGCGGATTCCATCAAGTTCAGGTTTAGCAATTACTTGACAACCTAGACGAGACCTGAAGAGAACGAATGCATAATATATGAGAAGCTTGAGAATATTACAGTAAACTGAAAACCAATACAACTAATAGAAGGGACCTACGTCTCTGTGAGGCCAAAAGCAAGATCCAACATGTCATTTTCTTCGTCTGTTGGATCTTCTAGCTTGTTGTACTGGTCCACATCCTGTCCAGAGTTGTCAAAGTTCAGATAACGAAGGTAAGCTCAGTTAAAAGGTTACAACTTTTAAATGGATCAAAGCTGAGGCAAAGGAGGGGTTTATGGCCTGATCATATGTTACATACCATAACTATCACATGACATGTGGAACAGGCAAGTGATCCTTCACATGCTCCTGCATCAAAGCCAATTTTGTTCGGTTAAACTTAACAAACAATAAGGCACCGTAACTTAGATATGCTAAGAAATGTCCACCAGTAACACCCAAAACTGTTTTGGTATACAATTCTAACTGTAGGGAGGCAGAGATGGTCATTCAGTAACGTTAACCAGATCTGTGTAAATGAGAGCTCATATTAATAGTCGAAAGGTAAAACTGAACATGAAAGATTACACCATAATTTGGAAAGAATGTTAGTACGTGTCTAATATGCCCAACTACCTTTATTGGGCCCCGCCAGTATCCAACTAGTTTTGCGGCATTGCCTCTCTAGACAATGTCTCAAGATTCATTACCAACTCTCACACGCCTTCCCACACTCAACTCATCACTATCACCACTTCACCAGTATTTATAATATGAAGACGAGAATACTTGCAGTGCTCCCAGTATTCCTTTTGAATAGCTTGGAGTTCAGATTCTTCTTTAACTAACTTTGAATCAACTCAGGGTCTTCCCTCATTTACTCCAAGACTCAAAATGTGAACTTAGATTATTACACTATTTAATTAATTACTCCATCTTTTTCGGATAAGAATAATTGTGAGGTGAAAAAGTTTGATCAGAGTACCAGCCCAATAAAGGCATTCTAATCACAAGCAGCGATCAGATTCATAAAGTTCCTATTGAATCTAGACTAAACTGGTTTAAGGATGCCACTATTAAATCAACATATAAGATTTAGAATGCCTTAACAAAGCTAACCTTCAAGCTCAATGTCATTCTCATGTGCAGCTTCTAACAAAGACATTCCAACAGGGACCTTGATGTGCTTCTCTTCTCCATCCTTGTCAACAAATGTTACAGATATTCTGTGAAAAAGAGAGAACATGTAAAAGTTGGCAGAGAACAGTAGAAGATATGTATAATCTAGTGACACGCCACCAGACATATTAGAGATGAAATTATGCAACAAACACAACAGGAGATTGGACTTCAATCCAAGATCAAAATAACCATGTATTTAAAAGGCTATTCAACTACTGACGAGATATCTCTGAAATAATGTATATTGCTCGCAGAGAAACACAGGGTGTACACAAGATCATAAGATGCAGAAAGATAAAATGTTTGCCCAATCTCTAGGGCAGTCTTTGGAAACTCGCAAATCTAGATTAGGAGGAGCACGTGTATATATGTTCCATGGAAGTAGCTTAGAGAAGAAAACATCAGATATATCAGGGCATCAGCTTTGATCTGATTATGTTAGAAATGTCAGAATTTGGTTTTGCATCAAAGCATATTTGAACCAATCTCGAATAGGACTTGATTAAAAAAGGGCATAGTTAAGACACAAATCATTAAAATTATACTGTCCATTCTATTCATTATATAAAAAGATTGTATTTCTGTTACTTCTCAAAAAAAATGTATTTCAACTTTATTACATGACCCTTTTCTATGACGGTATATGGACTAATTTACAGGTACTTCAACAATTGCATTGGGTGTATAATACCTCCCACCAGTACAAGTACCGAGTAACTTTGCCCACCAAGGCTTATGCTTATGGAAAAATCACCAAACATTTTTTGTCTCTATTGGGGTTTGAACCGCGGTCTTCCATGGTTTTCGCTTTTCATTAACTGTTAAGCCACATCCTTGGGTTATGATATGATACGACTTTCTTTAAACTACTTTTGCAGAAAAGTAAAGTCAAACTAATAGCAAAATTAATCGTAAGTACAAACAAACCCAATGGTTATCAATTTTAACTAGGCTAGAACAAATACTAAATGGATCAAACCCTTTGTACATCTATTGTAGCATTAAAGGAAACTCAAAAAAAGAAAAATTAAATATAATATAATCAAGAAATTTTTCAAACCATCCCTAGTTGACCTTGAAACCCCAAGTCCATTGCATGAATCCCCTTCCACAAGAAACAAATCCAAGGTCCTAATCCTTATCAAAATAACTTCATATTTTCAATCAATTTAAATGCCATTCTAACTGCTCTGGTACGTAGCAGTTAGAAGTTGCCCTCGAAAATTGAGATGCTGATCAATACAGTTAGGTCAACAATAATTAGCAACCAACAGCACCTCGTGAGTAAGGAAATTCAAGGTTTCCTAGTTCAAAGAGAAAGCAACTGGTAAAAGAAAAAAACATAATGTTAACAATTCATACGTAACTTACGTTTGCTTTTCCTCATTCCCTGTAGTAGTGCAATATTCTTTATGCCCCTGAGACAAAGAACAAAAGTTCAGGTAAAACAAAAGGAGAATGATATGAAATTTCAAATTAATATAATTGTTTCTTAAAATGATAACAGTGGAAAATAAACAAAATCCAACAGGATGGGGTACGAAAGAGTCTCACAATCAATAATTTCTAGAAATTTTTCAAGTATTACATTATCTTGCAAAGCTACTGACCAGGCCCAACAAAATTTGGTATCTCGACAAGGGTCCATATGATGTCCCTGGGTTGCAGGGTGATGTGGCTGCAATGCATTCAACGAGAAAAAAAGTAGTTTAGGAAATGAAATCTAACATTAGACCCATTAATATTATGCTACTTGAGTTTCTGTCACATCTATGCATAGGAGAACATACATGTAAAGCCTATTGACTGCATTGACCTAAGATAAAGGTTTGTATCACACAAATTGAAGGTTCTTTTTAGTAAGTTGGATAACATAATGAGCACAGATGAGATAAACTCATAATACAAGGACTAATTTATTTGGCAAGGTAATAAAGACAAGAAAGCGCTTCACTTAGTTAACTGGAGCACTTTCCTCACTATTTTTTTAAAAAAATAAAATAAAATAAAGAGCACTCTCCTCACTATTGAAAGGAGTTGAGGACTGGGAATCAGGAACCTCAAGAACCACAATCAAAGCCTATTAATGAAGCGGTTATGGAGATACAATATGGAAACCAATGCTCTGTGGAGAAGGCTAATTCGTGAAAAATGTGGACAGGATGACCATATGGTGCTCTAAAGTTGTCAATAGTCTATATGGGGTGAGGGTGAGGAAAGCCATCAAATTCAATTGGGACCTTCTATCTGACAACACTACCATAAGGATAGGAAATGGTAGGAAAGCTCTCTTTTGTAGCGATAACCGGCTTGAGCATAATCTTCTCCAATACTTTTTCCCTGAATTATATAGTATAGTCCCTGAAGCCAAGCTAAAAACCTTGTGGGGTCAACATGTAACGACCTGTTTAGTCGTTTTGAGCATCAGATTTTAATTCTGGAAAAGCTGTCTTGGTCGACGGACCGTCATAGGCACGACGGACCGTCGAGGGTGTCTCGTTCCAAAATACTTAGAATTTTGAAAATTGGGTACTGAAATCGACTCTCTGAACTTCGTGACGAAGTGACAGGACGGACCGTCACAGGCATGACGGGCCATCACAGACTCTTCAGTAAATCTCAGTCTCTGAACTCTGTGACGGAAGCAACAGGACGGACCATCGCAGGCACGACGGCCCGTCACAGGTTGCGTAATCCCAGGTTGAGTCGGATTTCTTTAAATATTTTAAGGGACGTTTTGGACTATTCCTGCTATAATTATAAATTTAGTGGGTTAATGTTAATAATTTAACTACTTGAGGGTTAGAAGAGATAACCTCGAATTAATTAATGGGTTAAATTCATCATCTTTCATACTTAATTATATGTTAATTAGGGTAAAAGAAAGAGGGTTTGAATAAGAAAAATAGAAAGAACAAGGAGAGGGAAGGAGAATCGATCGAGAGAGAGGAACGAAGGGGAAAACGAAAAGGCTTGGGAAATTGCTTGCTTGATCACGAATCTTCGGTAGAGGTAGGTTATGGTTTTTATACTATTCGTAGTTAACTCTTAATAGCGAATGATATGTGTTGGGTTGTATTGTAAAATCGTCTATATGCTTAATTGTATGCTTGCATGAATATGATTATATAATTGTGATGAAATAAGCATGATGAAGCTATTGAATCCCGAATCTTGAAAACTCCAATCTTGAAAACCCCTTGTTAATGATGATGCCTTGGTATAAAAGAAGGCTTGATGAACTAAAGTAATGAGATTGATGATGTCTTGGTATAAAAGAAAGCTTGATGAATTAATAGAATGAGATTAGTGGAGCGGGTGTCACGAACCGACACGTATAACTAGGGGATCGGGTGTCACGAACCGACACGTAGAATTAGGAGATCGGGTGTCACGAACCGACACGTAGAATTAGGGGATCAGGTGTCACGAACCGACACTTAGAATTAGGGGATCGGGTGTCACGAACCGACACGTAGAATTAGGGGATCGGGTGTCACGAACCGACACGTAGAATTAGGGGATCGGGTGTCACGAACCGACACGTAGAATTAGGGGATCGGGTGTCACGAACCGACACGTAGAATTAGGGGATTGGAGTGTCACGTTCCGACACATAGTAATAGGGGAGCGGAGTGTCCCGTGCCGACACAAGAGGAATAAAGATAATGAATCTTAGAATTATGTTAATAAATTCGAATGAAAGGAACCTAATTCCCAAAAATGAGTATGATATGGAGGCTTGAGTCCTCATGAGTGTACTTGACGTTATTTATCAAAGATTCTTGTACATGTTGTTGCTACAGATTGAGTATTGTAGTTGATTTATGATATGATCTGATATATATTGTTTTCTATTTTGAGTTGGCCGATGATATCTACTCAGTACCCGTGTTTTGTACTGACCCCTACTTGTATGTTTCTTTCCTTGTTATTTGTGGAGTGCAGCAAACGTGCCGTCGTCTTCAACTTAACCGCAACTCTAGCCAGTCTTCATTACACCGGATTTTGGGGTGAGCTAACGCTTCTAGCTTGGACTGGATCTTCTTCTTCATGTCTCGATGCCTTGAAGTTCCGGCATGGACTAGCTTTTTATTTATTCTAGCTTTCTAGATACTCTTAGCTTTAGTAATTTGAGGATAGATGTTCTTGTGATGATGACTTCCAGATTTTGGGGTAATAATAGTTGTCGAGTTTTTAGAAGTTATTTAATTGATTTTCATTAATGAGTTTAAGTCTTCCGCATTATATTGTGTTATTATATTCGAAATGTTGGGTTTTGTATTGATTGGTTCGCTCACATAGGAGGGTAAGTGTGGGTGCCAGTCGCGACTCGATTTGGGTCGTGACACAACATGGACGGAATGTTACTTTTAGAAGACTCCTACATGACTGGTAGCATGAAAGAGCTGTTGAACTTTTCAAGAGTCTGGAAACTTCCCAAGGTTTTAAAGACGAAGAGGATTCACTTTTCTGGAATAGCTGCAGGAATGACATCTTTAACGCTAAATCAACCTTCCGCTATCCAATCCAAGTCAGGTAGTTTGGGGGTGGGGGGTACATTGGGGAGGGTAGAGTGTACGGGACCTCAGCCATATCTCATGGAGATAGAGAGACTGTTTCCACAAGACCCTGGACTCAAGTATTATCACATAATAGAGCAGTATGAAAAAGAGTGTATTAAGTAAATAGGACATAGAAAAATAATAGAGAAAACATTACATATCATTCATTCAGGAAAAAGGAACAGTAACAGTGGCAAAATAATGTGATAACCGAGCATAATAAACAACAGGTAGTAACAAAAAATGAGGGACAAGAAATTCACAGGTAGTTGGCCATGGAGGTTTATTTGGAAAGTCAAGGCTCCTTTCAAAGTGGTCTGTTTCTCATGGCGGGTGGCAATACAAGCTTGTTTAACTCAGAAAAATCTTTAAAAGGAGGGATTTCAGCTATGCTCCATCTGTCCTCTATGTGGTTCTACTTTGGAAAGTAATGCCCATCTTTTCCTCCACGGCCTTATCCTTACCAGCTTGGTGACTCTTAACATTGTCGGACTTAGTTGGGTTATGCCAGCTACGACTAGTGAAATGATCCACTATTGGAACTATAATGGATGTGACTTGAACTGGTGGAGAATGGTATCTGCTCGTATATGGTGGACAGTAAGGCATGAGGGAAATGCAAGAACTTTATACAATAATCACACTCCTATCTAGAAATTTAATCTGAGTTGTATCTTGTTGTTCTACTTTTAGTGTAGGAGACAGAATTCCTAGTAGATTTGCTTGGTTCACTGTAAACTCAGTTTTTGTTCCTACTCGCACTTCCTTAGTGCTCTTATATATAGACTTGTTACCAAGTTCAAAAAAATTGCAAGATACTCAAAAATTTAATGAACTTATACATAATGTTCTAAATAATACAGGATAGTCTACTAGCCAAACCAAAATTCAATCACTAAGACTACTCCATTATATTTCATATTGGAAACTTTCTCCTTAAAGCATTAGTATTATGAACTCGAACTCCTTTACACTTCCTTTTTAGGAAGAATTATCATCATTTACGGATTAGAACTCTGTGGCATTAGAAAAAGGAAAAGATAAAAGTATCAACTCTTTTAATATATTTGGTATAAAGAAGCTGCTTGAGAAGAATAATGCACTCTATTTCTGATTTTAAGAGGAAAGAAGGGTAAATCAAGAGCAATAGCATAACCTTCCTTTATGCAAGCCTTTTAAATGAAATTCTTTCGTACTGCCAAAACAAACATTTGTCAAAATGACACAGAAGTGCAAATTAATAGTATTAGCACCAACTAATGTCATTTACTTTCTTTTGTCATGTTGTCAATTCAAACATGGAGAGGTCACTTTCCTTCTCTCTATGAGATAAGCCAAATGAATTGGAAGTTTTTTCAGTGCGACAATGTTAATATGTTATGTTCCCAGACACTTGACTTGCTTGGGTATTCCTATCTCAAACTGGTATAAGAAAGGTAACAGCACTTCATGTGGACAACACCTACTTGGAAAACTGAAGGTGGAGAAGAAAGCAAGAAAAAAGATATGGAAAGCAGTACCATCTTGTATATCTTTGACATTATGGAAAGACAGGAATGCAATATGCTTGGAAGAAGCTCAATGACAGACCCTGCACTAAAGGAAAAATGTTTTTTGGATCTTTTTTTTTTGGTGTAAACAATGAGATGAAAGTAAAGCAAAACTGTTTTTGAATTCATTAGCTCCTCGAGTTTTGCATTTAGTACTTCTGTAATTATGCATCTATTAGACCTCACTGTTAATAAAAGTATCTCTTCTTCTGTTAAAGCAAAGATGTTTCCAAAGGAAATATGAGAATGCTCGTTAACTGAAGCACACATGTATTACTTTCATGGCTTTTTGGTGTAAGCTAGAAGCTGTCACTTCTGTGGATATGATGATAGCTTTCTCAGCTTCCAACAGTAATGTAAAGGATCTAAGCTGTATATTACTTTTTGGCACAATCCTTGTCCTTTGTTTATAAAATTTAACCATCCTCGAAAAATTATAAGTATCTCTACTTCACCCAAGAACCAAAAAAAAAAAGGCCACCAAAATGATGTAAGTTCACGAAATTCACAAACAAGCCAAGCTACAAAATAAGCTATAATGTTAGACCCTCCAACACACACTAACAGAAAAAACATCACTTCCTTCGTTTCAATTCATTTGTCCTATTTTGACTTGACGTGGAGTTTAAAGAAGTAACTAGACATTTAAATCCACTGGTCTTACACTAAAGATATGTCAAATGTACCAAAATATCCTAAATCTTGAGGTCTTAAACATATCACGTGGAAAGTTCGAATTATACCATTGCTATAAACAGAAAGATACTTCTTTTTAATAGAATAAAGGTAAATAGGACAAAAAAATTGAAACAGGATAACATAAATAGGCATCAATAACCCAACGCTCCATCCTGCACCTAAATTTGCTTTGATGGACAATTTTTCTACCACTCTTGTTTTGCTTCACACAATACAACAGAGGCATAAACCAAGTTTTATTATTAATATAACCTACTGTCCTGGCCAGTTTGCAGGCTCGTGGGGTTTGAACCTGACACCATGACCACTACGCCACACCCTTGGGTTCAAAGGCATAAACCAATATCAAAGTACAGAAAGGCTGTAACTTCACTAAAATTAACTCAATTGCAGATGCAAATAAGGCTCATATGAGACATACCGTTTGAACAATTGGATGGAAACAAATCCCTAATTCGATTCTTCGCCGCAGTGTTGTAACTCCTTGAACCCACTTTCAATAATGATACATGCGCCGCCTACATTGAACATAGAACTCTTTAGAAATCAACCAAAGTAAAAATATGCACATAAAAAACACATAACTTTTTGAATTTAATAAAAATATGCACATACAGAAGCAGAATCATGAAGAAGAAGGGCAGAGATAGAAGAACGAGTGAGCCGATGGGCCAGTCGGCGAACATGGAAGCCGACCATTTTGGAGAGGGAGGGGAGGTCACCGGCCGGAGAAGAATGAAAAACGGGTCGGGTCGGGTAGTTTCAGCTAAACCCCCCTTATAACCAAAACCTCTATATATACTGGGTTTTGTTTGCATCTATCGAGAGTATGAAATTGTGAAAAATTAGTTTCCCTATCATACAAATTATTTTTTACTATTGAGTTTATTCCGAACAGATAATATTATATCATATTAAAAATACAATTAGGTAGGTTTAATCTAGCAAATTCAACTTCTTGAGTTAGAAAGAGATTAAAATTTGTACAAAGTTTCTGTTAATTATTATTCGTTCGATTTTGAACTAGATAACAAAAAGTCAAGGATGACTCGACAACGTTAAAAAAAAGAAATATACCTCAGGCAACCAAATTTAAGTGGCCTCATTTTTAATAATAACATGTTATAAGTTACTACTTTTTTTAACAAATGTTGAATACTATTTGTAGAAAAAGTAAATATTTCATGAAAAATGAAGAGATTATTAGAAGAGATTTAATATATTTGAAGTATTATGTCTCATGAAAAATAATTTAAAATAAGAAAGTTATATTATCAAATGAAAATTAAAAAGAAATCAATCATATAAAAAATTATTAACAATTTAAATTTAAGAACCGATTTGATTTTTATTTTATGTCATTAATATACTTGAACCGCCCTCGAAGAAGTACAAACTATTGAGGAATACACATTTATTTATTTACGAGTTACAGGGTTATAACTTTAGGAACAAATAAATGTGTTACGGAGAGATTAATGGTGCACCCGATTAAATTTTTTATTCTCTGTATAAAAGAGTTTTCCATAGATTATTATTCACATCTTAATATTCAATTAATTATTAGCAATTATTAAAAAAATAATCGTATTTAAATCATACAAGAAAATTTCTACTATTAGTCAATTTAAATTAGATAAAACTTTACTTTATATATTTCTAATTTTTGTTATAGAAACATTTGGCTCTTCCTCCTCCTCAAAATATTCAAGCGATAAGTTAATATTCATCATAAAAAAATAAAAAGAAGATCAAGTTATCCAAAATATTATACAAAATGAAATTATAATATTTTCCTTAGATAATCCAACGCAGATGAATATTTTATTAAACATAGGTGTGGTTTAACCAAAATGCTTCTTATGATTTCATTTCTCTGTACTAAGCTTGAGATCTTGAATTATAAGAGCGCAACATGAGATATGTGACCCATTGTTCACCGAGTTTCGAATTATGCAGCAAAATTAGTAATGCAAATACCTTTATTATTACCAAAATTGTTTGCTCTTGCACCAGTCAATACCTAGCAAATTCTCACTTAAAGCAGAGACAAGTACTTAGCTTTAAGGGCTGTGCAAAGGGTAAATTGCTTTACTATTTTGCCTTACCAATAATGGTGATGAATTTCCAACATCTCTAAATGGTGGCCTTTTTGGTACTCTTGATTCTTTGCTGCAAGAATGTTCTTTTCTCCTCCCAACAGGAGAAACTTCTCGTTTACAACTCGTGTCATTGGCTCCGCGATTTTCCTTTAGACGATGCATAAACATGCGTTTTTCCTTCTCTAGTTGTTTCCCTAATGAAACTGGAGGCAAATCTTTTGTTGATATCACTTCAACACCTCTTTGTTTTTGCAACTTTTGATTGACATTTTCTTCTTTCAACCGACAAACCAACACGCGTTTTTCCTTCTCAATTTGCTTGGCTAATGACAGCAGAGGTGAATTCGGGGTAGATGTTACCTCCCTCTGATCATGTGCTGTTGATCTCTTTGTTCTTGATTTTTCTAGCTCGGCTTTCGCTGCAGTTAACTCATACTGCATATCCTTTGCCTTGGTTTCAAATGCTTGTGCTTTGTCTTTCCATTCTTCCACCTATGAAATCCAAGTTAAATGAGATAACAACAACAACAACAATATATCAAGTGAAATCGCAATAAGTGTACGTAGACCTTACCCCTACCTCGTGGAGGTAGAGAGGCTGTTTCCAAACGACCCTCGGCTCAAGTGAAAAGTAAATGAGATACTTTTAAAGAAGTGATATAGTGTACTGTTTCAAATCTAAACTTCTTTCTTCAACATGTCATTGTAAACAAAGAACCAGATTCTTACGGAGGACTGTAAAGATTGGATTTCATGAGCAAAGTTAAGGGCTCGGTTTTCCCAGAAATCGCGTGAAGCCTGAAGTTCTTCCATCTCCCCTCTGACTTGCTGCAGCATTTCCTGCATTTGTGACCATTGCTCAGTTTCAGCTCTCACTTGTTCTACAATCCTTCGAACTATAACCTTGCAACGCCCTGAACATTTGTTCTCCTCGAGTGGCAACATGTCCTGTTTGCATAAAACAAGGGTGAAAAAACTGCTTCTTCAGTTCAAAACTAGCAATAAAACTCTATAATATGATAAAGACAAGTACACCATATTACAAATGCATGATTCTTGAGATGTTATGCAAAATACTCTCTTTAGATTGATTTCACTGATCATCGAACTACAGGTCTGTTACAACAAAGCCATAAAACTAAGTTCAATAACTATGATAGAACACATCGTCTATCGCTATACTTAGCATAAAATGTAAGTCACTAGAAATATCAATCCGACCCTGACACTACAAGCAAGTTGCTGCGTAAGATAAAAACTGCCAAACAACTACAAGGTCCTATCCAACATCTAGAACAACTACAATTAGCAACACAACATTTCCAGGTTCCTCTCTATTTTCTAATATAGGGTTAATTTCTGGTCACTCAACTTATAGTTATTATCTCAAAAAGTCGCCTCTGATTTGAATTTTCTTCAACAAAGAAAACGTGACTAGCTAAGATAATAACTATTACCAGTTGAGCAGCTACTACTTGTATTTTGATGATTTGTGGTGCTTGTTTGGTGATTTTATCTTATGTTACACAAATTTTGAAATAACTCTAGGGTCTTAATTAGTAGCATCAAAATCTTACTACAAGACATCCTCAAGAAATACTCTCTCCTTTCGGAGATTTACTTTCAACTTTTTCACATAGTATGGTTAAGACCATAAGATTAAGGGCATTTTGATTATTTTCTTAAGCTTCATGTCAAATCAAAACAGGACAAACAAATTGAAACTGAAGTAGTAAACACAATAAGTTCATTATAGTAAGTGTAGTACATGATTTTAAATTAATATTGAGGTACAGACAAAGAAGTACAATTATTATATGTATAAAAACATTTTATCTGTTCTGACTTTACCTGAGATGGTTGTTGTCTTATAGAGAAAGATGATGTAGGGTCTGTAATAGAGTCAATTCTCTTGGAAGTTGAAGCTGAACTGTTTGCTGTGCTTGAAAGTATTGCCCCATATTCCTCCTCCATTCTATCTAACATACCCTTTGATAGTCCTTCCATTTTTTCCCTCAACAACTCCACCTACAAACATTTTTTTTGCAATTTTTGTAAGTATAAAGCCTTGACGTAACTGTTAAAGTTATTGTCAAATGATTAGGAGGTCATAAGTTCGAGCGATAGAAACATCCCTTACAAAAATGCATGATAAAACTACGTACGGTAGAATCTTGTAGTTGAGACTCTTATCTGGACCTCTTACATAGAAAACTTAGAGCGTCAAATTGTCTTTTTTTTCATTTTTCAAAAACTACAAGTAGTCAAGATTACTTGAATTTTGTGAATATATAATTGAAAATTTGTAGAATGTACTAAAGTTGAATTATTTATGAAAAAACACCACCACCCCTGTTGTCTTTTTTCAAATTTTTTATTACTGTACTTCTTTTTAAAAAAAGTCCACGTGGAATAACAAGATACCCTTATTCCAAGGTGAAATTTTCAAATAGTTCATTCTCAATTATAATTAACTAATGCACACAAACATCCAAAAAGTAAAACCAATTATCTTATTTTTTTCTCAACAAAAAGTCTATATGGTATTACTTAGTTGATAAACATGCATAAATGGCTTTACTTTATAGCCTCTATTTAAGATTACAACTTTTGCTTACATTAGGTATGCCTACATGACACTCCTTCCTTAGAGTGAAACCCTTTTCCAAACTATGTTAACGCGAGATATTTTTTATATTGACTATCTTTTTTTTTGATAACTATATATAACAATATATCTAGTAAAATTGTATAAATGGGGTCTGAGTAGGGTGAATGTATGTAATCTTACCCCTAACTTATAACTGCTATGAGAGGTTGTTTTCGATTGACTATCGACTCAAGTAAAGAATACCAATAGCAACATTAATCAATAGAAAAAATGAAAAAGGCAAAACTTACATCAGCAGAAGTATTATTCTTGGTTTCTTTGTCAATTTCATTTGTTGATTGAGCTAGCTGTTGTAATTCCTTGAGAGTTTTTTCATCTGTTAAACCTCCAAGCTTCTCTAGCCTTTTCTGTAAATGACATGCTTTTTTATCAAAGTTACTACAATGTCTCAATTCAACATCTTTACTTTTACAACTTGTCTTTAACTCTTCAAGTTTTTCTGCTAAATCTTCAATCTCTTCTTCCAATACTGCATTCACATTTTTCCCTTCAAAAATCTTCTTTTTGCCCTGCAAAAATCAAGTAACAAAAAGATTTAACATTCAACTTTCACCAAAGTAAGAAAAAATAATAAAAAATCAAGGACTTCTAAAATTCACTTTTAATATTCTAAAGCACCTCCATTTTTAATAATTCTACTCCCTCCGCCCGGAATTATTTGTCATGTTGCGGTTATAGAAAGTCAATTTGACTAATTTTCAAAAGTAAATTAGATCACATTAATTCGATATTTTAAATAAAAAATTTAGATATCCTAAAACTATATGAAAAGTACTATAAATTACAATTTTTAACATTATTAATATGATAAAAAAATTCATCTTAAAATGTTAGTCAAAATCTTTATAATTCAACTCTAAAAATAAAAATCATGACAATAATACCGAACAGAGAAAGTACTAATTTTCAAGTAAAAAACAAAGAACATTAAAGAAAAAAAAATACTATTTCATATGTATAAAGAGAAATTTTGAACAGTGGTGGCATTTATTGGACAGTGGGATTGCATGAAAAAACTGAAAATCTGTTTTTCTGTTCTTTCTACATTTGACAATTAAGTTTTATACATTAATTAATAGATAAAAAGAATTATTACAAATAATTATAGATAAATATTCATAATAAGTGAATTCAGTTTGGTATTATCATTAAAAACAATAACATTTCGGTATAATTTCATAAGTTAAGTTTGAAAAAATAATAATATTTCAGTATAATCTCATAAGTTAAGAGCCTGTTTGGCTCAGTTTAAAAGCTGATCAAACTGACTTAAAAGCTGATTTTTGACTTATTTAACTGTTTGACAATACTCAAAATAACTTATTTTAAGTTAAAAAAAAACTTATTTTAAGTCAAAAGTTAAAAGCTGGGGTAGGGGTGCTTTTTTTTTTTTAGCTTATAAGCTGTTTTAAGTTGACCACATTTTTATTTTTTTGGCCTTAATATTTTTATACAATCTCCAAATTTCTCATATAACCCTAACATCTCTTTCTTCCATTTTTCCCTTTTCACGTTTGGCATAATAACTTCAGCACTTTTATCCAAACGCATAACTGCTTATTTTAAAAATAAGTTTCAGCATTTTGAAAAGTACTTTTTTAAAGCTACTTTTATTAAGCCCGTTCAAACAGATCCTAATTCTGAAAATGATTGAGTATACATAAAACTTATCTGTACCTTATACATATAGAGATACTATTTTTGATAAATCAAATATTTTGAAAATATAAAAATGAAAGCAATAACAACAAACCGAAGATCAATACATAACATACATAGGAAAGAACAGCAATGATGATAAATATGATAATTGAAGCGCAAAAAAATACTAACGATAATCGAAATCGAATAACAAGAAACTATAATACTCACAGCAATGAGAGTGTGAACAGCTGATCTAAGAGTCTTCTCCATCTGAATTCTATTCCTTTCCAATTTCTTCAAAGCAAATTGTCTTTCCATCCTTAAAAAATTACACTCTGCTCTTAACATATCTGCTTGAAACCTCCATTTCTCCTCCTCCCTTTCATCACAAAACATAAACTTGGTTCAAGAATCAATTTTGAATTAATTCAACAAAGATTTGTCAGCCCCACTTTTTAGGAAACTCTAAAAAATTGAAACTTTATGTTAAAATATCAAACTTGGTTCATAAAAAATGTATTAATATATCCATGTGAATAAAGGGTTTTCTTGAAAAACAAATTTAAAGCTAAAAAATTCAGTCCCACTTTTTAGGAAACTGTAAAAATCATAACTTTAAGCTACATTTTTCCTTCATTCAATCGACTGAGCTACTAAGATTTTTTTAATAAGAAATTGATTTAACAAACCTGTCTCCGGCATCACCACCGCCATTGACAGCACCTTCTTGTTCTTGTTCTTCGACTCTTTCTCTCCTCTGAGCCGAAGACGAAGAAGAAGAAGAAGTTGAAGTGTTGATGAGAAGAATGGGATTAAGAGAGGAAGAACTTCCATGAAAGTGTCTTTCTTGATCAAATAAACATTCTAATCTCCCTTTGTAATAGTCATATTTCTTCTCCATTGGATAGAGTTGTTTCTTTTTCGTATTTCTGGGGTTTTTCCGGCGAGTTCTCCGGGGAAAATGGAGGATTTTAGGGCTTGGTGGTGGTGGAGGTGTTGGGTGCCATTTGGGTTTTCTTGTTGATGACATTTTCTATATTTTTTTATTGTATTTGTTTTGGTGCAACAATTTTGAATTTAACGGGTAGAGACTATAATCACTAGAGGAAGTGAATATATTTATAACATTTATATATAGAGTGAGTGGTGTTTCGAAAATGACATAATTACCCTTATGCTTCATGAAGTCATACTTATTTTGGGGGAGGGGGGTTTCACGGTTTGGATAAAAAATCGATCTAAATCGAACCAAATAGATTTTATTTTGGGTTTAGTTTTAGAGTTTTAAGAACCCATAATATCTGATTTTGTTTTAAAAATTAAGAAATAATCGAATCGAACTGAACCGCTTATATATATATTATTATACATATATAATATATTATTTTTATAAAGAATTTTAAATATCATATATTCATCAAAAATTATTTAATATTTATTTATGAAAGCAAAAATGTATGAGAGAATATTTATCTTATTGGTTTTATGTATATGAGTATTTATGATGAATAAATTATATTTATATATTTTATATATTATAGCTGGTTTGGTTTGATTTTGATAATTCAATAATCAATTATACTAGGATGAATAAATTATATTTATATATTTTATACATTATAGCAAGTTTGGTTTGATTTTGATAATTCAATAATCAATTAAATTGATGTGATTTTTAATTTTGATTAATAATTGACTCAAATTGACTTGTGAACGCCCGACATTTAGGTCCGCTGAGGTAAAGCGAGGAGTTGAGTCTAAACTGTCGAATTGAAGTCATTATCAAAACTATACTTCCGACAACTAACATTTGTCCAGTCCAACGGGAATGTGCAGTGCAAACGAACCTGAGTTATTATATCGAATTTCCGCTGGCCATTAGGGACCAAGTGGTAAGGCCATGATTCGCAGGGGAATAAATCACTCATTCTTCCATTGTGGACGGGTGCACGAACGACAACTCCAAATGTCACACATTCGCCGCCTACCTACTGTTTAGGTGGTCACTAGCGAGATCTGTTAAGGAAGTGTCGCGGCTGCTCCACTCCGTTGCGCTACGATCTCGTGAACTAAACTTCATTGTCTTTCCGCGTGCGAAGCGAATGGATGTTGTGTCGTGGGTCAATTTTGAGATGAGGAGCGAAGAGAGACCGAAAGAATGATTCATTTGGATCGACGAGCTTTTTCAGCCCAAAAACGAAAAATTCATAGAATATATGTCTAACTATAAACATTTATTCTATCTGTATATCTAGGGTGGATCTCTCTATGCATATAGATCTTTTTATCGAACGATATGATCGGCTAGCTGTAGGCGCATATCAGCTACACTTAATACGAAAATTCTGTTGGATTAGACTTTTTGGGAAATTTTTGAACCTTGCGAAAAAAGCTCTAAGAATATAAGAAAGCAAGCGTTAGAGTGAAGCACGAAGCTACCACTTCCTCCGATCAACTAAAATACAACAGTCGCAACCTACTTTAATTTTAAATTAAAAGTTCGAAGAGTTTGGCAACAAGCCCATGGTTATCCATTATAATGGATAAGCCCCTACTTAACCATTATAGTCATTTTGCGATTCCTATCAATTATAATGGATAAGCCCCTACTTATCCATTATAGTCATTTTGCAAAGAATTTAACACATTTATATTGTTCACTTGTCACCTTCAAATTATCAAGGATTTACAACCTCATGAAGGTGAGAATAAAAAGAAATATATTTTTTTGAAATTGAAGTGTGAAGATTTTAGTTTAAATTCCAATTGATACTTCTACATGTTTTTTTGGGGAAATCCAAGAATGTTGAAATTTAGTGAGTTAATGTAAGTTACCCTTCACAGACTGTTCTTTTGCTATATGACCAAACCTTGTGTCACTGATCTTGTGTCTCAATTGGTCCCCTCAACCAACCTATGAGGTTCTATTCATCACTTTATAATAAATTCTTTGGATTAATGAAACCTAAATCTATAATGATTAACAAATGACAAACATATGTGAAGTTGCCAACGTGTCATATACATGGACATTCAATTTTACTCCGTTTTATATTACTTGACATCAATATGTTGATCTATCACTTGACATTTATCGACTTGATAAATATATTAAGAAAATTTTATTAATGATACTTTAAAACTCTAACTTGGATTATTAGATTATTAGTACTTTATGAAGTAAGGTAAATATGATTAAAAAAAAGAATATCTTAATTTGTTAAAATGGAAAAGTAAAATGAAATGTTTACTTATGATATATAAGAGTCAAATAAAATTAAAACGGAGTAATCTTCAATTTTATAAAAAATTTGAATATTTCTTTTTTATATTTAGTAAAAGAAAATCTATATAGTCTCACTTACAAATTTTGAGGATGAGAAAAAAATCTGTAGCATTTTCTAATTTTATGTGACGTACATGAATCTGAATCAACATGCAGCAAAAGAGGGTAGCACTTTCAGTGGGTGCAGGGTTTATCGAAAGGCTCTCTGCCTCGTGACATTATAGGGTTTGTTGACAAATAATATTTCTTCTCTCGTTTTTTCTTTTCATTAACTATTGAGATATATCACAATTTAAAGAAGCTAGCAATTACTGAGTTGAAAAACATTCACAAATAATAGATCAAATACATAAGCAGATCCTTAAACTTGTTGGGTTTTTTCCCTCAGGTACCTCAACTACGTTATTTTCCTATTGAATCATTGAACCCCCATAGTTTATTCCGTTTAAACAAAAATCGTTGTCTGATGTGGAACCAGATTTGTGAGGAGTATTGATAGAGGATACATATGTTGTTCCACAAATCATTAGTCCAATTGATAGTGAAAATGTTTGAGAATAATTGTGTTTTACTTAAGTCATTTGAACACATTAGAAAACAAATGAGACTAACACGGTTTGTCTTCATTCCTTCAATCAAAATTATTACAATTCGAACACAATTGAAGACATTTACAATAGAAAAGCTGATCAAAAGCAACCAACAGTGTTTAAAAGAAACAAATTATGAGTGGTTCAATAATTCAATTGAAAAATGCGTAGTTGAGATACATGAGAAGAAAAACCAAACAAGTTTAGAAATTTGTTTATGTATTTGGCCTAAATAATAACTCAAATACTTTTGATGGAAAAACGGATAATCTGATAATATTATACATATTCTTAATTTAAATAATAAAATTTAATTTTCTTCTTTAAGTTATTAAATTTTATATCTAATCAAAAATTAAAACACATTATGATAAAATATACCTAGTATAATGTAGATTGTCTAGCACAAACTGATATTGGTGATGGTCAAATATATTGGCCTCTTGTCTAACCATGATTATTTATTTTTAATCATAATTAAACTGTTTAATTATTGGTTTGTGGAAGGTTCTTTTTTGTGAAAAACACTAATCAAAGTTGCAATTGGCAGATCTTCACCGCAGTTGACATATCAAAAGAGAGTTTTTTTTTCAATAATAATAATAATAATTAATAAAAAGACATTGATGCCTCATGAAGGAAATTAAATACAAGTAGTTAATTAATTAATTAATTTTTTAAAAAAAGGAGCCAAAGTCCAAGAAAAAGCAGAACAAAATCACACGTTTCAAGATGTTGTGTCCTCAGCTTCTCAGCGTGACTCTAATTATTTATTACTCTTTACTTTCATTTTGCTTTATTTTATATTTTTCAAACCAAGGTTGATACATGTATTTTGATTTGATTAAATTTAAATTTATTTACGATTAAAATTTATTTTAAAGGCATATATTTTTCAAATGCTTAAATTTGAAATATTCAATTAAGGTTGGAGGGATTTCAAACTGTTGAAGAAGTGGGAAACCGACAATTAAAACATGTCAACGAAATAGGTCCAACGCTGCTGATTGACGTGTCTGAAGCAAATATTAATAAAGAAGGAAGTTGACGATTGAAATTCAGGCATTCAGGGGATTATTCATTTTACTTTATTTTATATTTATCAAAGAACATCTATGATTTGACCAAATTTGAATCAGTGTATTACTTACTGTATTGTTAAAACTTATTTCTAGATGCACTTTCATAGATTCTTTTTGATTTTCTATTGCTCGAATATGAAACATTTGATTGAGGTTGGAGATATCTCAATCATTGTACGATAATTTATGTTGATCTTTTATGTTGTTTATATTAATATATGAGACTGTGATATTTGATACATATATTGAGATTTGATTAAATATAAATTCATTACATTGTTAAAATCGATTTCTAAAGAAACTTTCAACATATCTTTTTTTTTTCATTTTCAAATGTTGAAACCTAATATATTCGATTAAAGTTTGAAGAAATTCTATCCATTTCACGATAATTTAGGTTGATCTTTTAAGAAATAAAATGGAATTTTGAAATGAAGTTATATGAGACTACTATCTTTAAGAAATTTTAAAAAATAAATTAATTAATTTGGTCCGTGCCGGTTAAGTTGTGTATATATGTTATGGTAGTCAATGGGTAAATTAAATGCGCTAGATTATTGTGTCTCAATTTTGTTTTTCTTTTAAAAAAATTATATAATTCTCTTTAAAGCATAAATATGACCACATAATATACAATTACTTATAATTATATTTTGAACATACAGATAATGCAAATAATATTTTTGATGTTATCACAATACACTAAAAATTGACTTTAAATAATAATTAATTCATGACAGTAAATTAAATCGTTAAATATTTTTGTTGTGACAATTATCACTCTTTATAAATGTTCAAAAAATCTAAAATAATATTGTATTTAATAATAATTAACGAATATCAGTAAAATCTTTAACATTCTTTATTAATATTTATATACGCTGAAGTATACTTTTAAGATTACTTATATGTCTATAATAATTTATATTTTGAAATATTACATATACATGTGTTAATAAAAAATATATGTATTGGCTGATATAGGAATTCAAAATTCATATTTGTCAAAAAATTAATTTGAATTGTTTGACATGAAAGGAGATTGAATTGAACAAAATATAAATATACTATTTTTTTGTCACTTTGTCATTTATTGCGTATTTGTTAAGAAATTCAAGTGCATGAAAACAGCACAAAAATAGGCTCAACCATTTAATTCTTTATTACTTTACATTTTGCATGCATGCATTTATATGTGCTGTGATTCTCTTGTTTTTCACATTTATTTTGGTAAAACCCAACATTTTCTAGAAAAATGAAATAAAAATTCTTTGTAGGTTCAATATATTTAATATATTAATTTTTTTTATTATCGAGGATATAACAATAGATATGAAAATATATAACGATAGATGTAAGGATATGAAAGATTAAGAATTTTTACTTTTTAGCAGTAGAGTGAGGTTTTAAATATGTAAAATTTATTTTTTTTATCAATATTATTGTTATGTCAATATCATTTTATTGTGTGATTTTATTAATCGTTAAATATTAACATTGTTTTTTTACTTTAGATATTTTTATTTTTTATTGGTAGCACTTTTTAACGTATTTTTACATAACTTTTTATTTCTTAAAAAAGATATTATCACAAAGATTTTTTAAATTGAAGATTTACAGAAAATAGCTTTATTATCTCACTCAAACCTAATTATATTGAGTATATTATTATACTTTTTACTTTTATACTTTTGCTTTAAATTATATTATACATAAACATAAGAAAGCATGATGAGCAACTTGTAGATCTTGATAAACATTAATTAATTTGAATATTTTCAAATATGTAAACTTGATTCTGTTTTTTTTTTATTTAAAATTTTATTCCGCAGATATTCTATAAGCTATAAACTATTAATGTCACGTGCATTGACAAAAAAAAATATTGAATGAACTAAAAAAAAATCATGTAATATTTTGTTGATGGAAATTTAATAGGATGATTATGATATAATCAAAATTGAGCGATTTTCTTATTGTAAATAAAATAACTTTAATAAATAATTCTCAATAATTGAGTGATCGCGTAAACAATAAATTCAAGACTTTTATAAGTAAATAATCATGACTAAATTTATAGTCTCCTTTAAAAGAACATTATCGTCTATTTTCATCTTTCAAATTTGAAATTTAATTTCTTCATGTGCACCATGATTATATTATTTTCCTACTGTATTTTTTGACAAATTCAAATGGAAAACATTGAGTGTAATCCAATGTTGGAATCTTATGTACAACTGCAATATATAATTTATAAATTAATTAGCACATTAAAAATGTACCTTACAATATGAAATTAAATTAATTAGTACCCTGTATTCGAGAATTTGAATTGAAATATTGTTAATTAATCCAAGTTAATTTTAAGTTATTGACTTATTCACGATTTTACCGTTGTGAAGATTTTTACAATATAATTATAACAATTAGGAAAAATCTACATTTGATTTGGTGATGAACCACAAGTTCCAATAATTACGTAATCTAAACAATGTTAATTTAATTACTCTCAAATTGACCGTTTGAAGTACTTAATTAATTTTCTAATCTTCTGAATTTATAATATTTAAAACTTTAATAGTTGAATATTCATAAACAAACTATTAAAAGTCAATGTTGATGTTAAAAGAAACTACAAAATACAAATGATTAGCTAGAAATAAAGAACGTGTTTTGTCTTATACACTGGACATTATAATTTGTTTGTATTTTGAAATTCCAAAAATAATACTCAAAAGTTCAAAATCCACCTAATACTGGAAGTTTTCTATTTAAACTCTTGTACACATTTTAATATGCTACTTTTCATATTTAATTAAAAAAATTATAAATGACCAAAGTCAGCTCTAATTAAAGGGCACTTCTTCTTTTTTTTTAATTAAAAAAATGAATATTTTTATTTCCAAATTATAGAAGGCTGAGACGATTTTTAAATGAAAAATTATGGATCAAGTTTCCTAACATAATTAATAAAAATATCCTACTCTTTAATTGCTACATAGAAGCATCACTCAATTTTAACAAAGAAAATTATATAATCAAAACATATATTATGATAAATTGTGTAAAAGATATTAATCATTCACTATAGATTTACAATTTTTGAGGTATGTGAATGTGATAATGTCAAATCATTTAGGGGTCGTTTGGTTATTGTATAATAGACATCTTATTCGTGTATAAAAGTTGCATCACTTTTAATATGTTTGATAGAAGTTTCGTATTAGGTATAAAAGTTAACATAACTTTTTACCATGTTTGATTGTATTTTTGTACTCCTACATAATTAATAGCAACGTAACTTATGAGAAAATCTATGTATAAAGTTATACAGGTTAAAAGGTGGGATAAGTTATGTGAGTATTAGTTATACATGTATTAAAATGATAAATTACATATTTATCATATTAATTTTTTTTTATTTTTTTTAATTGGAAATTTTACTACTTTCTTATATATATGTTTGTTATTTTTTATTTCTTTTTATATATAGATCACTTTTATATCTTTTATTTTTTTAATTGGAAACTTTACTGTTTCCTATCTACATGTGTTGGTTTTATTTAGATATTTTTTTCATTTATTTTTATACTAACAGTTTTTATTGATTATGCAAATATAAATATTTTTTTATATTAAAAATTAATTGTATATTTTTAACGATACACATGCTAATCAAATATTAGCATAATATATTATTTAATAGCCACATTATATTAGATATATATTAATAATTTACAACAAATTTAATATTCAATTTAGTTACTGTATTGTAACTAAATAATACTTACATAACTAATATTCACATAGCTAATACCCGCATAATTAAATTCAACATAACTAAACCATGCATAATTAAACCATGCATAATTAAACCATGTATAATTAATACTTGCATAACTAAACCCTGCATAACTCTAACCAGTAACTAAACCGCGCAAAGTGTAGATAAATTACCTAGTTAGTTTGTACTCTTGTTTAATTAATGTAATGTCTCTTCTAATTTTCAGTAATTAGGAATACAGTTAAAAGGAAACTAACATAACAATAGGAAATCTAGGGAAAACTATACAAATTAGATTCATTAATTAGACTCAATCCAAATTATTTACAACTGATTGGGTTCACGGCCCAAACAATTTACGTGACTGCCCCGTTGTTCTATTCACGATACCACTACTTTTTCATCCTTGATACCACGAGAGTAACAGCTCCAACACAACTAAAGAAAAATGTCGTAATGTAAAAATGGATTGGGACAGGTACTGCAAAAAGGCACCCTTTCAAAAACTAATTTGAAAGAAAATAAGATACAGGCCATTATCAGATTTTGTTTGCTCATGAAAAGGAACTGGGAAATGAACAACGAAAAATAGAAAGGAAAAATGCAGTGTACTGTCAGCTCTACGAGTGAAGTACTATAAAAGCTTGCACAACATTGTGTCAAAATTCTCCACTTGTTTCAGCCAAGCAATTTCAAGACGAAGACGTAGTCACCAGTTAAATCTCCTTGCCATTATCTTTACTGTTTTGCAACACAAAAGATGACTTGGTCAGTCCATGCTTTTCCCATTTTGCTGGGAAGCAACATAATTGCGAATTACATCAATCGCCAATTGATGGGCATTCTTGTTTTGTATTCTTGCAAGTGCATCCATGGCTTGATACGTCTCTTTATCAGCAAATAGCTTTAAGTTATAACGAGATGATGACTCAGGGATGCCATCCCATTTCTCAACCAAGTCCCCTAGTTTCTCAAATCCCTGTAAGAAAATTACAAAACAAAACTCAGGTTCCTCATTCGCAGAATTCCAGAATGAAACAGAAATGGATGGGTGTCTTCAGTTTCAAACTTGATTTGCTCTTGAAAAATACAATGTTTAACTACCACAAGAACTGTTCCTTACCAAGCGGTTTGAGAACTCCCCAAACGATTCTTTAGATTGTCGCTTTCTTTTCCAATGGAAAAATAAAGGCTCCAGAACTTTTTCAAGATCCTGAACCTTAACCTTATCCTTGAAAGTTCTTGCCAATACAGTTTGATTGGGAGTTCCACCGAGCCAGATCTAAGAAAAACAACACAATTAGATTCACTAGATCCCACATTATATAAATATGGAACACTACAGAAACAAGTCAATAGACCTCAAAAATTCAACTACCTGATAGCTGTTTGGACCATCTCCAACCAATCCAAGTTCAGCCATGTATGGTCGAGCACATCCATTGGGACAACCTGTTACCCTTATAACAACGGATTCATAGAACCTCAGACCAACCTGGAACCACCAAGGCCAATTCATTCAATGTGCACCACAAACCGACAGAACAACAGATGATTTAAATACTTCATACCTTGTCAAACATAGCTCTAACACGCTTGAGGATGTCAGGTATTCCACGCTCAGCTTCAGTGATTGCTAGAGGACAAAGTGGAAAAGCTGGGCACGCCATTGCTGTTAGATTGAGAGGATCGACAAACCTAGGTTGCTTTTCAATGAAAAATGATCATGATTACTAAAGTGGAATACCATGATGAAATGCTAAACACAAACTATAGGACAGATTATATCGTACAATCAGGAGAAGTTAGCAACTTCCTATTCCCTACATTTTACGCAAGGACTATCAAGAAAATTAGAGGAAATTCACATCAGTTTCATGGTTCACCTAGGCCACCCTATAAAACATAAATACCACTTCACTCACGTTAAGAAACAAGCAGCTCAAATTTTCAAAACTCGCATATATATATATATATATGAAGTGACAAACCTGCAAGTACAAAGTTGGCAAATTTTCTGCAGGATCTGTACCTCAAAAAAGTTGTCAGTCTACCGTCAAGGTTATAACGTTCAATTGAACGTCATCCTCCAGACCGACCATGTTATTGGAGACGGAGGGAGTAGTAACACAGAACTCCATTCAAATGGACACTCGTTACCACTACTCTAAAGGCATACTTTTTGTTAAGGGTGTCCAACTTAAAATATATATCCTTTAAATGTAGAATTTGACATATATATACAACTTAATTTTTTGACAAAGGGTGTTTAGTTGGACACCCTGGGGTGGCTATAGCTACGCCACTGCGTTAACATGTGTTGAAGTGTGTGACCACCATTTAAAAGCTCAAGTTGTTAGTTAGAGACACACTTCTAAGTTAATTATGTGTGCAACATGCACCCTCGTGTGTAGCTTGATTCTTATTAATGGGCCAAGCACATGGAAGAAAAATGATGATCGGTGGCAGTGAGACTCGAAGCACGACGCCAGGAGTGTGTGACGATTTCATCTTAAGTTGTCAGAAAGCACATTTTTAGTTACATAATTACGTTAACATGTTTATACTTTTTCAGACTGATTAAATTACATAAGCATTTCTTTAGTTAAATGAGCATTTTTTGTGTATGATGGCATTCCATATTCATGACCACCTCCAAAGACACGGCTCTGCATAACCTTTTTCTACTTATTGAGAAAGCTCAACAACTTATTCATGGAAAGCATATAAGGATCAATTGAACACTTAGCCTTACCAGCAAACCACCCTGTGCAAGGACTGTGGTGATGGAGCGCTTCCAAGATTGCCGAATATTGCTCAAGATAATATTTTGGTTGGGTGTGAGACGCACATTCAGATTATACTTCTCAATAACTTCCCTGAGTGCCTTCTTCATCTCTCCTTTTACACGACCATTGTCAACATGTAGACCACAAAACAAACTACCGTCTCCCTGACAGAATTATTTGAAGACATGGGAAAATCTCAGAAAGTTAGTTTAATGGGAATGAAAAGATTAATAAAGCATATCACTGTTAAGAATCAGAATTGGCTCTTCAACAGAACTCGTTGTCAGAGATGAACTTATTCCTTCTACAGACACTAACCTGTTCATGCCATCCCAAGTAACTTTTAAATTCCCATTGAGGCAATTCACGGCAGGGTTCAAACTTCTTTCCGTAATATTGTTCAGTGACAGATCGGAACTTCTCAATCCCCCATGAACTGAGTAAATATTTCAATCTGCTATATCTGCGATCATCTCTTCTCCCATTCTCTCTCTGAGTAACAACAATAGCTTTAACTGCATAAAGTATATCCGCTTTAGGAACATAACCTAATGGCTCAGCCAGACGAGGAAAAGTAGTTTCCATCCTATGAGTTCGTCCCATACCACCACCTACCTGCAAATGAAGTAGAGGATTTTACTAGTCCTTATAGAAAGCAAAAGTAGTAAGACGAGAATCTCTATATTTCCTTCTTACATATATATTGAATCCCTGAGGTTCTCCATCCTCATCAGATACAACAACAACACCTATGTCATTCGTGAAAATGTCCACCGAGTTATCACTTGGCACAGTAACTGCGATTTTGAACTTTCTTGGCAAGAACTGAGTTCCATAAATGGGTTCAGGTGAGTCAGGAAAGTTCGTTCCATGGGAGTTATCATTCCGAGCTTTCACAACTTCAGGAGGTTCTACTGACATAAATTTCTCCCCATCCACCCAAACGTCATAGTAAAATCCAGACTGGGGAGTTAAAAGTGCTGCAATGTTGTCAGCTGTTTGTTTAGCAAAAACATAATCTTTTTTTGCAAATGGGGCAGCTGGAGCCAGAACGTTCCTGTTGAGGTCACCACATGCACCAAGAGTTGAACCCATGTTGTGGATGATTGTACTCATTACTGTCTTTAGGTCTTTCTTCAAGACCCCATGCAGCTGAAAGGTCTGTCTTGTTGTCAAACGGAGTGTCCCAATCCCAAATTGGTCAGCAAGATCATCCATGACTAAGTAGAGTTTGTTCGGTACTTCACCACCAGGGTTCTTTGTCCGAAGCATAAATGAGTATGATCTTGATCCACGCTCGTCTCTGTTGTATTGCATATAGCTTCCATGAAACTTAATCAATTGTGTTGCAGCCTCATTGATGTTTGGGGCATCATTAAGAATCTCCTCATTTAGAGGATATCTTATGAAGTTACTCTGTTCTTTGAAGATTTCAACCTTACTACGCTTGGGCTCCACCGCAGCTGGCTTCGCTGGCTGCAAAAGATCAACAGATACATCACATTTTACAAAGCTCTATCACCCACACAGTATAATGGAAAATGACAGAATTCCTCCTAACTATGAGGCCCAACAGAGACATAAATCGCAGTAGTAACGCATCTCACAATAACTACCAAGCATCACTTGAAGCAACACAAAACATAGAATCCACACAGAAAATTCAATCAAGCATAATTCTAGATACAGGGAATTTCATCTCTTACTTCAGAGAAGTAACCGATTATTAATCTAGCAGCGCCACCACCAAGAGAAATGAATAACGCACAAGAAAAAAAATCAAAATAAATCCACGCAGAACAAAAAATTAGCAAAAGGCGGCTAATTGACATGGACAATAGGCAAATTTACTTTGGATAAACAAAACAAAGGAAACATTTTTTTGTTTTAAAAAAATGAATTGCATATACGTAAGATAATTGAAATAAATTCACCAAAAGAGAAACCCACATCTGCAGTTCAATCAATTCGAACCACACAACAATAACAAAATAACATTTCCATAAAATTGTTTTATAACATCAGAATGAAAAATGCGACGGAGACTAAAAAAAAATGATTTTACATATCAAATCGGCGGGATTAATCAATGCGCAATATCGAGCCGGAACAAAAATATTTCAAAAAAAAACAAACAAAAATTACATATTTATACCGTAGATACAGCACGGACAATAGAAGTAGAATTGGAATGAGAAAATGAGCGATGGATACGTCTGCTAAGCAAAATCGAATTAGAGGTGCTTTTCAATCCATTGAACCTCTGAATTTGTAGCTTCGGGTTGGGGTCATCGACGGCGGCGATATTGATCGCTGCTCCAAACGACGTCGTCATCCGTAGCCAAAAGGTAAGTTAGGGTTTTTAAGAAATGAAGAATTTTGTGAAAATGGCGGAGAGAGTATACAGATATTTGAGCAAAAATATTTGGGTGGTGAAGATGAAAGCCAAAAGATTGATGGCCTTTCTTCTTTTTTTTAGTGCTGAGTCACGTGCTTGGCACGAGGCAGTATCTTTAGTTTCTTCACGCGCCCTTATTTGGATCTGTTTCTACACGTGCTACCTAATACTAAAGTAAAGTTAATATTGGACAAATAATAGTAATATATTTGTTAAATAGAAATGAATGAAATGATATCTTGTTTTAACTGTTTGGGGTCTTATAAGTGTGATTGTATTCATGTAGGTTGTGAATGTATGATGTAGGTTGATTCTTGATTAGCTTAGGGGTAACACATTTGTATGGGATATATTTGTTGATAGATTTGATATCACTTCTCATTCAGGTTTTATATCAATTAGTTGAATATCACATCTGATAACAGGTTGATTGTCCTTTTGTGTGTTGATTTCATGAGATGAATCGAATTTATTTCATTTTGATTATGTTTACCATGTTTTATGTGGGTGTTAAGGCAGATTGAGAATTAAGAGTTTTGTTGTTGTCTATTTTTCTAAGTTCATGTTTCGTATATTTGGAGCTAGCCGATGATTCTATCAGTATACTACACTTTGTGTACTGATATCACACTTGCTTTTTTTTTTTGTTGTTGTTGAATATAAGGCATATTTCAGCAGCTGCAACTTCTTCACGACTTAGTTGTGATTTTCACGTTTTTTGAATTTAAGGGTGAACTGCTGCTTGTAGACTGTTAAGGATTCATCATTCCTATTTAGTCCAATTTTGGATTTAGATTGTTTTTGTTTTAGGGTTGGATCCCTATATCATAGACTATGTTAGATGCATTTATACATGACTTTCAGATTAAGGGGAGTATTCTGTAAATATTTTTTATTAATGATTTCAGTTATGAATCTTGAATTCTTATGTTTAGATGTTCAGTTGGGTTACGATAACTATTTAGTTATTTCACGAAATTGAATTTTAGGTATAGTTACATTAATGATTAATCATCCTTTTCTTGTTTTTAAACAACTTGTAGACTCTCATACTTGTTTACTTAGAATGTGAGATTTTTTTGTATCTGCGTTACCAATTTCAATAAAAAAAATTATTCTTTTTCTTGTTTGTTATGATTTTGAAATAAAACTTGATTACTTTACTAGTAATATTAGATTAAATTTTTGTTTATTTTCAACTTTTTGTTACTTTTAAACGATTAATTATGATAAATGTAATTTGTATACATAAAGTAGTTTAGTCCTTGTGACTTAATAAAATTTCGAATCATGACAACTATATATAATAATCATTCATGTTATCTAATCTCAAGAGTTGTTTATATATTTAATTTTTTCTTGTTTTAAATTGTTGTGAACTTATACGTAAAATAAATATTAATATACTTCTAAATAAAGAAAGAGTGAGAATGTAATAAACAAACAGATTAATTAATGACATTTACTTATGAAAGAAATGAGCAGAATAAAATTAAAGTTTTATTGCTCGTATTTGTAATTTTATCACATTGAGAAATCAGAGTTCGACTTAATTACGTCATTGAGCACGAAAGAGCGAAGAAACTTTATAAATATATATATATTAACAAAAATAAAAATAGATTTTAGAAATTTTTTAAAGGTATTCTATTTATTTAGTATTATAATTCAAAACTATATGTTATTAATGACTATCGGAATATAAAGATATATATACATGATGAAGAATAAGAGAAAAATGATACCTAAACAATACGAGTAGATTACAATACTTGACTCTTGCCAATAAAGAAAAGTAATTCTCAATTTACTATAATATTGAGTTAAAAGATGTATTTTAATTTGATGATTTTCCGCTTTACTGTAAAATAAACTTTATTTTTATTTGTTTAATTTAAAAATCAAGACAAGTTTATTTATTTTCATTCAATACTATTTTTTATGATTAAATAATTATATTAAGTAATAGCAGTCATTTAAAAAAAAGTAATTAAGTTGATTTAATAAAATAACTCTTGATAAAATTATTTATAAATAATCCTTTTTTGAATAAATAACTTTTAGTAAGTAAAATATAATTTATTTAACAGGAAATGACTTGATCAAATGTCGCAAACGGTAAAGAAATAAATTCTCAAAATAAAGAAGTTGTGGCTATTATTGTTGTTTAACTTTAGGAAAATCTTCAAATGATGGCCTAGTTTAAGAAGCTAGAAACTGAAGTCAAACATGAAAAGATAGAATCAAGCGACTCAGTTTGTGATGCAACAACCTATGATCCTATTTAATTAATTACATTTTTTTTTAATTGCAAAATATTGTGATATAAAAAAGGGCAACTTTCACACATAGCAAACAAAAAATTCATATTTGTATAATATAGCAAACTTTGCATAATTGTGCTCCGTAGCAAACATAAAAACTGTATAATTCGCTGGCCTAAATTGTATAATTTGCTGGCCTATTTCGCTGCAATTGTATAATTTGCTTTGCATATAGTTGAATCGAATTAAAATGTATGTATATTGCATAATTATAAGTTTATAGCAAAAAGATATATGTTTTCTCGCTTTATACAAAAACAGAAACACAATATATACACTTCTGTTGTATAAAGCTAGAGAAAATTGTATTTCACCGCAATTGTATAATTCACAATTGTATAATTCGTTGGCCTTTTTCTCTGCAATTTTTGAAGTAAAATGTTTGTAAATTGTATAATTAAGTGTATAACACGAAGATATACATTTTTGCATGTGTATATACAATTTTCTCTCGCTTTATACAATACAGAAACAGAATTATACACTTATGTATAAAGCGAGAGAGGCGAATGAGAATGGAGAGTGGCGAGATTCCTGGGAGAGAGACGCTGGCAAATTTTAGATAATGTTTGCTATGGAGCACAATTAAATCAAACCCTAGCTATTCTATTTAATTTAGGTTATTAGTTTGCTATTTTATACGATTTTCCCTATAAAAATAGCTTTAAATAATTAATTATAGCATAATTGATTTTAAAGTCATGTATCACATGAAACAGTAGAATTATATTTTCAATGTATAAAAGTTCCAAATTTTCTTTTAAACTCATGCTAATTGGTGTGACTCGGAACTAAGGGAAAAAAATGAAATTCAAAATTTCGGTAATACTTTTTTAGTTATTGTAATTATACATGTGATAATTGGTATTACAATACTAATAAAAAAAAGTGAAGGTGATCAACAATTTTTATATTAGATTTTAAAATAAGATAAATTATTGTAATAAATAATTTTAATAGACGTATAATTTATAAAGTGAAAAAAGATAAATATATCTCCGAAATATCGAAAATGGTATACAGATATCCTTGTGAGACATTAGTGTCTTAACCGTCCAAAATTAGAGCATATATATATACCTTTATACTAAAGGATATTAGTGTCTCAACCGTCCAAAATTCGAATTGACGAATAAAATTGTGTCGCTTGTTTCTATTCAGTAATCTATTAGAATAAAAGACATATTTACTTTAGTTTTTAAATGATAAAATCATTTACGATAGTTCGAGTATATTTTTCCTTTTTTCCATTTTATAAAAGAAAAACTAAATTGTTTTTTCAATCTTTCCATTAGTGAATTTAAAATTAGAGAGTGGGAGCGCGTGAAGCATGAGAGTGGGGTAATATGTAGTCAAAGACAAATAAGTGAAATTGCACTTTTATTCTACTTTTTTTAATTTTATTAATTATAATTTATACAATAAATTAATATTTTTTGGCAAACAAAATTGGACTCTTGTGGGGACTGATAGGTACATTGAATCTGGACAATATTAAATTAGGGAATCTAGCTACTGATTATTTCATCAAATACGTAGATGCTAAAATGAAATTTTCACATTTAAACAAAATTAATTTAGAGCCGTCATCACTCTTTCCTCTCGAGACAGACTGATGTATTAAGTTTTCGCTAATAAAATTAGAAAAAATTATTTCATAAAAATGTTTTTCTATAAATAAATTATATCTTTGGTGTATTATCTATATTAGATATGAATTTTACTAAAAAGTTCAAAATTATTTATGTTGTTGAGCAAATTGAATTAAAGTTCATTTGCAATTACCTAATTAAACCTTAAACTTTTAAAAATAAAATGCAAAACAAAAAAATTCAATTTTGTACAAGAATTTCATGAAAAGTAGTTTTCTATCACTTTTTCTAAAAAAAAATTCTATCAGATTGTATTTTTTTCCCCAATCAAAAGTTCATTTTTTGTTGGATAAGAAGCAAAGGGATTATAGAATAAAGTTCAAAAAGTTTGTTTCAAAGCATATTAAAGATTTTTTAACGAATAATATGAATGGTCTAAAAAAAAGAGCAGTTATTTCCTAGTTCGAAATTAGTAATAATAATAATAAAGTATTAAGTAATTAAGGGCCATTTGGATGGACTTAATAAAAGCAACTTTAAAAAAGTACTTTTAAAAGTGTTGAAACTTATTTTTAAAATAAGCAGTTATGCGTTTGGATAAAAGCGTTGAAGTTGTTATGTCAAACGTGAGAAGGGAAAAATGGAAGAAAGAAATGTTAGAGTTATATGGGTAATTTGAAGACTGTATAAAAATATTAAGCGCAAAAAGATAAAAATGTGGTCAACTTAAAACAGCTTATAAGCTAAAAAAAAAAAGCACCCCTACCCCAGCTTTTAATTTTGGCTTAAAATAAATTTCTTTTTACTTAAAATAAGTTATTTTGAATATTGCCAAATAGCTAAATAAATCAAAAACCAGCTTTTAAGTCAGTTTGACCAGCTTTTAAGTTAAGTCACGCTCTAAGTGATACTACATATTTTTGACTTTGACGGCATCACTTAGATCAGCAAACATTAAGAAGATGAATATTAATTTAATCATAATTAAGGAGTGGGGACCAAAGCATTCGTTTTGGGGTCTTTTTATATAAGAAAATAATAATAATTGATGGTCTTTTCGTGTGATTGAAGAATCAAATAAGAAAAAACATGATCTTCTAGTTGACAACAACCTATCTTGTGTTTATTCAAGATCAAAGTTTTTGAAAAAATGGGAAAAGTGATTTTTAAAAAATATATATTTTTATCGATAAATATTTGAAAAAAAAATATAGGGAAAAAAGATATAGATATTCTCTGAATTTATTTCGAAACTCAATTACTACACCTATACACCTAAGAAGTAAAATATTTATTTCTTTAAGTGTCCCATTACTTTCACTTTTTATTTTTTTTGGGGAAATGACAATATATTAAAGAAAAAAAAGATAAATTACATAAATATATTATAATAAATAAGTATTTATCATTTATATCAATATAATTTTTCTAACTAAATATAACATATTATTGGAATTAAGAAAATTGTACACTCGCTTGCCTCTTTCTTTGCACTTTTCTCCTCTTCCTCCGCTACTTTTATTTTATTTTTCTGCTTCTTCGACTTTTTCTTTAGCAATATTTATCTTCCTTCTTTTTTTTTCCCTTTTTTTTTAACTCTTCTTCTTCTTTTTTGAAACTTTCATTTAAATAACTATCCTTAAATCTATTTTTGCCAATATTTCGCTAGTTTTTTTTTTTTTAAACACACAATGAAAAGAGAAACAGAAAGATAAAATCCAAATTTCTAAAATTACAGCAGCAAGAGTTCACCATTAATGGTCATTATAAAACTTTAAATTTTGAATTCATTATTTGAATTTTACGAATTTGTGATTAGTCTAGATAGATTGTTCCTACAAATAATTGAAAATGTCGTTTGGAGTTTATATCTAAATTTTAAGAGGATTTGGTTACTTTTATAATTGATTTTATGAGAAATATTAGATTGAAATTCGAAAAAAAATAAAAGTTTATGAAAATGTATCACAATTGTATTAGATATGTTTCATAATTGTATTAAAATCATGAACAATACATTTATAATACATATTACAAACTTCACTCATTTTTAGTGATATCAACCAAAATAAACACACTGTAATATATTTATATCATTAGTACAATACATATTGCAAACATCACTCATTTTCTGGAGATACAAATCAAAATAATTTATAAGACACATACATTACACTTTTTATTCATGATTTATACAAGTTTAATTCAATCTATAGATTGTTGTCTTATCTTTCATTAGTTACTTTTTCATTTATTGTTAATTTTCTCTTTTAATTCAACTTAAATATTATGTAATACACTTCTGACACAACTTTAATTCATGTTGTAGTTTATTATTTGTTACAATTAGAATACTTGTTTAATTCATTATTGATGTAAGTTTAGTTCACTCTGTAGATCATTTTCTAGTGCTTCAGTAATTACATTTTTTTTATTCATGCCTGATTCTCTCTTCTAGCTCAACTTTAATATTTGTGTAATACACTTTTAAATGCAAGTTTAATTTGTTTTGAAATTTATTGGTTTGATTTTTATGATTGAATTACTTGTTTAATTTATTATTGATACAAATTTTATTTAGTTTACAAATCACATATGCTCTTTCGTTTACTACATTTTGCATCCATGTTTAATTCGCTTCTAATTCAACTTTAATATGTGCACCATACGTTTTTTATTCAAGTTTAATTCGTTTGAAAATTTACTATGTTTCTTCATTTATTACGATTCGATTACTTGCATCTAATTAATTATTGATACGAGTTTTATTCAGTGTACGAATCATTGAATGTTCTTTCGTTTGAATACTTTTATAGACATTTTTTAACTTTATTCAAACACTTTAAAATTGTTTAAAAAATTATTTTGACTTAAAAGCAACTAAAATAAGTTAATCCAAACTGCCTTTGAAACAGACAAACTTTTTTTAATATTGGTATATATAGATGGGTAAAGGGTCAAATATATCCCCCAACTTTGATTTATTGTTTAAATTTACCATCGCCGTTAAAATAAAATTAATTTTACTCCTCGCCGTTAAAATAAAGTTAATTTTACCCCTCTTGTTACTAAATTTACCCTTCATTAGACAAATTGACCCAAATTGACCCGATTTTTTTTAAAAACCCTATTCCTTATTTTAACCCAATAACCCGACCCCATTTAAAATAACCCGGCCCCATTCTCCCAAATCTCCTATACCCATTAACCCATTCTCCCAAATCTAATTGACAGTGCTTAGCAACTATAAATATAAATATATATACTGAAAAGACAGTTGTGGTTCTACAACTCTTGCTCTCAAATCTTCCATCCAAATTGAAAATGGCTACCAAAATTTACATAGTGTAAGTAAATTTGCTAATTTTCAGTTGTTTATTAAAAAAAATTGATAATAATTTTGTTTTCCATGTTGATTTTGTGTTTAAATCGGATGAATTTAGTGTTTTTAGTTGATTCGCTTTTTTTGTTGAATTCAAATTTTTTACTGATTTAGCGTTAATGATGTTAATTACACATGCAAATCATCGTTTTTTAGTTTAAAGTTTTAGTATATTAATTGAAGGATCAGATTTTAGCTTAGCTGCTGCTGAATTTGGGTAAATTATTTGTTAGATACAGCGAGTTGATAAAATTGTGCAATGAATAGATTTTTTCTTTTTTGTATTTTGATATTAAGGGAAGATGTAGTTATTGATTAAAATTGTGCATTGAATTGATTTAGTTTGATATTAGGGGTGGATGTAGTGTTTGAGTAGATGATGTGGTTGTACTTTGTGCCTCATCTTGAATTTACGTGTGAAGTGGCGGATTCAGGATTCACAGTCAAATACAATAAAAACGTTCGAAATGATGCTCGTATATATCGATATACATAAAATGTATACGCTGGTTTCTCAAAGGGAAATAGGCCCAAAGTCTTAATAATTTTCAGCAGTCATTTGTTGAAATTGGGCCCAGATCCATTTTGGGTCACTTTAGATTAGGACAGGTCATAAAATTTGGGCTCAAGGCCCAAATTCAATATTTTCCTTCTTTTACTCTTATTGATATTATTTTGCCTAACTATGTTTATCCTACAATTTTAATTTAATTAAATTCCCAAAGTTGTCATTTCTCTTATATATATATATATATATATATTTTATTTTTTTTTACAAATTATTTAACTTTATTCTATATTTGGTCTCATTAATCCCTTTATGTCCCTTCCCTTTTTTAAATGATATTCTTCTTTTGTTTTTCTTAAAAGAAAAAATATAAATAAAATACACATATGATTAATTAGAAAATAATAGTAAATAAATAAAATTTGAATTCACTTAATTTAGTCAATATTTGAAAGTCATTTAGTCAAATCGCCGATCAACCGCGAGTTAGCGGACATTCCGAGGGCCTAACACCGTCTCGAAATGTACATATGAACTTCGAACCCTTTTCAATTAATTTTTATCTGTTTTAAATCTTTTGAAAATAATTTTAAGTTTTTTCTTGATTTTCACTAAAAAAATCAAGTGACGACTCTGTTAATTTGGAAGGTCGATTTTTCTTGAATCATAAGATTAATTGATTTTTTAAAACTTAGTCTTTTTTACTATTATATATATTATTATATATTTTTAAGCAAAACAGGAATGGCGACTCTGTTAATTTGGAAGGTCGATTTTTCTTAAATCACAAGATTAATTAATTTTTCAAAATTTAGTCATTTTTACTATTATATATATTATTATATATTTTTAAGCAAAACACTCACCCATCGCTGCTTGACAAAAGGTAATTTTTTCTCTATTTTGTACTGAAATTGATCGTTTTAGTCCTTTAGTTTATTGGAAATTTTAGCTTTGCTTTCATGCTAGCATTTTGGTATTACAGTTGGATTGACATCGTAGATCTGAGATGAATAATTTTTTCTTTCTATGTCAGAATATCATTTTTCAAGTTTTATGTATAATTTTGGTTTCATTTATTGTTCAATTGAGTATTAATACCATTTTTTCTGAATTGTGTGAAATTGCCTATTCGTTTTATGGCTAAGTATTGTTTTTGCATTTGTTTGAGTTCGTTTGAATTTCTAGATTCAGTTCAGTTATAAATAAACGACTGATCAATGTCTAGAGTTCAAATTAAGAGATTAAGTGTTCCTTCACCAGAAACAGATACCGTGGAACTACTGTAGATTGAAAGGAATCTTTTTTCTTAAGGTACGAGTTTGGTTACAGTAGTGGCGGTATCTATGCAAAATTTGTCCGAGTGTTTGAATATCACACTTCTTTTTTTTTGAGAAAAAAAGGGTGCGACAGTTCACAATTATATTACTGGATTGAACAGTAATATGATTGGATTGGTCTTTGCATTTCCTTTGATGTCCTGTGTTTTATCCATTCTACATTTCCTTTAACTTACTTGAAATTTTCTCAACAACATTTTTTTACTTTTGAGTCTCACATTTTGCTCTGGTTAAATTTAAAACAGCTATACAACCTCCCATTTGTACCTTTTTGTGAAATCTCTTCTGCTACTTTCCTCTTTCCTAGTGTTGTATCAAGCTCTGCAACTATTCTTGATCGTCTTCTTTTCTTTCGGGGTCAGCTAAATCTTGTGTCTTCAAAAAAAAATCCATCTTTGTTTGGGTGTATACTGTGATTTTGGAAGCTCGAAAATTCTCTTCATTGCTTATTTGATTTGATATGATGCATTTTTGTCCACAATCTCTAGAAGCAAATCTCTGGGTCCATATAATTTTGCATTATTGTAAAATATAAATTTTGGATTATATTTCATTTGTATAGACTTTCTGAATTGTAATTTTTCTCTCTTAAGATCAAGAAAAAACATGCAAATTATGTAGTCTGTCGTTCTGGATCCTATGGTCCTGATCCAAAATACATTTAATGGTCTTGATTCATAGAAGTATATTTTCTCAAGGCTGAGGGATTGTATGAAGACCATAACTTGAAAGTAGAATGACAAATCAATGAAATTTGTATTATGATTATAGCTTAAAACCTGTCCATGTTTATAACTAGAATGATGTATGAAGGAAAAAAGAGAGGTTACGTTATGATCTTCCTTTATCCATGATTCAGGTTCATTTTAATTGGGTTCCCTTTTCTGTCCTTTCATAGACGATTTTATCAGATTATACTTCATTCTTTCTGTTTCATTTCACAGGTTGGCAGCAGCAACTATGGCGGGAGTTGTTAATAAGCTCTTTAATACATCGTTCTGTTTCATTTCACAGGTTGGCAGCATCAACTATGGCGGGAGTTGTTAATAAGTTCTTTATTACATCGTTGACTATGTGGGCAGCTCCAGTTGCAATTTTGTATGTCTTCAACCACAACTTAATTCCTGGTAAGCTTACCCTATTTTTATTTTTTTAAGAAAAGCTTCCCTGAATTTTTTTGATAAAAAATTTACTTTATGAAAATTTTGTTTAAAAGTCTGGACTATCATATGTGCGAGAAGTTGATAGCCCGTTTAAAGTAGGTATTGTTTGGTCTTAGATAACTAATGTGTTGTCTTCTGACTAATTAATTATTTAAAAATCTTTGACTATGCCTTTCTTTTCATTTTATTCAACCTTGCCCTTTTCTTTTTTGTGCTTTTACATTTTATCACAGTGGTATTCCGTTCATATTCCCATCAGTTCATGGAACATGAGAGTGAGTGTGACAGATTTATATGCCCATTAATGCTCAAATATTGTTGCCCTGCAGTCTTTGGTGCTTGAGATGATAATTTCTTTGCCAATTTGAGTCAATGTATCCAAAGGAACCAAAGGTGTTTCACACTTTTATTTTAGTTCAAGGGACAATTATTGTATGCTGGCTTCACATTATGTTCTGTCAATTGAATTAATGGGATATTAGGGACGGTTTATAGTAGTTTTATGTTATGCTGATTGTGTGATTATACTTACATTGATCTCTGCTCGAGAATGGGAGAGGTTGGTCATGGTGAATAGAGAATTCTGAAGTCTTTTGTTAAATATTCAAATGAAAAAGAAGAAAACTTGTTTTGTTGGCTGGGGGTTGTAAGGTTTGGTAGATCACTTCTTAAATGTGCCCCTTGCTTATGTCTTAAATAGCAGTATAGCACACACGATATTTTTTCTAGTTCTTTTTTTGAATGACCGTGGTGTCCAGCCTGGCTTTTCTTTGAGTAATATTACTTTGTATTAAGACAAGTACTTAGGTAGTATTGAAAAACCAATTTACAAATAGAATAGATACAGAATATACCAGATATGAACCAAACCTAAGTGGTGCCTGGGACGTCTAGGATTGATTCAGTGTCACTAGAACACAGTTTGGTGAACCAAAAACAGGAAAGCAAAATGCATTTTAGCTTAGTATCCTGTACTAAATTCCTCCTATCCTTAAAACATCTATCATTTCTTTCCTTCCAAATAGTCCACCAAATACACGATGGGGTGATCCTCCATCTTTCTCTGTTTCTTACACCTGCTCCGGCTTCCTCCTCTCAGCTAAAAAGAGTGTCAGCAATCTTGCATTCTTGCTTGGCATTGTCTAGGCTATGCCTTTGAATATTGATGAAAATATTCCATAGGAACAAACAGTTTACTGTCTCAGCTCCTTTTCACAAGGAAACATCTAGAGCAGGGAGCAATTTTCTTCCTTTTGATCAAATTTTCATGTGTCAAAATGGCTTATTTAGCTAGAAGCCAGGTGAAAGTGTGAAACAAGATACTTTATAAGGTATCTTAGTCTTCGTAATATGCTCCCAAGGCCAGTTGGTACTATGTGGCTCTATCTGGTTCAAAATCCTATACCCTATATGTTCCACTTTCATGTCCGCTCCATCATAGGCAATCTGCACCTTCTTGCAACCCTTGAAAACTCTCCAATTGGTTAAACAGTTCCACAAGTCTATGTATCTCCCAATCATTCAACATTCTTCTGAATCTAAGGTCCCACCAAGGTCCCACCCTTATATGTCCACAAACTCGGCATCCGATTTATGTTGGTCAAAGGCTATAACATATAAATTTGGAAACATTTCATTAAAGCTCCTAGTCCCTATCTATTTGTCTTTCCAAAACCTAGTTTTGAGAATAGGTCAATAGCTTCTGCTAGTCTTCCAAAGATTGATTCCATATGGAGTATTGACCTCCTTGGAGACTCAACTGTCCTCATTCCCATACTTGCTCTTTATGGCTCTGCTCCATAGTGTTTGAGGAGCCTGTGAATATCTCTAGAGTCATTTAAGCTTCAAAGTTTTGCTATGATGCTTCAAATTCCTGATGCCAAGTCCCCCTTGTCTCTTGCTTCTGATGATTTCCTTCCACTTTCCTAGGTCAAAAGATTTTTTTTACTTGTCCTTGCCAAAGGAAGAATATCCTGCTCTTGTCCAGTCTTTGAATGACTCCAGAAGGGATTGGGAATAGAGAAGCATATAAGTAGGCATCCAAGACAACATTTATCAGAGTGAGTCTACCTCCGAGGGACAAATACTGAGATTTCCACTTCTTAAGTTATTATTTACCATAACATGGATAGAGCGGAAGATGATGAAATATAGCAGGTACTTATGACAGATTTGTGACTAGTTCGCCTCCTGGCGCGGCCAAGTGTAATTGTGCTGAGCTTCCTGGATACATATCTGGCTGATTACCTAATCAATGCTTGCTGATTCCTGCTCTATCTATTAATATTTTTATATAACAAAAAATGTCAATGAAATGCATGATACGATAGTTAGGAGTTGGGAAGTATAATATCCATGCTATGGCAAAAGGCCTAGCTCGAGTGGAAAAAGGTGGAACATTTGTGACTTACGTCGCAGGTTCAAGCCCTACGCCAGACAAAGTGAAGCTTGGTAATTTAAGTGGAGAAGGGTAGAGGGGAGGGCAACGACCCCATCATCCACTGAGTTTTGAAGGCTGTGATTGGTCTAAAGGGTGGGTCACAGACGGATTTCTCAGTTATCAAAAATATTTAAAAAAATATCCATGCTATGTCTTTCTCAAAAAAAATATCCATGCTATGTAGACCAAAGAACCTGTCACCATTTGGGGTACTTCTGGATAATTTTATAAAGAATCTACTGGAAACTTCCATGCAATTATAATGAAATTTTTCTAAATTGGATGAGTTTTTGAGACACTTTTTGCTGATGTAATAAGGGAATCACAACAAGATATAGTCATCTTAGATTATTAAGTTGAAATTGTGAGCGGTTAGATGGCTTAACACTATCTCCTGTTAATTCTAAATCTGTGCAGAATCTCTGTTCTAATGACTTCTATTAACATTTAACCTTTTCCATCTTTTGTTTCTCATTATCATAATAGTTCTTTTTGTTGAGTATTGTTTGGAGTTACAAATCAATTCCCATCGACAACACTGGAAGTATGGAATGCCATTTATCCCATAATTGAAGACCTGCTGCATGGTCGATGACAAAATATGTTTTATCTTAACTGACTGCAGTAGTAATTCAAGTCTATGTCTTATGAGTAAATTTTGTAAATTTTTGAGGTTTCTCTATGATTACGAGTACTTAACTTGCTCCTGAATAGTTTTGTATGTCGTACAAATATAACTCATTTCAAGTTCTTTTTCCCCTTTGTTTTGAGATGGTAACATAATTCATTAATAATAATAAGTTCAGCATAATGATACTGCTAAGAGAACCAAACGCTAACATACAAAACTTCCAAAAAGGAGAGAAACCAAAAGCAGAAGACAGTCTTGTGTCAGTTACAAGGACCCAATGAGGTCAAGTAAGGACTCTACATTTTATACTAAAGCTTGTTTACACCAAAAGTGAATTAAAATATACAATTCATTTGAATCTCCTGTTCAGAATCTGCCGAGTCTTCAAAACATCTAGAGTTTTTTTTTTCCAGCCACATTGTTCACTATATACATGTTGATTCTGGGATGATACCCAACCACTTCTTCTGACTTGGCTTGAAGCTAAGTTGTCTTAGCACACTAAGGAGTCGTTTGGTAGTGTAAGGAAATATAATGCATGCATTAGGTGTTTATTAGTAGTACCTTGTTTGGTATACTTTTTCTTGCCATGTATAACTAATGTTTAATGCAAGCATTAGTTATACATTATATTGTGTAATAAGTTGTTTATTACTAATACCAAGTAATTCTAGATATTAGTAATACATAGCATTTTAACATTTGTATTAGATCAAATAATTACAAAACTACCCTCAAAGCCTTTTTAAAACATTTTAGTAAAGAAATCTTTTTTAATGTTTTATCAAAGAACTTTGTTACAAAGGAAGTGTAAAAATAAATAGCGTGAACAATATTTTTGTGAACATATATTTTTATATAAAAATTGAGCAAGATTTGTTATTTTCAATACATCAAACCAAACGGTGCATAAGAAATAATGCTTGCATAACTAATGCAAGTACTACTAATTGCAAGCATTAGTAATACATCTTATTTTGCATTATTCTTATACATTCTACCAAATTATTTCTACCAGTTCCACGGTACCTGTAGGTACTACCCAACTCAGGCCTTTAATACTCAAAAATAGCTGCCAATGTCTATTGGTTACCCGACAATAGAGGAAAAGATGGTTATTTGTTTCATTGGCCCCTGGCACATAATAAAACATTTTGAACATAGATATATTAATCATATAAAATCTTTACTTTGCAAAGACTGACAGAAGCATAAGTTACTTCACAAATTTTTCTCATTTTCAGTTCTAATAAGAAACCAATAGTTAATGAACCAGCTATGTCAGGAACAATTATAAAAGAGATTAATGTAAATCTATATAATCATTAAGAGTTGTTGTGGAGAGGTGATTAGACAGAACCTATTAATACAAGTATACAACCAATTATTTTTCACCGAGATGAAAGGTTTGAGATAGGGTTTAGTGCTTCATACATTGTTCTAGAGAGATATATAGCTGAATTTTAGCGTTAATTTTTTTTTAAGGGGACCTATTACCCTCCTAATTTTTCTTTTTATTTTTTATTAAAAATATCCATCATTTATTAATTCCAACTAAACCTCCTTCGAAAAAGTTTAAGTTTAACTTGAGTGATAAAATTGAAAAAAAAAATTAAAATTGTGTTTGATGGGTTATAATTATATCTGAATCAATGACAAGTTTAAGTATGTGATTGTTGATTAATACATATCATTACCCTATATTGTTATTTTATTGTTATTGATTGTTACCAGTTATGTCATAAGATTATCTTTTGACGAAACATGTGATTATAAATTATTATATAATTTATAGGTATTTAAATTTTTCTATTAAAATTTATGGATAGAAATCATACTTTTTAAAATAATTAAATATATTTGGAAATTGGGAACGAAACACATGGTGAAATTCATTCGAATATATAATGCTAAAAATATCCGAAAATTTGAGGTTAAATACTAGCTCTAAAAAAGTGCAACGTTCTTCATTTTTAGGTCACAAAATTCAACAAAAACTAAGTTAAATCCATACCAATCAAGCTCAAATTTCAATTACAATTTAATAACAATATCATCAACAAACCCCCATTATCTAGTTAGCCAACTACCAAAATTATTGACAAAATCATAGAGTTTGATTTTTTACCCGTGTAACTTTAAGCACCACATATACTTTTTCTCGTTTTTATTTATTTATCTATCATTTTGTGTTTGATGCCCCCTAAAAAAGACTAAGTTATCATTATATCCTTATATGATATTTTTTTGAAGTCAAATTTTCAATAAATAAACATAAATTATTTATTTAGGTTTCTATGTTTTTCTTCGTTTAAAAAAGATAACCTACTACTTTTTTTAGTCTTTTTAAAAAAAATGAATCTTTTTCTTTTTGGTAACACAAGATTAAATGATACTCCCTCTGTCAACAATAAATGCTACTATTGATTTGACACACCTTTTAAAAATAATAAATAATATGAGTAATATTACTATACTATCCTTTAATTTATAAAATTTAATGCTTTGAAAAATGTGTTAGAGTAAAATAGACGCAACACAGTAAACTATCTTTTGATTTTCTAAATTGGATAGGTACTGTTGCACAATTTTTTTTACTACAGTGAATAACTATTGTTGGATTGAGAGAATATTTTGGTACATTGATATAACATTAAATTAGAACTACAAAATAGAAAAAGTCTTCTTAATTTTCTTGAATGTGTTAAGTCAAACTATCTCATTCTTTTTTAACCAGAGTGAGTAATTTTCAAAGGATAAAATAGAAAGAAATATGTTAGGGTTTTGCCCCTGATTTTCTTACATTATTGAAGTTTATGTTTTCCTATAACAAAAACATAGTACTATGATAAATGTTTTTTTCTTTTTCTGAAAAAAAAATATTATTTTCTTTCATATTTGATTTATTATTTTTTTAGAGAAAAAAATTGAAAATATATAAATTGATGAATTCTTATAGCACAACACAATAACATCGTAGACAATTAAAAAAATATGGAAAGATTTGTCAATAATATATGTTTTTATAATCTGATTTATCAATTTTATAATTTACAATTTTAAACTTCCGCATAAACCCTAGTTACTTTCTAATCCAACTAAAATCACAAATGTTAAAGAAAATATTTATCTATACTAAAAACAATATATATATAAAAACGAAGAAAATAATTTATTATAAATTAGAAACTCCAAAAATATAAATTAATAAAATAGGATCCTAAAGTGAGGTTGGTCCTCTAAAAAGGGACATATGGTAGCCAATAGCCAACATATAATAAATGCATCGACCATCAATTGTATTATCTCATCTATGTAAGAAGACACATGAACGCACGTTCTTCTTGTAACAACTTCCAAAGCTTTGATGATATAGTATATAGGTAAATTAATACTAATTGACCTGAAAATTTAGCCAAAAATTGATTACTAATTTAAAATTTTATAATATTTTTTTATTTAAAAATAAAATAATATATTTTTTTATTTTTTTTAATTTAAAAGATATTAAAATTAAATGAATAAAAATGTACATAAAGATAAAGTGACATATTTATTTTATCATTCTAATCAAATTCTGGGTAAATTTTCAGACAACAAAAAACTATACATAAAGGGTTATTTTACTCTCTCCATCCACAATTGTCTGGCAAATATATCAAAAATAGATGTTTAAGATTAATTGTCAATTAAATAATCAAAAAACAATTAGTCGTCTTTTTTTAAATTTGCTCTTAATAATAGTGTAGTTCAATTAAAAACAATTAGCCACCTTTTTTCAAATTTACTGTTAATGATAGTGTAGTTCAATTAAAAAATGATGTAGATTTTTTATATTCTTGATATAATATTGTTATATTAGTTAAATTAATTTTTTTAAGGCGCATACAAGATCCTAACATGACAAATAATTACGAATGAATAAAACATAAAATATAAATTTGTGAGTAAATTTTATATTTGAAAACTCCAAGTTATGATTTGACATAAATAATATAAAATTACGAGATAAAATCGATATAAAATCATATCTCATAAGAGGAAATAACTCGGCGCGCCGCCCTATTGTTCATTGTGCATATTGACTCCCTAGGGAGCCGTATCAGCGGTCAAAATTAATTAAACATCTTGCATTATCTTTAAAATTAATTATTTTTAAAAGTACTATATATTAATATTATAAAGTTTAAAAAAAGTTGTTTCATTGTTAATTTTGATATTGATACATAAGATCCATTAATAGAGAATATTAAAAGAAATTCAAATGTAAATTAATCAATATATTTTTCTTATTTATAATTTTTTAAAGAATGTCTATGAGAAATCAACGAATAAGTAATATAAAATAGAGGGAATAGATAATTAGTGTCTTGGTATCCTTCTAAACTAATACGTTTTTGTTACTACATAGTATTTCTTGCACTTTGATTATGATTTTATTTTATTGTAGTTTTCGAATATTTTGTCATACCTTTTCTTTTATATTTTGTTATAATTTTTTATCAAAAAATTACGTAACTATACTGACGTATAATAGTTAGTTATGCTCCATAACTACAGTTTAATTCAATTTTTACAAATAAAAAAAATATAATTTTTTATCTATTACATTCTCAATTTATTTAGAAAATTAATTTTTCCAAAAGGGATAAAATCACTCTTAACAAATAAATTAATTAATAAAAATAAAATAATAAATTTAATATATTAATAATTATTTCCAAAAGTAATAGTTATTTATTGATTGAGGGTAACAAGAAACATGTGCATAACACCATAGATTGCTCTTCTAATGTGCATCAAACAAAGGGCTTCAACTTATTTATGAGTATTTTGGGACAGTTACACTCTTACAATTGGAACTCTAAATATAGCACCAAAATATCTCACTTGCTTCATTGTTATATTGACACATGACTAGTGTTCTTTTTCAATGCACTACTTCCTCTAGTTTATATTAAATAAATTATTGACCACAGAAAATAAATAACGCGTTATTTTTTTAATAATTTTCTTGAACTTTAATAATTCATTTACTTTAGCCATAGAAGAAGTCTTTAACAATTCATTTATGCATAATACGTGAACACATGCTCTTTCACTTAATTTGTGTTGGTATTTGTGTTTTTATTTTTAAATTTGATAAGTAGATACTTAAACTTATATTGAATTGAACAAGTGGATGCATATAACATATCACACGTGAAATATCATGTAGGATATATGAATTACCACAAAAAACGTCATGTAAGATGCTTATGTCTACTAACATATTAAAAATTGCTGAATATAAATGCAAGTTAAAATTAAATTAAAAAATATTTTTATGTATCATTCAATTCATTTAATATGAACCAAAATGATTGAGTAGTATTCAAAATCCCCTTCTATAAATAATGAATCATATCTCTATTAACTTTGCCTCATCCATATGACCAATATCTCATTCAACAAAAACAAAGGAAGATAGTAAGTAATGAATATGAAGGGAGTTTTAGTTGCTTTTGTTTTGATTAATTTGTCAATATTGGCAAGTTGTGGGGCTCCAAGGAAGGTAATTGATGTGCCTTTTTGGAACAACTATGAACCAAGTTGGTCTAGTCACCATATTAAGTACCTTAATGGTGGTACTACGGCTGAACTTCTTCTTGACAAATCCTCTGGTAAACGAGAATATTTTTTTTGGTATCGTTTCAGTTTATTTATCTCACTTCTATATTTAGTTTATTTAAAAAAACATACTTAATTTTCTTTATTTAATTAATTGACAAGCTCTTTAATCTTATTTTTCGACATGTTAAAGATTATAATACTATAAGAAAAATATACATGACAAATAAATTGAAACTGAGCAAATATATTGAAGCACATAGGCTTTTTCATATCTTTGACTCTCGTCACTGAAAATTCTAGATCCGCTATTAATTTTTTTTTTTGAATGGTATAGCCAATAATGTACTAATTTTGAATCTTGAATGATTGAAGGAACTGGATTTCAATCAAAGAGATCGTATCTATTTGGTCATTTCAGCATGAAAATGAAGCTTGTTGGAGGAGATTCTGCTGGTGTTGTCACTGCTTTTTATGTAAGTTAACTAGTACATATTAAAAAGAAAGAATCGCAATTTTAATTAAAACACAAAGCATCTGATTTTTTTTTTTTAAAAATAATTTGTAAGTGATTATAAGAGATCATATTCATATTCTTATACTGATGAATGTTTTTATTATCGATGATTTGTCAGTTATCATCGACTAATGCTGAACACGATGAGATAGATTTCGAATTCCTCGGGAATAGAACCGGTCAGCCATACATATTGCAGACTAATGTGTTCACAGGAGGCAAAGGAGACAGAGAACAGAGGATCTATCTTTGGTTTGATCCAACCAAGGACTTTCATTCATATTCTGTTCTTTGGAACACTTACCAAATTGCGTAAGTTGATATTTTCTTTTCGTACGAAGTGTATGGTATGTAAATCTTGTTCCTGTCTTATAAGTACTGACAATAAAAATAGTATAATAACCCAACTACTTATTTATTCTTTAATCATTTTTTAATTTTGAAACTACTAAACATTAATTAATAAAGCCAGTATGATAAAACAATCATGTCAAATGTTACTTCATCGGTTTAAAAAGGGAAAATATCCAAGTACCCCCTCAACCTATGCCCGAAATTCCAGAGACACACTTATACTATACTAAGGTCCTATTATCCCCTCTGAACTTATTTTATATGTAATTTTCTACTCCTTTTTAGCCTACGTGGCACTAGTTCAGAAAAAAAGTCAATCATCGTTGGGCCCACAAGATAGTGCCATGTAAGCTAAAAAGGGGTAAAAAAATATTTATAAAATAAGTTCAGGGGTAATAGGACCTTAGTATAGTATAAGTGTGTCTCTGAGATTTCGGGCATAGATTGAGGGGGTACTTGGGCATTATCCCGTTTAAAAAAGAATGAATTTCTTTCATTTTAGTCTATTTAAAAAAGAATGATGTCTTTTTTTTTTGTAACAACTTTCCACATGACATGTTTAAGGTCACAAAATTAAAGGACAATTTTATACATTTGACATAACTTTAATTTAGGACCACATGATCAAAAGTGTTCTTTATTTTCTTAAACTATGTGTCATGTCAAACTAGACCATTCTTTGTGAAATGGAGAGAACATTTTATTAATGCGTTCCAAGCCAAATATGCAAGTATAGTGAAAGTGGGGGTGGGGTGGGGTGAGGTGGGGGTGTTATAGTATTGAAATTTTTCATTAGGATGAGAGAAAATTGCGTGACTACTTACTAACACCATATTCTAATCTTCGAATCTAAGCATTTTTCTATCGAGGGTTATGTTTTCGATGAATTAGGAAATGTGTCATCCCTTGTCAGGTTTAATAATTTCTAAAAATTAACAGGATTTTTGTGGATGATGTCCCAATAAGAGTATTCAAGAATTCAAAAGACATAGGAGTGAAATTTCCGTTCAATCAGCCAATGAAGATCTACTCAAGCCTATGGAACGCGGATGATTGGGCTACAAGAGGAGGGTTAGAGAAAACTAATTGGTCTGGGGCGCCATTCATCGCTTCCTATACTTCATTCCACATTGATGGATGTGAGGCTGTCACACCACAAGAGGTACAAGTTTGTAACACCAATGGCATGAAATGGTGGGATCAAAAGGCTTTCCAAGATTTAGATGGCCCTGAATATAGAAAACTTCATAGGGTTAGACAAAATTTCACAATATATAACTATTGTACTGATAGAAAAAGGTACCCTACACTTCCTCTAGAGTGTACAAGGGATAGAGATCTTTAATTAGTTCTTATTTATATGGGGGCATTTTTCATTTACTCTTTATATAAAAACTAATCCAGTTTGTATGGAGACGAATTCAAAATTATAAAATTTGGACTGTATTGAAGTTCTGAATATGTCAAATTAAAGATTTTAAAAATTTTAAAGGTTGTACCACACATTGAGCGCTTTGTTCCTAACAAATCTCATGGAAGCCAATCAAGCGTTACCCAAAATTCAAAAGCCTGGAACAATTTAATATTAAAAAAATGAACATATTATTTAATTCACCTCTAATCTTTGCCATAGAGTCAACCTTCTTTATCAATAGATCTAACATATCTTCATTTATATTATTAGTAGCATAATATTTGGTACTGAATCCATTTCTGTCTATCAATAGAAGTTGAGACACCTATAAACTAGGCTTCTAAATTTATTGGAAAAAAAAGTTTTGGGGTTGGGGGGGGGGGGGGGGAGGGGTGGTTCAGGATAGGTGAAAAATAAATATTTGAAGTTGAAAATATTTTTTTAAAACAAACTTAATATTTTTTTTGGGGGGGGGGGGGGGGGGGTAGAATATTTTTAAAAAATAAAATTAACATTTGGAAAAGGGGGGGGGGGCCCTGGTAGTGGGTAGCGGATGGGGATGAAAAAAATAATTTTTTGAAGTGAAACATTTTTTAAGAACAAACTTATATTTTTTTTTGGGGGGGGGGGGGGAGGAGAGGGGAGGGGGCTAATAAGGGGGTGGGGTGGGGGGTGAAAAAATGAAATTCAGAAGTTGAAAACATTTTTTAAAAACAAAAAAAAATTTTTGGGGTGAGGGGGATGGTATGGGGTGGGGGGTGGGGGGGGGGGTCGAGGGTAGAGGTGAAAGGGGGTGGAGTGGAGGGGTGGGGTGGGGATCGAGCATTGAAATATTAATAGGGACGCATGTCTGAAAATTTTGAAAAATCGCTTTTAAAACTTGGCAACAGACGGTTTCTTGAAAATTTTGAGAAAACTTGCAATACCCATATATGACCCGTAGTTTACCTATAAAATATCCATATTTAAAATGCTTTAGATGCTCAAAATGCTTGGAAAATCTATCAGTTGGACGTAAAATCTGCCTTCCTACATGGTGAACTTCAAGAAAAGGTATTTATTAAACAACCTCCTGACTATGTGAAATTTGATAGTGTGAATAAAGTGCTTAGATTAAAAAAGGCTCTATATGGACTAAAACAAGCTTTAAGAGCTTGGTATAGTCGATACTTATTTTTCAAAGGAGGGATTTCGGAAATCTCTGTACGAACATACTCTTTATGTAAAAAGGGAAGGTGCAGGGGTCTTAATAGTGTGTTTATATGTGGATGCCTTAATTTATTCCGGAAGTAATGTGTCTATGATTGAGAACTTTAAGAAGTCCATGATAGTTGAGTTTGATATGTCTAATTTGGATATGATGCATTATTTTCTTGGTTTAGAAGTGAATCAATATGTCGATGGTGTTTTTGTTTCTCAAAAGAAATATGTGGAAGATGTTCTTGACAGATTCCAGATGAAAAATAGAAACACTGTGAGCACATCAATGGAGAAGGGTCTGAAGCTTGTCAAAGAACCTGAAGGCAGAAAAGTGGACAACACATTATACAAGCAAATTGTTGGAAGCTTGATGTACTTGACGACAACAAGACTTGATGTTACGCATGTTGTAAGTCTCATTAGCAGATTCATGGAGAGTCCAAAAAAATGCATCTACAAGCTGCCAAGAGAATCCTGCGGTACTTGAATGGTACCAGTGACCTTGGAATTCTTTATCAGATGAGAGCAGCTGGAGATTTGGTTGGTTACACTTATAGTGACTATGCTGGAAATCTTGAAGACAGGAAAAGTACATCAGGATATGTTTTTATGTTGAGCTCTGGAGTTATTTCTTGGTCTTCAAAGAAGCAACCTATTGTTTTTTTGTCGACTACCGAGGCAGAGTATGTAGCTGCAACATCGTGTGATTGTCAAGCATTTTGGTTGAGGAATATTCTTGAAGAACTTCATTTTAAGCAGGATAGATCAACGCCAATCTATTGTGACAATACTTCGGCGATTAATCTTTCAAAGAATCCAGTTGAACATGGAGAAAGTAAGCATATAGATGTGAAGTATGACTTCTTGTGTGATCTGTCTAAGGATGCAAAGATTAGTCTTATTTATTGTAGAACTGAAGATCAGATTGCAGACATGTTCACAAAGCCGTTGAAACCAGTGTCCTTTCTAAAGCTACGTGATCAACTTGGTATTTGCAAATAAAACTGAAAGATGTTTCAGTTTAAGGGAGGGAATATTGACAAAATAAGTTATTTCCTAGTCTTTAGGAATTAGGGATAGTGGAGTCTGTTTTTTTACTTTCAGATTTTCTAGTATATTAAACGTGCTTTAGTTTTCATCCATTTAAGACTCTTCATCTATTTAAGACTCTTGTAACAGAGTGTTTTGCTGAGAATCAACACACAGAAAATTTTCACACTTGCGAGAAAGGAGTGTATAGATGTTTTTCAAATAGATAAATACTATCCAACTTGAATGAACAAATCGATTTCACTTTAAATTTAATTTCTCGAACTCAAAATGGAGGCTTTCGTTACCAAGAGAGGAACCAATACCAAGTATAGAAATAGGGTAAAAATAAACGGAATCTACGAATTAATATTTTTCTTAAACTAAAAGGCATTTATAAAAATAGAATCTTGGCATAGTATAAGAAATTTCCTCATTAGTTTCCCTTCAAAACTGATGAAATATATAATAATCAAATATACAAATCTAAAATGTAATTTTCAATCATGATAGCTAATGATTTTGATTAGAATAAGTAGAAGAAATGATTAAAAAAGAAAAAGTAGAGCAAATGATACAATAGAGATAGAACGAGACAACATAATTACTAGTTAAAACTAAAGAATAATAAAATGTTCAAATCAACTTCAACTAGGAAATTGCAACACTAATATTAAGAGCTAATGAACTAGCTATCACTAATTTCTAGATTTGTCTCGTCAATAACGATCCTACAGAATAATCATAAAAATTGGTTCTTATTTAAATCAACATTATCATAAATATTGTAATTAATCAAATCAGACCAATAGGTGTTTGGTTCATACTACATGTTATCAAGAGGAAATGGTGGTGGAAGGTTAAATTTATAGTTTAATATATATGAAAAGTACTATAATTTGCAAAAAAAATTTGCATATCTATATGATGAAAAAATATATCTTAAAATGTTAATCAAAATTTTTATAATTTGACTATAAACATAAAAACAATGAAAAAAAATGCTGGACGGAGAAAATATATTAGAACTAAAAGAAATAAAATAATGCAAAATGAATAAGATCTCATGGATCATTCATCACAATAAATTCAGAAATATTATTATTTGTGTAAAAATTATTTTTTAAAATATATATAATAGATGTTAATTCATATAGATAATCGATAACAAAATAATTAGTTAGAAAGAAAACCTGCAAGCTCATGAGGACAATTTTTTGGCATAGCGGACTTGCCTTGTTGACAGAAGATTATGGTAATTAATTATACATTGATAAATAAAATGTTCAAAAGTTTAGGACTAATATTGTTGGAATTTCTCCCTCCAAAATCAGGCATAATCATAGGGTTATACATTGATAAATAAAACATTCAAAAGTTTAGAACTAGTATTGTTGGGATTTCTCCCTCTAAAAATAGGCGTATGCCACTATTTGCCATGCTCACACGGTATTCTTTAGTAAAAGGCGAAAGAATAATTCGCTATGTGCTCATTGCGTGGCTGCGTAAAGTGATCTGATGCGCTAGAGCCCATTATATGCTAGATCGAGACACTCGCTTCTTCTCTAACTTCGTGATGTGGGATTTTCTTCTAACACTATGGGCTCTGCTAGTATGGGTTTTGTATCTTTACCATGTGAGGAAGATATTGGGCTTGTATTTTTGGGTCATCTTTAAACCAAAAATGTGCAACAAAACTCTTATAATAGACTCCTTAATACTCTAATACGGTTAAAACAATGGACAACTTTCACATATAGCAAACAAAAAATTCATATTTATATGTTATAGCAAAGTTTGCATAATTGCGTTTCATAGCAAACATAAAACTGTATAATTCGCTATACATATAAAATTATATAATTCGCTTGCCTAAATTATATAATTCGCTGGCCTATTTCGCTACAATTGTATAATTCACTATCCTATTTCACTGTAATTGTATAATGCACAATTGTATAATTCGTTGCCTATTTCGCTGCAATATTTTTATAAAATTTGTTTTGCATACAGTTGAATCGAATTAAAATATATGTATATTGCATAATTATAAGTGTATAGTAAGAAGATATATGTTTTTCTCTCGCTTTATACAAAAACAGAAAACAATATATACACTTCTGTTGTATAAAACTAGAGAAAATTGTATTTCACTGCAATTGTATAATTCGCAATTGTATAATTTGTTGGTCTTTTTCTCTGCAATATTTGAAGTAAAATGTTTGTAAATTGTATAATTAAGTGTATAACACGAAGATATATATTTTTGCATGTGTATATACAATTTTCTCTCGCTTTATACAAAACAGAAACAGATTTTATACACTTCTGTGTATAAAGCGAGAGAGGCGAGCAAGAATGGAGAGTGGCGAGCGAGAATTTTGAGAGAGAGACGCCTGACAAACTTTAGCTAACGTTTGCTATGGAGCACCATTAAATCAAACCCTAGCTACTCCATTTATTTTAGGTTATTAGCTTGCTATTGTATACAATTTTCCCTAAAACAATTATAAAATTTGTTTGAATTTCAAAAAAAAAAAGATTTAGGAGATATTTTCATCTTATCTAATTAGTTAGGATTTTATATATTTAAAAAAAGAAACGAAAATGTGGCTATCTTCTATTTTTAATTTTTTTAAAAGAATAAGTCAGATCCTCTCTTAAATAAAAAAATTTGCAAACGATCAATGTAGTTTCTGAGATTGTTTTTACTGCTCCCTCCTTATTTTATAAATAGTTGAACAATAATACTTGACATTTTATATAATTTATGTATAAATTATCATATTTTGCCGATTATACCATTGATAGAGCAATTAATTAAATTTGAAAATGTATTCATCATTTATTATAAAGTTGACTTAAGAAAATATTAAATAAGGATAAAAGGGTAAAGTTATATTATTTCTTAATCAATGTAAAAATGTAATATATAAAATGAAATGAACGGAGTAATTATTAATCATAATTAATTTTGAACATTAGGGACTTTTTGGTCCGCTAATTAAGATTTAACTAACTTTTAAAACTATTCAAAGTTTAGTTAATTATTAAATGAAAAATGTATCCTTTATTTTCAATTCATTTTTGGGGGAAATTTTCTCATCTTATTTGTGTGTGTTTTATTTTCTTAAAGTCAGTATATTATTTTATTTTCTGAAAATCAGTATATTTTATACATAAAATTTTAAAGTAATTCGTTTTAGATTGTTAAAATTAAGAAGCCCTAATAATTAGTAAAATATATATAATTTATCACTTCTCAAAGTTTTCAATTTCAAAAAGTTTCAAACATTAATTTTGCTAAAATACAAGAGGACCATGTTCCTTCACCTATAATCCCTTTTAAGTAATTAAAATTGAGAAAATTTCATAAATAACAATGATAATAATCCCTTTTAAGCAAATAAAATTAACGTCAAAGATAATAATTCCTTTTAAGCAAATAAAATTGAAAGAAATTCCTAAATAACAAAGATAATAAATATCATTCGGTTTTATCGCCATAGCTATATTTCGTTTTTCAATATATAGAAAGGGTAATTTATTATGATTTTTTCATAAATTATATACAAATAGCTAGACAAACCATATACAAATTCTGATTTTATACAATTGAGGACTGAAATTAGTAAAATTTTAATTTTTACAATTAAAAACTAAATTATACAAATTGTGAATTTTATACAATTAGAAAACCAAATAGAAAATTTCACAAAACTATAACTACAAATTAAATTAATCAAAATTATGACTACATTACGTAATATACTCTAGATATTCATCCAATAAAATTCAATACCTAATTTTATTTGTGACGAGTCGACGAGAGCATAATTTGTGAAGCTTGGAGATTTAATCGTGCATAGACATTTTTCATATGACATAATTGCTACGTCGAATGAATTTAATTGATACTCTTAAAATTTTAAGAGATTTCTTTAGCTTTAAAATAAATAATTTACATCATACCAAAAGGAAGTTGAATTTTAAGAGATTTCTTTAGCTTTAAAAATAAATAATTTACATCATACCAAAAGGAAGTGTGGAAATTAATGCAATGATGAAAAGAATTATAATTTGTATGGAATATTAATTGAGATAATTTTAGAATTAACGTTACAATATGATAGTTGCAGTTTGTGTATAAATAAATGAAATATTTATTTAGTTCTTGTTATGAAACTATATGAAATTAGAAGAAGAAGAAAGTAAAGAGAAGAGAAAAGACTTCTTATTTCTCTTGAAGTATATTTAGGATTCATAGATCATTCACCAATCTTATTTTCAATAAAGGAAAACCCTTTATTTATAGAAAAAACCTTACTTGGTCCCCAAGTAGGATTCCTAACCATATACTACATGGACTCCACATAATTAGACATTCACTATAATACAAATTGTTTATAATTAACATTCCCCTTGAATGTCGGTAGATTATGTGCCTCATTAAAGTCTTACTAGATAAAACCTAGTGGAAAAAAATCTAGTGAAGAAAAAAGAATACACATATCTAATAATACGCATTATGGATGCCTCATTAAAAACCTTACAAGGAAAACCCAATGGGACAAAACCTTGTGAGGAAAAAAGAGTACATCGCGTATTAACTCCCCTTAATGACAACATCAATTCAGAGACTAGAATCTTCGTTTTCTAAGCTTGTGCACCATCTTCTTGAAAGTTGTAGTTGGTAGAGACATGGTGAATAAATCAACTATAGTATTACTTGAACAGACCTCTTAAATGTTGATATCACCATTCTTGAGAGCTCATTAGTGTAGAATAATCTTGACGAAATATGATTTCTTCGATCTGCTTTTATGAATCTTCCCTTCAAGATCAAATATTTCTGCAAGTTCCTTACTTTAACTTCTTTAAGCAAATAATCTATTGTCTTTTAAAAACTCTTCGAGAGTTTTAATTCTAGTCGTCAACTTGCATAATAATACTTGTATATGCTCTATGCATTTTGAATTTATTTAATCTTTATGAGGATGATAAACAAGTTTTTCAAAAACTTGTATATGCTTTAGATTTTGAACCCATTCGATATTTTCATATCAATTTTGTCAAGTAACAACATTCAATATTAGATGTATGACATCTTCTAGTGCCTAGATTGCAAGTCAAATAAGTTTTACGCTTACCAAGATACATCATTCCACTTTTTACTTGATAATTATTTCTACACAAGCATGCTTTAATAGACGTAGAATTCATATCCTCATAATCTTTTACAATATTGTTGTAACGAAGATATCGTCAACTATATACCATTTTGTATCGATTCACAATACGACAAAACTTATTGAGATCTCATCACTTCATTATTTTTAGATAGCTACCCCTCTCATAAGGTTTCATAAAGTGTTATGCCGTAAGCTCTCCAAGAGCACATTGTCTCCTTACTATAATCATTTTGATTCTTCGATCCTCCCCCTTTTCAAGGATTATTTTATTTAGAATTGATTAGTCTATCATGTTTCATGTATGTCATAGACTTTATTCTTAAGGGACATTCAATAGGAGTAATTACAACTTTTGTGTTGCTTCTAATCTCCCTCTTATGTTAGACAAACTAACATATATCTCAATCTTTTGGAGAATCTATCTTTGTGCATCGTTGTATATTCGTTGATTATATACTACATACCAAAATAATCAGATAAAAAATATTTGGTCCCTGACCATAAACTAATTAACAGAAAAATTAAGAGAAAAGATATAAATACACCATCGAAGTTGTCACATATTTTCATAAAGACATCTAAACTTTAAAAGTGTCCTATCAACCAACTAAACAACTATATATCATTGTAAATGGATCATTTTTACCCATTTCCTCATTTACGTCGTGCGCGTGTTGCTCACTCCCTAGGATAGAATTAACCCAACCCGACCCTTATCTTTTGAAGAAAAGTCGTCTATGTTCTCTTCTCATCACCCATCACCAGATTAGGTAAAGAACTGGAAATATCCATGGAAAAGCCACAACCCTTATAAACACACAGGCACTTAATAAGACAAGAAGTCTCTGATAAGTGAATGCAACTAAAACGACATCATTTCTACTGGGAATGTCCCTTCGTCTTTGTCAGGTATATCTATTGCCTCATTTATTAAATTTTACTGAACGGTGCTCGTTCTCACCATTGTGTCGATAATAATCTTCTGGTTAGAGATTGTTTTCTCATCTTGAAGTATGAAAAGCAAACTCAAAATCAAGTGCATTGGTCGTCTCATTCCATTGTTCATCACCTTCTGAAACGAATTTCTTGCCTGTCTTGCCTTCACGGCATTCTCCTTAGCCTGTTGCAACAAAACTTTCCTCGCTTCTAGTTTCTCCATCATTAATTGTGACTCTTCAAGAACCATCGTATAGGATAGGGCCACAGCCATCAACTACTTCCACTATCTCCATCTCCTTATGGCTCCAATCATCATTTGCACTCGGAATAACCAAAACTAAAACATCATAACGAGTGTCAACCAACTCAGGCAGAACACCTTTGACATCCGAAGCAACATAGTTTTTGCTATGAAAATCAAAATATTAGGGCTACCACATCTATTTTGGGTTTAAATTGGGGAAGATGACATAAATTGATTAAATAATTAATAATAAAGAAAGGAAATGACATCTGACACTTTTAAACTGGTCAATAAAAGTGAAAACTGGTCCATGACGCGCCTAACGTGCGTGTAAAAAACCCAGACGAGGAAATGAATAAAAATGACTCATTTACAACGATATATAGTTGTTTAGTGGGGTGATAGGATACTTTGAAAGTTTAGGTGTCTTTATGCGAATATGGGACAACTTCGATGATATATTTATGTCTTTTCTCAAAAATTAATCATAACTTATTGGTTTGATTCATACAATTACGCCTGTATGTAATATCATATTTCAGATCAACACACGATACTTTATTTTCATAAGCAATGATTCACTATATGTGACATTTAATGTCACATTATCTTATATATTTATCAATATTATCACGGTGAATTATCTTGATTTCATATTATGAAATTGTGCTCTTATCTCAATTATTTTTGCACAAACAATTTTGTGAATGTGAAACTACATGTTGACAACAAACGTACATGTGATTATCTTATAAATGCATCTTTTTATCATATCACATGATAGGTGAACGGGTCCATATCCACCTTTTATACTTTTCGGGATTTAGGGATTTAGTCCCAACTTTAGTTGATCCAATCAACTTTATCACGAGAACAAGCAAAGTAAAGAATTCTTGAAGAATCTTCTAGTTTTTCAATGTATGTCCATTACTCAATATGCACATCTTTGGGATGATAAAATTATTCATGCCAACTAATTTATTAGTACTCGTAAACTCCATGTTTACTATGTCATGTGTCTTTTTGCTTTAGTAAATTTCTGATTTACTATTATATGAGTAAATTTCAATTTTATTAGTACAAGAGTAATTTTCAGATTTATTTTTTTCAATTACTTCACCTTTTAGGTGAGTCATGATCCCATCATTCAATGAACTAATTTGAAGAAAATTGTGCATCTGACATATTATTTGTGCCAACATTTTTGCAAACATCAAGTTGCGAGATAATAATGCACACATGAAACCATATAGAAGAAACATTTATTAGGACCTTTAAATGTCTAAACAATCCACTAGGTGGATGACAAGGTCCACAAATATTTGTATACGTTCCTAGAACGCAGAGAATTCAATCTCAACTTTCGTTTATGATGGTCTCACAATTAGCTTGCCTTACTAACAATCATTACAAGAAAACTCACCATTTAAAAGAATTTTTGTTCTTCCATGAAAGTCCATTTTAATTTTTCATAATTCGTCTAAACATTATAGACTAACGATGTCCCAGACAATCGTGTCAAACTAAGAAAGTATTGAAATTAGTAAACTTCTTATTTACCATAGAATGTGTCTCAATTACATTAATTCTTGTCCAATACAAGCCCGAAGATAAAACATGAAACTTTCTATAATACATATTTTCTTAGAGACATTCTTGGTGATACCACATCATTGACCAAAGTCGGAATCTTTCTCATGCCTAGCATGGTGGCTTACACCTCATTCCCTTTAGAGAATGGATCCATATTTTAGCATTTATCACAAGTTCTTATTTTTCAGGAATGGAACACAAACATGTGAGCTTATCAAATTATGATAGCTAATACCTCATTCCATATTTATGTGCATTATTCAATCACTTGTCTTCTTTCAGTCATATTATGCACTAATACAATATTCACTTTTGTAATGGAGTAAATTCAGTAAATTTCATGACTCTTCATCTAAAACACATTAGTTTTTCTATAGTCATTATTATATCATCAATATGGTGCATTAAGACTCAAATTCATATAAAAGTGTCTTTAGTCATAAATCGACGGGTCTTGAACCCAATATTTTATCATCATAGTGCATCAAGAGTTTAACCCAATGTCTTACCCTCTTTGTGCTATTAGACATAAATTCATCGTTTTATTCTTTTGGTGCGATAAAACTCAAATCTATCTTCTTACCCACAATGAGGCTCAACCTCAAGCCTTCAAAATAATTTAATTTTATCACTTTTGATGATCATTAATATGATCGTACATTATAATTACACACAGAATTGAGATTATTGATTTCTTATAATTAACATTAGTAGTTAAAAAATATAGCTTAATAGATCACATTCCTCATATAAAATTTGAAAACATTCTTTCACTAAATTGTGCTTATTTAATTATTAAAATAAATTAAGGAATTCTCTTCCCAGATGGTTTAATTAAACGTACAGAAAGTCGACGAGTCTCTTTAAATACTTACTTTAGATGGTATCTCCAGATTTATTACATCAATAACTATAACATAAAGATAAATCATACCTTGAAGATATAAGAACCTTATTGCATAACTTATATAAGTTCTCTTTTGCACTTTTCTTGTCTTCTCCATCATTCTTTAAGAATAGAATAATCGTGCTGATAACGTGTTATGAAACTATATAAAATTAGAAGAAGAAGAAAATATGGAGAAGAGAAAAGACTTCTTATTTCTCTTGAAGTATATTTAGGATTTATAGATCATTCACCAATCTTATTTACAATGAAGGAAAACTCTTTATTTATAGGAAAAACCTTACTTGCTCTCCAAGTAGGATTCCTAACCATATCCTACAAGAACTCCACATAATTAGACATTCACTATAATACAAATTGTTTATAACAACTCTTATATTTTTTGAAAATGATCATATTTGTTCATTTTCCGATGCATAAACATAATCATTTTTTTTTTAAAAAAATAAGGATAAATATGATCCTTTTTCAATTCACAAATAAAACTAATGATCAATAACCAAAAAAAAACAATAAATTGTATAACACTATAGAAGTATAAGAAAAGCTTAAAAAAACTCTATTTCTACTCAAATTCCATTTATATTGAAATTCACCTTATCATATCAATTTCTTAAAAGAATATGTTTAGTTTCTCCTTCTTATCCTTATTCTTTTTTAAATACAATACTCGTTTTCTTCAAACCTAAATTGAAAAAAATACTTATTAATTTTTTTCAGACGTTCTTTTTTTTTTCTCGTGTATTTCTTTTCTTTCTTTTGTTTGGTTAAAACCAGATATTTAAATCAAAACATGATTAGATAAAATTACTATTTTTGAACTTTTTTATCACTACTACTATTGCTATTATTACGATTGTTCTTTGTTGTTGTTATTATTATTATTAATGATAAATAATAATACTAAAAATAATAATAGTATATTTTATATTAATATTAAAATTAAATAAATTCAAATATCATATGAAATTAAATTTTGTGAAATAGTAAAAGTTTATTTTTTGAATCCTTCTAATTATGAATTTCTATTTTTAATCTAAAAAAAGTTAGTTCTTTTTAAAAATTTAATAAATTTTTGAATTCATATACTTTCTATTCAAAATTTTATCGCTATATTTGTTATTTGTTAATTTTGTGTTAAAATTATCAAGTAATTTTTCATTAGCTTACCACTTGACTTAACCGTATTGCAAATTATTCTCCTTTATTTTAGTAACTTAAGCTGTTGTCACTGCAATTATTTCAAATTAATTTCTCTCCTGTAATTTGTAAACTGGTATGTTATGCATCTTCTGCACAAATACACCTGTGAACATAAATTTTTTTTCATATTTACGATTAACAAAAATATAAAATAAATTAACAAAAGTTACAAAAAAAATACTATAATTACAAAGCTTGTCTAGATTACTAGTTCATCTAGTGAATAATATTACTCCAAGAAAACAACAACAATCAATAGTCTAATATACAAAAAGAAAAAGAAAAAAAAACTCATATCATAATTCACAATCACGTGAAAAGATTATATTTTTATAAACGAATGATGTGATTAACCAAGACAATTAATTTTTTCTTCACACTGAACTGAAAATCATGTTATATGTGTTAAAGCATTTAAACTTAGAAAAAGAAGAAAGTAGGGAAAAGACAAAAGACTTCTTATTTCTCTTGAAGTATATTTAGGATTCATACATCTTTCACCAATCTTATTTACAATGAAGGAAAACCCTTTATTTATAGGGAAAACCTTACTTGGTCCCCAAGTAGCATTCTAACCATATCCAGCAAAGACTCCAGATAATTAGACATTCACTATAACACAAATATGTTTATAACACTCCCCCTTGAATGTCGGTAGATTATGTGCCTCGTTAAAATCTTACTAGATAAAACCCATTGGAAAAAAAATCTAGTGAAAGAAAAAGAGTACACATATCTAATAATACGCATTATGGATGCCTCATTAAAAACCTTACAAGGAAAACCCAGTGGGACAAAACCTTGTGAGGAAAAAAGAGTACATCGCGTATTAACTCCCCCTAATGACAACATCAATTCAGAGACTAGAATCTTCGTTTTCCAAGCTTGTGCACCATCGTTTTGAAAGTTGTAGTTGGTAGAGACTTGGTGAATAAATCAACAATAATATTACTTGAACAGACCTCTTGCATGTTGATATCACCATTCCTGGGAGCTTATGAGTATAGAAAAACCTTAACGAAATATGTTTTCTTTTATCTGCTTTTATAAATCTTCCCTTCAGGGTCAAAGATTTGTGCAAGTTCCTTACTTCAACTTTTTTAAGCAAATAATCTATTGCCATGAGTTTCAATTCTAGTCATCAACTTGCATAATATGCTCTATGCATTTTGAATCTATTTAATCCTTATGAGGATGATAAACAAGTTTTTCAAAAACTTGTATATGCTTTAGATTTTGAACACATTTGATATTTTCATATCAATTTTGTCAAGTAACAACATTCAATATTAGATGTATGACATCTTCTAGTGCCTAGATTGCAAATCAAATAAGCTTTACACTTACCAAGATGCAACATTCCACTTTTTACTTGATAATTATTTCTACACAAGTATGCTTTAATATATGTAGAATTCATATTCTCATAATCTTTTACAATATTGTGCGCTATTGTATCAAAGATATTGTCAACGATATACCATTTTGTATCGATTTACAATACGACAAAACTTATTGAGATTTCATCACTTTATTATATTTAGGTAGCTACCCCTCTCATGAGGTTTCGTAAAGTGTTATGTCGTAGGCTCTCCAAGAGCACATTGTCTCATTATGATCATTTTGATTCTTTGATCCTCCCCCCTTTTTAAGGATTATTTTATTTAGATTTGATTAGTCTATCATGCTTCATGTATGTCATAGACTTTATCCTTAAAGAACATTCAATAGGAGCATTTACAATTTTTGTGTTGCTTCTAATCTCCCCTTATGTTAGACAACCTAACATATATCTCAAACTTTTGGAGAATCTATCTTTGTGCATCATAGTGTCACGACCCAAAACGGGTCGCGAGTGGCACCCACACTTATCCTACTATGTGAGCGAACCAACAAATCTAAAACTCCAACATTTTCAAACATAGTAAACAGAATAAAATGCGGAAGACTTAAAACTCATTAATAACTTCTAAAACTCAAAACTTATCATTATCCCCAAAATCTGGAAGTCATCATCACAAGAACATCTATCCTCAAATTACTAATTCTAAAAGTATCTAGAAAGCTTAGAATAAATAAAAAGCTAGTCCATGCCGGAACTTCAAGGCATCAAGACATGAAGAAGAAGATTCAGTCCAAGCTAGAAGCGTTAGCTCACCCTGAAATCCGGTGTAATGAAAACTGGCTAGAGTTGCGGTTGAGTTGAAGACGACGGTACGTTTGCTGTACTCCACAAATAACAAAGGAAGAAACATACAAGTAGGGGTCAGTACAAACACAAGTACTGAGTAGATATCATCGGCCAACTCAAAATAGAGAACAGTATATATCAGATAATATCATAAACTCAACTACAATACTCAACATGCGGCATTTACAATTACCATAACCCTTGGTCACAACACCAAGTACATCAATGAGGACTCACGCCTCCCCATCATACTCATTTGGGAATTAGGTTCATTAAATTGAGTATGTTAACTTATTTCAAGATTCATTCTCTTTATTCCTCTTGTGTCGGAACGTGACACTCCGATCCCCTAATACTACGTGTCGGTTCGTGACACCCGATCCCCTAATACTACATGTCGGTTCGTGACACCCGATCCCCTAATACTACATTTCGGTTCGTGACACCCGATCCCCTAATACTACGTGTCGGTTCGTGACACCCGATCCATTAATACTACGTGTCGGTTCGTGACACCCGATCCCCTAACCTCATTCTTTTAGTTCGTCAAGCCTTCTTTTATACCAAGGCATCATCATTAACAAAGAGGGTTTTAAGATTCAAGATTCAACAACCTCATCATGCTTACTTTATCACAATTATATAATCACATTCATGCAAGCATACAATTAAGCATATAGAAGGGTTTACAACACTACCCAATACATATCATTCGCTATTAAGAGTTTACTACGAATAGCATAAACCATAACCTACCTCCACCGAAGAATTGTGATCAAACAAGCTAATTCCCCAAAGCTCTGTTGTCCTCTTCGTTCCTCTCTCGATCGATCGATTCTCTCTTTCTCTCTGTTCTTTCTCTTTTTCTTATTCAAACCCTCTTTCTTTTACCCTAATTAGCATATAATTAAGTATAAAAGATGATAAAATACCCCACTACTTGTTTCAAGGTTCTCTCTTTTAACCCCCCAAGTAATTAAATTATTAACATTAAACCACTAACTTTATAATTATAAGCAGGAATAGTCCAAAACGCCCCTTAAAATATTTAACAGAAATCCGACACAGTCAGGGTCACGCAGCCTGTGACGGGCCGTCGTGCCTGTGACGGGCCGTCGTGTCTGCGAAGGTCCGTCCTGCTGAGTCGTCACAGAGTTCAGAGACTGAAATTTACTGAAGGGCCTGTGACGGTCCGTCGTGCCCACGACGGTCCGTCCTGTCATGTCGTCGCGAAGTTCAGAGAGTTATTCTCAGTTCCCAATTTTTCAGAATTCTAAGTGTTTTGGAACGATACACCCTCGACGGTCCGTTGTGGGATCCGTCGACTCAGACTGTAATTACCAGAAATAAATTCTACTTCTCAAAACGACTAACAGGTCGTTACACATAGTATATTCATTAATCATATATTGTACATCAAAATTATCAAATGAAAACTATTTGGTCCCTGACCATAAACCAATTAACAGAAAAATTGATCATAACTTATTGGTTTGATTCATACAATTATGTTGAGTCCGAAACTCAAAGGGTACAAAATATTAACAAAAATTTCAAAACGGTATATAAAATTTTATATTAACCAAAACAGTAAAATCGCTGCCGGTGCAGCGACTTACTTCACCTGAAAATGTAAAATCGCTGCTGAGGCAGCGATTTTGCAAAAAAAAAAATTTTTAATAATAAAATGAAATCGCTGCCCAAGCAGCGATTCAAAATTTTTCTTCTTACAAATCGCTGCCTTGGCAGCGATTTCATAGTATTTTTTAATTTTCTTTTTTTTTAAAAAAATAAGGTATATCGCTGCACTGGCAGCGATTTATAAAGATTTTTTTTTAAAATCGCTGTCGGTGCAGCGATTTATAAAAAAAAAATTCTAATGTAAATTGCTGCCGGAGCAGCGATTTATAAAAAGAAATTATTAAATCGCTGCAATAAGCAATTTTTTAAATAAAAAAAAATTTAAAATGTTAAAACAACGATTTTATATATAAAAAAATTATAATATTTTTTAAAATTTATGTATATAACTTATAAGAAAATATACATTATTTTAAAAAAATTAAAAATAAGTAAAGTAATAAATATATTTTCTTTCTAAAAAAATATATTATATTGAATTTAAATTTAAATAATATTTGAATTCAAATAATTAATTTTTTTAAATAAAAAATTAAAGGAGAATTTTTTTTTAATAACAAAATGATATATATATATATATATATATATATATATATATATATATATATATAAAGTTAAAGAGGATCACATGACAATAGTAAAATTTGTTTTTTTTATCGTAAATAGTTGAAGAAAATGTTCACATGTAAATAGTACATAAGACTTTCAATTCTATAAATTGGACTTATCCTTCATATTCATATTACTTTCAATCTTCTAATCTACCAACAATCTTAGGTAAATAAAGTCATTTGAATATTATGGGAGAGTCTAGCCAAAATTTCAGTCATTTGAATTGTTTCTCATCGGATTCAACTAATAGGTAAATAAAGTAATGTTTTCTTATTTCTTAAAAATTATTTTTCTTATATGTAATATATTTATATTATTATTTTTATAGGTATGATCAAATTCAAAATGCAGTGAATTATTGTACACAAATTGTAAATAATAATGTTATGGGTGATGAACGAGTTGGTGAGTTGCACAATGATGAACCTTCCGAGCATGAATTAACAGACAGTGATGATATGTATGACGGCGATGATGATAATGTGGATAATGCACCTAATGCATCCGTTGAAGATCAAAGTATTAATTATCATTCTACAGCGATTCCATACTTAGATCACACTGACGAAAATGCAGAAGATTTTATCTACACAAGAGATGACGGTTCCATTCGAACGACACTTTGGAATTCAAATAATCCTAAACATATCCAGTCAGGTTCGTTTGTTGAAAACTAAATATTTTATAGTTGTTTATTTATTTATTTATTTCATGTTGATTAATTTAATTTGTATATGCAACTAGGTATGTTATTTATGAATAAGATGCAAATGAAATCTGCAGTAAGAGCATATAGTCTTGCTATTAAAAAAGAATTTCTTTGTGATCAATCCAAAAGTAAAAGTTGGAAAGTTATTTGCAAGCGTCATGAGTTAGGGTGTGATTGGATGATTCGATTTAGAGAGATTTCAAGCGATATGTGGAAGACAGGAAAAATGATTGAACCGCATACTTGTCTTATAGATAACTATAAGGAGGATCATTTCAATTTGAATGATAACATGATTGCCACTTCATTAATACCATATGTTATGCAAAATCCGGACATAAATATTAAGATGATCCGTGAAATTATCAAAGGAAAACATCACTATACTCCTAGTTACAGAAAAGCACAAAAAGGTCGAAGAAAAGCATTTCGAATGGTTTATGGTGATTTTGAAAGTTCATTTAAGGCATTACCTCGATACATGGCTGCACTACAATTATTCAATCCAGGCACTATTATTGAGTGGGAGCATCATTCTACAACAATGCAAGGTAAGCAAATTTTTAAATTTCTTTTTTGGGCTTTTAAACAGAGCATTGATGGTTTCAAAAGTTGTAGGCCGGTCATTTCTATCGACGGCACACATCTTTATGGTTTGTATGATATCAAATTGTTAATTGCGGTTGGAATTGATGCGAATGGAAATACTTTTCCACTTGCATATGCTTTAGTTGCACGTGAGAGTTTTGAGTCTTGGTCATGGTTTCTCAAGTTATTATGGACACATGTAGTTTGTGAACGACAAGGAATTGGTCTTATTTCTGACCGTCATCAAGGAATCTTGCAGTGGGTTCAATCTTATGATTGGTTGAGTCCACCCAATACATATCATAGATTTTTGTTCGACACTTAAAAGAAAATTTTAATAAAAAATTTGTAAATAGTGAACTCAAAAATCTAATGTGGTTGGCTGCTACTGAGCATCAGGAGAAAAAGTTTATGCAACGGATGCAACAAATCAAAACATTGTCTCCTGCAGCATATGAATGGTTAAATGAATTTCCTTTGGAAAAATGGACAATGTATAAGGATGGTAGTCGTAGATGGGGTGCCATGACGACAAATGTGTCTGAGTCATATAATGATTTATTGAAAAAAGCTCGGGGGCTTCCTGTGACTGCCATGGTTCGAATGACGTTCAAAACTCTCGTTGATCATTTTGTCGAAAGAAACAATCTTGCAATTGCATTACTTCAAAGTAATATGCCATGGCCTCTTGCGATAGATAAAAAATTTAATGATTATTATCAAAGAGCTCAAGGGCACACAGATATGATGACTTACAACACAGGTGATGGAGTTTTTGAAATTCTTACTTTTGCTCATGATGGTAAAGGTGGAAATGTCCACAAGGTTACTGCAAAAGGTAAGAAATGTTCTTGTGGAAAATGGAGAAACCATCATATGCCTTGTTCGCATGCCATCAAATTTTGTGGACTTCGCTGAATCGAGCCAAAATCTTATGTAAGTAAATTCTACAATGCTTACAAACGAATAATGAATATTTGCGGACAAGTGGTACGCAAGGAAGAAGCCGACTTAAGAATGATATGGATATAGCTCCGGCTCGCATGACTAGAAAATGTAGTGTTTGTAAGGAGACAGGTCACACAAAGGCACGATGTCCTACTCGATTTTAAATATTTTGTATATGTTTTTAAGGTTAATGTGTTTTTATTATCTTGTTATTAATATTATGATATATCTTTTATATTTATTTGTTGACATGAATTTAATTTGTCTTGTGCATTTTAAATATTGTACGAAAAAAATAATGATTTTACCTAATATAAAAAGTATTGATTTGACCTAACATAAAAAGTTTTGATTTGACCTATGACAAAAAAAAATCCTGCAAACTTGTTCAAACATACAAAAATGTTGACAAAAAGTATTGATTTGACCTATGATATATCTTTTATATTTATTTGTTGACATGAATTTAATTTGTCTTGCGCATTTTAAATATTGTACGTATAATATCTTTACATTATTATTATATTACTGATTTGAACTCTATTAAAAAATAATGATTTTACCTAATATAAAAGGTATTGATTTGATCTAACATAAAAAGTATTGATTTGACCTATGACAAAAAAAAAGTAAATCCTGCAAACTTGTTCAAACATACAAAAATGTTGACAAAAAGTATTGATTTGACCTATGATATATCTTTTATATTTATTTGTTGACATGAATTTAATTTGTCTTGTGCATTTTAAATATTGTACGTATAATATCTTTACATTATTATTATATTACTGATTTGAACTCTATTAAAAAAATAATGATTTTACCTAATATAAAAAATATTGATCTGACCTAACATAAAAAGTATTGATTAGACCTATTACAAAAAGAAAAGTAAATCCTGCAAACTTGTTCAAACATAATAAATAAATAAAAAAGAAAAGAATCTCATTACTTTGTTCAAACTTTCACGAAACAACAAAATTTACATATTTCAAAATTCGAATCTTCAACCTTTTAAAATAAAGGTGCATAAAAAAATTATTCTTCTGAATCCGAATCTTCTACATCTTCATTCTCATCTTCATTTTCATCTTCATTTTCAAAATCTTCCTCATTTTGATAGTGACTGCTTGTTCCACATCTAGTTGATTTGTGTAGCCTAGATGTTCTCCGTGGTGGATTTTGTCTATTAAGAACTAAATTTTGTGAAGCCCTAGCATTAAATTTTGAATCATCAAACGCAGTTACCTATAATACAATATAACATAATATAATCAAATAAACATGCAATAAAAATAAAAAAAATTATAAAAAGTTAAAAAAATTGTATGAAAAATAATTATACTTACATTCGAAAAATTCAATCTTCCACCAAATGGAGAATTATGTATCGGAAATTCACGCATACCATGTTGAAAACCATATTGAGAACCACTAAATTGTGCAAACCCAGATATTGGAACCTGCGGAGTTACAAAACCAACTGTTTGCTGACTAGAAAAATTCGGATTAGTGTTAGAGGGCCCTGCAGAAAAATCAAATGTGGGATAATAAGGCTCGGGAGTCGCCACATTAGTGTTAGAGGGCCCTGCAGAAAAATCAGCTGTTTCACCAGTGGTCCTTCTACCTCGACGAGCACCCTCTCTCGATGTTGTTTGTCGTGATCGGCGAGATACTTGTACTGGTGGTGGTTCATCGTATTGAGTGGGAGGATTGTAACCAGGATCAAAGCTCAATCGCGTTCCCTGAAAGGCCGCATTCATTGACTCCATTGAAATACGAGCAACTTCCGTTGCATATTGTCTCATTTCATTAGATTGATTTTCACCATTTTCAATCATCCGAGCTCGACGATACTGCATTTCATGACCCCTAGCCTATAATGAATAAACAAATATTAATAAAAAAAATTATTAAAGATTGACATAATAATTTAAAATTTATGTAATATACATACTAATGCCTCATGTCTTCCTGCTATGTGTTGATACCCTTTTTGTACAACATGTTGTGGATTTCCAATAACCATGCGGGTATGCCTCATATACCAATGAAAGTAATATGTTTGATCACTTACAAATGGAGGTCGAAATATACGATTTTGACGTTGTTCCCATAAATATTGTGTATAGTTAAATACATCTATATCTTCTTGTTTTATTTTGGATCGTTTATCACGCTTAAAATGATATTCGGAAAATTAGGTACACGGTCCAGGAATATGTTGTAAATAACCGAACTGTCTCACAACACGATCAACCATGTGCCACTCACGATAAATTCCATAAATCAGTGGGACCTGTGCCATCCAGACACGTTGTCCTGACCGACACCACTCATTCAATCCATTAATAACATCTTCCGAATAAGGCTGCCAAATAAACTATAAAAAAATAATTAAGTAAGATAATTATAAAAACAATATTGGCAGAAAAAAATATTTACGTGAAAATGAACAATCTTACAAAATAATTTTTTTGTACCATTGTGTCATTTAAAGATCTACCAAATATATTCTTATTTAAAATAAAATAAAATATGAAAAGTTTAAGATACTAATAATATTAAATACCTGTTCATCAGTTAGATTATCAAGTACATCCCTAATCACACCGATTACAGTTCGTGCCTCATTTTGATGATTTCTACGTTGCGTCCATTAACGTGCAAGCACAGTTGAAGCCTCAAATTGATTGGTTCTTAAAGGCTTTGGCAATGGTTGCAGGGGAATAATTCTTTCCCATGCCCAAATCTACAATAAATAAATTCACCATTACTGATAATGCACTTAAATTTAAAAGTGCACATTACTAGTATATTAAAAATATTTAATTAAAAAATAAGTATACCTGCACTAAAGAGAGAAATCCACAAACTTCATTTGATTTTTTCATTGACGCACGGCATAAACAATTATACAAATATGATAATGCGGCCGATCCCCATGCTTGAGTTGACATTAAATCTAAATTTCTCATGTCAATCAAAATGTCCAAATTAATCTTATTATTAGATTTACCCGGAAATATTGATCCACCACATAACCATAATAAATATAATCTAAATCTTTGTTGAACTTCATGCTCAGTTGAGTTATCATTAATAACTTCCAAACCTTCGATATACTCAATCAATTTATATGTTAACAACCTACTAACACCAGAAAAACAACTAGTATCGGGTAACCATCCTGTTAATTAAAAAATCATTTCTTGTTTACCTATAATCCCTAAAGAATCAGCTCCATTTAAAATTATAGGACTACCATCTACTACCATTCCGAATAAAATTTCAATATCTTGTAAAGTTATGGTAGCCTCGCCAGTTCGCATGTGAAAAGTATGAGTTTCCGGACGCCACCTTTCAATTAAAGCAGAAATTAATCCGGAGTCATACGGCACACATCCAACATCAAGAATTCCTTTAAATCTACAATTTTCAAAATATTGAAGGATGCAAGAATGTAATGGATGATATTTTAAATGTTGCCAAAATTTAATATCACCACGACGCATATATAAGCAACATCTCTCTTCTTTTATGCTACCGTTCCAAATTCCTTCGGAATGATGATGAACTTGAATTTTTAATACATCATGCTCTACTGGATCAAGATGTACGTATAAATTTGACGGATGCATATCTATACACAAAAAATAAAAAGAAAAATTAACATTAATATAAGTATCAAACGATTGAATATATCAACAATACCATATAAAAGTATAAAATTAATTAAAATAAATTAAAAATAAAATAAATTTAAACTGACCTTATAAAGAAAATGCTTTTAAAAACTTTAGAAAATTTGAAGAATAACAAGAATTTTAATGTCACGACCCAAATCGGGTCGCGACTAGCACCCACACTTACCCTCCTATGTGAGCGAACCAACAAATCTAAACCTTAACATTTCAATATAATATCAACAGAAAGTAATGCGGAAGACTTAAACTCATTAATAAAAACTCATTTAATAACTTCTAAAAACTCAACAACTATTATTATTATCCCCAAAATCTGGAAGTCATCATCACAAGAACATCTACTTCAAATTACTAAATCTAAGAGTATCTAAGAAGCTAAAATACATAAACAGCTAGTCCATGCCGGAACTTCAAGGCATCAAGACATGAAGAGGAGGATCCAGTCTAAGCTTGAAGCATTAGCTCACCCTGATATCCGGAGTAATGAAGACTGGCTAGAGTTGCGGTTGAGTTGAAGACGACGGTACGTTTGCTGCACTCCACAATTTACAAAGAAAACAAATACAAGTAGGGGTCAGTACAATCACAAGTACTGAGTAGGTATCATCGGCCAACTCAAAATAGAAAACAGTATATATCAGATAACATCATAAAATCAACTACTATCCTTAGCATGCAGCATTTACAATTACCATAACCCTTGGTTACAACACCAAGCACATCAATGACGACTCACGCCTCCTCATCATACTCATTTGGGAATTAGGTTCATTAGATTGAGTATATTAACATCTTTCAAGATTCATTATCTTTATTCCTCTCGTGTCGGTACGTGACACTCCGCTCCTCATATACTATCCTAGTGTCGGAACGTGACACTCCAATCCTCATTCTATCCTAGTGTCGGAACGTGACACCCGATCCATATTCTATCCTGGTACCGGAACGTGGCACCCGATCCATATACTATCCTGGTGTCGGAACGTGACACTCCGATCCTCATATACTATCCTGGTACCGGAACGTGACACCCGATCCATATACTATCCTGGTGTCGGAACGTGACACTCCGATCCTCATTTACTATCCTAGTACCAGAACGTGGCACCCGATCCTTATATACTATCCTGGTACCGGAACGTGACATCGGATCCCCTAATCTCACTACTTTCGTTCATCAAGTCTTCTTTTACACTAAGGCATCATCATTAACAAAGTAGATTAGGGTTTCTCAAGATTTAGGATTCAATAGCTTCATCGTGCTTATTTTATCACAATTACATAATCACATTCATGCAAGCATACAATTAAGCATATAGAAGGGTTTACAATACTACCCATACATATCATTCGCTATTAAGAGTTTACTACGTATAGTATAAAAACCATAACCTACCTTCACCGAAGATTAGTGATCAAGCAAGCAAATTCTCCAAAGCTTTGTGTTTTCCTCTTCTCGTTCGATCCTCTCTCTCTCTTTGTTCTTTTTCTTTATTCAAACCCTCTTTCTTTCACCCTAATTAGCATATAATTAAGAATAAAAGATGGCAATAATAACCCACTAATTTACTCAAGGTTACCTCTTTTAACCCCCAAGTAATTAGACTTATTAACATTAACCCACTAACTTTATAATTAAAGCAGGAATAGTCAAAAACGTCCCTTAAAACATTAAAGAAATCCGACCCAGCCTGGGATTACGCAGCCTGTGACGGCCCGTCGCGCCTGCGACGGTCCATCCTGCTGCTCCGTCACAGAGTTCAGAGACTCAATTCTCTGAAGAGTCTGTGACGGTCCGTTACACCTGTGACGGTCCGTCCTGTCATTCCGTTACGAAGTTCAGAGAGTCGATTTCAGTACCCATTTTTCAGAATTTCTAAGTGTTTTGGAACGAGACCCCCTCGACGGTCCGTCGTGCCCATGACGGTTCGTCGTGGGTTCTGTCGTCTCAGCCTGTTTTTCCAGAAATAAAATCTGCTGCTCAAAACGACTAAACAGGTCGTTACATTTAAGATTGTGGAAGATTGAAAGTAGATTGGAAGATTGGAAGATTTAAAGTACCAATTTATAGAATTGAAAGTATTATGTACTATTTACATGTGAATATTTTCTTTAAAATTTACAATAAAAACAAAGGGTCTACTATTGTCATGTGATCCTCTTTAACTTTATATATATATATATATATATATATATATATCATTTTGTTTTAAAAAAAATTCAATAATTTTTCTCCTTTAATTTTTTATTTAAAAAAATTAATTATTTGAATTCAAATATTATTTAAATTTAAATTCAATATAATATCTTTTTTTTAGAAAGAAAATATATTTATTACTTTACTTATTTTTAATTTTTTTTAAAATAATGTATATTTTCTTATAAGGTATATACATAAATTTTAAAAAATATTATAATTTTTTTATATATATAAAATCGCTGTTTTAACATTTTAATTTTTTTTATTTAAACAATTGCTTATTGCAGCGATTTAATAAAAAAAAATTTATAAATCGCTGCTCTAGCAGCGATTTATATTAGAAATTTTTTTATTTTTTTTATAAATCGCTGCACTGGCAGCGATTTTAAAAAAAAATTCTTTATAAATCGCTGCCAGTGCAGCGATATACCTTATTTTTAAAAAAAAATTAAAAAATAATATGAAATCGCTGTCATGGCAGCGATTTGTAAGAAGAAAAATTTTGAATCGCTGCCTTAGCAGCGATTTTACTTTTTCAGGTGAAGTAAGTCGCTGCACCGACAGCAATTTTACCGTTTTAGTTAATATAAAATTTTATATACCGTTTTGGAATTTTTATTAATATATTGTACCCTTTGAGTTTCGGACTCCAATTATGTTTGTATGTAATATCATATTTCATATCAACATATGAAACTTTATTTTCATAAACAATGATTTTACTATTTGAGACATTTAGTGTCACATCATCTGAGTATTTATCAATATTATCAAGATAAATTGTCTTGATTACATATTCTGTAATTGTTCTCTTAACTAAATTATTTTTGCACAAACAATTTTGTGAATGTCAAATTGCAAGTTGACAACAATCGCACATGTGATTATCTTATAAATACATCTTTCTATCATATCACATGATAGCTGAACGGGCCCAAATTCACCTTTTTTACTTTTCAGAATATTGAGATTTAATGTCAACATTAGTTGATCCAATCAACTTGTCATGAGAACAAACAAAAGAATTCTTGAAGAATCTTCTAGTTTTTCAATGTATGTTCATTACTCAGTATGCATATCTTTGAGATTACCAAATTATTCATGCCAACTAATAAAATCATTAGTACTCGTAAACTCCAAGTTTATTACGTCATGTGTCTTTTGCTTTAGTAAATTTCTGATTTACTATTATATGACTAAATTTCAATTTTATTACTCCAAGAGTAATTTTCAGATTTATTTATTCTCAATTACTTTACCCTTTAGGTGAGTCGTGATTCCATCATTGAATGAACGAATCTGAAAAAAATTGTGCATGTAAACATATTATTTGTGCCAACATTTTTGCTAACATCAAGTTGCGAGATAATAATAGACACACATGAGACCATATAGAAGAAACATTTGTTAGGATCATTAAATATCTAAACAATCCACTTGGTGGATGATTAGGTCCACAAATATCTGTATATGTTCCTAGAATGCAGAAAATTCAATCTCAACTTTCGTTTATGGTGGTCTCACAATTAGTTTGCCTTGCTAACAAGTAGTACAAGAAAATTCACCATTTAAATGAATTTTTAGTTTCTTCCATGAAAGTCCATTTTATTTTTCCATAATTCGTCGAAACATTATAGACTAACGATGTCCCAGACAATCGTGTCAAACTAAGAAAGTATAGGAATTAGTAAATTTCTTATTTACCATAGAATGTGTCTCAATTGCACTAATTTTATCCAATACACGCTTGAAGATAAAGTATGAAACTTTTCTATAATACATGTCTTCTTAGAGACATTCTTGGTGATACCACATCATTGATCAAAGATCGCAATCTTTCACATGCCTAGCATGGTGGCTTACACCTCATTCCCTTTAGAGAATGGATCCATATTTTAGCATTTATCAGAGGCTCTCATTATTCATGAATGGAATACAATCATCTAAGTACATCAAATTTTGATAATTTAGTACCTCATTCCATATTCATGTGCATTATTTAATCAATTGTTTTCTTTTAGACAATTATACACTGCTATATTCACTTTAGGGAGTGAATGTGCTTCAACAAGATATATTCATGACTAATTTTATCAAAAACTCATTATTTCCCTTAGTCATCATAATATCATCAATATGGTGCATTGAGACTCAAACCCAACGTCTTATACCATAAATCAATGAGGGACTTGAATCCAACATCTTTCATCACAAAGCATGAAGACTTCTGGTGTATTACCCTCTTGGTGCGATTGGACGTAAATCCATCGTCTTATTCTTTTGGTGCGATAAAACTTAAATCTATCGTCTTACCCATAATGAGGCTCAACCTCAAGCCTTCAAAATAATTTTAATTTTATCACTTTTGATGATCATTAATATGATCGTACATTATAATTACACACAAAATTGAGATTATTAATTTATTATAATCAACATTAATAGTTAATAAATATAACTAATAGATCACATACCTCATATAAAGGTTGAAAACATATCTTTCACTAAATTGTGCTTATTTAATTATTAAAATAAATTAAGGAATTTTCTTCCCAGTCGGTTTAATTAAACGTACAGAAAGTCGACGAGTCTCTTTAAATACTTACTTTAGATGGTACCTCCAGATTTGTTACATCAATAACTATAACATAAAGATAAATCATACCCTGAAGATATAAAAGCCTTATTGCATAACTTATATAAGATCTCTTTTGTACATTTCTCGTCTTCTTCATCATTCTTTAAGAATAGAATAATCGTGTTGATGACGTGTTATGAAACTATATGAAATTAGAAGAAGAAAAAAGTAGGGAGAAGAGAAAAGACTTCTTATTTCTCTTGAAGTATTTATAGATCATTCACCAATCTTATTTACAATGAAGGAAAACCCTTTATTTACAGGAAAAACCTTACTTGTCCCCAAGTAGGATTTGTAACCATATCCTACAAGGACTCCACATAACTAGACATTCACTATAACACAAATGTGTTTATAACAAAATTCAAATTTTTGTATATTTCGCTTGTCCATTTGTATATTTCGCTTGCAAATATATTAACAAGGTAATTATTTACAAATGAAAGTTGCATTTCGCATATTTCACTTACCCATTTATATATTTCGCTTGTCCGTTGTAACAATCCTCTTAGTGGTTTTATAAATTTCAAATATTATTTTTCTATTATCTTTTTAGTAACTTTTATAAATAATTTATGGCTTATAAGAATGAGTTACATGATTTTCGAATTTAATAAAGGATTATTTTGTTGCTAATAATAAAAAAAAAAAAAAAAATAAATAAATGAATAAATAATAAACTAATAGAAGAAATAAGGGGCAATGCCCTCTATTGTTGAAACTTGAAAGTAAACTACCGACTAAACAGAGAAAAGAAAAATATATAAAGGCTGATGAATGGAATTTTCAATGTTACTGCGTGAACATGGATTTACTAGTTATTTCAGGTAGGTAATATGCTAAACTTAACTCTAAATCTCTTGGTACATGCATTAATTGTCAGGAGATTATATACAAATTAATATGCTAAACTTAACTCTAAATCTCTTGGTACATGCATTAATTGTTAGGAGATTATAATAATTAATTAGCAGGCAATTGATTAGGTAATGATGAGAAACATTGGGTAATCATAATTGATTATGGAGAAAGAAATGGTAATGGCGAAATAAGTTACTGGATGGTCCTTGTTTGAAGATTAAATACCGTTTTAGTATAGCTCGACTCGATTCACATTGGTTTCTTATATTATCACGTCATAGTTCAAGTTTTGATATATTGAGATAAATATTTAAATAGTATATGTATTATGTTATATAAATATTATTAGATTTATGACATTGGGGAATTATGACTTAATCTTTGGTTTGAAATTTTAAAAAATATGAAATTTTAAGACCAATGAATTTGATTATAAATTTAGGTAAATTTCGGGTCTAAACTAGACAATTGTAATGTGGGTGTTGTGAGTTTTGAAATTTTATTGTGACTATTTATTTGAATAGATTGTATTGTTTTGGAAGTCTAATGAAAAGAGAAAGCTCAAGTCCCAAAGTGATCATTCCATTATTTGGGGCAAGTGGATTTCTAAACCTTTGTTAAGTGAATGAAATTCGTGTATTTCTTGTAGTATGTGTTTGGAAGTAATAGGACTCGGTGATGAGTTGATTTGTATGTATTGATTAATTCTAATGATTAAAAAATGGATTATAAAAGGTAATGTGATTAATCGTTGGTGTGTGATATGTTGAGAATGGTTTGAAAGGTTTGTTGAAAGATTGTGTTGTTTGTGAATTGTGCATTATTATGAAAATGATTATCTCCTCAATATTTGCGTGAACATGTCATTTGCATGGTTCTGAGACATGCTTGTGACAAGTGTTATGTGAATTGAGAAAGAATAAGAAATTAAAGAGGATGTACCATTTTGAGGGACGTATCGCTTGCCGCGAAGGATACTATGTATATTGAGGGACTGTCGTGTCACGACCCAAATCGAGCCGTGAGTGGCACCCACATTTTTCCTCCTATGTGAGCGAACCAACCAATCTAAACCCCAACATTTCAAACATAATAAATAGAAAAACAATGCGGAAGACTTAAAACTCATTAACAAAATCAATAATCAACTTCTAAAACTCAACTTATCATTATCCCCAAAATCTGGAAGTCATCATCACAAGAACATCTATCCTTAAATTACTAAAGCTAAGAGTATCTAAGAAACTAAACATAAATAATGGCTAGTCTATGCCAGAACTTCAAGGCATCAAGACATGAGGAAGAAGATCCAGTCCAAGCTAGAAGCTTTAGCTCACCCTGAAATCTGGTATGACGAAGACTGGCTAGAGCTGCGGTTGAGTTGAAGATGACGGTACGTTTGCTGCACTCCACAAATAACAAAGAAAAACAATTACAAGTAGGGGTCAGTACAACCACAAGTACTGAGTAGATATCACCGGCCAACTCAAAATAGAAAACAGTATATATCAGATAATATCATAAAATCAACTACAATACTCAACATGCGGCATTTACAATTACCATAACCCTTGGTCACAACACCAAGCACAACAATGAGGACTCACGCCTCCCCATCATACTCATTTGGGATATAGGTTCTTTTCATTCGAATTTATTATCATAATTTAAAGATTCATTATCTTTATTCCTCTTGTGTCGGTACGTGACACTCCGCTCCCCTACTACTATGTGCCGGAACGTGACACTCCGATCCCCTAATTCTACGTGTCGGTTCGTGACACCCGATCCCCTAATTCTACGTGTCGGTTCGTGATACCCGATCCCCTAATTCTACGTGTCGGTTCGTGACACCCGATCCCCTAATTCTACGTGTCGGTTCGTGACACCCGATCCCCTAATTTTACGTGTCGGTTCGTGACACCCGATCCCCTAATTCTACGTGTCGGTTTGTGACACCCGCTCCACTAATCTCATTCTATTAATTCATCAAGCCTTCTTTTATACCAAGGCATCATCAATCTCATTACTTTAGTTCATCAAGCCTTCTATTAAACCAAGGCATCATCAATCTCATTACTTTAGTCATCAAGCCTTCTCTTATACCAAGGCATCATCATTAACAAGGTAAATTTAGGATTATAGATTCAATAGACTCATCATGCTTATTCATCACAATTATATAATCACATCATGTAAGCACACAATAAAGCATATAGAAGGTTTTATAATACTACCCAACACATATCATTCGCTATTAAGAGTTTACTACGAATAGCATAAAAAACATAACCTACCTCCACCGAAGATTCGTGATCAAGCAAGCAATTTTCCAAAGCTTTGTTTCCTCTTTGTTTCCCTCTTCTCTCGATTGTTCTCTTTCCCTCTCCTTGTTCTTTCTATTTTTCTTATTCAAACTCTCTTTCTTTTACCCTAATTAACATATAATTAAGTATAAAAGATGATGAATTAACCCATTAATTAATTCGAGGTTATCTCCTTTAACCCTCAAGTAGTTAAATTATTAACAGTTGTTGACACCCAATTTTGACCATCTCCGATAGAAATTAATTCATGAGCTTCTTAAATTTTCCAAGCAATTTAAAATAATTAGTTTTATAAATTTTTAAGAAAAAAAAATAAAGTTTGTGTTATTTTGAATAGTTTTGTCATTTCTTATAACTTTTGAATAATATATATATTTTACATAATTATGTATATAATTAGTATATTTTATGATTATTCAAAAAACCAACTCAAAAATATTTTAATTTTAGTAAATATTCTATTTAGCTAATATAGTTTAAATTATGGTTATATTTTGAACCACTATTTTACAATTTAAATAATTATATTACTAAATTAAAGAAGCTCGTTGATTAATTAATACAAATTCGTTTTATTTAAGGTTTAGCCGAATTTATTATCTTAACTCAATTTGGCTATTTATCAAATTTAACCCATTCTTTAAATCCACCAAAAGATCTTAGTTTTGGGCCACTTACACACTCCCTTTAATTTCCAGGCCCATTTGTATTTCTTCTTCTCCCAAACCCCAAGCCTAATAAATTTCCAGCCCACCTCATTCCCTTCCAGGCCCACTTTATTTTCAGACACCCAGGCCCAATTACATGGCCCATTCCATTTTAATTAATTTCCAACCCAATTCCCTTTTTCCCTTTCCCTCCAACCTTACCCCTTTTAAAATTCAAAATTCAAAATTCAAATTCTAACAAATTTCCCCCTCTTTTTGCCATAATTTGGCTTATAAATAATCCTCATCTTCTTTATTGTTAGGGGTTGGTGGAGAGAAAGAAGAAAAGAGGGATAAAGAAAAAGAAGAGAAAAAGAAAGGGATGGTTTTTGGAGAGAATTTTTTTTTTTTTACATCTTGTAATAGAAAAGAATTATTGAAAGAGTTTAGTCATAAGAAGATTTTACAATAGTTTAAGCACACCTATATATCTATTGAAGTTGAATTAAAAACAAAAGGATTGCGGGATTTTTGATTATCATTTGAACTCGAAGTTGTGTAGTGGAAGGTCATCCCCTTGCTCGTTTTGTCTCCAGCTCGCTGCCCCGAAGAAGGTGAAATCCTTTTTTTTTCCTTTCTTTTTTTAGACGTTGTCATTCCACTTGCTAATTTTATTTTTTTTGTTTTGTTTTCTTGTGTGACAATTCGAGTCCACTTAGGATTCCATTCTTGCATTCCTCGTTGAGCCATAAAGGCTCAAAACATATTCTTTGAGTCGTAGACCCCCTCAAAACTGGCGTACAGGTTGAACAAAAGAAGAGAGCTGCTGGAAATTAATTTACAGGTCGGAAAACCAGCAGCTTCAGTGCTGGAAAGCAAGTCTGCAGATTTGAGAAGCTGTATACCAGCTGTATACATCCGTTATATACTGATATACAGTTTGAAATGTGCACAGGAGGTCAAATTCAAAACCTGGGTTGATGTCAGTAAATACGCTGCCGAAAGGGTTTTTTTTTAGTTTAAAAAGTTGAAAAAATAGTCTGATATACATCCTGTATACACTGATATACAGACACGATATACTATAAATATGTGTAAGAAATGTGAATTGCAGGTTAACGTACGGGGATGCCGATTTTGAATAAAATACGGAATTAGGCAATTAATGCGGACGTAGGGTGCAGCCCGTATACATTAGTATACATTATCGGGTGACGATATACACTTGTTAAGTAAGTTTGAAAAATAATATAGGTACAAATACGCGGGGAAATACAGGGAAAAGTATCGGAAAATATGTATTCAAACAGGTTCAGGGATCAAGAGGTCCAAATGAGTCAAATATGTGTTGTACAACATGTATACATTTGTATACTTTATGTCTCTTTTCAGGGAATTGGGCCAGGGCCCTTCAGTCCCCTTTTATCAACAGACCCAATGACCATTTGTTTTTGCAGGTTTTTTTTTTAAAAAAGGGCCCAAATCTAAGTAAATAGATTAGGACAGGTGGGCCAAAGCCCAATTGGATGGATTTGGGCAATCAAGCCCAAGTTCAAATATTTTCCTCTCTTTATTTATTATTTGTTTGAATTAATTAGTGTTTTGGTAGAATTTTAATAATCTCCTAAAGATTAGCCATTTTTCATTATTTTAAATTTTACTATTTTATTCACTTTTATCACCATTTAGTTTTCCTTAAATTAATTCCTCTAAACATTTCCCTTTAGGAAAAAAAAGTAAAAACAATGAAATACAAAATATCAAAATGAATTTTTCTCTTTACTTAGTTAAAAATTTTATTTTAAAAGTCATTTAGTCAAATCGCCGGTCAATCGCAAGTTAGCGGGCATCCCGAGGGCCTAACACCTTCTCGAGATGTACATTGAACTTCGAACCCTTTTCAATTGATTTTTAATCTGTTTTTTAAATCTTTTGAAGTTTTTCTTGATTTTATCGAAAATCAAGTGGCGACTCCGATTTTGAAGGTCGGTTTTTCTTAAACAATAAGATTAATTGATTTTTCGAAACCTAGTCAATTTTTCTCATTTCTCCCATTAAACATAAACAGTAGTATTTTTATTTTTTTAAGTAAAACAGAAATGGCGACTCCGCTGGGGATGTTAAAGTTCTAACCACAAGATTTGATTGTTTGACTACTTGCTTAATTTGTTTCATTTATTGTTTGTGCGGAATTGTTTAATCTTTCATATATTGTTATTGTATGCATAACATATCATACTTCCGTCAAACGACAATTATTTCATTTCCACTAAAGGACGATTATGCGGGTTCGCAGTCGTTTGTTAACCAAAGATTTTCTCGGGGCACCTTGACGAGTGTAGTTGACTACTTGATAGTCAACGATCGTTAATTGTCCCAGCCCAAGTAGTCCGCTTGGGTTACCCATTCCACTTTAAATACAACTCACTCTTAGTCAAACTAAGATAGAGCGAAACGCAATCCCGAAAATAGCGCATTTGCCTAAGATGACCCAATACCCATGGCGTGTTGGGCCCATTAGAAGACCACCTTGAGTCCGAAACGGCCCACGGCCTAAATGGGCGTTCATACTTATGTGTTTAAATTTGAAGGATGTATACGCTGTTTGAGAGAATCATTAATGAAATGTTTCAAATGACGTATACATCCCTCAAATCGTTAGGCCCACCTTTGGCACAAAAGGGTCACATATCTGTTTAGAACGCGCAATATGTGTTACAACTGCTTATGTGAATATGTTGTTTTATTTGGAGATATTCTAGCTCACTCCTATTCAAATACTTTTAGAACTCGTAAGCACAAATATCGAGTCACTATCAAAAGTGCGTCCAAACACTCCTCGAGTCTTTAGTTTCCTTAAAAAAAAACTTCATTTTTCTTTATTATACTTGTCATACCAGAAAATGATTCGTTATTTCGAATCAAAAGAATTTTGAGAAATTTTATCTTTTCCAACTCTTACAAAGAAATTAGAGTTACATCTCAATCAAAAATCAAAGTACGGTGATGAAAGATACCGTCAACTTCGTCTCGACTCAAGTCGACATTTTTATTCACTAATCCCAAAGTCAAGTAGACAGATTCCTGTCTATTTAATCATTTCTCTATATTGGTTTCTCTATACTTGTGAGCCAGTTTATCTCTGAATAAAGCAACTCTTATGTGTTCGCACCTATATGTGATATCTTGTATAATTTACCACCTCAAGGCATTAACATATTGGTCTTTTGAGTTTTTTTTTTTGACAGGTATTTAAGACTGATTTGTGTTGGTAAGTTGGTTTATCATCCGAGGTCTAAGTCTCCAAAGATTCCTTCCCCGCAAATTTGCAAAAGGAAAAGACAGCGATGGGGGATAACAATGAGGAGATTGACATGAATGATGTCGCCGTGGCTCAACCTGCCGCCACTGATAAAAATGAATTGATTGTGCAATTGATGCAACAAATCGCCGAAATGAGGGTCGAAATGCAAAGGATGCAAGATGGGTCTAATCCAGTTTCATCCTTCAATCCTCCAAGAGATGGAAGACCTCCACTCCACTTTCCTCCCTCAAGCACGGAACAAGTTCAAAACCTTCTCTCTAACCCCGCTCAAAATCCTCCAACCATTGACTTAACTACCCCCAACCCCCGTAACGACACCACATCGTGTCAAGCACCACATCATCCTCAAAATACTAACCTTCAAATCCTCCATCTCCCTCAAAACCAAAGTACGAACAATGCTCAGACCTTCCTCCATCTTCAAAACCAAAATACCGATCCTCAAAATTTCCCCCAAAATTATCAAGTCACTCAAAATACTCAGGATCCCTCCATTATTCCACCCATACCTCAGAAGACTACTTTCCAAATTCCAATTCCAAATGAACCTTATGCCAACTGTTCCGAGCTTGATTACTATAAGGAGCAGGAGAGAGAGTGGAGGTCAAAAGAAGAGGTAGTCAAGGTGAATATGAAAAAAGAGATCAGGAAAGCCATGAAGGAGTTGCACTATGTTTCCGAAGTTGATGGATTGAGCTACGAGGATTTATGCATCCATCCGAATCTCGACCTTCCAGAAGGGTTCAAAGTGCCAAAGTTTGTCACTTTTAATGGAACAGGAAATCCTCTAGCACATCTGAAAGTTTATTGTGATCAACTTGTGGGAGTTGGCCAAAATGAAGCATTATTGATGCGTCTCTTCGGTCGAAGTCTAAGTGGAGAAGCACTGGAGTGGCTTACATCACAGGAGCTGAAACAATGGAAGAGTTGGAATGCACTCGCAAAGGATTTCACGGAAAGATTTGGGCATAACATAGAAGATGCCCCAGATCGCTACTACTTGGAGAAGATCAAACAGAAGTCTACAGAAAATTATCGAGAGTACGCTTTTCGTTGGAGAAAAGAGGCCGCGAGAGTTCAACCTCCAATGTCCGAGCGTGAGATCACCGAAATGTTCATTCGTACTCAAGAGCCTGAGTACTATGAAAGAATGTTGTGTATGATGGGACAAAAGTTTGTCGAGATTGTCAAAGTGGGAGAAGCTCTGGAAGATGGTTTCAAGACTGGAAAGCTCATCAGACTTACCGCATTGCGATCTAATGGAAAATCGGCTAGAATAAGTGATATGGATAAATCAAAAGGAAAAGTGGAGGAGGTAAGTATGATCACGGCTACTCATACGAGGTCAGCTTCTCAACGGAAATATCAAAACCATAATGTCAGTCATGAAAAATTTCCTCGCCCCAAATTCAGGAAGGCCCCTAAGGTATTTACCCCATTAAAGGAGTCTCAAACTCAACTTTACGAAAGGTTGAAAGCAATGGGTATGCTCTATCCTATAGAAGGAAGACCAGCCAATCCTTTGGGAAAATTTTACAGAGCTGACCACAGATGTGCTTATCATTCAGGAGCCATTGGACATGACACAGAGAATTGTTCAACTCTGAAGCACAAGATACAAAACATGATCAACAACAACTTGATCAATATCGAGGAAACCACCTGAATGGATGACATATTGGATACTCGAGGATGAGTACAAGATATTTATGAATTGAGTCATTTGAAGATATTCATCATCAAAGGTCGAGAATAAGAATGCCCAACGTTGACCAAATTTTGCATATGAAGTTGTTACCTTTCTTTTGAAAATGTATCGCACATTTCTGTAACGAACTACGTCTGACCTGAATTCTCGAGAACGAGATACGTAGGCGGCCTATGTCGGCTTCGGTCACCCCATTTATTCTCCTTGATTATTCCTTGTGTTGGAACTACGTTCGACCTGAATTCTCAAGAATGAGATACGTAGGCGGCCTATGTCGGCCTCGGTCGTTTCATTATCAAAACTTCCTATTTTGGTTAATCCTTGAGAGGGGAACTACGTTTGACCTGATTCCTGCTCCAACGGGATACGTAGGCGCCACAACGGCTCGGTCATAATACCCAGCAAGATTTCCATTTCTCTTCATAATGGAAACTAGGACAGATTGGAAGTTGGACTTCTTTAACAAAGTCAAAACAGAAGACCAAAATTCTACGAAGATTAGCCTTAGGTGGATCTCAAAAATTACGACAATCTAGCTTGCAACTGGGACAGATTTTTTGAGATGATCTCAAAAATTCCACAAATATCATTTGTTACTTATTGAGGTAAACTGGGACAAAATGTTGAGGAGGGGCCTCAATATTCCAGAATGAGCAACCTCAGAGTTAACAGAGCAAGTTATGAGAGTTCTTATATATTTTAGACCGGGACAAATTTTTGAGGAGGGTCTTCAAAAATACCATCAAATATGTCATATAAAGACGGGCGAGCGTGCAAGCCAACTGCAAGAAGGAGAATGGAGACAAAACCAACACAAATCAGTCTTTCAAACTAAGAATTTTTCTTTGGATGCAGGAACATTGAAGTCAAAAAGTGGCTATGTAAAGCTGTCAAGAATGACAAAAGGCGTCACTTGCACCCATCGTGGACTCCTCAACAAAACCTAGAAAATCTTCCACCTTATTTTATCTCTATTCCTTTATATTGCCTCAAGTGATTTCTAAACAAGTCTCTTTTATCTTGCAGGAACATTATCGAGCCGTCCACCTCGTTACAGTTGGAACATTATTGAGCCGTCCACCTCGATACAGTGGAACATTATCGAGCCATCCACCTCGTTACAGTTGGAACATTATCGAGCCGTCCACCTCGTTACAGTTGGAACATTATCGAGACATCCACCTCGTTACAGTGGAACATTATCGAGCCATCCACCTCGTTACAGTGGGAACATTATCGAGCCGTCCACCTCGTTACAGTTGGAACATTATCGAGACACCCACCTCGTTATAGTGGAACATTATCGAGCCATCCACCTCGTTACAGTTGGAACATTATCGAGCCGTCCACCTCGTTATAGTTGGAACATTATCGAGCCATCCACCTCGTTACAGTTGGAACATTATCGAGCCGTCCACCTCGTTACAGTTGGAACATTATCGAGCCGTCCACCTCGTTACAGTTGGAACATTATCGAGACATCCACCTCGTTACAGTGGAACATTATCGAGCCATCCACCTCGTTACAGTTGGAACATTATCGAGTCATCCACCTCGTTACAGTTGGAACATTATCGAGCCATCCACCTCGTTACAGTTGGAACATTATCGAGCCATCCACCTCGTTACAGTTGGAACATTATCGAGTCATCCACCTCATTACAGTTGGAACATTATCGAGCCATCCACCTCGTTACAGTTGAACTATTATCGAGCCATCCAGGCCTCTTTAAAAATCATGCATTGCAAAAAATCATGCATCGCCAAAAATCATGCATTGCGCAAAAATCATGCATTGCGAAAAAACATGCATCGCGAAAATCATGCATTGCGGAAAAACATGCATCGTGAAAATCATGCATTGCGGAAATTCATGCATCGCAGAAATCATGCATTGCAAAAAACATGCATCGCGAAAATCATGCATTGCGGAAAATCATGCATCGCGGAAATCATGCATTGCGAAAAAACATGCACCGCGAAAATCATGCATTGCGGAAAATCATGCATCGCGGAAATCATGCATTGCGAAAAAAAATGCATCGCAAAAATCATGCATTACGGAAAAACATGCATCGCGAAATCATGCATCGCGAGTCAATAATTATGCACGACGAGAAGATTTCATACATCGTCAAAATTTATGCATCGCGAGAAGACTTTATACCTCGCTGGAATTTATGCTCGACGAGAAGACTTCATGCCTCGTCAAATTTATATATCGCGAGAAGACTTTATACCTCGCTTGAATTTATGCACGACGAGAAGATTTCATGCCTCGTCAAATTTATATATCGCGAGAAGACTTTATACCTCGCTTGAATTTATGCACGACGAGAAGATTTCATGCCTCGTCAAATTTATATATCGCAAGAAGACTTTATACCTCGCTTGAATTTATGCACGACGAGAAGATTTCATGCCTCGTCAAATTTATATACCGCGATAAGGCTTCATACCTCGCTGGAGTTAATGCATCACGAGAAGAATCCATACCTCGTTGAAAATCATGCATCGCGAATTTGAAATTTATACATCTTGGGAAGACTTTATACCTCGCTGAAATTTAGACACGACGAGAGGATTTCATGCCTCGTCGAAATTTATGCATCACGAGAAGGATCCATGCCTCGTTGAAATTTGCACATCGCGAGAAGATTTCATGCCTCGCTGAAAGTTATACATTGTGAGAGGATTTTAGACCTCACAAGAATTTACGTATCGTGGGAAGATATTCATGCCCCACAAGAGGACATACATGGATAAAGAAAGGGAAATCGTGTATCCCAAGAGCAATATTTATCCATCGGCCTCAACTGCATCCTTTGTTTTTGAAGAGAAAAAAAAGAAAAGAAAAGAAAAATAAACATCAAGAAGAGCATCGAAGATGACGACAAAAGAAACAGCAACATTGCATCAGCGTCTATTTATTTATTTTGGCATCAAACGAAGAGTACATTGAAGATTATATCGCAAAACACAAAGCATAAGCTTTATTTGCTGGACGCCAGACTGATCGAGTCGACGTCGAATATTGAGGATAACAATGAAGTGTCGACATGGTAAAAAGACACTATCTCTCATCCTAATTGTATTTTTTAAGCTAACGAGTTTTATCTTAGTCTTTGTTGAGAGCATCCCAAAGGATGAATTCTCCAAAAACCACAGGTGCGGACGACATAAAAAAGGATGCAGCACAACGTGGAACTTTTTCTTAGCAGCGAACTGGGACACAATCCAAAGAGGAATGTCAAACTCTTAGGACGCGAGCAGAGGAGCGACTTCCACCACTATCAAACCACACCCCTATCTTAAGGCATGTGGGTTTTTCTTTAGTTTTGTCAGTTTCAGTCTCGCATCCGAAAATTTCGATTTACCGGAAGCAAGTTTCCAATCTGAGTGACAATGCGCCAAGAGCTTTGGAAATTATGTCCGTGTAAGCTCTTAATTATGGGTGTGAAGCGCGCCACATTCATGGCTAAGAGGTTACAAGCCTCTTTTTCATACTCGTTTAATTTGTCACTTGTTCGAAACCAAAGGTTATCTAGCATAATAGATTTCCTTTTCAACCGATCGAGTCGAACTACACACAGCCTGATTCCTGAAGGTTTAAGGATATGTAGGCGGATTCAATGTTGAAAACTCGGTTGTATTCCAACATTCGCTCTCCAATTTTATTCTCAAGCATTTCGATACCTTCATAATTCGGTATCGAGGTGGTTTTTGAATTTTTTTCAAAATCGTGCGTTAAATCAAGCTTATCGAACTACAAGTGGCCTGAATTCTCATATAGCCTGAGATATGTAGGAAATCCGTTTCAAGGGTTCGGCCACAATTCCTCAACCCTTTGCCAAATCCTTCCCTTAAAGATGAATGAGGTTGGTCAAAATTGGTTTGGTCAATTTCATTTTCCTCGAATTGCTTGCATCAATCCAAGTAAAATGAGGGACAGCTGTTGACACCCAATTTTGACCATCTCCGATAGAAATTAATTCATGAGCTTCTTAAATTTTCCAAGCAATTTAAAATAATTAGTTTTATAAATTTTTAAGAAAAAAAATAAAGTTTGTGTTATTTTGAATAGTTTTGTCATTTCTTATAACTTTTGAATAATATATATATTTTACATAATTATGTATATAATTAGTATATTTTATGATTATTCAAAAAACCAACTCAAAAATATTTTAATTTTAGTAAGTATTCTATATAGCTAATATAGTTTAAATTATGGTTATATTTTGAACCACTATTTTACAATTTAAATAATTATATTACTAAATTAAAGAAGCTCGTTGATTAATTAATACAAATTCGTTTTATTTAAGGTTTAGCCGAATTTATTATCTTAACTCAATTTGGCTATTTATCAAATTTAACCCATTCTTTAAATCCACCAAAAGATCTTAGTTTTGGGCCACTTACACACTCCCTTTAATTTCCAGGCCCATTTGTATTTCTTCTTCTCCCAAACCCCAAGCCTAATAAATTTCCAGCCCACCTCATTCCCTTCCAGGCCCTCTTTATTTGCAGACACCCAGGCCCAATTACATGGCCCATTCCATTTTAATTAATTTCCAACCCAATTCCCTTTTTCCCTTTCCCTCCAACCTTACCCCTTTTAAAATTCAAAATTCAAAATCTAACAAATTTCCCCCTCTTTTTGCCATAATTTGGCTTATAAATAATCCTCATCTTCTTTATTGTTAGGGGTTGGTGGAGAGAAAGAAGAAAAGAGGGATAAAGAAAAAGAAGAGAAAAAGAAAGGGATGGTTTTTGGAGAGAATTTTTTTTTTTTACATCTTGTGATAGAAAAGAATTATTGAAAGAGTTTAGTCATAAGAAGATTTTACAATAGTTTAAGCACACCTATATATCTATTGAAGTTGAATTAAAAACAAAAGGATTGCGGGGTTTTTGATTATCATTTGAACTCGAAGTTGTGTAGTGGAAGGTCATCCCCTTGCTCGTTTCGTCTCCAGCTCGCTGCCCCGAAGAAGGTGAAATCCTTTTTTTTTCCTTTCTTTTTTTAGATGTTTTCATTCCACTTGCTAATTTTATTTTTTTTGTTTTGTTTTCTTGTGTGACAATTCGAGTCCACTTAGGATTCCATTCTTGCATTAGTATACATTATCGGGTGACGATATACACTTGTTAAGTAAGTTTGAAAAATGATATAGGTACAAATACGCGGGGAAATACAGGGAAAAGTATCGGAAAATATGTATTCAAACAGGTTCAGGGATCAAGAGGTCCAAATGAGTCAAATATGTGTTGTATACAACATGTATACATTTGTATACTTTATGTCTCTTTTCAGGGAATTGGGCCAGGGCCCTTCAGTCCCCTTTTATCAACAGACCCAATGACCATTTGTTTTTGCAGGTTTTTTTTTAAAAAAAGGGCCCAAATCTAAGTAAATAGATTAGGACAGGTGGGCCAAAGCCCAATTGGATGGATTTGGGCAATCAAGCCCAAGTTCAAATATTTTCCTCTCTTTATTTATTATTTGTTTGAATTAATTAGTGTTTTGGTAGAATTTTAATAATCTCCTAAAGAGTAGCCATTTTTCATTATTTTAAATTTTACTATTTTATTCACTTTTATCACCATTTAGTTTTCCTTAAATTAATTCCTCTAAACATTTCCCTTTAGGAAAAAAAAGTAAAAACAATGAAATACAAAATATCAAAATGAATTTTTCTCTTTACTTAGTTAAAAATTTTATTTTAAAAGTCATTTAGTCAAATCGCCGGTCAACCGCAAGTTAGCGGGCATCCCGAGGGCCTAACACCTTCTCGAGATGTACATTGAACTTCGAACCCTTTTCAATTGATTTTTAATCTGTTTTTTAAATCTTTTGAAGTTTTTCTTGATTTTATCGAAAATCAAGTGGCGACTCCGATTTTGAAGGTCGGTTTTTCTTAAACAATAAGATTAATTTATTTTTCGAAACCTAGTCAATTTTTCTCATTTCTCCCATTAAACATAAACAGTAGTATTTTTATTTTTTTTTAAGTAAAACAACAGTAACCCACTAAATTTATAATTATAGCAGGAATAGTCCAAAACGTCCCTTAAAACATTTAAAGAAATCCGACTCAGCCTGGGATTACGCAGCCTGTGACGGTCCGTCGTGCCTACGACGGTCCGTCCTGCTGCTTCCGTCACAGAGTTCAGAGACTCAATTCCTTGAAGAGTCTGTGACGGTCCGTCGTTCCCACGACGGTCCGTCCTGCCATGTCGTCACGAAGTTTAGAGAGTCGATTTCAGTACCCAAATTTCAGAATTCTAAGTGTTTTGGAACGAGACCCCCTCGACAGTCCGTCGTGGGATCCGTCGACCAAGACAGTTTTTCCAGAAATAAAATCTGCTGCTCAAAACGACTAAACAGGTCGTTACATGTCGCGCCCCATTTTCGCAGAAAACGGGTTTTGTGCACGACCTAACAACTCTTTTGGGATTTCAAGTTTGGAGTCGCCACCTAACGAATTAAGGCGCGTTAGGGCACCTATCTAACCTAACTAAGTCTAACTAAGGTCAACGAGCCAGAGATTAGGGTAAGGGTTCAAATTACCTCGAGGGGAAGGTGTTAGGCATCCCTCGAGGTCCACAAGTGTGGGTCCCGGCCATATCTCATGCAATTTATGTGGGGATTACAATTAGCAATCGAAGTCACTTCATTTATTGATTTATTTAATCTTGCTAGGTAATAACAAAAAAAAAACAATTAATACTATTTTATTATTTAATTTGAGCATGCAAGACTAGGTGATAGCAATAAATAAACAATCAAGTTTTACTTTTATTTAACATATGAGACTATGTTATAAACAAAATTTGCAAATATTAAGCAATTAATATGTGTAAAAGTAAAGTTTTGAAAATTGAGCAAGTTTTGAATATGAATTTTTATTTAAAAAAAATGTTTGTTTCTTTATAGGGATGATGCCACGATATTGTTGATCGCGCTCCTCCACCATAGAAACAATTTTGATTTGAGGTCGGTTTAAAAAATAGTTTATATTTTTTGAAAAATGATTTAAAAGATTTAATTTGAATATAGGCACATAAACATTTACATATAAATACACATAATTTCTTTTGAAATTCATGGGTAGGTGGTACTTCCGGGGATGCGTCGGGTTTTAAAATTGGAACTAGACCTCGTAGTTCCTTTAACTTTCCCACTAACGATAGGTTAGGAGATAGTGCTTATAATTTATTTTCAAAATAAACAATGTCATAATCAATCCAAAGTTTTAAAGGAAGATTGAATAATGACTTTTTAAGAAAATTATGTTGCAAGGTTTTGATATGAAATATATTTAAAACCAAGTAATTTGTTAAATGACTCTAATTTAGTGTCATTATAAAAAAAACATATTGCATCATAAATGCGGAAATCTTCAAGAAGACAAATAGGATTTCTAATTAAATAATATTAACTAATTTTAGGGGAAGGGCACAAATATGCACAAACAAATTTTATTTTTTATGGATATGTAAAAAGTTATTTACAAGCCTATAGACATGATTTCTAGGTGTTCAAAAAAAAAAGAGTAACACATATATGCATGATTTTGTAAATCTAAATAATATGAACAAATTAATCCTTAGCCATGGTTTCTACATGACAAGACAATGCTAAAAGTTATAATATTTTAAAACACCTAATCAGCCTACTAAATTATTATGATTTGATTTTAACATTCAAAAAATTAATAAAATCTAGTTATTTTTTAAGACTTATTAACAAAAGCGTCAAGCAAAATTGAAAATTGGTTAGATTGTAACACCTACAAACAACAATTCTAGGTGGTCAAAGATAAACCTATAGGCATGATTTCTAACTTTTTTTAAAAAAAACAATGAACAAGTAGGCATGTAAATCTCCCTCCCCTAGACGATCCCCCAAATAAATTTGAATAAATAAAATAAGAAAGAAAAAAATATATAGAGATTCAAATAAACAAATAAATCTTGCTTCAATTAATCTTCAACTTGAACTTCAAGTTTGAAACCTGTCAAAGCAATCAAATAACTACACAAGTAATCACACTTATTAGTCAAGGTGAGACAATATGCAATTGTTTAACAACGGTTAAGTAGATTAGGAAAGATAGCAATGAAAAACAAGTTGATCCAACCTTTACTCGAACAAAAGCAATATAGCAAAATAGCGAAGAAGAGCACTTGAATATTTACCGAAATCTTAATGTATTAAGAGTAGCAAGAGAGCAATGAGAGAATGAAAAGTGATGAGAGAACTTGTGATTGAGAGTGAATGATTGTATGATTTATTCAATAATGAAGGGAGGGGGTCTTATTTATATAGCAAAAAGGGGGAAACAAATAAGGAAAAAAAATATTTAAAGGAATCAATTTAAATGTATTTTCCTTATCATAATATTTTCAATACAAATAATATATCAAACATAGACAAGTAAGGAATCTAATAAAAATTAAATTAGGCAGAGTAATATTTTTTTTCTTAAATAAAGAAGAGTCAAAATCAGATTTTAAATTATTATTATGTTACCAAAATAAACAATAAGAATAAATTAGGAAGACTAATATATTTCCTTAAATACAGAGAAGTCAAAATAACAATACTATTTCAAGATCAGCCAAATATAAATTTATTTGAATATATATCAGTAAGCATCAAATCAGCCTTAATTAAGGATCTACAATCAATTACCAAGCATTACTAAGCAAAAATCACCTTACCACAAAATCTTCTAGGATTCGTACAAGGCAACAAAATCATCTTAGTACCACTAAATTGATATCAATCAAGCAAGTAAGAGGGAGGAGAAACAGTGAGATAACAATATTACATGAAAAATATGTATTAATCCGTCATATAAGCAATCTATAGTTATTTACACCAACGGTAAATGTCAACAGAGCAATATTAGTAAGTATATGATATAATCATCAATAACTCCAAGATTAATTGAAAAGTAAGAAAGCTAAAAGGAAATACTCGATTTGGAGCCAATTAATATCTCCACCGAATCAGATTCAAGAAGGGAGGAGAGTAAGAGAAGATTTCTAATATCTCATGAACAAATTAAGAACAAGAAATTACTAATTCATAGTATAATCAAGTATGCAAGAATTAGAAAGCTACCAGTAAACCCACATAGAGGCAAACATGAAGAATAAATCCTAAGTTTTAGTAGTCAAATTAACAAATTTATTAAAGGATGAAATAAATTTAAACAAGAACTAACCTTCAAGAAACCTGAAACCTTTGAACCGCGCCGACTCTCATTGTTTTTGGTTGCTGTTCACGATGGTCGGAGCTGCTGCTTGCTCGTCGGTTGAAGCTGCTGCTCGCCATGGTCTCGCCTGGCTGCTGGCTGTTGCTTGTCGCCTGATAGTTGTCGTCGCCGGTGGTCCTGCAAAGAGATAAAAAGAAGAGGGGAAGAGGCGAAGAGAGGAGAGAAAGAAGAAGAGGGAGGCGGAGAAAAGGGGAAAGGGAGAAAGACGAAGGGAGAGGGAGAAGAATGCATAGAGGAGAGGGAGAGAGATGGGAGGAGGCTGGTTTTGGGGCTGCTAGTCGCAGCTGCCTGGCAGCTCGCCGGTCACTGTTGTGCGGCTAGCGGGAGGCGCTGGAGAGAGTGGTGGAGGTGGAGGAGAAGAGAAGGGAGAAAGAAGGTACGAAAAGGGAAAGGGAAAGAAGGGAGGAGAGACAGGCGGTGTTGGGCGGAGAAGGGAAAGAGGGATGGTTGGAGAGGAAGAGGGGGAAAACGAGAAGGGAGAGAGGGAGAGAGGCGGCGGCTGGTGAGGAAGGAAGAGGAAGAAGAAATGAGTTAGAATTTTAGGTTTTGGGGTCTTTTGATGTTTAGAGAATAGGAGATCTAATCACAACCACTGATCTAATTTGAAATGAAGGGCTAGGATTCAATTAATAAAATAGATAGATGAGATTAAGAGATGAGATGTATTGAAATTAGATTGGGTTGAATATGGAATGGCTACAATTGCAATAAAATGGCTAGAATTGAAATGAACAAGAGGCTATGATTGAAATAAACTCGAATTCAAGTGGCTAGAATTGAAAGAAATTATGACAGAATAGGCTAGAATTTAAAATTTAGGGAAAGTGTAGAAATTACTATTTAATTAAAATACTACATATATTAAAATATTTTTATATAATTGAAAATCATTTATTTTTTTAAAAACATTTGAAATTCATTAAAAAATTTAAAATATAAATATATTTATAATAATTTTATAAAGTAAACGATACTAAAATATATAAAAAAATTTTTGAGAAAAATCGACTAAAACTTCAAAACTTTAAGTAAATTTTAAAATACGTATTTAGTCGAATATAATCCTAAAAATGGTTAAAGGTCGGTCAAAATTGGTTGTCAACAGGGACGTATCGCTTGCTGCGATGGATACTATATATATTGAGGGACGTATCGCACGTCGCGATGGTTACTATTATCGAGGGTCGTATCGCACACCGCAATGGATGCATGGACATATATGTCCCACATAGGTCCCAGACTGAGAGACACGGGTGTGCATCACTAGGTTAAACATGCATCATTATACTTGACATTGCATTCCATTGCGTTGCACATACTTTATTATCATTAGTGAACTTGATATTGTGTTTTGCTGATCTTGTGAGTGCCTTTATGTGAAACTTGTGATTGATGAATCCCGAGCTTGTTGTTGAGGATATGTAATTTGTTAAAGTGTTGTTGAGAATATGTAATTTGTCCAAGTATTGTGTTGAGGATATGTAATTTGTCTAAGTGTTGTTGTTGAGCTATGTTCTATGTGAACTGTGAGTTGTTAGGTTGAGCTGATTTCTATGCATGTTGTTGTGGAGGTTCGCTTCGGGTAGTAGGAGTACCCGTATTTCATCCCCTTAGCTTGTGTTTATAAGTTTACTTGTTGAGTACCGTGTGGTTTGGTACTCACCCCTTGCTTCTACAATTTTTTTTAGGTTACTAACTCAGACCTTTGTGATATATTCTTTTTTTTCGAGGCTTCTTGGAGAATTATGAAGTAATTGTTTGCCATCTTAGCAGACCTTCTTACTCTTGTTTATGATTTTGTTTAGCTCTAGAAACAATGTCATATGAGATTTATATTTTCTTTTAATTCAAGTGTAATACTTTAGATACTTGTACACATGACAACCATGTTTTTGGGGTATAATTTAAGTTGATAGTAATTTTTTTTTGCATTTTTATTGTAATAGTTGAGTTTTAGGCTGAATTGTCTTGGCAAGATAAGACGAGTGCCATCAAGTCCATTTTTGGTTCGTGACATCCGTTTGTATATTTTGTTTGCAAATATACAAACAAGGTAAGTATATACAAATTCTGCATTTATACATATAAGAAATTTTCAGAACTATTGTGCTTGTCAATATACAAACATAGTAATTTATTACTCCCTTCGTTTCAAAAGGATGACCTAGTTTGACTTGGAACAGAGTGTAAGAAAAGAAAGAAAACTCTAATCTTGTGGTTCTAAATTAAAGTTATGTCAAATGTACCAAAATGCTCTTTAATCTTGTGGTCTTAAATATGACACGTGGAAAGTTAAAGTTTAAGTGTTGCCAAAAAAGGAAAGGGGTCATTCTTTTTTAAACAAACTAAAAAGGAAATAGGAACATTCTTTTTGAAACGGAGGGAGTGTATATATATATATATATATATATATATATATTTATTTATTTATAAATTGTATATAAATAGCTTGAGTAAGCATATACAAATTCTAATTTTAAATTAAAGACTGAAATATACGAATTTTGGATTACACTAATTAGGTACCCGACCTAGCTAGGTGCTTGATTTTAATTGTGATCATACTCAATTTAATCAATAGTCTAAAGTTAAAATTTACAATATGTCATAAATTTTAAGATAAAATTCTAAGTAGGATTTTTGTTTTGTATTCACTCGGTCATTTTTTTAGATGGTAAATTGTAAATTTACATACACTTTTTTATTGGACGTGTAGATGTATTTTATTCTTAAAAAATTATAGTGAGTATGAGTGCGTTGAGTATCAGTTTTTCAAGTTTTTAAATAACAAATTTCATTATCTTCTTGTATATTAACATAAATATAATTTTCAAGACTTTTTAATATCAAATTTCATTATTTTCTTTTATTTAACACAAGAATGCATTACCAACATAAGCTATGGTGCACTGGTGGGATTGCTTTACCCTTAACCAGATGTCTCAAATTCGATCCCTGGGTATGGAGAAAATCTTATTCGGAGTGCCATCTCCGAAGGGTCCTGGTGCGATCCAAATTTAGTCGAAGCCCTAATATATACTCCGAACACCGAGTGAAAAACAAAAAAAAAACAAAAATACATTTAATGTTCTTTCAAAGTTGAATTTTAATTTCTATATTCCAAATTATATTTCAGTTTAATTTTTAGGCAAACACATTCTTATAACCATTAGAAAATGGGATAATGCCCAAGTACCCCCTCAACCTATGCTCGAAATCTCAGAGACACACTTCTACTATACTAAGGTCTTATTACCCCTTGAACTTATTTTATTAATAATTTTTTACCCCTTTTTAGCTTACGTGGCACTATCTTGTGGGCCCAACGATTGTTGACTTTTTTTTGAACTAGTGCCACGTAGGCTAAAAAGGGGTAGAAAATTACATATAAAATAATTTCAGGGGGTAATAGGACCTTTGTATAGTATAAGTGTGTCTCTGAAATTTCGGGCATAGGTTAAGGGGCTACTTGGGTATTTTCCCTTAGAAAATTAATGTCTCAAAAGATCACAATGAATATTTAATTTGTATTGTCATGACATTAGAGATCTAGTAAATTCCTTTATAGTTTTTAAAGTTTTTAGTTAGAATATTTTTTTTTATTTTGTTTTTGTAGAACTTTGCCTACTATTTTAGGACCTTGAATTAAATTACTTAAATATTATCTCTATAAATAAGATTTCGGATAACAAATTCAAGGTATTGTATTTCAATAAATGGCTAACATTTTATTAATCTGAAAAAAATACTTGATAAAATAAATAAAGTGTAAAGGATAAATATAATTTATTTATTTTTTGTTATATTTCGTGTGAATCTGAAGTGCTTCGTGATATAAAACATCGAACATAGATATTTGTTTTAATGAATTAATAATGATATAGTTATAAAAAAAAATAACACAATTCAGTATTATCAATATTCAAAAGTAACTCAATAATGCAAAATGTAACAATATTTTTTAAAGATTTATTTATGAAATTTTTTAAAAATAAATGGAAAAAAATATAAATTCAACCGAAAATATTAATCTCTCTGTCCCTTTTTAGTTGTCCAATTTTAAAGTGACAAACATATTAAGGTACCAATTATTATTATAGGTTAATTACAATTTTACCCTTAACTTAAAAGATTATGCAATTTCTCGAATATAATAAATCTTGTTTCAAAAAACATGCATTACAAGAGTAAAATTACATTATTTCTTAATATATGTACAAAATAAAAACGTGACATATAAAATGAGATGAAGGAAGTAATTATTTATCATAATTAATATTGAACATTATGGACTTTTTGGCCAACTAATTAAGATTTAGCTAACTTTTAGAACTATTCAAATCTTAGTTAATTATTAAATGAAAAAAAATAATATATAATTTGCTGTTGACATTAAATTTTAATCGATTTTTAATCATTTTAGAAATATTATTTGATTAAATATGTATTTTAAAATTTATTTACTATTTAGAATTTTAATCGATTTTGCTTGGAAATTTTATATTTTAGTATGTTTACTTTATAAAACTATCGTAAATATTATTAAAGTATTTTAAAATAATTAATAAATTTCAAATGTTCTAAAATTCAAGTGATTTTCAATTATATAAAAATATTTTAATTTTAATCAAATAGTAAATCCTAATTTTTCCTCAAAATCATTTAAATCTTGATATATTCTATTTTAATTTCTTTCAATTCTAACCACTCGAAATTCAAATTTTATATCAATTATAAATATCTTTTTTCAATTCTAATCGATTTTATTATAATTTTAACTATTTCATATCCAATCGAATTTAATTTTTATGACTCCATCTTTTGATATCATTCATCCATTTAATTAATTAAATCCTAAATTAAATCGTAGCCCTCATTTGTTCTAAAATCAATGGTCTAGAGTTAAATCTTCCATTCTAAAGACCAAAACCTTTTTTTCAGTCTCTTCCTCTCCTCCCTCTCTCCACAGCCGCCCCTCTTTCTCCTCCTCACCGCTGCTCCTCCGACCACCGCTGGAGCCAGCGAGCCAGGCGGTGCCGCCTTATCCCTTCGCCTCTTCACCCCGGCGCCCCTCTCTTCCTCCTCTCCTCCGCTTCTTCCTTTTCTTTCCAGCAGAAAGCAGCGACTGGTGAAGCTGCCAGCAAAAGACAGAAGCCTCCGACAGTAAACAACAGGAGCAGCAGGAGACGACACCAGCAGGCTCCACCGGCATCAACCAGAAGCGCCCAACGGCAGCAATAACTTCGAGAAGCAGCAGCAGCTACAACGGACAGCAGCTGCCACTGCCTCTGTTTGCCTCCGTCTTCTATCTTCTCCAGCCAGCAGCAGCCGACAAGACCATCAGCAACTCCGACCAGTTGAAGATCCGGTGAGGCTCGAGATTTCAGGTTTGTTCAAAACGATCTCGACAGATCCAGTGAGGTGTTTTCTGTTTATTATCCATCTATCTCCTAACATTTTTACTGAATTAGATTATGATTTTCTGATATCCTCTATAATTGTTTACTCAAAAATAAATAAATAATGGTTGTCAATCTAGTTTTTTTTTTAGCATGATTTGTTGGATCCCTTGATTGCTAAGTTGACTCAGATATTGTGTAAAGCCTCGATGTTGTGTTGTATATTGATTTTATTTGATGTTAGCAGTCGATCCTGACTAAAATTGATAGTGTACTTGTTTCAACATGAGATTGTTTGGAGGATCACTGATTTATTGCATAAGTTTGTCTCCAAATTTGCCCGTTAATATCTATGATAAAACCAGCAATGTAAGCTGGAAAACTTCTCACTACTCCATTAATGGAGGTTGAGCTATAAACAGCAAAACGAAAGAAGAAGAAGGTGCCTTTTGATTTAGAATCCTTGCCTTGATCAATGTAATGTATGTGTATATATACACATCAATGAGAAACAAACTAACAGATTTAACAAATCAACAAAATACAAAAAAATGTGAATGCTAACTAACTATAACCAACTAACTAACTACTTGAAGTGAATAACCAACTATAACTAACTAACTAATTAGTAACTAACTCACTAATTAAACTACTAACTAATTAAGCTAGTTTTATCACCCCCCTCAAGTTGGAAGTGAGCTACTTACAGACAACTTGTTCAGTAAACTAGTATGTTTAATTCCAGTTAATGCTTTGGTGAAAACATCAGCCAGCTGAGAATCTGTTGGAATGTATTGGAGTGTAATGAGTCCTTCTTGTAGCTTTGTCCTGACAAAATGGCAATCAACCTCTATGTGTATAGTTCGTTTATGAAATACTGGATTCTTAACAATGTGTACTGCTGCTTGGCTGTCACAAAATACGTGTATAGGTAAAGACACTGTCACTGAGAGTTCACCAAGTAACCTTTCCAGCCACACTACTTCTCCCACTACTTGTCTCATAGCCCTGTATTCTGCTTCTGTTGATGATAGTGACACTGTGGGTTACTTCTTAGACTTCCAACTGATAGGACTATCTCCCATGAGAACCAAATGACCACTCACAGACTTCCTTGAATCAAGACAAGAGGCCCAATCTGAGTCACAATAAGCATTGATAGTGATATCAGGTTTATTATTGATAAAAACTCCTAAAGTAGGATCATGTTGTAGATACCTGAGTACATGATAAGCTGCCTTTAGATGAGGCTCTCTAGGAGATTGCATGAATTGGCTAAGATGCTGGACACTGTATGCTATATCCATTCTTGTGTTGGCAAGAAAATTAAGCTTGCCTACTAATTTTCTGTAGTAAGTAGGATCTAATAACAATTTGCCTTCTGTGAGCCTCAGTTTCTCAGTAGGATCCAATGGTGAGGTGGTAGGCTTGTAGTGCATAGAATCAAATTCCTTCAAGAGATCAAGAGTAAACTTTCTCTGTGAAATGAGAACACCATCCTGTCTATACAATATTTCTAATCCAAGAAAATAATGTAATTTGCCTAAGTCTTTTATTCTGAATTTCTCATGCAAGAAGAACTTCAAAGACTCAATCTCCTTTGTATCAGTACCAGTTAAGATAATGTCATCAACATATACAGCCACAAACACTAAAGATTTTCCATTTTTCTTGTAAAACAGTGAGTAATCACTGTCTGAATGGATGTAACCCTTTGAACAAAGGCTATTGGCCAGTTTCTCATACCATTGTCTACTGGCTTGTTTTAGACCATATAAAGACTTCTTCAATTTGCAGACCATATCACTACTGTCCACTACCAGTCCTGGGGGTAATGCCATATACACCTCTTCATTCAAATCACCATGCAGGAAGGCATTATTGACATCCAATTGATACAAGTTTCAACCTTTCTTAACTGCCAATGAAATTAGTGTTCTGACTGTAGTCATTTTTACCACAGGTGAGAAAGTTTCATTGTAGTCTATCCCAGCTTGTTGAGTATATCCTTTCACCACTAGTCTAGCTTTGAACCTTTCTATGCTCCTATCTTCCTTATGTTTAATCTTATACACCCATTTGCATCCAATGACATTCTTTTCTTTTGGCATTTTAACCAGCTCCCAAGTATTATTAGCATGCAATGCATCAAATTCTTGTTTCATTGCTGCTTGCCAAGCTGGATTCAGGATTGCCTCTTCATAAGATGTGGGTTCAATATCATGTGAAACATTATGAATCAACTGCTGACTCTCAGAACAAAGTGTAGAGAAACAAACATGATCAGGGTGATTTGTGAATGATGTGAGTGAATGTTGAGAATCAGTATTATCTATAGGTGAAGAGGAATGTAGCTTAGGTAATGAATAAGTATAGTCTTTTAAGTAGCTTGGAGGGTGACAAGATCTAGTTGTCCTTCTAGGTGTAAGGGATACACCATCAAGGACAGGTACATTTGGTTCAGTAGAAGATGTTGTAGGTTCAGTAGAAGATGCTGTAGGTTCAGTTATAGGTGTATTTTCAGATATAGGATCTTGATCACAAGTAACTTCATCCAGTGTGTGAGAATTCAACATTTCATCATTAATAAAAGTATTTGTTTTACTAGACATGCAAGGCAACTCATCAGAATAATGAACAAGGAATTGTAATACAGAATTAAAGTTGGAACCAGCAGGAGCAATAACAAAAGGAAGAACAGTTTCATAGAAAAGAACATCTCTAGACACATGAATTCTCTTGGTAGCCAAATTTAAGACCTTGTACCCTTTTGTATTAAAAGGATATCCAATGAAAATGTGAGGCACAATTCTTGGTTCAAATTTGTCTTTATGAGTTCTTAAAGTAGTTGGAAAACAAAGACATCCAAAATTTCTAAGATGAGAATAAACTGGTTTCTTTTGATATAACAGCTCATATAGGGATTTCCCTTGAAGTAGTTTAGTAGGCAATCTATTAATCAAATAAGTGGTAGTCAGCACACATTCTCCCCAATATCTCATACGCATTTTTGATTGAAACAATAGTGCCCTTGCTGTCTCAAGAAGGTACTTGTGTTTCCTTTCTACTACCCCATTTTGTTATGGTGTGTAAGGACATATTTCTGATGTATTATGCCTTTTTCTTGAAAGAAACATGTTGCTTCAGTACTTGAGAATTCTAGGCCATTATCAGACCTGATGGTTTTCAATCTGGTGTGAAATTGGTTTTCTATTAAAGATATGAAGGCTTTTATAGTATGTAGAGCATTACTTTTACACCTAAGAAGCTGTGTCCAAGTAGCTCTACTGTAGTCATCTACCATAGTTAAGAAGTAATGATATCCATCATGTGTTGGTACATTATATGGTCCCCATAAATCAACATGCAACAATTCAAATATTGAACCAGTTGCAGTGACACTTTCTGGAAATGGCATTCTAGTTTGTCTAACCATTGGACAAATTGTGCAAGTGAAAGGTTGCTTGTTAGAAAACTTCAAAGGAATGGTATATATATTTTTCATTTTCACAAAAGGTACATGTCCTAATCTATCATGCCATAAGAATTCATTGTCTTGACTGAGAGAAAAATTAGCAGCTGAATTTGAAATATGATCAGTGGAACAGGCTTCTTTATTGATTATATGAGAATGTCTTACACATGGTGGTGAAGACCTTTTGCAGTAGTTAAGAAGAGAAACAGATTGACAATTTTGATGAGAAGTAGCATTATCATTTACAGATAGAATGTGACACTTTGGACAAAAGAAATACAAACCATTCTTTGCCTTACCAAGTGCCAGAGGGCTCTTCAGAGAAGGGCCCTGCAGTAAGCAAGAACCACTGTTAAAACTAACTATTCCTTTGAGTTGATTAACTAAGCAATAAACTGATATTAAGTTGAACTTGAAGCTAGGTATGTACCACACTTTATACAGAATTAATGTTGAATTCAAACATACATCACCAATTTCAGTCACTTTAACTTTGTATCCATTTGGTAAGGTGATTAAGAAAGGATAAGGTAGAGTCTTAAGGTTTGTGAGATTGTCTTTTGTATAGGTCATATGGTGAGATGCCCATGAATCAATGATCCAAGAGCCAGCAGTCAATTTATCACATTTACATGACAAATCACCTATCTTACTGATGGAAGAATAGCAAGCAAGTATACATGCTAGGCTTGCAGCTCCACTTGACACATTGTTTGAGTAATCAGATTCATTTCCAACATGCAGGGTTCCAAGCAGATTAAGTAATTGTTCATATTGGCCCTTTGACAGATTCACTGGTACTTGTTTTCCCTGCTCAAAATTCTCTTCACATTGACTTCCATCACCTTCAGAAGTATGTACATTTGCTGCAGATCCTTTGCCTCTTCCTCTTGGATTTCTTGTGTTGGTTGGGTAACCATGGAGTTTGTAGCAACTGTCTTTGACATGTCCAGTTTGTTTGCAATATTCACAAAACATATTTGATCTATTTCCAGTACTAGAGTTCCCCCTAAAAGTATTAGTATTGTTGTAACCAGTGCTGTTATAGCTCCCATTACCCCTACTTGTGCTTCCTCTATAAGAACTAGAATTAGTTGCATTATTTTGAGATGACATAAAAGCATTCAGTGAGGTAGAAGCATTCAGTGAGGTAGACTCCAAAACCATATGATTTAGAGGCTTCATTTCCCTCTGCCTTTCCTCCCGTGATAGTATAGCAAATGCCTGTGCCATTGTAGGCAAAATAGACATCATGAGAATGTTCCCTCGCACAGCAGTATACATTTCGTTTGGACCCATTAGTATAGTAACCAGTAACATCTAAAGTACCTTGTACCAAATCATTTATTTCCTTCTGTCTGTCTTCTGTCCTGCTCAGCCTTATACATTTTTACTTTTCCTCCACAAGTACACACACAACTACACTGTGAGTTAACATCAATTGCACTCATTTCCTCCCATAATTTCTTCATTTTAGTATAGTAACCAGTAACATCTAAAGTACCTTGTACCAAATCATTTATTTCCTTCTGCAATTGATATAGTTTGCATCCATTAGTCTGATCATATCGATCCTCCAATTCCTCCCACAGTTCCTTAGCATTGTTAACATACTGTAGGCTATCTCGCAGCTCTGGGGAGAGGGAGCTTAGGATCCAAGATGTCACCATATCATCACATCTTTCCCATTGCATGAATGATGGATCTGTAAAACTTGGTTTCACAATCTTACCATTAATGAATCCTGTTTTATTCTTAACAAACAATGCTCTAAGAACTGTTCGTCTCCATGATCTATAGCTAGTTCCATCAAACACCACAGGAAGCAAAGTAGAAGCAACATTCTCAGATGGATGTAGATAGAAAGGACTATTGAAGTCTGGTCGTTTTAAAGAGTTATTGGTGTTCACATCAGTTGATGTATCACCCATGGAAAATAGATTGACAGAAACAGAGTGCAACAAATGGAGATTGATAAATCAGCAACAAGTAAGGAAAGAAACAGAGAAGAGAAGAGAAGAAAACAAATCGAAGAATCGACTTGAACAAGAGAAATCGATGAATTGATTAACAGCTAGATCAAGAGATCTAGTGTGAGCAACCAGGCTCTGATACCATGATAAAACCAGCAATGTAAGCTGGAAAACTTCTCATTCCTCCATTAATGGAGGTTGAGCTATTAACAGCAAAACGAAAGAAGAAGAAGGTGCCTTTTGATTTAGAATCCTTGCCTTGATCAATGTAATGTATGTGTATATATACACATCAATGAGAAACAAACTAACAGATTTAACAAATCAACAAAATACAAAAAAATGTGAATGCTGACTAACTATAACCAACTAACTAACTACTTGAAATGAATAACCAACTATAACTAACTAACTAATTAGTAACTAACTCACTAATTAAACTACTAACTAATTAAGCTAGTTTTATCAATCTAAATGCGATAGCTGCATATTGTTCCTCTCCTAATTGATAATTTGTGAACATTAGCTTGCTTAATTTTATCATAGACTATTATATAATGGATTCACTTGATTAGAATTTAGGTTTGGTAATTAAATGTATTTGATTCCGTGATTTTGTTAGTATATTATTTACTGTTATCCTTGACTGACCTCCATTAGAGGTTTATACATGGTAAAATATGGTGTTATTATATAGAAAGTATATGTGCTTCATTACTTGTATAAAATTGTAATGTTTTCTTTTTAAATATATTGGTCTTCTTAATTATATCGCATTGGTGTTTACTGGTTTAGTTAAGGTAAATAATGTTGCTGATTTTGTTTGAGTGGGGTAAGGAAATAAAATCTCAAGATTGCTTTTAATTTATTGTATTTCCTATTTTGTGCTCCTATCTAATTTCAAACGGCTAATGTTTGTAGTTATGGTAAATTATGATTTGATTGTATCAGTGCGATTATGGTAAATGTTTGTTTTTTCCTTCTAGAGATAATTCTTTGTCCATATGTGTCATTTATTTTTGGTAAAGGACCTCTATTGATTGCTTTATATTATTTGTTTAAGAAAATTGCCAAGATATGCTCTTCTTAATTTATTTTCTCCCTTAATTATGTTCCCCTCTTTGCTATATAAACAGACACATCTTTCATTCTTTTTCTCATCCATGCTCACTCTTACACTCTTGAATGCTTACTCACTCACGCTCTATAGGCCTTTACCATCAAAACTCTATTACACATTGCTCAAGGATTCAACATTTGCACATTCTAGCAAGTAATAAATTCTCCCTACTCTAAATGAAAAGAAATAAAAACAAGTGTCTTGTGAATTCTAAGAGGTTCTCCAATCGATTTTGCTCTGGCCGGATCGATTCTTGGAGTAGAGTTCGTCTACATTGTTGACATTAGTTTTACCAAACTAGGTTTGTTTTCCGCATTAATCTTGTTCTTTACTTTGAATTATTTGTCATGTGTGTTTGTTGTATGTTCAAAAACGAACAAAAGGAAGCATCCGGTTTAGCTTCTTACCCCTTTTGCTCTATTTGTGATTTCATGCTACTCCTAATTGTCAGAATGCTTGTATGTCTGTCTTTTACTTATATATGTGAAACAATTAATATTGTTCAAGTGAGTTTGATAATTAGTATTATTATATCATTGTCTTTATGCATTGTATACGCCTGTATGTTCTTCTTCTTTAGCAGGTTTGGACATTCTGTCCAATTTGAAGAGTCGCCCGGTTAGGAGATTTGAATGAAGTTATTATTATTATTTTTTAAAGTTTTTTTGGGTGTTGGGTTCGTTCCTATTCGGTTCTGTAATAATCCTTCAATAACTCTTCAACTCTCTCGTATTTGAAATAATTTGGTAGATAAGCTATAAGGGGATGTGTGTGTGCGCGCTAATTGTTTTCTTTGCTTATTCTAATTTTAATATGTGATTGATACAAATATTTTGTCTATTACTAATGTCATTAGAATAGGCAACATATTGGAATCACCCAAATGATCTATTTAAAATCAATTATTTGTTTGTCTTGTTTAATTAGCTTGAATCAACGGGAGCTTGATAACCTTAGTAAAGTTAGTAACCTAGATCTTACCTTTTATGTGTTAATAATTTTTTCTGCATGCTAATGAACTTAACAAGAGAAAGCGAACCTTTTAAAAGTATCGATGCCATAATTATTAATGTAAACCTTACTAATTTCGGCATGTTCACCTAGAAATTATGTTTATAGGTATTATAAATTAACAAGGTTTCTACATGCCTAATGTTTTGTTTAACTAATTTAAGTTTTGATAATGAGTTTTAAAATAATTAGATTCTGATAACTTTTGCATGCTAAAATCAAATCTTAACAATTTAGTAGGCTAATTGGTTAGATGTTAATAATTTTATGTGTTAATAATTTTTCAGCATATTGATCATCTAGAAATCATGTTAATATGGTTGTAGATAATTTTCAGCATATCAATAATATAAGAAAAAACAAACAAAAAAATTGTTGTGCATATTTTCTGTCAGATTATGCTTTTCTGTCCTTTCATAGACGATTTATCAGATTATACTTCATCCTTTCTGTTTCATTTCACAGGTTGGCAGCAACAACTATGGCGGGAGTTGTTAATAAGTTCTTTATTACATCGTTGATTATGTGGGCAGCTCCAGTTGCAATTTTGTATGCCTTCAACCACAACTTAATTCCTGGTAAGCTTACCCTATTTTTATTTTTTTAAGAAAAGCTTCCCTGAATTTTTCTGTTAAAAAATTTACTTTATAAAAATTTTATTTAAAAGTTTGGACTATCATATGTGCGAGAAGTTGATAGCCCGTTTAAAGTAGGTATTGTTTGGTCTTAGATAACTAATGTGTTTTCTTCTGACTAATTCATTATTTAAAAATCTTTGACTATGCCTTTCTTTTCATTTTATGCAACCTTTTCTTTTTTGTGCTTTTACATTTTATCACAGTGGTATTCCGTTCATATTCCCATCAGTTCATGGAACATGAGAGTGAGTGTGACAGATTTATATGCCCATTTATGCTCAACTATTGTTGCCCTGCAGTCTTTGGTGCTTGCGATGATAATTTCTTTGCCTATCTGAGTCAATGTATCCAAAGGAACTAAAGGTGTTTCACATTTTTTGTCTTAGTTCCAGGGACAATTATTGTATGCTGGCTTCACATTATGTTCTGTCAATTGAATTAATGGGATATTAGGGACGGTTTATAGTAGTTATATGTTATGCTAATTGTGTGATTATACTGACATTGATCTCTGCTTGAGAATGGGAGAGGTTGGTCATGGTGAATAGAGAATTCTGAAGTCTTTTGTCAAATATTCAAATGAAAAAGAAGAAAACTTGTTTTGTTGGCTGGGGGTTGTAAGGTTTGGTAGATCACTCTTAAGTGTGCCCCTTGCTTATGTCTTAAATAGCAGTATAGCACACACGATATTTTTTTTAGTTCTTTTTTTGAATGACCGTGGTGTCCAACCCAGCTTTTCTTTGAGTAATATTACTTTGTATTAAGACAAGTACTTAGGTAGTATTGAAAAACCAATTTACAAATAGAATAGATATAGGATATACCAGATATGAACCAAACCTAAGTGGTGCCTGGGACATCTAGGATTGATTCAGTGTCACCAGAACACAGTTTGGTGAACCAAAAACAGGAAAGCAAAATGCATTTTAGCTTAATACCCTGTACTAAACTCCTCCTATCCTCAAAACATCTATCATTTCTTTCCTTCCAAATAGTCCACCAAATACACGATGGGGTGATCCTCCATCTTTCTCTGTTTCTTACACCTGCTCCGGCTTCCTCCTCCCAGCTAAAAAGAGTGTCAGCAATCTTGCATTCTTGCTTGGCATTGTCTAGGCTATGCCTTTGAATATTGATGAAGATATTCCATGGGAACAAACGGTTTACTGTCTCAGCTCCTTTTCACAAGGAAACATCTAAAGCAGAGAGCAATATTCCTTTTGATCAAATTTTCATGTGTCAAAACTGCTTCTTTAGCTAGAAGCCAGGTGAAAGTGTGAAACAAGATACTTTATAAGGTATCTTAGTCTTCGTAATATGCTCCCAAGGCCAATTGGTACTATGTGGCTCTATCTGGTTCAAAATCCTATACCCTAAGTGACCTTATATGTTCCACTTTCATGTCCGCTCCATCATAGGTAATCTGCACCTTCTTGCAACCCTTGAAAACTCTCCAATTGGTTAAACAGTTCCACAAGTCTATGTATCTCCCAATCATTCAACATTCTTCTGAATCTAAGGTCCCACCAAGGTCCCACCCTTGTTATGTCCACATCTCGGCATACGATTTATGTTGGTGTGAGGGTATAACATATAAATTTGGAAACATTTCTTTAAAGATCCTAGTCCCTATCCATTTGTCTTTCCAAAACCTAGTCTTGTTCCCGTTAACACTCTGATGTGGGAGTGTTTTTTGGGAAAAGGTCAATAGCTTCTGATAGTCTTCCAAAGATTGATTCCATATGGAGTATTGACCTCCTTGGAGACTCAATTGTCCTCTTCCCCATACTTGCTCTTTATGGCTCTGCTCCATAGTGTTTGAGGAGCCTGTGAATATCTCCAGAGTCATTTGAGCTTCAAAGCTTTGCTATGATGCTTCAAATTCCTGATGCCAAGTCCCCCTTGTCTCTTGCTTCTGATGATTTCCTTCCACTTGCCTAGGTGTAAAGCTTTTTCTTACTTGTCCTTGCCAAAGGAAGAATATCCTGATCTTGTCAAGTCTTTGAATGACTGTAGAAGGGATTGGGAATAGAGAAGCATATACGTAGGCATCCAAGACAACATTTATCAGAGTGGAAGATGATGAAATATAGCAGGTACTTATGACAGATTTGTGACTAGTTCGCCTCCTGGCGCGGCCAAGTGTAACTGTGCTGAGCTTCCTGGATACATATCTGGCTGATTACCCAATCAATGCTTGCTGATTCCTGCCCTATCTATTAATATTTTTATATAACAAAAAATTGTCAATGAAATGCATGATACGATAGCTAGGAGAAGGGAAGTATAATATCCATGCTATGGCAAATGGCCTAGCTCGAGTGGCAAAACGTGGAAGATTTGTGGCTTACGTCGCAGGTTCAAGCCCCACACCACGCAAAGTGAAGCCTGGTAATTTAAGTGAGGGTAGAGGGGAAGGCGGCGGCCCCATCATCCACTGAGTTTAGAAGGCTGTGATTGGTCCAAAGGGCGGGTCACAGACGAATTTCTCAGTTATCAAAAATATTTAAAAAAATATCCATGCTATGTCTTTCTCATAAAAAATATCCATGCTATGTAGACCAAAGAACCTGGATAATTTTATAAAGAAGCTACTGGAAACTTCCATGCAATTATTATGAAATGTTCTAGATGGATGAGTTTTTGAGACACTTTTTGTTTATGTAATAAGGGAATCACAACAAGATATTGTCATCTTAGATTATTAAGTTGAAATACTGAGCAGTTAGATGGCTTAACACTATCTCCTGTTAATTCTAAACCTCTGCAGAATCTCTGTTCTAATGACTTCTATAAACATTTAACCTTTTTCATCTTTTGTTTCTCATTATCATAATAGTTCTTTTTGTTGAGTACTGTTTGGATTTACAAATCAATTCCCATCGACAGCACTGGAAGTATGGAATGCCATTTATCTCATAATTGAAGACCTGCTGTATGGTCGATGACAAAATATGTTTTATCTTAACTGACTGTAGTAGTAATTCAAGTCTATGTCTTACGAGTAAATTTTGTAAATTTTTGAGGTTTCTCTATGATTACGAGTACTTAACTTGCTCCTGAATAGTTTTGTATGTCGTACAAATTTCACTCATTTCAAGTTCTTTTTCCCCTTTGTTTTGAAATGGTAACATAATTCATTAATAATAATAAGTTCAGCATAATGATACTGCTAAGAGAACCGAACCCTAACATACGAAACTTCCAAAAAGGAGAGAAACCAAAAGCAGAAGACAAAGTCCTGTGTCAGTTACAAGGACCCAATGAGGTCAAGTAAGGACATCTTGTACTAAAGCTTGTTTACACCAAAAGTGAATAAAAATATATAATTCATTTGAATCTCCTGTTCAGAATCTGCCGAGTCTTCAAAACATCTGGAGTTTTTTTTTTCCATCCACACTGTTCACTATATACATGTTGATTCTGGGATGATACCCAACCACTTCTTCTGACTTGGCTTGAAGCTAAGTTGTCTTAGCACACCAAGGAGCCGTTTGGTAGTGTAAGGAAATATAATGCATGCATTCGGTGTGTGTATTAGTAGTACCTTGTTTGATACACTTTTTCTTGCCATGTATAACTAATGTTTAATGCAAGCATTAGTTATACATTCTATTGTGTAATAAGTTGTTTATTGCTAATACCAAGTAATTCTAGGTATTAGTAATACATAGCATGTTAACACTTGCATTAGATCAAATAATTACAAAACTACCCTCAAAGCCTTTTTAAAACATTTCCTAACATTTTCTCCCTTCTCATATGTTTTTATTTTTATTTTTATTAGTTTTTGAATGTTTTTTAATTTGTTGGCGTCTTAATAGACTTTATGGTCTCGTAAATCTTTTTTTTTAAAATATCTAATTTCAAGATAGTACAATCAAAATTTTTACTGTTGTGGCGATAAATTTGATAAAAAAAAATTCTTTGCCAACTTTTCACAATAATATTGACTCAAATAGTACAACTATTTAATATTATTTTTGAAAAAAAAGAAGACCTGATGATATTTTAGTAAAGAAATCTTTTTTAATGTTTTAGCAAAGAACTATGTTACAAAGGAAGTGTAAAAATAAATAGCGTGAACAGTATTTTTGTAAACATATATTTTTATATAAAAATTGTGCAAGCTTTGTTATTTCCAATACATCAAACCAAACGGTGTATAAGAAATAATGCTTGCATAACTAATGCAAGCACTACTAATTGCAAGCATTAGTAATACATCCTATTTTGCATTATTCTTATACACTCTACCAAATGACCCCTAACAGTTCCACAGTATCTGTAGGCACTACCCAACTCAGTCCTTTAATACTCAAAATAGCTGCCAGTGTCTATTGGTTACCCGACAATAGAGGAAAAGATGTTTATTTGTTCCACAATAAAACATTTTGAACATAGATATATTCATCTCTTCATTTAAGCTCACATGTGTCAGGAGAACTTGTTTAACCAAAAACCAGCAAACACAGTTACTTTGCAAGGGGCCTTCAACATCCAGATATGTTTCCATAGCCAGAGCCCTTGTTGGTATACTGAGCTATTTAAAATCATCATACATTTTTGTTGCTATTACATGACAGTCTATGCACTTGCTCAATTGGTCCCTACTTTCTCGTAGTTGTCCAATATCTTGAGGAACTCAGTCACTCTGATTACCTCCCAGTCAAATAGTAGTCTGCTGAAGCTAAATTCCAACTGTGCTGGCTCCATATTTCAGCAATAGAGGCATATCAGGCTGCTGTGCCAAGTAGTACAAATCAGGGAAGCTGCTTTGAGTGGACAATTTCTATCCCCCACCTTTATGCTGACGTTGGGCTTGAGAGTTTGCCGTACTCATAGAGATCTGATAGATCTCCTCACACCAACTCCATAACCACTGCACCTGAAGTCCACTATCCCTCCATCCCATATTTTCTACATATCACTTTCTTCCACAAAGCTCGTTCCTCTAGGGAGAATCTCCAAGGCTATTTCATAAGTAATCTTCTATTATGAAGTCCTCCATCCCTCCAGCTAGTTGTGAGGATTTTCCATTACTTATATCAAGTTTCCAGAACCAAATTGATTTTTCTATATGGATGAGCTAAAGCTGTCAAATTTGATCCATTAATGTTCAACCCCGCCAAGTTGTAAAAGGTTGGGTCAGTAGTATTTTTATTTACTGGGTCAATTGGTGTTGTAACCCAAGATTAGATGTTTCATTTTGGGATACCTAATGGGTCAATCAATCAACATGTGAAGAGCAACACCTGTTTTTTTTTTGAAATAGGTAAGTTGAAGAGCAACACATGTATCTTCTTTCAATTCGTCCGTGTTAACAATAAAACAAGAAATCCATAAGCATGCAATGTTGTAATCATCATTTGTGCCCTTTTACACTTTCATTCGATCCTATCTAATTTTTGAGTATATATTAGTCATAAAATCTTTACTTGCAAAGACTGAGAGAAGCATAAGTTACTTCATAAATTTTTCTCATTTTCAGTTCTAATAAGAAACCGACAGTTAATGAACCATCTATGTCAGGAACAATTATAAAAGAGATTAATGTAAATCTATATAATCATTAAGAATCGTTGTGGAGAGGTGATTAGACAGGACTAGGTGCAACTTCATTTACCGAGGACTTGACTCTAGATAGGAAGAACTGGGTTCGCATATTAGGGTAGAAGGTTTGTAGGGGTGAGTGTTGTCTTGCCTTGTGTAGGTTTAGGTTTGTTAGTACATGTCGTAATCCTAGTTGTACCCTTGTATTTCTTGCCATATGTTGTGTATTGTGTTTCGATTATCACATTATTTTGCTGTTGTTATTGTCTCTTTGATCTAGGATTTACAATTCCTTAAAAACACCTACACATTCTTCATTGTTTTCTTCTTCTTTTACTTGAGTTTGATGCACTTGAGCTGAGGGTCTTTCAGAAACAACCTCTCTACCTCATCGAGGTAGTAGTAAGGTCTGCTTACACTCTACCCTCCCCAGACCCCACCTAGTGGGATTTCAGTGGGTTTGTTGTTATATAATCATTAATACTAATTGAGTAGAGAACAAAAAGTATCTCAGTTGAAATTTTGTAATTTGGCCACACAATTACTCAACTCAGAACTTGTGAATAAGTATTTGGGTCAGTTTTATAATTTGGTCCATGTATAAAGAGAGAATACTCAGGTTATGTTGGGTGGGTTGGATTATGACCCGTTATTTTATGCATATCCACCCAACCCATATTGACCCAAATAAAATTTATCCGTGTTGGATTATGACCTGTTTCATTGACTGACTCAATCCACAAAAAATTGACTGGATCCATCCATTTGCCCCCTCTAGAATTATTGGTTAATACTATTATGGAAATATAAAGAATAAGCACTGGATTTTAGATGGCTTCACATCAGCCTTTTACCCCAAGTGTCAGACAGCCACAAAGCAGAACCTATTAATACAACCAATTATTTTTCACCGGGATGAAAGATTTGAGATAAGGTTTAGTGCTTCATACATTGTTCTAGAGAGAGATCTTTCAACTATGTCTGATGGATATATGAGGTGTGAATCAAACTATGAAATAGTAAATAGTGTCATTGTTATCACAACTATATTACGTCTAAGTTATATTCCCCTGATGTGCATTTCAGAGAGCTGGCAACAATGTTCTTTTCTTGTTCTTCTTGCTTCTATTAGCATTAAGATAAATAATTTCTTTTCTTTTTAAACTAGAAGGCTGATATCTTCATAAGCTTATTATGCTTTTCTGGACTGATTTTCTAAGTGGACTATGTAATTATGATTCTAAACTAATCATTATCAATTTGGAACAGGCGTGACCGATATGTCTCCCCATTCTATGACATTAGTGAGTGGATTCGTTGCTGTCATATCTGTCAATGTGGTTATTGCATTTTATATTTGTCTGGCAATGAGAGAACCCTCAGATAAACATGAGCCTGATCCTAAATTCTTGGCAGAGGCCAAAGCTAGTGTAAAGCAGTTGGGCCAAAATCAAGAAGGGGACTCGTCGAACTCCCGAACAAAAAAAGAGTGAATGTAAGGATAAAGGTAGGCCTTAATGTTCTTGAAGGCATTGGACACAGTTCTAACTTTGTGGGAGTAAGCACAATGATTAAATTTTTTTATAATTTTGATCATTTGCAGGGAGAACTTTGTTGCTAGTTTAACTTTTGGTAATATTGATTTGTTGTGAAGTATAAAATTCCTTATATATTTGGGTTATCCTTTATCTACTTCCTGCAATATTTTTTTTTGTTATTCATTTGTATTTATGCTATCTATATATATCTGGTGCATGAGTTTGTATTTGCTTTATCAGAATATAAGTAATCATTTGAAACTTAACAGGCTCTTTTCTTGACCCTAATTTTTTGGTTACTGAGGCTATTTTTTTTTTTTTTTGTAAAACATGTTTAGCAGTTCACAATGATGAACCATTTGTTTTTCTGTAAGATTAAGATATTTAAATTTTTTTCATAACATAATGTATGTTTCTTTGAATTAATTTGACATTCTACTTCAAGGGACCTGGTCTATTCTTCAGTGTATTTTTGGGTATTTTAAAATAAAATGATTAGGACTTTCACACACATGACACATACTCCACCTCTCTTCTTGGGGATCATTTTTTTCATTGAGTACATCCATAGATTAAAGTATAATGCTACGTGGTCTATATAAAATTTGAGTTAAGATCTAAGTGTTTGTTGTAAAGGAAGGTACAAGTAGCCCTTAATCTATAACTGAATTTTCAGCATCAGTTCTGTGCAAATATCCATCGTTTATTAATTTCAACTAAACCTTCTTTAAAGAAGTTTAAGCTATACTTGAGTGATCAAATTGAGGAAAAAAATTATTTATGTTTAATGGGTTAATAGTTATAACTGAATATCAATGACAAGTATGAGTATGTGATTAATATATAATATTGGCTATATAACATATTTTTTTGTTGTTGATTGTTATCGATTACTCCCTCCGGTCCCATATTATATGTAACTTGTATTTGAGTTTTTGGCTAAAAACATCTCTCAAATATGACTTAAATTTAATGTACAACCTTATATTATCTAAGTGTACAAAAAACAGTAATAACACGTATCATCCTTCGCGCTATTTTTTAACTAAGAAACTGATTGAACCAGTAAAAAAATATCTTTTTTGTTTAAATTTAGTCATGTCTTAGCCACGATGAGAAGATCAAAGTTAACTAAAATGAATAAGAACATGGATAGGAAATGAATCTTTTATTCTCAGGATTTAATTTTTGTGTGTTTTTAGTTTAAATGTTTATTGCATTATCAAGTAAATTGACTTGCAACAGTATATAAGTCTTGAAATATTTAACAATAGGTTCGATAGTTAGAAAGGTAATGTAAAAAATTTCATTTAGAAAATATTAAGTCCGATTAATTAGAAATTTTTTTGAATAAAATATTTAATACGTACCTTATATACAATGCAACTCACATCTTATAAGATATACATAAATGTTGGAAATTTAGTGATATTATATAGTGTTTTGTTATGAAAATAGAAAAATAATTACTTTATTTGAAATTGTTGAAGTTGGAGTTTGTGATTGGCTATACTTTTTACAAAGAATATTTAGAATTTGAATATATCTTGTCTAAAATGATTTAAACTCTCAATTTCTAAAAATTAAAAAAAGATAACTTGACTAGCTTAACCATGCGTACATTTTTTCATTCAATTTGACACATTTTCTTTTGTTGGTGGCGTGAGTTTCTTACAAAATTAGATAGAAATATGAAACTTGCAACTTTTTGGATAGTGCTAGGACGTTTGTTGTTCACTTATAATCCCTCCGTCTGGAATTATTTGTCATGTTGCGCTTTTCAAAAGTCAATTTGACTAATTTTTCAAGTTAAATTAAATCACATTAATTTGATATTTTAAACAAAAAAATTAGACATTCTAAAACTATATGAAAAGTACTATAAATTGCAATTTTTCGCATATTAATATGATGAAAAATATATCTTAAAGTGTTAGTCAATGTTTATAGTTTGACTCTAAAAATAGAAACCATGACAAACGATTCCGGACGGTGAGAATATAATATAAGGATGTACTTTAAGTTTAGATCATACTTAATGGATGATTTTAGCCAAAAAATCGCTCATATTAAATGTTTGCTTATGACAACTTTATAATAAATGATGAAATGTTAGATTTCAATTGCATTTCGATGACTTTTTAAATTTTAGAGTTTATTTTTGGAGCTAAAATTTTTCACCAATTAATCCAAAAAAAAATTGAAAATCAAGTTTTCCCCACCTCAATTTTCATATATATTTTGTGTAAAAAGTTTTTTTAAAAATATATTTTTATATATAAATTCTTAAAGTAAATATAACAACATTAGAGATGATTTATGTAGTTGTAACCTTCATTTTCCTTTTTTATTTTTAATTTATTTGTTAATATCTTCATTTGTATTATTTAGTAGTATAATATTTGGAACTGAATCCATCTTTGTCTATCAATAGAAGTTGAGACACCTATGAACAAGACTTCTAAATCTGTTGAAAATATCATTGTTGCAAAAAAGGTTTGGGGGGGGGGGGGGAGGGTGGTTCAGGATAAGGTGAAAAAATAAATATTTGAAGTTGAAAATATTTTTTAAAAACAAACTTAATATTTTGGGGGTAGGGGGTTGGTAGGGGGATGATGGCAGGGGGTTCACGGAAGGCTGAAAAAATAAATATTTGAAGTTAAAAATATTTTTTAAAACTAAAATTAATATTTGGAGGGTGGGGGGCTGATACTGGGTAGGGGGTGGGGATGAAAAAAAATGAAATTTTGAAGTGAAAACATTTTTTAAAAAACAAACTTACATTTTTTTTTTGGGGGGGGGGGGGGGGAAGAGGGGGCTGGTAAGGGGGTGGGGGTGGGGTTGAAATATTAATAGAGACCCATGTATGAAAATTTTGAAAAATCGCTTCTAAAACTTGGCAACAAACGGTTTCTTGACAATTGAGAAAACTTGCAATACCCATATATGACCCGTAGTTTACCCATAAAATACCCATATTCAAAAGGGAAAATTACGTGGCTAAGCAAACTTATACTTTTTGATTACTCATCGTAGCTATATTTTGCTATAATTACCACTTGCGATAAACATTTACATTAATTACGTGGGTTGACTTCGAGTTTGTATAATTAGTCACCTTTATATGTGTATAGTTCACCAGGATATAAAATACATATGTATGATATACAATTATTTAATCTATATATATATATATATATATACACACACACACACACACAATTCACCTCTCTCTCACTCTCTGCCCTCTCTCGCTTGCCTCTCTCCTCCCTCTCTCAATTTCACTCGTCTCTCTCCTCCCTCTCCCAATCTTGCTTACCATACATACAAATGCATATGTATAATGTACAATTATATACAATTATATACACATACAATTCACCTCTCTGCTCTCTCTCGCTCGCCTCTCTCTCTCGATATTGCTCTCCTCTCTCCTCCCTCTTCCTATCTCGCTCGCCTCTCTCCTTCCTCTCCCAATCTCTCTTTCCATATATACAAATACATATGTATAATATACAATCATCTAACCAATATACATATACAATTCACCTTTCTCCCACTCTTTTACCCCTCTCTGTCGCCTCTCTCCTCTCTCTCCCAGTCTTGCTCGCCTCTCTCCTCCATATAACATGTAGCTACAAAATTGTAAATTATCAAACTATAGCTATGGAGGGTAATTAATTACTTTTAAGTGGCTATATGTTGAAGTTTTCCTATTTAAAATCACTCTTTCAATCCATATTTGATGGACTATTTGAACGGATTAGTGAAAAGTGGACTTAAATTGCGAGCACTAATTGTTGCTACGATGCTCAACAAATATAGCTATCAAAGACATATAAGTGTTTTGATAGTCACATTTATTGAGTATCACAACACAAATAAAAGACAAGTCCCATGATCATCTACCACCAAAATGTTGATAATTTAAAATAGATTTAGAAGACTTCTTCATAGGCGTCTGAACATCGATTAATAGACACAGATGACTTTGTGCCAAATATTATACTAGTTAATAAAGAATGAAGATCTATTAGATCAAACTAAAAATGTCAAAAAGAATACTTTTATTGAAAGTTCAAATGTCTAGATTTTCTTACCATATTATATTAGAATATAAATACCATTTTACTGATTTTGTTACTATAGTTTCAACATCCACTATTAGATCTTTTGCCTATAGCCAGTGTCACCCATTCATTTTTTTTTTAATTTGTACATATTTTTTGGTAAGATTTTAAGTGGATGGTTAACTAGTTGATTATGATTTCACATTATACACACTTGCATGATAGGAATTTAATTTGATTGATGACCAAGTTTGAAATGGCTTTAACTAAAGCAAAATGTTCTTAAAGTACAGTAAGTGACATTACTTGAATTTCGTTGGTCATCTTTTTTTTTTTTTTTTTAAATACTATATCTCCAAAGTGATATTGTTGTAAGCTTAATTGAGTCATACAAATATGTTTTACTTAACAATTAAACTTTTAGATAAGGTTGTTATACTCTGAAATATGATCTTAGCATGCGCTTTCCCCTTGTTACGAAAACAATCAACTATCACCTACTTTAAATCAAGTTGGAATGCTTTATGCACATTCGCTTTCCCCTTGTTATGATACTAAACTTGTTCTTCGCCTATAAACAAGTAATATATATAATACATAATTAAATCCAAATGACCTAATTACATCTGGATTAGAACTAAATTCCAAACTCCAAGCCAAAATCATAATAATCCCATTAGATTGAGGGCTTTTTCCACCATTAATTCTCCTAAAACTACCAATTCGATGGTCACATCACTGAATTAATGTAAATAAATTAAGAAAAAATATTTTTTCAAAATAACCTGAGGCCTTACAACCCAAGATCTTCATAAATCTAGATTTTTCCATCTTTGGATGAATAGAAACCCTCCCCTAAGGCCATAAATAGCACCTCCAAGGCCTAGACATCAAAGTACTAAAATAGGGGACCTTCCACTATAGAGGAAATTAATTCAACCGCTATGACAACTTGATTGGGACAGAAACTCAGAAATCTCTTAAGAAGTTTTCATTCCGCGACACACTTTCGAACCTTCACGTTCTAAGCCAGTCCCTTCACGCCAAATTCAATACTAGAAGTCCTAGTCGCCCGAATTTGCTTTTGAACAGTCCTACATACTTCTTAACCTCTTAGCTAACAGAAAAATCAACTCAAGCTTAGAAATTTTACCTAATTCTTCCCTGGATTTCTAGACCTCACATTACTTAGATTTTATTTGGTCTAGCCTAACCTGAAATTTTTAACACACTAGTCACTACTCCAAAAATTTTCTTGCCCGATTTCTTTCACTAACCACTTACCCATAACGATAGGGAGGTTGTTACAAAACGAAACAACAATAATACTCCCTCTGTTTACTTGTTCACTATTCGAAAACTAGATAGGTAGGTACTCTCTCTCTATATAGCACAATCTTTAGTTTTACTTAAAATTTGTACTCTATAAGGTGCTTTTTCATAGTTCAAATTTTTAATTGACACCTTCATTAATTTGATCAAGTAACATAATATCCTTAGCAAATAGCATTTTCCTTGGGACCTTAATTATATTATATTTGTTAATTACTTATCCTTTATTTGGGTATATAGTGGCTCAATGTTGATGCCTTTTGTAGAGCCACTATTGTGGAAAATTTCTTTGCATCTCCAGCAACTTTTCTTACACTAGTGATGACTCCATTGTACATATATATTTAATATGATTTTTTTAATGTTAATCATCCAAATAAAATCGTTGATGCTGATGCAATTAACGAGTGATCTATTATGCAAGAAAAATATAGAAACATTACCAAACTTTTAAGAATGTTATATATGGTAGATTTTCTTACAAATGTATTCACACTTGATTTTTGTATTATCGTTTTCTCATCCCGCACCTCCCCTTGACCCTCCTAAACCCCACCCCTCATCAACTTAATATTTTGCTAGATAACATTTAAATACTTTTGAGATAATAATATTTTTATTTATCTATTACATATGAAAAATAAATAAGCAATTCACTTATTTTCGAAAAAACATATTCTAGGGGTCTAGGTCAAGTCCTCCGCCACGACCGATTGCTCTTATCCTTCCTTCGTTGACACTGAAGAGAGAGCACACTCCCAAGCCAAGGATGAGTGCCAAAGAGAAGATGTGTAAGCTAGAGAAGATGTGCAAGCTAGTCTATCAGAAGGAGAAAGCGAGGGAGTGATATTTTAGGTTTCATTAGGGGTGACTGAAGACCAAGCCAATCTCGAAATAAAAAAGAAAACTTGTTGCAATACAAACGTGAACATATGCTTTCTCATAGACTATCAAACACAATTGCACTGTATTCATGCGAAAATATCGAAATTCTCTTAAAATTAAAGGAAGAACACAAATCTTTTATCTCATTAACCGGCTAAACAAAAAAAGCTACTAAGAAACCTAATGAAAGATAATAGAAAATTGAGATCGGAGACACGTGGTTTCATCTATTTTGCTCTACTTATGATAATAGTGGCACATATTTATTATATTGGTTAAAAACTATTGGATATAATTTGAAAAAGAAGTGTATAGACGTTTTTCAAATAGATAAATACTATCCAATTTGAATGAACAAATCGATTCCACTTTAAATTTAATTTCTCGAACTCAAAATGGAGGCTTTCATTACCAAGAGAGGAACCAATACCAAGTATAGAAATAGGGTAAAAATAAATGGAGTCTACGAATTAATTTTTTTTCTTAAACTAAAAGGCATTTGTAAAAATAGAATCTTGGCATAGTATAAGAAATTTCCTCATTGGTTCCCCTTCAAAACTAATTAAATATATAATAATCAAATATACAAATCTAAAATGTAATTTTCAATCGTGATAACTAATGATTTTGATTAGAATAAGTATAAGCAAATGATTCAAAAAGAAAAAGTAGAGCAAATGACACAATAGAAATAGAACGAGACAACATAATAACTAGTTAAAACTAAATAATAATAAAATGTTCAAATCAACTTCAACTAGGAAATAGCAACACTAATATTAAGAGCTAATGAACTATCTATCACTAATTTCTAGATCTGTCTCGTCAATAACGATAATAATCATAAAAATTGGTTCTTATCTAAATCATCACAATCATAAATATTGTAATTAATCTGATCAGACAAATTGGTGTTTGGTTCATACTGCATGTTATCAAGAGGAAATGGTGGTGGAAGGTTCAATACATAGTTTAATGTTGGATCATAACAGGAATAAGGATTTATGGCAATATTTGGATTATTCTGATAAGTTGGCTGAGATTCTCCACATGAATTCATAGTTTCTTCATAAAAATAATTCGCGATAGCCCCTGAATTGGTAGGATTCCATACCTCCGCCCCTGAATTGATAGGGTTTTCAACCTCCGCCCCTGAATTGATAGGGTTCTCAACCTCCGCTAAATTGATAGGATTTTCAACCTCCGCTAAATTGATAGGATTTTCTTGCTCGTGGTCATCATCCTTTTGAGGAGGAGTTTGAGTTTTGGATGACTTGTCAACTTTTTTGTAAATCCTACATAGAACCCAATCGTCGAGCTACAATAACATAAATGATAACTATAATTATAGTAAAATCAAAATTAAAGTATAATAAAATAAAACAGATAACATGTTTAATAATATACCAAACAACTAATTAAACACTATTGAATTCAAATAGAAATGAAATACATAATTTACCCTCATATCAGATGCATGAGTTTTGATCATGCGCGATTCATCCACTCTAAATTCGTGCATAATCCAATTTGTTTTAATGCCGTTGGGAGGTTTACCTTCGTAGAAAACCAGAGCCTTTCGAAATCCAACTTTAACATTTTTGTGTATAATAGGCTTGTCAGCTCCAGTAGCCTTCCAATAGCCTGTTCCAGCAGCACGATTTGGCCTTTCACCATTAGGATATTTCCGACGCCTTGGAGTAAAAAAGTACCATTCCTTTTCTCCCAAGATTGGAAAGTTCTCTATTTCATTTGTCAAAAAAAGAAGAGAAAGAATTAATATATGCAAAATGAGTAAAAATGTAAAGATCCATTTATGAATTTTTTCAAAATAAATGGGAAAAATATATACAAAAAGTTTATATTATGCAATTAATTGAGATATTCTATAGATAATTTTAGATGTTTATAAAAGGTAAAAAAGGGTATGTAGTATAGAAAAGATGTTAGATCTGTATAAATCTAAACAATATTTTAGCAGGAATGGAGCATTCATCACAATAAATTCATTACTAGTTCGTGTGTTTACTATAGATAATTTTAGATGTTTATAAAAAGATAAAAAGGGTATGTAGTATAGAAAAGATGTTTAAATGTGATTATAGATATATATATATATATATATATATATGAATAAACATAATAAACAATTTTATGAACAAATATGAACTATAAGAAAAGATTTATTTTACATATAAATAAACTCTAACAATTGAAAATTATTAGGCATGAACAAAACAAGACTTAAAACTTAATTCATACCGTCACATAGACAAAAACAAAAGCAATAATGAAATTTTGAATATGAACGATAAAACTACAAGAAAAGATAACAAAATAATTAGGAAGAAAGAAAACCTGCAAGCTCATTAGGACAATACTTGTAGAGATTAACGTCTTTGATAATGTTGTATGGTAAAAATTCGTTCATTACTTTTTTCTTGAGATAATGAAGAATAAGTTCTTCATCATGAGGACAAAAACGATAACCTGGTGGATAAACAAAGTTATGATCCCTTGTTTCAACCATATTAGGGTTTAGGAGAAAACTATTTGACAAACAAACTTAATAATCCATAGACTTCTAATGTTTCACAAACAAACTTATACCTCATGGACTCTTATAATAGACTCCTTAATACTCTAATACGGTTAAAACAAATTGTAAATTTGTTTGAATTTCAAAAAAAGATTTAGGAGATATTTATCTTATCTAATTAGTTAGGCATTTAGATATTTAAAAAAAGAAAAAAAAATGTGGCTATCTTCTAATTTATTTTTATTTTTTAAAAAAAGTCGATCATCTCTTAATTAAATAAATTTGCGATCAATGTAGTTTATCATATTATTTTTACTATTCCCTTCGTCTCATTTTATAAATAGGTGAATCATAATACTTGTCATTTTATATAATTTGTATATAAATTATCATATTTTTTCTTTTATACCCTTGATAGAGTAATTAATTAATCATGAAATTGTAATCACCATTTATTATAAAGTTTACTTAAGAAAATATTAAATAAGAATAAAAGGGTAAAATTACATCATTTTTTAATCAATGTAAAAGGGTGATGTATAAAATGAGATGAAGGATAGCAACTATTTGGCCCAATAATTAAGATTTAGCTAACTTCTAGAACTACACAAAAGTTTGGTTAACTATTAAATGAAAAAAAAATATCCTTTATTTTCAAATCATTTTTCCGGTAAATTTTGTCATCTGATTTGTGTGTGTTATTTTCTTAAAATCAGTATATTTACAATTTAGTTGATATGAGTAGTATATATCAGTATATTTACAATTTAAATCAAAACATGATTCGATAAAATTACTATTTTAGAACTTTTTTACCACTATTACTATTGCTATTATTACGATTTTTTTATTATTATTAATGATAAATAATAATACTAAAAATAATAATAGTATATTTTATATAATATTAAAGTTAAATAAATTCAAATATCATATATGAAATTAAATTTTGTGAAATAGTAAAAGTTTATTTTTTATATCCTTCTGATTATGAATTTCTATTTTTAATCTAAAAAAGTTAGCTCTTTTTTAAAAATTTAATGAATTTTCTAATTCACATACTTTCTATTCAAAATTTTACTGCTATAGTTGTTAATCTTGTGTTAAAATTATCGAGTAATTTTTCATTAGCTTACCACTTGACTTAATCGTATTGCAAATTATTCTCCTTTATTTTAGTAACTTAAGCGGTTGTCACTGTAATTATTTCAAATTAATTTCTCTCCTGCAAACTGGTATGTTATGCATCTTTCTGCACATATACACCTGTGGACATAATTTTTATTTCATATATACGATTAACAAAAAGATAAAAACAAATTAACAAAAGATACAAAATAAAAATAAAAATACTATAATCATAAAGCTTGTCCAGATTACTAGTTCATCTAGTGAATAATATTACTCCAAGAAAACAACAATAATCAATAGTCTAAAATACAACAAAAAAATAAATAAAAGAAACTCATATCATAATTCACAACCATGTAAAAAGATTACATTTTTATAAACGAATGATGTGATTAATCAAGACAATTAATTTTTTTTTCACACTGAACTGAAAATCATGTTATATTTGTTCAGACATATGCTCCTTTGTTGAAATTTGGATATTTTCATAATTAAGATCAAAAATAAAATTCAAATTGGTGTTATTTGTATGGCTCATTCTTATATATTTCTTATTCATCAACTTCTCACACGTGGAACATATCTCTTGGTTGTAAGATATATGGTTACACACCATTAATCATTAGTTTCATCATCAATATAGTAGATCATATTTGCTTATGATGTTTCTATATAACATTATTAGAATCACACTGCTGGCAAATTCAATCATTTCCTCAGCTTGAATCTCGTTTAATCTATAAACATGTGCAATTCAATCACCATCCTCGCAATAGCTGGTGTGAATTAATTTAGAAAAATTACATGTGTGCCATTGCTTTGTTATGAGTTAAATTATTCATGAGTTGAGAAGAGCCAATGTAATTGTTCAGAATCTTTTCGAGTTTATGTTATGTTTAGCATTTCAACTCGCATACTCTTACATTCTGTTGTGCAGAATTCGAGATAATATGAGAAAATATAAACGCGAAAAAATAAGACAACAGATTTACGTGGTTCACCAATAAATTGGCTACGTCCACGGGGAAGAGAGGGAGCAATTTTATTATGGAGAGGCAAGAACAGAATACAGAATAGGGTTTGCCATAGAGTCTATATATAGTGCTAAGCTACGCCCTAACAAGCTTGGGCCCAAAATACAGAATTGACAGATAATTAAGGGCCCAATACAACAACAACGAAACCCCCGTTCTTTCTGTTGTAATGGGTCCGATTCAAGGCATTCAACAAATCTCCACCTTAACTTGAATTCTCCAAACAGATTCTTCAGACGCACTATGATAGTTTCAGGCCTCCCCTTCTTCCTTAGAATTGCCCCGCAGGGCAATTAACAGCTTCTGATGTTGAGCAAGTCCAAACAGTGTTGAAACTTGCTCTGTGGAACCGGTTTTGTGAACATATCAGCAGGATTATCAGCAGTTCCTACTTTCTTCACCTTGATTCTCTTCTCACTTCTCAGAAAATGATACCTCACGTCAATATGCTTGGTTCTCTCATGATGGACTTGATCCTTGGCTAGACAAATTGCGCTCAAACTGTCACAATACACCGTAGTCTGATCATGATGCAGACCAAGATCACTAACCAGCTCTTTCAGCCAAATCCCTTCTTTTGCAGCCTCTGTCAAGGCCATGTACTCCGCTTCCGTAGTAGACAAAGTCACTGTACGTTGCAAAGTTGCCTTCCAACTGACGACAGATCCTCCAAGGGTAAACACATAGCCAGTTATCAATCTTCTTGTGTCAACATCTCCAGCATAGTCAGAATCAGAATAGCCAGTAACCAAGCACTGAGTATCACCTCCATAAATGAGACCAACGTCAGATGTACCTCTAAGGTACCGAAAAATTCTCTTCACAGCCTGCCAATGTTCTCTCCCTGGTTGTCCCATGAATCTGCTCACTACACTGACTGCATGTGCTAAATCTGGCCTTGTACAGACCATAGCATACATCAAACTTCCTACGGCACTGGCATAAGGGACTCGTGACATATACTCCTTCTCTTCTTCTGACTGTGGAGCAAACATGACAGTGAGATGGATATTGACAGCACTGGGGGTATCAATAGGCTTAGATGAAGACATGCCAAACCTCGCCAAGACCTTCTGAATGTAGCTTCTCTGTGACAAGAAAAGTTTCCTTCTCTCTCTCTCTCTAATGATCTCCATCCCTAGAATCTTCCGAGCGGCTCCCAGATCCTTCATCTCAAACTCAGCACTAAGTAAACCCTTCAGCTTCTGAATGCCATACTTCTTCTTTGAAGCTATCAACATATCATCTACATAAAGCACCAAATAGATGAATGAATCATCCTTGAGCCTATTGTAGTAGACACAACAATCATATGAGCTCCGAGTATAACCCAACTTCACCATATAGCTGTCAAACCTTTTGTACCACTGCCTTGGAGACTGCTTAAGTCCATATAAGGACTTCTTCAACTTGCAGACGTGATTTTCCTTCCCTGGAACTTGGAAACCATCCGGCTGAGTCATGTATATCTCTTCCTCCAACTCTCCATGTAGAAACGCTGTCTTCACATCAAGTTGTTCAAGCTCCAGATTCTGATGTGTAGCTATCGCTAGTAACACTCGGACAGAAGTATGTCTGACCACTGGTGAGAATATCTCATTGTAGTCCACTCCATCTCTTTGGTTGAAACCTCTGGCACTAACCCTGGCTTTATACTTGACTCCTTCTGCTGGTGATATCCCTTCGTTCTTCTTGAAAACCCATTTGCAAGTAATAATCTTTCTCCCCGAAGGCTGTATGACCAAATCCCATGTCTGATTCTTATGTAGGGACTCCATCTCATCTCCCATAGCAGCAAACCATTTTTCAGAATCAGGATTTAAAATGGCTTCTTTGTAAGTAGACGGCTCAGATGTATCTACCTCTTCAGCAACCTGCAGTGCATAACCCACCATGTCCTCAAAACCATACCTCGTAGGTGGCCGAACTCCAACCCTCCTTGGACGATCTTGAGCTATACTCTGATGGATATCTGATGGCATAGATTCTGGAATATCAGTTTCTGTCTGTGGCTCTTGATCCTCCTCTTCAGGTTCTTTCAATTCGCTCTCGTTCTGAATGACTTGAAACTCCGCCTGCTTATCAAGACTCCCAGTTTCTGACGTAGTTGTAGGCTTCACAATGGTTCTAAGCAGAGAACTTTCATCAAAGACAACGTTCCTGCTCATAATAACTCTCTTTTCTGCTGGAGACCAGATTCTGAAACCTTTCACTCCATCTCCGTAGCCCACAAATACTCCCTTTTTAGCTCTTGGTTCTAACTTACCTTCACTGACGTGATAGTATGCCGTACAACCAAAAGCTTTCAGATTTGAATAATCAGCAGCTTTTCCTGACCACATCTCCATAGGTGTCTTGCACTGTATGCCTGTATGTGGTCCGCGGTTAACCAAGTAGCAAGCTGTACTAATCGCTTCTGCCCAGAATCTTCTATCTAGCCCAGCATTAGAGAGCATGCACCTTGCTCTCTCCAGAAGTGTTTGATTCATCCGCTCAGCTACACCGTTCTGCTGTGGTGTATTTCTGGCTGTACGATGTCGAGAAATCCCTTCATCCTTACAGAATTGATCAAATTTAGACCAGCAGAATTCCAGCCCATTATCAGTTCACAACCTCTAAATCTTCTTCCCTGTTTGATTTTCCATCAAAATTTTCCACTCCTTGAACTTCTGGAAAGCTTCACTTTTATGCTTCATCATGTACACCCAAGTCATCCTTGAGTAGTCATCAATAATGGACACAAAAAATCTACAGCCTCCCAAAGACTCAACACGGCATTGACCCCATCAATCAGAATGGATATAATCAAGTGTGCCTTTTGTTCTGTGAATGGCCTTTGGAAACTTGTTGCGATGTAGTTTTCCAAAGACACAATGTTCACAAAACTCTAGGCTCTTAACCTTATGACCAGCAAGAAGATCCTCCTTTGACAGAATTTGCATCCCTCTTTCACCCATATGACCAAGTCTCATGTGCCATAACTTAGTCATATCCTCCTGGTGAACTTCTGACGATGCAACATGGGCTGAACCTGTAACCGTGGAACCTTGTAGAAAATACAAAGTACCACGCATGACACCTTTCAGAATCAGATTTGAACCCTTCCAGACCCGCAAGACTCCATCTTTTCCTGACCAGCTGAATCTCTTGCTGTCCAAAAGACTGAGAGATATCAGATTTTTCATCATCAATGGAACGTGCCTGACCTCGTTCAGTGTGCAGAAGCTACCGTCATGTGTCCTTATCTTGATCGAGCCTGTCCCAACCACCTTGCAGACAGAACTGTTGGCCATCGAGATGCTGCCTCCGTCTACCTGCTCATAAGTCGTGAACCACTCTCTCCTAGGACAAATGTGATAAGATGCCCCATAATCGAGAACCCACACATCTGAATGATGAGTGTGCTCATCCGCAACTAGGGCAATGTCTTCTTCAGAATTGGTGTCTTATTCAGCAACAGCAACAGAAACTGATTGTTTTTCCGATTGCTTCTTCTTCTTCAGACAATCAAATTTCCAATGTCCCTTCTCCTTGCAGTAATTACAAACATCATCCGGCTTTGCACCCTTCAACATCGGCTTATTTTTCTTTCCACCGTTTTTCTTTCCCTTTCTGCTTTTGGTGAACAGACCGGAAGGCTGTATGTCCGTACTTGTGCCGTTAGCCTTATGCCGTAATTTCCTACTATGGAGGGCCGATCTGACTTCTTCCAGCGACACAGTATCTTTCTCAACAATGAACGATTGAACAAAATTCTCAAACGACATTGGGAGAGATACTAATAGAATCAGGGCAGCATCTTCATCCTCGATCTTCACATCGATATTACGCAATTCTAATAACAAAGTATTCAATTGCTCTAAATGTTCTCTGAGTTGTGTACCTTCAGCCATTCGTAAATCGAATAGACGTTGTTTCAGAAGCAGCTTGTTGGTTAGAGATTTTGTCATGTACAAACTCTCCAGCTTCAACCACAGACCAGCAACAGTCTCTTCATCCGAGACCTCCATGATGACATCATCCGCGAGACACAACATGATCGTCGAGTGCGCCTTTTCCTCCAGAATCGCCATCTCAGAAGTAACAACGGCGTTCTTGTCTTTCGACAACGGCGCTTAGAAGCCTTGCTGTTTCAACAAAGCCCACATCTTGATCTGCCATAAACTGAAACTGTTCCTCCCTGTGAATTTTTTGATTTTCATGTTCAAAGCAGACATCTCAAATTCTTCAAGAACACCGATTAACCGAGAGGCTCTGATACCAATTTATTGTGCGAAATTCGAGATAATACGAGAAAATATAAACGCAAAAAAATAATTCAACAGATTTACGTGGTTCACCAATAAATTGGCTACGTCCACGGGGAAGAGAGGGAGCAGTTTTATTATGGAGAGGCAAGAACAAAATACAGAATAGGATTTGCCATAGCGTCTATATATAGTGCTAAGCTACGCCCTAACAGGCTTGGGCCCAAAATACAGAATTAACAGATAATTAAGGGCCCAATACAACAACAGCAAAACCCCCGTTCTTTCTGTTGTAACGGGTCCGATTCAAGGCATTCAACACATTCAATGTACTGATGACAGTTAGCCTGCATCGTCTTATGATACAGACGCAGGTAACTAGGATCAATATCTAGCGCACTGTTGATCTAGTGAGTAGCTCAGAGTCAGTTGGTGAGCCTCCTTGCATTCCGAAGGACTCTTTTTATCACTTGCATACTAGTTTTCAGTTGTTAGGATGATCGGGGGTCCTGTCCCAACATCCCTTCTTATTTTAGAGACTTCATGGACAGATAGTTATATATAGTTCTTTGGTCTTATTTATTTCAGTTGTATTCGTTTAAGATTGGAGTTTTCATTTTTGTTAAGGTTCCAACCCATTTGTTATATTTTTTTTAAGTGAAAGCCCAATCACTTATTGATGTGTGGCCCATATGTTTTGGGCTTTGTTGACTTCTTCTAGAAGTCTTTGGGAGCTGCTGTTTTCTTCTGGGGTTTTTTGACGTGAAGAAAAGAAGAAATTGAGGGGGTGTGTGATAGAGAGAGAGAAACAGATTTTTGAGAGAGGGTTTGAGTGCAGATTTTCTGGACAGCCTTGACAAAATTTCAGTTTTCCGGAGATCCGACCGTTGGATCGTTCTGAAATTTTCATAGCTGGTTCAAAATATATAGCACTACATCTTGATGGTTCAGATCGTCAATCGAAGCTCTTGATCGTCTGTTATTTCAGCTGGTGTAACCTGCATTTTTTGGGTGACATTTCCCAATTTCTCTTCTCTTTTGTGTTTGCTCTTATGTATGTTGTTGTTGGTGGGCTGTGACATCCTTGTAGACTGATTTGGGTGTCTTTACCCTCAATTTGCATAATAAGAGAAGAAGAAGGGTGGACTCCTACAAGTCCCGTGATTTTTATCCTTCATACCGAAGGGGTTTTCCACGTATAAATCTCGTGTGTCACTTGCATATTTATTATTCATATTTTCTTGTGATTTTTTTTATATGTTGCTGATTTGAGCTTGGTTAATTTAGTGGTGAATTTCTTTTGGTAAATTGGGTGAAGTATAATTGGTTGATTGTCTTGAAGTCGATCCTTGTAGGTGTTGTATCCTACTTGTGTTGTTTTGCGCCTCCCCCTACATCTGGTATCAGAGCGGAGTATTAAACCATAGCCATGGAGCATGGAAATAGCTCTATTGTTAAACTGACATCAACCAATTATTCCATTTGGCGCCCGATGATGGAAGATTTGCTATATTGCAAGGATTTGTTTGACCCAATTGATGTGGATAAAACAAAGAAAGATGTCCAGCCCACTAAGCCAGAGAATATGACAGATAAAGAATGGGAAAAGCTAAAGAGAAAGACCTTGGGGACAATCAGACAGTGGATTGATATTAGCATATTCAATCATGTATCCTAGGAGACTGAGCCGCTTGAACTATGGAGAAAATTGGAGGGTCTTTATGAGAGGAAGACCGCTCATAACAAGGCCTCATTGATTAAGAGGCTTGTTAATCTTAAGTTGAAGCCAGGGAAGTCTGTTTCTGAGCATCTTAGCGACTTTCAAGATATTATTAACAAGTTGACTGTTATGAAAATTGTCCTTGATGATGAGTTGCAGGCTTTATTCCTCTTGAGTTCTTTGCCAGACAGTTGGGAAACTTTGGTTGTGTCCATCAGCAACTCAGTTCCAGATGGTACGCTTTCAGTGGATGTCATCAAAGAGAGCATGTTCAATGAAGAGCTTAGAAGAAAGGAGATGAGTGTTGATATTTCGCAGGCACTTGTGGTAGAGAATAGAGGAAGAAGCAAGAGTAGAGGTCCCAAAGGGCGTGGCAAGTCAAAGTATAGGTCAAAGTCCAAGGATGGGAGAGAACCTACGATATGCCACTATTATAGCAAGCCAGGCCACATTCAAAAGTTTTGCTACAAGTTGAAAAGAGACCAGCGAAATAAGAAAAATGACCATCATAAAGAGGGTGATGACAAGAATACAGCTGCTACAACTTCTAGTTCTGATGATCATGTTTTTTTTTATATGTGCTATTGGAGAGTGTTGTCATGTTGATAGTTCTGAAACTCAATGGCTTATTGATACAAGAGCTTCCTATCATTGTGTTCCTAATAAGGAGTACTTTATTGACTACCGAGCTTGAGATTTTGGTAGTGTGAAGATGGGGAACCAGAGCTCATCAAGTATTGTTGGCATTGGAGATATTCGAGTCCAAACCAATGTTGGGTGCTATTTGACGTTGAGAGATGTTTGCCACATTCCAGATCTACGCCTCAATTTATTGTCTGCTAATGTACTTGATAAAGAGGGTTACAAGCACACTTTTGGTGAGGGTAAATGGAAATTGTCTAAGGGTTCCTTGACCGTTGCTCGTGGCAAGCTTTGTTGTACCTTGTATAAGACACATTTGAAAGTGTGTAGTGGTGAGTTGAATGCTATTGAGGAGAAAACTTCTCCTAACTTATGGCATCGAAGATTGGGGCATGTTAGTGAGAAGGGTATAAAGCTGTTGGCCGGTAAATCTCTTATTCCTGCTGATGTTACTATTTCACTTGACCCTTGTGATCATTGTTTAGCAGGAAATCAACACAGAGTTTCTTTTCCGGGGACATCTACAAGAAAGAAAGTGAAGTTAGAGTTGGTTTACTCTGATGTGTGTGGTCCCATAGAGGTGGAATCACTTGGTGGTAACAAATACTTTGTTACTTTTATTGATGATGCTACTCGGAGAACTTGGGTTTATATGATGAAGCACAAAAGTGAGGTGTTCGGTATCTTCCAGAAGTTTCATGCAATGGTTGAAAGGGAGACAGATTGCAAACTGAAGCGTCTTCGGACTGATAATGGAGGTGAATACACTTCAAATGAGTTTAAAGCATATTGCTCAAAATATGGCATTCGACATGAGAGAACAGAACCGGGTACCCCACAACACAATGGCGTTGCCAAGAGGATGAACAGAACCATTATTGAGAAAGTGAGATGCATGCTTAGAATGTCCAATCTTTCTAACTCATTTTGGGGTGAAACAGTTGGAACTACTGTGTATTTGATAAATAGAGCACCATCAGTTCCTTTGGAGTTTGAGATTCCCGAGAGAGTTTGGTTTGGGAAAGACCCCTCTTATTCTCACTTGAGGGTGTTTGGATGCAAGGCTTTTATGCATGTGCCGAAGGAACATAGATTGAAGCTTGATTTCAAGACTTCTCCTTGTGTGTTTGTTGGATATGGTGATGAAGAGTTTGGTTACAGACTTTATGATCCAGCAAAGCAAAAAGTTGTGAGAAGTAGAGATGTTGTATTTTATGAGCACGAGATGGGTTTTCATCTCTTGGGTGCTGATAAGACTTATTATTCTAATTTCTCTCATGATGTTATTGATATGCCCATGCCTCATGTTTCTGCTTCAGATGATCAATTAACAGGTGATGCTCCAGAGGATGGTCATGAAATTGATCATGAACATGACCATATTGAAGAGGTACAACCTGATGTTGTTGTACCACAACCTGATGATGAAGCTGTAGATGTTCAACATGGAGAGTCTTCTAATCAGGGGGAGAAATCCAGCCCACAGGTAGAAGATCCAACACTTAGAAAATCGACCAGAGTTCGTCAACCTTCAAGACTTTGTCCAAGTTCAGAATACATCCTAATCACTGATGAGGGGGAGCCTGAAAGCCTTCAAGAGGTCTTGTCACATTCAGACAAAGACCATTGGCTCAAGGCTATGCAAGCGGAGATGGATTCTTTGAAGAAGAATGAAACCTATGACTTGGTGAAGCCTCCAAAAAGGAAGAAAGTCTTGAAGAACAGGTGGTTGTTTAAGAACAAGAAAGATGACAACAAGCTAGTGAAGCGGAAGGCAAGATTAGTGGTGAAGGGATGCCATCAGAAAAAGGGCATCGACTTCGATGAGATTTTTGTACCGATGGTGAAGATGACTTCCATTCGTATGATTTTGGGACTAGCTGCCTGTTTGAATCTTGAACTTGAACAACTTGATGTTAAGACTGCTTTCTTACATGGTGATTTGCATGAGGAGATTTACATGGAGCAGCCGGAAGGATTTGAAGTTAAGGGAAAAGAGAATTTTGTTTGCAAGTTGAAAAAGAGTCTTTATGGACTCAAACAAGCACCAAGGCAATGGTATCACAAGTTTGATTCCTTCATGAGTAGTAATGAGTATAAGCGAACTACTGCAGATCCTTGTGTGTATTTTAGAAAATTCTCTGAAGGTAACTTCATTATCCTTTGCTTGTATGTTGATGATATGTTGATTGTGGGACAAGATGTTGAGATGATTTGCAGGTTGAAAGAGGATTTGTCAAAGTCCTTTGATATGAAAGATTTGGGTCCTGCGAAGCAAATTCTTGGTATGGAAATTGCTCGTGATAGAAAAGCTGGTAAGCTTTGGTTGTCACAAGAAAAGTATATTGAATGGGTGCTTGAAAGGTTCAATATGAAGAATGCCAAGCCATTTAATACACCACTTGCAGCCCATTTCAAGTTGAGCAAGCGTTGTTGTCCTACAACCGAGAAAGAAAAGGAAAGTATGTCTCATATTCCTTACTCCTCTGTTGTTGGTTCATTGATGTATGTCATGATGTGTACAAGACCGGATATAGCACATGCTGTTGGATTGGTTAGCAGATACTTGGCAAATCCGAGCAAGGTTCATTGGGAAGCTGTAAAGTGGATCTTAAGATATTTGCGAGGCACATCAAATCTGAGTTTGTGTTTTGGAGGTGGTGAGCCTATTCTTGAGGGATTTACGGATGCTGACATGGCTGGAGATCTTGATAACCGGAAGTCTACCTCGGGTTACTTGTTCAAATTTGCAGGGGGAGCCATTTCATGGCAATCCAAGCTACAGAAGTGTGTAGCGTTGTCTACAACCGAGGCAGAATATATAGCAGCAGTGGAAGCAAGCAAAGAAATGCTTTGGTTAAAGCGTTTCCTTCAAGAGTTAGGTTTGAAGCAAAGTGAGTATGTTGTATTTTGTGATAGTCAAAGTGCTATGGACTTGAGCAAAAACAGCATGTACCATGCTCGCACAAAGCATATTGATGTGAGATATCATTGGTTGTGTGTTGTCATTGAAGAGCGACTAATGAAGTTGAAGAAGATTCACACCAACAAGAATGGTGCTGATATGTTGACAAAGGTGGTCCCTGGAAGCAAGCTTGAATTTTGTTCCAAGCTTGCAGGTATGTCTTCTTGATGACCTTTTATGTTTGGTCTCCCCGAACTGGGCTGGAGGGGGAGATTGTTAAGGGTCCAGCCCATTTGTTATATTTTTTTTAAGTGAAAGCCCAATCACTTATTGATGTGTGGCCCATGTGTTTTGGGCTTTGTTGACTTCTTCTAGAAGTCTTTGGGAGCTGTTGTTTTCTTCTGGGGTTTTTTGACGTGAAGAAAAGAAGAAATTGATAGGGTGTGTGATAGAGAGAGAGAAGCAGATTTTTGAGAGAGGGTTTGAGTGCAGATTTTCTGGACAGCCTTGACAAAATTTCAGTTTTCCGGAGATCCGACCGTTGGATCGTTCTGAAATTTTCACAGCTGGTTCACAACATATAGCACTACATCTTGATGGTTCACATCGTCAATCGGAGCTCTTGATCGTTTGTTATTGCAGCTGGTGTAACCTGCGTTTTTTGGGTGATGTTTCCCAATTTCTCTTCTCTTTTGTGTTGGCTCTTATGTATGTTGTTGTTGGTGGGCTGTGACATCCTTGTAGACTGATTTGGGTGTCTTTACCCTCAATTTGCATAATAAGAGAAGAAGAAGGGTGGACTCCTACAAGTCCCGTGGTTTTTATCCTTCACACCGAAGGGATTTTCCACGTATAAATCTCGTGTGTCACTTGCATATTTATTATTCATATTTGCTTGTGATTTTTTTTTATATGTTGCTGATTTGAGCTTGGTTAATTTAGTGGTGAATTTCTTTTGGTAAATTGGATGAAGTATAATTGGTTGATTGTCTTGAAGTCGATCCTTGTAGGTGTTGTATCCTACTTGTGTTGTTTTGCGGCCCCCCCCCTCCTACAATTTTTGGCTAAGATATTATTTATTAAGTTATTTCATGAGTTATATCTCTTGTGTTTAAGTTTTTGGCCAAGCAAGTAAGTCAGGCCAAGAATACCCTTAAAACCAACAATGATTTTTGAGTGCAGCCTATAGATTCGAAGCATGACAAAATATTCATAAACATAAAAGATAATAATAGTAAATTGATTTACTACTATATCAATAAAATATTTTTTTTATATGCCATGGATAGCAATTATGGATGTCAATTGAGGATGATGTTAGCTAATGGTTGTGGTAGAAACAGTTAGCCGTTATTGTGCTTTTAGTAGCAGTAGATGGTGATAGTAATTGGTGTGGTGGTTAATAGTTGTGGTGAACAAAAGTGAAATGTGGTGGTGAATGATAACGATAGTTGACGATATATAATTATTAGTAATGAAAAGAATTTATCGATTATGATTAGTGATAGTTATAATAATAGTGATTTAGTGATAGTGAGACACAAATACTAAAAAAATTTATCATATTTATAGTCAAAAGTTGTGTAATGTTTATTCTATCACTTACACAAATATTACATTCATTTAATGTTGATTTTTATTTTAAAAAAAAAATATATTTATTGTTTGATGTGATATACACGTGCTGACGTGCAATGCATTTGCACTAAAATAATTAGATAAAAGTGTGGAAGCAAATATAAAACACAAATATACTCATACAATCCTTATTCAAAGTGATCAAGCCATGAAGATACTAATATTTAGAATACAAAATACGATACATGGATCAATAATGTACTAGTCTATTAAAGAGGAAGTGTCCTTCAGGATAGTGACTCATCAGGTACTCGACCTAGCTAGGTATTTGATTTTAATTGTGATGACGACTCATAAATATATCTAAAATTAAAACTTATAATATATTAAAAATTTTAAGATATAAATATATCTAAAGTTTAAATTTATAATATATCATAAATTTTAAGACATAAATATATCTAAAGTTAAAATTTATAATATAACATAAATTTTAAGATAAAATTCTGAATAGATTTTTTTTAGTTCACTATATCACTTTTCTTTATATAACTTTTCTTTATAAACTATAAATTTATAATTTTAAGATTAATCCTACATACATTTTTTAATGGAAATATAGAAATAATTATTCTTAAAAAAATTGTAAGTGAATATGAATGTGTTAAATATCATTTTATAAGTCTTTTTAATATTAAATTCGTTATCTTCTTGTATATTGACATAAATATCATTTTCAAAACTTTTTAATATCAAATTTCATTATTTTTCTTGCATCAATACACAAGAGTGCATTAAATGTTCCTTTCAAAGTTTTGAATTTTAATTTATATACTTCGAAAATTACGATTAAGTTTAATTCTTAAGAAAAGACAATCTGATAACCATTATAAAATTAATGTCTTAAAAGATTATAATTAATATTTAATTTTTATTTTCATGACATTAGAAATCAAGTAAATTCCTTTCCTAGTTTTTGCGTTAGAATATTATTATTTTTTGTTTTTGTAGAACTTCGCCAACTATTTTAGAACCTTGAATTAAATTACTTAAATATAATATCTATAAATAAGATTTGTGATAACATATTCAAGGTATTGTATCACAATAAATTGGCTAACATTTCATTAACTTAAAAATTATTTATAATATAAATAAAGTATACATGACAAACATAATTTATTTATTTTTTCTTGTTATATGAAGTTTGTGGGTATGAAGTGCTTCCGACAACATAATGCATGCGACACAAATATTTTCTAACCTTTAATCTCAAATAATAATAAATAGAAAAAGTTTCAAATAAAAATCAAATTATATATGTTTGCAAAAATACAAAATTCAAATGAATGATACGACCACATTCATTACGTTTGTTTTTTTTTGTTATTATTATTATTAGTGATAAATAATAATACTAAAAATAATAATAGTATATTTTATATAATATTAAAATTAAATTCAAATATCATATATGAAATTAAATTTTGTGAAATAGTAAAAGTTTATTTTTTGAATCCTTCTAATTATGAATTTCTATTTTTAATCTAAAAAAAGTTAGTTCTTTTTTAAAATTTAATGAAATTTCGAATTCAGATACTTTCTATTCAAAATTTTACTGCTATATTTGTTAATTTTGTGTTAAAATTATAAGTAATTTTTCATTAGCTTAGCACTTGACTTAACCGTATTGCAAATTATTCTCCTTTATTTTAGTAACTTAAGCGGTTGTCACTACTATTATTTTAAATTAATTTCTCTCCTACAAACTGATATGTTATGCATCTTTCTGCACAAATACACCTGTGAACATAATTTTTGTTTCATACATACGATTAACAAAAAGATAAAATAAATTAACAAAAGATAAAAAAAAAAAAAACTATAATCATAAAGCTTGTCCAGATTACTAGTTCATCTAGTGAATAATATTACTCCAAGAAAACAACAACAATCAATAGTCTAAAATACAACAAAAAAATAAATCAAAGAAACTCATATCATAATTCACAACCATGTAAAAAGATTACATTTTTATAAACGAATGATATGATTAACCAAGACAATTAATTTTTTCTTCATACTGAACTGAAAATCATGTTATATTTGTTCAAACATATGCTCCTTTGTTGAAATTTGGATATTTTTATAATCAAGATCAAAAAAAAAATTTAAATTCTTGTTATTTGTATGGCTCGTTCTTATATATTTCTTATTCATCAACTTCTCTCATGTGGAACATATCTCTTGGTTGTAAGATATATGGTTACACACCATTATGTATTAGTTTCATCATTAATATAGTAGATCATATTTGCTTATGATGTTTCAATATAACAGTATTAGAATCACACATACTGGGAGGGTACGACTTAGACCACAATCTCTATATTCTCATTCTCAACATTCAAGGTTATTTCTTTCACTGCTGGCAAATTCAATCATTTCCTCAGCTTGAATCTCGTTCAATCTATAAACATGTGCAATCCAATCACCATCCTCGCGATAGCTGGTGTGAATTAATTTAGAAAAGTTGCATGTATGTCATTGCTTTGTTATGAGTTAAATTATTCATGAGTTGAGAAGAACCAATGTAATTGTTCAGAATTTTTTCTAGTCTATGTTATTTAGCATTTCAACTCGCATACTCGTAAGTTCAATGTACTGATGACAGTTAGTCTGCATCGTCTTATGATACAGACGCAGGTAACGAGGATCGGTATCCAGCGCACCGTTGATCCAATGAGTAGCTCATAGTCAGTTGGTGAGCCTCCTTGCATTCCGGAGAACTCTTTTTATCACTTGCATACTAGTTTTCAGTTGTTTGGATGATAGGGGGTCCTGTTCCGACATCCCTCATTGTTTTAGAGGCTTCATAGACAGATAATTATATATAGTTCTTTTGTCTTATTTATTTCAGTTGTATTCGTTTAAGACTGGAATAGTCATTTTTGGTTAAGATAATATTTATTAAGTTATTTCATGGGTTATATCTCTTGTGTTTAAGTCTTCGGACAAGCAAGTAAGTCAGGCCAAGAATACGCTTGAGGCCAATAATATTTTTTGAGTGCAGAATATAGGTTCGAAGCATGACAAAATATTGATAAACATAAAAGATAATAATAGTAAATTGATTTATTACTATATATCAATAAAATATATATTTTTTATATGAGATGGATAGCAATTATGGATGTCAATTGGGGATGATGTTAGCTAATGGTTGTGGTAGAAACAGTTAGCGGTTATTGTGCATTTAGTAGCAGTAGATGGTGATAGTAATTGGTGTGGTGGTTAATAGGTGGTGGTGAATAATAACGATAGTTGACGATATATAATTATTAGTAATGAAAAGAATTTATCGATTATGATTAGTGATAGTTATAATAATAGTGAATAGTGATAGTGAGATAAAAATTCTAACGAAATTTATCATATTTATAGACAAAAGTTGTGTAATATTTATTCTATCACTTACACAAATATTACATTCATTTTAATGTTAATTTTTATTTTCAATAAAAATATATTTATTGTTTGATGTGATATACACGTGCTTGCAATACATGTACACTTAAAAAATTAGATAAAAGTGTGGAAGCAAATATAGAACACAAATTTACTCATACAATCCAAATCCAAAGTGATCAAGCCATGAAGATACTAATATTTAGAATACAAAATACGGTACATGGATCGATAATGTACTAGTCTATTAAAGAGGAAGTTCCTTTCAGGATAGTGACTCATCAGGTACTCAACCTAGCTAGGTACTTGATTTTAATTGTGATGATAACTCATAAATATATCTGAAGTTAAAACTTATATATATCATAAATTTTAAGATATAAATATATCTAAAATTAAGATCTATAATATATCATAAATTTTCAGATAAAATTCTAAGTAGATTTTTTTTTAGTTCACTATATCACTTTTCTTTATATAGTAAACTATAAATTTATAATTTTAAGATTGATCCTACATACATTTTTTTATTGGACATATAGAAATAATTATTCTTAAAAAAATTGTAACTGAATATGAATGTGTTAAATATCATTTTATAAGTCTTTTTAATATCAAATTTCATTATCTTCTTGTATATTGACATAAATATCATTTTCAAAACTTTTTATAAATCTCTCTCTCCCTCATATTCTCGCTCGCTTATTCATCTCGCTCGCATCTCTCGCTTTATACAATAAAATTGTATAAATTGTGTTTCTAATTATATAAAGCGAGAGAAAATTATATAAACGCATGCAAATGCATATATCTTCGCCCTATACACTTATAATTATACAATACAAATATTTTCTTACCCAAGTCTCTTTTGCCTTTTTGGTTTTATACAAATTCAAATTGTATATAGCTTCTATCTTTTTCATTTTATACAATTCGATTCAATTGTATATTCCCTGTACAAGTCTCTTTTTGTCTTCTCTCTTTGTCATTTTATACAAATTCTAATTGTATATAATTTTCCTCTTTCTCGTTTTATACAATTCAATTCAGTCTTTCTCGCTTTCTTATTTTATACAATTCAAATTGGATATAATTTTTCTCTTTCTCGTTTTATACAATTCGCTTCAATTGTATATATATACTGAATTATACATATATAAGTTTACTATGGAGCGCAATTATGCAAACTTTGCTATAACATACAAATATGAATTTTATGTTTGTTATATGTGAAATTTGCCCTAGATAAAATTAGTACTGAGCTATCATTGCCGTTGTCGTTTTTGTTGTTGTTATTATTATTAATAAATAATAACATTAATAACTATAATAGTATATTTTGTTTAGTATTGATAAATTCAAATAGAGATAATTGTATAGAATGACAAACTAATAATGTAAAATAAATATAGTAGCTAACATTTGATTTATTTGTGTTCTATAGTGTCACGACCCAAAACGGGCCGCGAGTGGCACCCATACTTATCCTACTATGTGAGCGAACCAATCGATCTAAACCCCAAATTATTTACCAATAATCGAACCATAATGAACAAAATACAATGCGGAAGACCTAAAACTCATTAATATAACCAATAAATAACTTCTAAAATTTATCAATTACTATCCCCAAAATCTGGAAGTCATCATCACAAGAACATCTATCCTCAAATTACTAAAGCTAAGAGTATCTAAGAAACTAAACATAAATAATAGCTAGTCTATGCCAGAACTTCAAGACATCAAGACATGAAGAAGAAGATCCAGTCCAAGCTAGAAACTTTAGCTCACCCTGAAATCTGGTGTGATGAAAACTGGCTAGAGTTGCGGTTGAGTTGAAGACGACGGTACGTTTGCTGCACTCCACAATTAACAAAGAGAAAACATACAAGTAGGGGTCAGTACAAAACACAAGTACTGAGTAGATATCATCGGCCAACTCAAAATAGAAAGCAATATATGCCAGATAATATCATAAAATCAACTACAATACTCAACAAGTAGGCAACCACAAGTACAAGAATCATTGATAAATAACGCCAAGTACACCCATGAGGACTCAAGCCTCCATACCATACTCATTTGGGAAATAGGTTCATTAAATCTGAGTATAACAACATAATTCAAGATTCATTCTCTTTACTATCCTGGTGCCGGAACGTGACACTCCGATCCTCCTCATACTATCCTGGTGCCGGAACATGACACCCGATCCACTACTACTATCCTGGTGTCGGAACGTGACACCCGATCCATTAATACTATCCTGGTGTCAAAACGTGACACCCGATCCATTAATACTATCTTGGTGCCGGAACGTGACACCCGATCCACTACTACTATCCTGGTGCCGGAACGTGACACCCGATCCACTACTACTATCCTGGTGCCGGAACGTGACACCCAATCCACTAACCTCATTCTTTTAGTTCATCAAGCCTTCTTTTATACCAAGGCATCATCATTAACAAAGAGGTTTGAAGGTTTAAGATTCAACAGCCTCATCATGCTTACTCATTACAATTACATAATCACATCATGCAAGCATACAATTAAGCATATAGAAGACTTTACAAAACTACCCAATACATATCATTAGCTATTAAGAGTTTACTATGAAAAGCATAAACCATAACCTACCTCCACCGAAGAATCGCGATCAAGCAAGCTACTTCCCAAGCCTTTTCGTTTCTTTCTTCTCTCGATCGTTCTCCGTTTCTTTCTGTCTCTTTCTTCTTTTCCCTTATTCAAACTCTTTTTCTTTTACCCTAATTACCATATAATTAAGTATAAAAGATGACAAAAGTAACCCACTAATTAATTCAAGGTTATCTCCTTTAACCCCCAAGTAATTGAATTATTAACATTAAACCACTAACTTTATAATTATAAGCAGGAATAGTCCAAAACACCCCTTAAAATATTTAACAGAAATCCGACCCAGTCAGGGTTACGCAGACTGTGACGGACCGTCGTGCCTGCGACGGTCCGTCCTCCTGCTTTCGTCACAAAGTTCAGAGACTAAATTTCACTAAAGGGTCTGTGACGGTCCGTCGTGCCCACGACGGTCCGTCCTGCCATGTCGTTGCGAAGTTTAGAGAGTTGTTCTCAATACCCAAATTTTCAGAATCTAAGTGTTTTGGAACGAGACACACTCGACGGTCCGTCGTGGGATCCGTCGACTCAGACAGTTATTACCAGAAATAAACTCTACTGCTCAAAACGACTAAACAGGTCGTTACAATAGATACCAATTTACCCATCGTTCGTCCCCGAACGATCACAAGAAGAAAAACAAGGACAAAAAAGGAGTACCTGAATCCGTAAACAGGTGTGGGTATCTTTCTTGCATATCAGCCTCCTTCTCCTAAGTGGATTCTTCAACCGGGCGATTCTTCCATTGAACCTTGATGGATGCAACTCTCTTGACCTCAACTTTCGGACTTCTCTATCTAAAATAGCAACAGGCTCCTCCTCATAAGACAAATTCTCATCAAGCAGAATTGAATCCCAACGAATGATGTAGTTTCTATCCCCATGGTACCTTTTCAACATAGACACATGAAATACCGGATGCACTCCTGACAGACCTGGGGGCAAGGATAATTCATAAGCTACCTCCCCCATGCGCTTCAGAACTTCAAATGGACCAATATACCTCGGACTAAGCTTACCTCGCTTACCAAACCGCATCACCCCTTTCATGGGCGAAACCTTCAGCAAGACTTGCTTACCCTCCATAAACTCCAAGTCTCTAACCTTTCGATCTGCATATTCTTTCTGCCTACTTTGAGCCGCTAAAAGCTTTTCTTAAATGCATTTCACTTTATCTAACGATTCCCTCAGAAGGTCAGTACCCTAAGGTCTAACCTCGAATGCATCAAACCACCCAATGGGAGACCTACATCTTCTCCCATACAGTGCCTCAAATGGGGCCATATCAATACTTGAGTGATAGCTATTGTTGTATGAGAACTCTGCTAAGGGTAAGAAGTTATCCCAATGACCACCAAACTCTATCACACATGCACGAAGCATATCCTCCAAAACCTGAATCATTCGCTCAGACAGACCATCGGTCTGAGGGTGAAATGCAGTACTAAGATCCAACCTAGTACCTAATTCAGCATGCAATGTTTTCCAAAACTTAGAAGTAAACTGTGTACCTCTATCTGATATGATGGAAAATGGAACTCCATGCAATCGAACAATTTCTGAGATGTAAAGTTTGGCTAACTTCTCTGCATTGTAAGTCACCTTGAACGGAATGAAATGAGCAGACTTAGTTAACCTATCAACGATTACCCAAATGGAGTCATACTTACCCGTTGTCTTTGGAAGACCAACCACGAAGTCCATTGCAATTCTCTCCCACTTTCATTCAGGAATGGGCATTCTCTGAAGTGTCCCTCCAGGCCTCTGGTGTTCATACTTTACCTGCTGACAATTCGGGCATTGAGCAACAAAATCAACAATGGCGCGCTTCATCCTACTCCACCAGAAATGTTGCTTTAGGTCGCGATACATTTTGGTTTCACCAGGATGTATAGAATACCTTGAACTATGAGCCTCTGTAAGAATAGTGTGAATCAAATCATCTACGCGGGGCACACATACCCTTCCCTTAATTCTCAAAACACCTTCCTCATCGATTTGTGCTTCTTTAGCCTCTCCTCGCAACACCTTATCTTGGATGCGGATCAGTTTCTCATCAGTAAACTGCTTTCCCTTAATCTTGTCAAGAAAGGAAGATCTTGCCTCCATACAGGCCAAAAATCCTCCCTTCTCATTTACTTCTAGCCTTATGAGGTCATTAGCCAGAGTCTGAACTTCTCTAGCCAATGGGCGTCTGGAAACCTGTAAGTGAGCTAGGCTTCCCATGCTCCCTGTTTTTCTACTTAACGCATCTGCCACCACGTTAGCTTTTCCCGGATGATACAAAATAGTGACATCATAGTCCTTCAGTAGTTCCATCCACCTCCTCTGTCTCAAGTTCAAATCTTTCTGAGTAAAAACATACTGTAGGCTACGATGATCCGTATAGACTTCACACTTAGCCCCATATAGATAATGTCTCCATTGCTTTAATGCAAACACTACCGCAACCAACTCTAAATCATGGGTCGGATAATTACGTTCATGCACCTTTAATTGCCTTGAAGCATAAGCAATTACATTCTTCTCTTGCATTAGCACTGCACCCAACCCAGAATAGGATGCATCATAATAAATAATGAAATTCTTACCTTCCACTGGCAAGGTGAGAATTGGTGCAGTAGTCAACAAAGTCTTGAGCTTCTGAAAGCTTTCTTCATACTCGTCCGACCATACAAAGGGAACACTCTGCTTAGTCAAGTTTGTCAATTAGGAAGCAAGAGAAGAAAATCCCTTGACAAATCGACGGTAATAGCTAGCTAAACCGACGAAGCTTTTTACCTCTGTAACGTTAGTAGGTCTTACCCAACTCTTCACTACTTCGATCTTAGAAGGATCCACCATCACTCCATCCTTAGAAACCACATGCCCCAAGAAGGACACTGAATATAGCCAAAACTCACACTTGGAGAATTTTGCATAAAGCTTTTTCTCCCTCAACATTTCCAACGCAATTCTCAAGTGCTCCTCATGTTCTTTCTTGCTCTTTGAGTATACCAGTATATCATCAATGAATACAATGGCAAAGAGATCCAGATATGGCTTAAAAATCCCATTCATCAAGCTCATGAAAGCAGCAGGGGCATTCGTAAGCCCAAAAGACATTACTAAGAACTCATAATGCCCATACCTGGTCCGAAAAGCAGTCTTGGGCACATCCATTGCCCGTATTTTCAATTGATAATAACCAGGTCTCAAGTCGATTTTTGAGAAGGTACAAGCACCTTGTAACTGATCGAACAAATCATCAATGCGAGGAAGAGGATACTTGTTCTTAACAGTTACTTTATTTAGTTGCCTGTAGTCTTCGCACATCCGAAAACTTCCATCCTTCTTCTTCACAAACAAAACGGGAGCACCCCAAGGGGATGCACTTGGTCTAATAAAGCCTTTTACTAACAATTCTTGAAGTTGAGCCTTTAACTCTCTTAACTCAGCGGGAGCCATTCTATAAGGGGGTATGGAAATGGGGCGAGTACCCGGCTCCAGATCAATGCAAAAGTCAATATCCCTATCCGGTGGCATACCAGGAAGGTCTGCAGGAAACTCATCCAGAAACTCACGGACTATCGAACCCGACTCAATTGAAGGTACTTGGGTAGTATCACCCCTGAGGTGTGCCAAGAAAGCTAAACAACCCTTACTAACCATTCTCTTACCACGAAGAAAGGAGATAATAAAAATTGGAGTGGAAGTGTAGTCGCTCTCCCACACTAACGGATCTGTCCCTGGCTTGGCTAACGTCACAGTTTTAGCATTACAATCCAAGATTGCAAAATTTGGAGAAAGCCAAGTCATACCCAGAATTACATCGAAATCAACCATTTCTAAGATAACCAAGTCTACATGGGTATTTCTCCCCACAAAAGTTACAAGACAAGACCTATACACTTTTTCAACTGTTACAGACTCAACCACCGGAGTAGAAACACGAATAGGCATGTCAAGCAATTCACAATGTAAATTAAGACCAGTATCAAATGAGGAAGATACATATGAAAATGATGATCCAGGATCAAACAATACAGAAGCCATGCAATCACAAACCAAAAGATTACCTGTGATGACAACATCAGATGTCTCCACTTCAGATCTCCCAGGAAAAGCATAACAATGGGCCCTATCACCTGTCTGCCCGTTGCCCCTACCATGTTGCATTGTAGTGGTTCCAGTTTGCCCGCCACCCCGGTTGATTTGGTGACCACCATTACCTCGGCCACCACGTTCTCCAGAATAGCGGCCTCTTCCATGACCACCTCTACCTCTGACTATTGGGGGTCTGTAACTCTGTTTTGGACATTACCTCTTAATATGTCCAATTTCCCCACATCCATAACACTCTCTGGGTTCAAGCATAGGTCTTTGTGAGAACGACGGAGTCTGGGGATAACCTCCAAACTTAGAGAAATGTTGATCGGTCTGTGGTGGACCCCCAGCTACAGCCTGTAGTGAAGAATGAATTGGTCGGACTGGGTAACCTCCTGAACCTTGTCCTCTGGAGTAAGAACCACTAAACTCACCTCCCTTACGAAACTTCTTAGTAGTTGATGCCATGGTGAAGTCATCTGGCTTCACTCCCTCTACCTCTATCACGAAGTCTACCACTTCCTGAAAGGATTTTGCTGTAGCCGCTACCTGTAAGGCTTAAATCCGCAACTCTGACCTCAACCCCTTCACAAAATGGCAAATCCGCTCTTGTGGACTGAAACAAAGCTGGGTGGCATACCTGGATAATGCATGAAACTGAGCCTCATATGCAGTAACCGACATCCTACCTTGCTCTAGGCTCAAAAACTCATCTCTCCTCCTATCCCTCAAGGTCCGGGGGATATACTTCTCCATAAATAAGCTAGAGAATGATGCCCAAGTCATAGGTGGTGCCTCTGTTGGTTGACACTCAACATATGACCACCACCACATTTTGGCATTTCCCTGAAACTGATAGGTTACGAATTCAACACCGAACCGTTCCACTATGCCCATCTTATGTAGCAACTCATGACTGTTGACACCCAATTTTTGACCCACGATTGGTATAACTTAATTATCGAGCTTCGTGACTTTTTCAAATTATTTAAGTAATTAGTTTTATAAATCTTGCGAAAATTAAAATATGTATATATATATATATATATATATATATACACACACACATATATGTATATGTATATGTATATGTATATGTATATATGTATATCTTAAGTTTAGAAAGTATTCTATTAAACTAGTTTACTTTAAATCACAACTATATTTTGAATCATTATTTTATAATTTAAATAATTATATTACTAAAGAAATAAGCCCGTTAATAAATTTATACCGTATTCGTTTTATTTTAAATCAGTATGAGTTATATTAATTTGACTCTCTTTCCCTTTTGTTTTTTTTAGCCCATGTCTTTTCCCAATTTCCCCTATCCGCCCAGCCCATTTCGCATTTTGCCTTCAAATCAATTCCCCTCTTAACTCATTTCCCAGCCCACAATATTCCCCAACATTCCAGGCCCACCCGTCTTCCCTTCTCTTCCCTTCCTCCAGCCCAATCCATTCCACCTAGGCCCAATTCCCCTCCTCCTCTCCTCGCGTCTCCCCCATGCGATAATCCCCTCCCCAAAGTTTCCAAAAAAAGAACAAACAATTCCCAGAAAATGGGAAAAAACTCCAGAAAACGCAGGCCTAGGCGACTTCCCCCTCCCCCAACGTCTCCTTCTTCACCCAGCGTACCGTTTATAGCGCTTTCGGCGGATGGCAGACCTGTGTTTTCATCTGTGCCAGACGCATTTTCGTCCTTGAGGGCGCGTGATCGATCCACGTCTCCCCTCAAGGACGATTAGAGCGATCCTAGCCGTCCCCTCCCTTTTTTCCATTTCCGCAAAGGGCGAAACTTTCAGAAAAAAGTGTTGCTCCATTAATGAAAGAGATTTCAAATTTGAAATCAATAGTCACGTTCCCGCCCTCCCTCTTCCAAAAAACCCTAATATCCCCCTATATAAACCCCTTTCGTCCTCAAGAAAAGGTGTTAGCGATTTGGACTGGAAGTTCGAGTTTGAATATTCTTTTGCCTCTCCTATTTACTTAACAAAAACTCCTCGTTAGCTTTTGGGGTTCTGTTCTATTTCAGAAGAGTTCAAATCTTGAAGATATCATAGTAGCCTTCGCGTTGGTTCCGCTAGGTTCTTCTTTCGTCCGCAGTAGAAGAACTGATCAATTCGTTGATTTCCGACGTCATTCGGGTGTTCATGTTTCTGTTTACGGTGAAGGTCGTTGCTCATCTCTACTTATTTTCCTCGTGTCGCTGCTCCGCAACAGGTAAACACATCTTTACGAAATCTCCTTCTCTTCTTGGGTTTCAATATGTTGGTTTGATGGCTGAGGATTCTACTGCGTGTCTGACGGGTTGTTTATCATGGTTGGATTGACCTCAATGTATAGGTCTGCAGGAGTGTTGTTTTTTTTATCTCGTCATATGACTTATGTGTGCTTATTTAATTTATGTGTTTGAATGTGTTGTTTGGTTAGAGCTGGAGGTCCACTAATTTTACGGAAAAAAATAATGATTCTGCTTTCTTCTTCTTGTCGAGCATGGCTCTTTTATCTTATGTAGTTGAGTTTGAATGGGTGCTAAACCCATCGATGTCGTATCTCTTATTCCTTCACCCCAAGTTGAAGGAATGAATTGCGATGTCTAAATTTTGATTTGTCCTGTGGTATTTTGACTATTTGAAGTTCATGCGTTGCACCTCCATCTTTTCCAAATGCTTTTATATGTACAAGTGTAGTTTTCTCATGCTTCATTTACCTCTTCTTAAATTCATTTTGTTGTCTCATGCGCTTATGCATTCAGTTAAGATTGAGTTTTCCCTTTCATTTTATATCCAAAGTCAAACCACCGTTTACTTGTCTAAATAAATTATGAACCAACGCCAGTTATTAAATTTCGGTAAATCTGCAGTTTAAAAGTCATTTTTCTCTCGTAATGGCCTCTTTTAGTTGGGTGACCTAATCTGAAATCGTATGGCGGGATGAATGTTGTTTTCTGGCTTGGTTTACCTGATGTTCGGATGGCAATGCAATCAATTTCGTTTGTCTGATGTTGTTGTTTCCTTAAGAGTAGCTTCAACTTAGTTTTTTGTTTATGACTGTGTGTCGCTCCACCTGGTGTAATCCCTTTAAAGTAAAGTGAAGGATGTTCGAATGTTTGAGGCATGAATATTTAGTGAGTATTTAATTGTCTAGTGTACTCCGATAGTATATCGCTACTTGTTTCTAGCTAAGTTTGTTCTTTAAATGCGAGTTGGATTTATTAACAATTTCATGTGAAAGTTTCTCTACGTTCGACTTTGCAGTATAGTTTATGTTTCGTCGTATGGTGTCATTTAGGTCGAAGGGTTTACATATCATTAAAGTAGTATTAAAGTTTGTTGGTTTGGTCTTACTATTCTTGTGAATATTTGATTAGTATTACATGTTAAATAAGCCCTTGTTGTGTTTGTGAATTTGTTTATTTTAGTTATTATTTTTTTTTAAAAAAAATGTCAATTCTCATTTCATTTGTTTTTGAGGCATGTGAAAACTCCTCTCGAGTCCATTGCGGGACTCCATTCTTCCTCCACGCATTCAGAAGAGTCGTAAAGGCTCAATTCCTGAAGTCAACCCATCAAGGCATTCATACACAATCCCGATTCCACGAAGATTGAAGAATTGGAAGAAGAGGATTAGAAGACACTTTTCCTACTTTATTTTTCTATATCTTTGTATTTTATTTGTAATGGGCATAAGCCCTTGTAGTTTTTATTTTTTCTTATGATTATGTTTGTATGTTTAGATTAGGACAGGTACAGAAATGGGTTAAAAAACCCAAAGCAGGTGGGTCCAACATTCAGTCAAGGCGAACAGAACCCGGAGTTGGACCCAAATCTCTCTCTCTCTCTCTATCCTTCTCTTTACTATTTGCTTATCTTATTTTGTTTTCAATGCCGTTAGCTTAGGATTGGGAAACTCCAAACCCTCATCGAACGCCTGCTATTTTATCAAACCTAAAAAACTTAAAACTAAGTTCTAAATGATAAATTATTTCAAATTCGTAAGGCTTGTTTAGATAAAACCTTAAGTAAGCTTAACTTCGAAATGGTTTCGTAAACTTGCAAGATAAACAATAAATATTTCAAAATTTGCTAAGTTTGGCTAAGTAAATTTTAATAAAGGTTCAACTTCAAAATCGCAAAATAGTCAAATAAGTTAATCGCCGGAAAATCGTAAGTTAGCGGAGTGTCTTAGGTGCCTTACACCTTCCTAAGACACAAATAGGAATCCCGAACCCCCCTAAAATATTTTCAAAACAAATTTTTTTGTTTAAGTTGTTTTGGAAATAAGTTTTCTTGATTTTTCTTAAAAAAATTAAGTGGCGACTCCTAAAAGTCAAAAATATTTTAAAATAAAACGAACTCTTTTCGAAATTATTTTTCGATAAAACAGAAATGGCGACTCCGCTGGGGACTTTGGAGGATTCTAACCTTAGGATTAACATTTTGATAATTTATGATTTATTGCTTAAGTGTTTAAATTATTCAGATTTTAGACTGTTGCATGCATAACATACATACTTCCGTCAAACGACGCTTTTTTACATTTCCACTAAAGGGCGATTATGCGGGTTCGCAGTCGTTCGTTAACCAAAAATCTTCTCGGGGCACCCTGACGAGTGTAGTTGATTACTTGATAGTCGACGATCGTTAATTGTTTCAGCCCAAGTAGTCCGCTTGGGTTACCCATTCCACTTTAAATATAACCCACTCTTAGTCAAACTAGGATAGAGCGAGACCAAATCCCGAAAATAGCGCATTGGCCTAAGATGACCTGACCCAAGTAGTGTCGGGCCCATTAGAAAAGTCCACCTTGAGTCCAAAGAGCCTACGGCCCGATAGGACGCTCATGTTTGTTGTTTAAATTTGAAGGATGTATTGTGTGTTTAACTAGTTGTTTTATCGGGGGGGGGGATTGAAAATTAACTAGTTGTATGTTTTTGTAGATGTCAAAGCAATTCCTGCACTTCAAAATGGTCACCCAGGCACCGACATTCTTCGAGTATGGTGGGAAAATCTTAAGGAGTGTCAGAAGAGGGAAATCTCGATTTACTTGGGTCACCTACCTTCGATAATGGACTTCAAGGTATGGCCCACGTTTATCGAGGTCATCACCCGATTTTGGGACGATGATAAAATGGTCTTTCAATTTGGAGATGTCAAAATAACGCCCACACTAGAAGAGATCAAAGATTGGCTTGACTCGATTGGGACGTGTGGCAAAAGGAAAAAATGCCCCGATCATCACATTCTCTTACCAGATAGGCCAACCAAGAACGAATTGAGAGACATGTTATTCCTAGTGAATGCAGATTGGTTAGAGACCAACGACATTCCACTAATGAGGTTTTTCGAGAGGTGGGGGCACGACAATTATTTCAGACTGTTTCCGAACGAATTCCATGATTACAGTACTTGGAGGCAAACTCAAGCTATCGCTTTCTCCGCATGCCTCTTGGAAACTATGGTGTTCCCTAAAGACGAAGGTAAAAAGATCGACACCCGGGTAATAATGGTGGTGAATGCCATGTTCAGAGGAGTCGGTAGAAAATCTGAAGAAAAGAAATATTGCTGTTTGTCCCCAGTCATCTTGTCCGACATTTACCGATCATTGAGTCTGTGCAAGAATGGTTTCCGATTTTTCCAAGGTTGCAACATCTTACTTCAATGGTGGTTGACAGAACATCTATGCAAAAGAGACAACCCCCAGCCACAGGGTTTGGCCGAACCAAGTCAAACAAGTCATCTCGATAATTACGAGTTCTACTTGAGCATTCGTAAATTTCCAATTCACACCACCAGGGATGCGTGGGCAAGGGTGTTTTATGATTTGAAAGAAGGAGACATACAGTGGGTGTTACCGAGCTTTAAGTCCCAGATGATAGCAGCCCAAGGGGCTAAACTGCCATTCTTAGTCCTTCCCGGCATCAGAGGGCTGCGTCCTTACAACCCGACGAGAGTGATACGACAATTTGGGAAAGTTCAAATCATACCCGTCCAAGGAGATGTCAGCTCTTTCATTGTTGATTACAACGAGAAGGACAAAATACCTTTCGCTAAAATTATCCTCCAGGAATGGGCCGGACGTGTCAACATGAAGTGGGAGGTCACCAAAGACAGGTATGGAGTTGGGTATGTCGACGAATACAAGACATGGTTGCACAATGATTTGCGTGGTGTAGTGGATCCAACACCACGCACGAGTCGGAAAATCGAAGATGTGGAGACAAGACTTCAGATTTACGCGTACCATTTTTAGCGAGAGTGGGACCGAAGGGAGCAGGAATTCCATAAGAAAGAACAGGAATTTCAACAAAAGGATCAAGCGTACCAACTCCGGGAATTAGAAAATCAGAGAGTTTTGGCCGTAATGTCACAAGAATTAGCTGACACAAGGACTTGTCTAATGCGTTTGGACACTATTCTGGATGAGCAGATGAACACCTTACGAGCCGTACCAACATCTTCCAAAGCTGCGTTCGCTGAGCCATACGTGTTCACAAGCAAGTGCATTATTCGAGAAGAAGTGGAGAAGGCTAGAGGAGGAGCTGGATCATCGACCCTTTGACTCCCCTGCGTGGGATTGATCTTATATGTGTATTTGCACTACATCCCCTTCCCAAGATATATCCCGTTTGATTTTGATTGTATAATGAACGCTATGACATCTAGTGAAATTTGTTTCGGGGGTACAATTACTTGTTTAAATGGCGCAATACATCCTTCAGATCGCTAGGCCTACCCTTGGCACAAAGGGTCACATGCATGTTTAGGACACGATATATTTGTTTAAATGTTTATGTGTTATGTTGCTTTGAATGAGGATATCGTAGACCCACTCCTAGCCAAAATTCAAAAGAGTATACAGAAGCTACTATCACAAATGTCTGACCAAAATTCCCGAGTCTCAAGTTTCTCACGCAAAACCCATCTCCTACCACAAATCCTAAATACCGCTCTATCATCTCAGGAAAGGTGAATCACCGATATGGACAAAGGCAAGAACGTCCAGACGGAGCTCACTGAGGAGGAAGTGCGAAGAAAAATCGAGCGAATCACTCGAGAAATTCAGAAGATTAAAGAGAAAGGGTTTAAGGTAGACATGACCACGACAATCTACAAAGCTGCGGTCACGACTTTGGATGAAAATCTGGCGTCACAGATAAACCGAAAGCCTAAGGAAAAGGTTAAACTTGCTTCGTTTGGAGATACAGGAAGGAAATGTGAGAGAAGTGAAGATAGATATTGAGACTGCCGTGTTGTCAGCCAGAAGTGCGATACTCGACGAGGAATTGGCGACCCATAACAACTTAAAGGGCGGAAAATACCTCGCCCATGATCAGGGAGCAGATGACAGTGGCCCCAGCTGTGAAGTAATTGAGGAGGACGATGAAGAAGAAATCATCTACAAGCCTCCATTTCCGACTGTCTGAGAGGAAAAGAATGACTCAGCTACAAGACGAGAAATTGCCGAAGTGTTGTCTTCTAGGAATTTCAATGTTGTTTTTTCAATTCCCTTGTAATCAAAATGAAAAAGTGAATGAAAAGATTTCACCCTTGTGTCCGAACTACGTTGGGCCTGAATTCTCCCCGTAAGATACGTAGGCAGCCTTCCCGGCCCGGCCCCTATCACAGAAAATTTTCATTTTCCTCCGTATTACAAAGATACGAAGATAAAATCAATGGACATCGAAAAGCAGCTGTAAGGAGACCATAGCTCAACGTGATTCGGCCTTTCCGAGATAGCGTTAAACAAACAAATTCCTGTTTGTCCAAATATATATTTTCCTCCTCATTCGTGGGTTAAAATATCCTCAAACAAAGCGACTTGTGTGTTTATCTGCCGTCTATGTGATATTATGTATTTTGTACTGTAAACGCGCACTAACAAATCTGTATTTGAGTTATTTTACCTTTCAGGTACATCTTACTGATCTGTGTCGATAAAGCTGGCAGATCACCACTACTTCACCAGATCAAAGGGTCGTGCAGATTCCTGCCCCGGACCAAACGCAAATACAGCCATGGGAGACAACAATAAGGAAGTCAGCCTTACAGATTTTGTGGTGGCTCAGCCCACCGCGGTAGATCAAAATGAGTTAATTATGCAGCTGATGCAACAGATTGCCGAAATGAGGGTCGAAATGCAAAGAATGCAAGATTTGTCTAATCGAGTGTCATCCTTCAACCCTCCAAGAGATGGAAGACCTCCTCTCCACTATCCTCCCTCAAGCACGGAACAAGTTCAGAACCTTCTCTCTAACCCCATTCAAAATCCTCCAACCATTGACTTAACTACCCTCTATCCCCATCACGTCACCACATCGTGTCAAGCACCACATCATTCTCACAATACCAATCAAATCCTTCATCTCCCTCGAAACCAAAATACCGACCCTCAAAATTTCCTCCAAAATTATCAAGCCAATCAAAATACCCAGAATCCCTCCATTATCCCACTCATACCTCAAAAGACTACTTTCCAGATCCCAACTTCAAATGAACCTCATGCCGATTGTTCCGAGCTTGATCACTGTGAGGAACAGGAGAGAGAGTGGAGGTCAAAAGAAGAGGTACTCAAGGCGAAAGAAGAGATCAGGGAAGCCATGAAGGAGTTACACTATTTTTCCGAAGTCGATGGATTAAGCTATGAGGATGTATACATCCATCCGAATCTCGACCTCCCAGAAGGGTTCAAGGTGCCAAAGTTTGTCACTTTTAACGGGACAAGAAATCCTCTAACACATCTGAAAGCTTATTGTGATCAACTCGGGGGAGTTGACAAAAACAAAGCATTATTAATGCGTCTCTTCAGTCGAAGTCTAAGTGGAGAAGCTCTGGAATGGCTTATGTCATAGGAGTTGAAACAATGGAAAAGTTGGAATGCGCTTGCAAAGTATTTCACAGAAAGATTTGGACATAACATAGAAGATGCCCCAGATCGCTACTACTTGGAGAAGATCAGACAGAAGTCTACAGAAAATTATCGAGAGTACGCTCTTCGTTGGAGAAAAGAGGCCGCAAAAGTTCAACCTCCAATGTCCGAACGTGAGATCACTGAAATGTTTATTCATACTCAAGAGCCTGAGTACTACGAAAGAATGTTGTGTATGATGGGACAAAAGTTTGTCGAGATTGTCAAAGTGGGAGAAGCTTTGGAAGATGGTTTCAAGACTGGAAAGCTCACCAAACTCACCGCATTGCGATCTAATGGAAAATCTGCCAGAATCAGTGATAAGGATAAATCAAAAGGAAAATTGGAAGAGATAAGTACGATCACGGCTACTCATAGGAGGTCAGATTCTAAAAGGGAATACCAAGACCATAATGTCAATCAGGAAAAATTTCCTCGCCCAAAATTTAGGAAAGCTCCTAAAGTATTTACACCATTGAGGGAATCTCAAACTCAACTTTATGAAAGGTTGAAAGCAATGGGTAAGCTCTATCCTATAGAAGGAAGACCAGCCTATCCTTTGGGAAAATTTTTCAGAGCTGACCACAGATGCTCTTATCATTCAGGAGCCGTTGGACATGACACAGAGAATTGTTCAACTCTGAAGCACAAGATACAAAACATGATCAACAACAACTTGATCAATATTGAGGAAACCACCTGAATGGAGGACAGGTTGGATGCTCAAGAGTGAGCACAAGACATTTCTGAATTGAATCATTTGGAGATAATCATTCGAGAAGAAGAATGCCCAACATTGGCCAAATTTTGCGTATGAAGTTTTGTTACCTTTCCTTTGAAAATGTATCGCACATTTCTATGTGAACTATGTTCGACCTGAATTCTCAAGAATGAGATACATAGGCGGCCTTTGTCAGCCTCGGTCAGTTTCTTTGTAAATTTTATTCTTGTTAACCTTTAAGGGGAACTACGTTTGACCTGATTCCTACCTCAACGGGATACGTAGGCGCCACAAGGGCTCGGTTATATCTCTCGTAAGATTTCTATTTCCCCCCTTCTACAATAGAAACTGGGACATAATTTTTGAGAGGGACTCAAAAATTCTCCAGAAGGAACCTTCTCTTCAGCGGATCAAACTAAAGACATTTCGAATTTGCGACTAGGACAGAATTTTTGAGAAGATCTCAAAAATTCCGCGATCTGTTCGATTACAATGGAAAGATGAGCAAGATACTAAACTGGGACATAAATTTCGAGGATGGTCTCAAAATTTCATCAGGGTCTTCCCTACAAGTCCGAAATGCCTCTGAAATTCATTCGACAAGCGTCGGACTCAAAGAAGCTCGTTAAGCCTGACATGACATGACTTGGCAGTGACTTTTTCAAGATACTATTTCTTAAAAAAAAATTCTCTTAAAAAATTTCCCTTTTATATTTCATCTGTTTTGGCATAAGATATTTTCTTATCTATCAAGAGTCGGAAAATTGGGAAATCAACCGGAGATATCAAGACTAGGAGCAAACAACCGAAGGGATCGACACAGATCAGTATGTTTAAAACTGACAATTTTTCTGTAGATGCAGGTTTACAGCTTCGCTTCGAAATTGGCTGAATTCTTCCGACTGATGAATATGGAGAAGGAGAAAACTATGTCCAAAACCAGTGATTTTATTGAAAACAGGAATATCGTTTGTGTCAGGATGCTTATGAATGTGTTTGTTTATTTCAAACCATTCTCAACAATGGAAAATTTACAAAGTATCCAGCCAGATTCAAAGGTGAATCGAACAGGAATCTCAGCGAAGATTTCAGGATTTCTATAGAAGGCGCTATTTGCATTGCGTTATCAAAGCAAGATGATTATTGTCGATCAAGACCATGCATTACTTCAGAAGAGATGCTTATGCAATTATTATTTTATCATTATCGATCAAGTCGATATATTATTTGGAGGTCGTCTTGTCGTTACTATCCGCGGGGGCGATATAAATATTCATGCATCACGGGAATCATGCATCGCGGAAAGCATGCATCGCGGAATCATGCATAGCGAAATCATGCATCGCAGAATCATGCATCGCGGAAATCATGCATCGAGGAATCATGCATCGCGAGTCATTAATTATGCACGATGAGAAGATTTCATGCCTCGTCAAAACTTATGCATCGCGAGAAGACTTCATACCTCGCTGGAATTTGTACATCGCGAGAAGAATTTATGCCTCGCTGGAAATCATGCATAGCAGGAATCATGCATCGCGGAATCATGCATCGCGAGTCATTACTTATGCACGACGAGAAGATTTCATGCCTCGTCAAAATTTATACATCGCGAGAAGACTTCATACCTCGCTGGAATTTATGCATCACGAGAAGAATCCATGCCTCGTTGAAAATCATGCATCGCGGAATCATGCATAGTGGAATCATGCATCACGGAATCATGCATCGCGGAAATCATGCATCACAGAATCATGCATCGCGAGTCATTAATTATGCACGACGAGAAGATTTCATGCCTCGTCAAAACTTATGCATCGCGAGAAGACTTCATACCTCGCTGGAATTTATACATCGCGAGAAGAATTTATGCCTCGCTGGAAATCATGCATAGCAGGAATCATGCATCGCGGAATCATGCATCGCGAGTCATTACTTATGCACGACGAGAAGATTTCATGCCTCGTCAAAATTTATACATCGCGAGAAGACTTCATACCTCGCTGGAATTTATGCATCACGAGAAGAATCCATGCCTCGTTGAAAATCATGCATCGCGGAATCATGCATAGCGGAATCATGCATCGCGGAAATCATGCATCGCAGAATCATGCATCGCGAGTCATTAATTATGCACGACGAGAATATTTCATGCCTCGTCAAAACATATGCATCGCGAGAAGACTTCATACCTCGCTGGAATTTATACATCGCGAGAAGAATTTATGCCTCGCTGAAAATCATGCATAGCAAAAATCATGCATCGCGGAAATCATGCATCGCGAGTCATTAATTATGCACGACGAGAAGATTTTATGCCTCGTCAAAATTTATACATCGCGAGAAGACTTTATGCCTCGCTGACAATTATGTACGACGAGAAGATTTCATGCCTCGTCAAAATTTATACATCGCGAGAAGACTTTATACCTCGCATAAAATCATGCATTGCGGAAAATCATGCATAGCGAAAATCATGCATCGCGAAATCATGCATCGCGAGTCATTAATTATGCACGACGAGAAGATTTCACGCCTCGTCAAAATTTATGCATCGCGAGAAGACTTTATGCCTCGCTGACAATTATGCGACGAGAAGATTTCATGCCTCGTCAAAATTTATACATCGCGAGAAGAATTTATGCCTCGCTGGAATTCATGCATAGCGAAAATCATGCATCACGGAAATCATGTATCGCGAGTCATTAAATTTGCACATCGCGAGAAGATTTTATTCCTCGCTGAAAGTTATGAATCGCGAGAAGATTCATATCTCGCGGGAATTTACATATTACAGGAAGATATTTATGCCCCGCAAGAGAACATACACGGATAAAGAAAGAGCAGTATTTATCCATCGGCCTCAATCACATTCCTTATTTTTATAAAAGAAAACATCAAGAAGAGCATCGAAGATAGCAACAAAAGAGACATCAATATCGCATCAACATTTATTTGTTTATTTTAGCATCAAATGAAGAGTATCCTGAAGATTTTATTTACAAAGCATAAGGCATAAGCTTTATTTGCTAGATGTCAGACCGATCGAGTCGACGTCGAATATTGAGGAGAACAAGGAAGTGTCGACATGGTAAAGAGACACTGTCTCCCATCCTAATTGCATTTTTAAGCTAACGAGTTTTATCTTAGTTTTGTCGAGAGCATCCGAAGGGATGAATTCTCCAAAAACCACAGGTGCGGACGACATCAAAAAGGATGCAGCACAACGTGGAACTTTTTCTTAGCAGCGAACTGGGACATAGTCCGAAGAGGAATGTCAAACTCTTAGGACGCGAGCAGAGGAGCGACTTCCACCACAATCGAACCACCCTCTCGAGGCATGTCGGTCTTTCTTTAGTTCTGTCAGTTTCAGTCTCGCATACGGAAGTTCCGACTTATCGGAAGCAAGTTTCCAATCTGAGTGACAACTCGCCAAGAGCTTTGGAAATTATGTCCGTGTAAGTTCTTACCTATGGATGTGAAGAGCTCCACATTCATAGCTAAGAGGTTACAAGCCTCATTTTCATACTCGTTAATGTGTTACTCTTCCAAAACCGAAGGTTATCTATCATAATAGGTTCCCTTTTCCATCGATTGAGTCGAACTACACACAGCCTGATTCCGAAGGTCTAGGGATATGTAGGCGGATTCAATGTTGAAAACTCGGCTGTACTCCAACATTCTCTCTCGAATTCAATTCTCGAGCATTTCGATACCTTCATAATTCGGTGTCGAGGTGGCTTTTGATTCTCCCAAAATCATGCGATAAATCAAGCTTATCGAACTACAAGTGGCTTGAATTCTCATATAGCCTGAGATATGTAGGAAACTCGTTTCAAGGGTTTGGCCATAATTCCTAAAACCTTTGTCGAATCCTCCCTTTAAAACGAATGAGGTTGGTCAAAATTGGTTTGGTCAATTTCATTTTCCTCGAATTGCTTGCAACAATCCGAGTAAAATGAGGGACAGTTGTTGACACCCAATTTTTGACCCACGATTGGTATAACTTAATTATCGAGCTTCGTGAGTTTTTCAAATTATTTAAGTAATTAGTTTTATAAATCTTGCGAAAATTAAAATATGTATATATATATATATACATATATGTATATGTATATATGTATATCTTAAGTTTAGAAAGTATTATATTAAACTAGTTTACTTTAAATCACAACTATATTTTGAATCATTATTTTATAATTTAAATAATTATATTACTAAAGAAATAAGCTCGTTAATAAATTTATACCGTATTCGTTTTATTTTAAATCAGTATGGGTTATATTAATTTGACTCTCTTTCCCTTTTGTTTTTTTTAGCCCATGTCTTTTCCCAATTTCCCCTATCCGCCCAGCCCATTTCGTATTTTGCCTTCAAATCAATTCCCCTCTTAACTCATTTCCCAGCCCACAATATTCCCCAACATTCCAGGCCCACCCGTCTTCCCTCCTCTTCCCTTCCTCCAGCCCAATCCATTCCCCCTAGGCCCAATTCCCCTCCTCCTCTCCTCGCGTCTCCCCCACGCGATAATCCCCTCCCCAAAGTTTCCAAAAAAAGAACAAACAATTCCCAAAAAACGGGAAAAAACTCCAGAAAACGCAGGCCTAGGCGACTTCCCCCTCCCCCAACATCTCATTCTTCACCCAGCGTACCGTTTACAGTGCTTTCGGCGGATGGCAGACCTGTGTTTTCGTCTGTGCCAGACGTGTTTTTGTCCTTGAGGGCACGGGATCGATCCACGTCTCCCCTCAAGGACGATTGGAGCGATCCTATCCGTCCCCTCCCTTTTTTCCATTTCCGCAAAGGGCAAAATTTTCAGAAAAAAAGTGTTGCTCCATTAATGAAAGAGATTTCAAATTTGAAATCAATAGTCACGTTCCCGTCCTCCCTCTTCTGAAAAACCCTAATATCCCCCTATGTAAACCCTTTTCGTCCTCAAGAAAATGGGTTAGCAATTTGGACTGGAAGTTCAAGTTTGAATATTCTTTCGCCTCTCCTATTTACTTAACGAAAACTCCTCGTTAGCTTTCGGGGCTCTGTTCTGTTTCAGAAGAGTTCAAATCTCGGAGATATCATAGTAGCCTTCGCGTTGGTTCCGCTAGGTTCTTCTTTCGTCCGCAGTAGAAGAACTGATCGATTCGTTGATTTCCGACGTCATTCGGGTGTTCGTGTTTCTGTTTACGGTGGAGGTCGTCGCTCATCTCTGCTTGTTTGTCCTTGTGTCGCTGCTCCGCAACAGGTAAACACATCTTTACGAAATCTCCTTCTCTTCTTGGGTTTCAATATGTTGGTTTGATGGCTGAGGATTCTGCTGCGTGTCTGACGGGTTGTTTATCATGGTTGGATTGACCTCAATGTATAGGTCTGCTGGAGTGTTGTTTTTTTTATCTCGTCATATGACTTATGTGTGCTTATCTAATTTTTGTGTTTGAATGTGTTGTTTGGTTAGAGCTGGAGGTCCGCTGATTTTACGAAAAAAAATAATGATTCTGCTTTTTTCTTCTTGTCGAGCATGGCTCTTTTATCTTATGTAGTTGAGTTTGAATGGGTGCTAAACCCATCGATGTCATATCTCTTATTCCTTCACCCCAAGTTGAAGGAATGAATTGCGATGTCTAAATTTTGATTTGTCCTGTGGTATTTTGACTGTTTGAAGTTCATGCGTTGCACCTCCGTCTTTTCCAAATACTTTTATATGTACAAGTGTAGTTTTCTCATGCTTCATTTACCTCATCTTAAATTCATTTTGTTGTCTCATGCGCTTATGCATTCAGTTAAGATTGAGTTTTCCCTTTCATTTTATATCCAAAGTCAAACCACCGTTTACTTGTCTAAATAAATTATGAACCAACGCCAGTTATTAAATTTCGGTAAATCTGCAGTTTAAAAGTCATTTTTCTCTCGTAATGGCCTCTTTTAGTTGGGTGACCTAATCTGAAATCGTATGGCGGGATGAATGTTGTTTTCTGGCTTGGTTTACCTGATGTTCGGATGGCAATGCAATCAATTTCGTTTGTCTGATGTTGTTGTTTCCTTAAGAGTAGATTCAACTTAGTTTTTTGTTTATGACTATGTGTCGCTCCACCTGGTGTAATCCCTTTAAAGTAAAGTGAAGGATGTTCGAATGTTTGAGGCATGAATATTTAGTGAGTATTTAATTGTGTAGTGTACTCCGATAGTATTTCGCTACTTGTTTCTAGCTAAGTTTGTTCTTTAAATGCGAGTTGGATTTATTAACAATTTCATGTGAAAGTTTCTCTACGTTCGGCTTTGCAGTATAGTTTATGTTTCGTCGTATGGTGTCATTTAGGTCGAAGGGTTTACATCTAATTAAAGTAATATTAAAGTTTGTTGGTTTGGTCTTGCTATTCTTGTGAATATTTGATTAGTATTACATGTTAAAGAAGCCCTTGTTGTGTTTGTGAATTTGTTTATTTTAGTTATTATTTTTTTAAAAAAAATGTCAATTCTCATTTCATTTGTTTTTGTGGCATGTGAAAACTCCTCTCGAGTCCATTGCGGGACTCCATTCTTCCTCCACGCATTCAGAAGAGTCGTAAAGGCTCCATTCCTGAAGTCAACCCATCAAGGCATTCATACACAAACCCGATTCCACGAAGATTGAAGAATTGGAAGAAGAGGATTAGAAGACACTTTTCCTACTTTATTTTTCTATATCTTTGTATTTTATTTGTAATGGGCATAAGCCCTTGTAGTTTTTATTTTTTCTTATGATTATGTTTGTATGTTTAGATTAGGACAGGTACAGAAATGGGTTAAAAAACCCAAAAGCAGGTGGGTCCAACATTCGGTCAAGGCGAACAGAACCCGGAGTTGGACCCAAATCTCTCTCTCTCTCTATCCTTCTCTTTACTATTTGCTTATCTTGTTTTGTTTTCAATGTTGTTAGCTTAGGATTAGGAAACTTCAAACCCTCATCGAACGCCTGCTATTTTATCAAACCTAAAAAACTTAAAACTAACTTCTAAATGATAAATTGTTTCAAATTCGTAAGGCTTGTTTAGATAAAACCTTAAGTAAGCTTAACTTCGAAATGGTTTCGTAAACTTGCAAGATAAACAATAAATATTTCAAAATTTGCTAAGTTTGGCTAAGTAAATTTTAATAAAGGTTCAACTTCAAAATCGCAAAATAGTCAAATAAGTTAATCGCCGGAAAATCGTAAGTTAGCGGAGTGTCTTAGGTGTCTTACACCTTCCTAAGACACTAATAGGAATCCCGAACCCCCCTAAAATATTTTCAAAACAAATTTTTCTATTTAAGTTGTTTTGGAAATAAGTTTTCTAGATTTTTCTTAAAAAAATTAAGTGGTGACTCCTAAAAGTCGAAAATATTTGAAAATAAAATGAACTCTTTTCGAAATCATTTTTCGATAAAACAATGACAATCAACCAGAAAATCATAGGCATCCTCAGATTCAGCACCCTTGAAGACTGGAGGTTTCAATTTCAAGAACTTACTGAAAAGTACATGCTGATCACTTGTCATTATAGGCCTTGTAGTCAAACAAGGAAACGTGCCTATTCCCAATGAGGCATCCATGCGGGGAGCCACAGCGGCTGCCTATTGTACTCCCGGAACCTGAGGTGCTGGTGCAAAAACACTGGAGGTGTCTGGCCTTGATCAGATAACCCGCTAAGATAATCAAGAACCTGATTGATCATCTCTGGGGTAGGTTGGGGTGGAAATTCCTCATTCTGCATTTGCTCATTTTCCCCGTCCTCACCCTCTCTTACCACTTCCTCAGTCGGTGGAGGAGTCACCGCCCTAGTACCAGATGGGCTAGGTGCTTGTCATCTTCCTCTAGAGGACTTCCTCCCGCGACCCCTTCCACGGCCTCTTGCCACTACTCCTCTTCAAGCTACAGCCCGGTGGCTGGCTCAGACGCATCTTGTCTTGCCGGTGTTGGTGTTGGCGCAGTTGTTGCTCTAGTTCTAACCATCTGCGAAATAGAGTGAAGATGGTCAGATACCAATTTGTATCACCTAGATACCAATTGGATCCAAGTAATAGCACGAAAGAAAGAAAGAATGGAATTTTCCTTAAGTCTTATAGCCTCTCAAAGAAAAGTAAAGGCGTCCCCCTACCGCTCCTTAAGACTCTACTAGACTCGTTCTTGTGTGATGAGACCAACGAACCTAATGCTCTGATACCAAGTTTGTCACGACCCAAAACGGGCCGCGAGTGGCACCCACACTTATCCTACTATGTGAGCGAACCAACCGATCTAAACCCCAAATCATTTACCAATAATCGAACCATAATGAACAAAATACAATGCGAAAGACCTAAAACTCATTAATATAACCAATAAATAACTTCTAAAATTTATCAATTACTATCCCCAAAATCTGGAAGTCATCATCACAAGAACATCTATCCTCAAATTACTAAAGTTAAGAGTATCTAAGAAACTAAACATAAATAATAGCTAGTCTATGCCAGAACTTCAAGGCATCAAGACATGAAGAAGAAGATCCAGTCCAAGCTAGAAGCTTTAGCTCACCCTGAAATCTGGTGTGATGAAGACTGGCTAGAGTTGCGGTTGAGTTGAAGACGACGGTACGTTTGCTGCACTCCACAATTAACAAAGAGAAAACATACAAGTAGGGGTCAGTACAAAACACAAGTACTGAGTAGATATCATAGGCCAACTCAAAATAGAAAGCAATATATGCTAGATAATATCATAAAATCAACTACAATACTCAACAAGTAGGCAACCACAAGTACAAGAATCATTGATAAATAACGCCAAGTACACCCATGAGGACTCAAGCCTCCATACCATACTCATTTGGGAAATAGGTTCATTAAATCTGAGTATAACAGCATAATTCAAGATTCATTCTCTTTACTATCCTGGTGCCAGAACGTGACACTCCGATCCTCCTCATACTATCCTGGTGCCGGAACATGACACCCGATCCACTACTACTATCCTGGTGTCGGAACGTGACACCCGATCCGTTAATACTATCCTGGTGTCAGAACGTGACACCCGATCCATTAATACTATCCTGATGCCGGAACGTGACTCCTGATCCACTACTACTATCCTGGTGCCGGAACGTGACACCCGATCCACTAACCTTATTCTTTTAGTTCATCAAGCCTTCTTTTATACCAAGGCATCATCATTAACAAAGAGGTTTCAAGGTTTAAGATTCAACAGCCTCATCATGCTTACTCATTACAATTACATAATCACATCATGCAAGCATACAATTAAGCATATAGATGACTTTACAAAACTACCCAATACATATCATTCGCTATTAAGAGTTTACTATGAAAAGCATAAATCATAACCTACCTCCACCAAAGAATCGCGATCAAGCAAGCTACTTCCCAAGCCTTTTCGTTTCTCTCTTCTTTCGATCGTTCTCCCTCTCTTTCTGTCTCTTTCTTCTTTTCCCTTATTCAAACTCTTTTTCTTTTACCCTAATTACCATATAATTAAGTATAAAAAATGACAAAAGTAACCCACTAATTAATTCAAGGTTATCTCCTTTAACCCCCAAGTAATTGAATTATTAACATTAAACCACTAACTTTATAATTTTTAGCAGGAATAGTCCAAAACGCCCCTTAAAATATTTAACAGAAATCCGACCCAGTCAGGGTTACGCAGACTGTGATGGCCCGTCGTGCCTGCGACAGTCCGTCCTGCTGCTTTCGTCACAAAGTTCAGAGACTAAATTTCACTAAAGGGTCTGTGACGGTCCGTCGTTCCCACAACGGTCCGTCCTGCCATGTCGTTGCGAAGTTCAGAGAGTTGTTCTCAGTACCCAAATTTTCAGAATCTAAGTGTTTTGGAACGAGACACCCTCGACGGTCTGTCGTGTCCATGACGGTCCGTCATGGGATCCGTCGACTCAGACAGTTATTACCAGAAATAAACTCTACTGCTCAAAACGACTAAACAGGTCGTTACATATAGCAAATTGTTGTCAGTTGTCACTCTCTCTCGCTCGCTCGCTTCTGTTGCTCGCCTCTCTCGCTTTATACAATATAAATGTATAAATTGTATTTCTATTTGTATAAAGCGGGAGAAAATTGAATATACACGTGCAAATACATATATCTACGTCCTATGCACTTATAATTATACAATACAAATATTTCCCTGTCCAAGTCTCTTTTGTCTTTCTCTCTTTCTCGTTTTATACAATTCGATTTTATTGTTTATTCCCTCCCAAGTCTCTTTTTTCTTTCTCTCTTTCTCGTTTTATACAAATTCAAATTATATATAATTTCTCTCTTTCTCGTTTTAGACAATTCGTTTCAATTGTATAAAAATTTAAATTTTATACAGATATACAAACACCTACAATTGAATTGAGAGGCTAACAATGATTTATACAAATGAGAGACTAACAACAATTTATACAAATGACCTGCCAACGAAACTATACAAATCTTAAGAGGAGTCAACGAATTAAACAATTGTTTCTTTTGTATATATGTATAGCGAAACAGGCATAACTTTCAGTGTATATGTATAGAGAATTTTATATATATATATATATATATATATATATATATATATATATATATATACATACATATATATATATATATATGTAAACTTTGTTATAACATACAAATTTGAATTTTTTATTTGATATATGTGAAAGTTACCCATTCAAATATCATATCTGAAAGTATAAGTTTATGAAATAGTAGAAGTTCATTTAGAGTTCTTCTACCTATGAATTTCTATTTTTAATCTAATAAAAAATAGTTCTTTTAAAAGTCTAATGAATTTTCAAATTCGATTACTTTTAATTCAAAAGTTTTATTACAGTATTTACTAACTTTGTTTTAAAATTACCTTTGCACGAAAATCATAGAAAACTCATATCATAATTATTTATCTTCTGTTGGAATGTATGCGTCCACTAGTATAGACGGGACCAGGTCCTCAATACAGTACAATCAAAAAGTAAAGAACAAATAAAGAAATGTAAACATTGACAAGCAACTTTACGTGGAAAACTCCTTACTCAAGGGAAGAAAACCATGGCCTGTTCTCAACAAGACTTTTCAAACCGTTTTCACTAATCTTCAACAAGCAAAAGTAAAAGCCGGTTAGAAAATGAGATTAGCCTCCTAATCTCCAGACTAAGTAATACTCCCTATAACTTAGCTGAGCCTGAGCAGATACAACATTTTTCTATATACTAATCCTACCCGATTAATGTAAAATTATAGTAAGAACATAAGTTACCCTTAATCTACCTCTTACAATGATTCACCATGATTTGAAACGTTCTTTCACAGTTGAAACGAATCCTACAATTTAAGAATGATTACAAGCAAACAAAATACAGCAAATACAGAAAGCAATAAATGCACTTCGATCAGTTCCCTTGTTGTTCTTGAAGTTTGAAATTTCTCTCTTTGAAGAATGAATGAATTTTGTTGTTGTTTGTTTGATATATACCAAGAAAAGTTATTACCCATCAAAGAAACAACCTGATCGTCCCTGATTGGTGAAGTACTCTGCTGCTTCACCAACTTTCCTGACGCAGACAACTTTTACAGTTGTCCAGCACTTTGAAGCCTGGACGAGTTTCATACTCTGTAGAGGACCAGATCCGTGCACTTCTGAGAAGATCATCAAAACACCTAAGAGCATAAACACTTATCAATTTCTACTGTTTTGATGATCACATACAACCTGCATAACTCCTCACCTGAGTGTACAATCATTCATTCACATGACCATAAACAGTAAACATTATTCATATGGTCAATGAACTCCCCTTCACTCTATCAAGTCCCTTTATTGAGCTGAGCAGTGTTCTTCTTGAAGATTGTTTTCGCTTTGTAAACTTATGAATTTTCAGAGAAGAGAAAATCCAAATTTAGTTTGCCAAATCTTTAGTTTGTGTTATGTGTTAAGAGATTATATCAAAATGAACACAAACTCCTTGGGACAACTCATTTATTGAAAGCCTGCCTTTCTGGAAGGACGAGCACCTACCACATCAAAAGTGACAACTTTTCTGACAACTGTCTTGCCATCCTTTCATATACGTAGTCTTGCAGGGACCAGGTCCTTTCAAACTTCTTTATGAATTCTTGAAAGACTTGCTGGTTGACTATCTTTTTTGAATGAATGAACTTAAATATGGTGTTTATCATGCTAAAAATATCAAACATAAAGAGTTATTATAAGTTGGACAAACACCCTAGTCCATTCTGATTGGTGTAGTACGTTGACGCCTCACCAACCTCTGACACGATAGCTTTACAGTTTACCCCATTATAGATCTAGACGAGCAAACTCAACCAGGACCAGGTCCCTTCATTTGTGAGAATCATCAAAACAACTAGAATATAACATTTCCCCCCTTTTTGATGATGACACGTGAATATACCTCATACTGTATTTATCATCATTTCAGTGTCAGCAGTCCCAATAACAAAAATCTGATTCCTTGTTAAATATTTAAATTTGTAAATCATCAAAGCTTAATATCAGCTCCGAACTAACATGTTTTCTTTGTTGAAATTTGGATATTTTCATAATGAAGAACAACAATAAGATTTACATTCTTGTTATTGGTATGGCTCGTTCTCATGTATTTCTTTTTCATCATCCTCTCTCATGTCAAATACATCTCTTATTTGTAAATATATAGTTACACCATTATTTATAAGTTTCATCATTAATATAGTAGAATTTTAAAATTTGTTTGAATTTCAAAAAAGATAAAGATTAGGTAAATATTTTAGAAAATATTTTCATCATATCTAATTACTTAGGCTTATATATTTAATAAAATAAAAGAAAAATTCTTATCTAATTTTTTTTAAAAAAGAAACAGTATTGTCAACTCTTAATTTAATTTGCAAACGTCAACGCAGTTTATCATATCGTTTTATTCTAATTATTAATCATAACATTGACCATTAGGGACTTTCTGGACCGCTAATTAGGTTATAATATATATAGTATATCTAAAAATATTCAAAGATTAGTTACTTTTAAATGAAAAAAAAAAAAGAGATCCATATTATCAAAACATTTTACGGAGAAATTTCGTCATCTGATTTGTGTGTGTTTTATTTTCTTAAAATCAGTCAATTTACAATTTAGTTCATATGACTAGTTAGTTTTTAATATATATAATATTAAAATAATTCTTATTAGATTGTTAAAGTTAAAGAAGCCTGATGATTAGTAAAATATAAAATTTATCTTTTTTCAAAAAGTTTTCAAACATTAATTTTGCTAAAATACCATAGGACCAGGTTCCTTCAGCCATGATCCCTTTTAAAAATTTAGGTTGAGAAAATTTAAGAAATAGAAAAGATAGGGTGACAATATAAGGCTCTATAGTTATAGTTTTGATAGTTACGCTTTATATTATAATTTTGTTTGTTATGGAAGTTGAAGTTTGTATATTTTGTTGGCAAATATACAAACAAGGTAAGGTAAGTATATAAAATGAAAGTTGTGATTCGTACATTTCGCTTGCCTATTTGCATATTCCTTTCCGTATAAATATTATGTTTGCAAATATTACAAATTAATTTTGTTAAAATACCAAAGGACCAGGTTCCGTCAGCCATGATCCCTTTAAGCAAATAAAATTGAGAAAAATTCAGAAACAACAAAGATATAGACATCACTAAGGCTATATAGCTATAGTTTTGTTTGCTATGGAGATTGCAGTTTGTATATTTTGCTTGTAAATATACAAACAAGGTAAGTATATGCAAATAGAGGTTACGGTTTGAATATTTTACTTGCTCATTTGCAGGGACGAATCTACCTTTATGGGTGCGAATGCCACGGCACCCACCGAACTCGGTTAATACTGTATATATATGTGTATAAGTATAATAAGTCATATATATAACATATATGCCACCCAGTGAACCATATCTTGAATGGCACAAATAGCAAAGGTTCGTCTTTCTAACAAAGGGTTGAAGGTTCAAATCCCCTAGACAGCACTAATTTCTTCTTTTTATCCCTCTGTTTGCGAGGGTGTTTTCGTCTATTACTCTTTATTTCCTCTTCTTTTCTTTTTGTCTTTTCTTAAGTTTCTCGCTCCCCTCAATTAGTTCATTTATTAACTATTTCTTACTTATTTACTTATTTTTAATTGATATAAATTTGCGTGATATTCTATATTAATTATAGGTTAATATTAAATTTTAAACGTCACATAAGATATTAATAAAAATATATTTAAATAGCTTTTCTTTTTTTAAAAAAACTTTTAAAATGATGGATGCATGTTAAACCTTTTGAATTTAAAGGTCCTTTTAATTTTTAACGTCACACTAAGTAGAGATAATTGGATTGAAGCTATAACTTTTATTTTCTTCTCAACTATATGGTATTAGATCAATGATGCATACAAATTTGAATTTTAAGGTGAAAAATCTATTGTTTTCTCAAAGTTATAATGAATTAGGTCTCTTATTTTTTTTAAAAAAAAGTGTTTAAAAAAACACACTATATAGGTGTATATTTTTAATATTAAAATATTTAAAAGAAAAGAACATTACTAATGATGTATATTTGATCAATGTATTTATAAATATCGAGAAAAATTAAATAACCCGAATCATAACCTAAAATAAAGAACCGGCCCGTTTACCTTTTAGAGGATATGCACCCCTAGCCTCCAAATCCTGGATCCGCCTCTGCTCATTTGTATATTTCGTTTGCAAATATACAAACAAGGTAATTATTTACAAATGGAGATTGCAGTTTGTATATTTCACTTGTCCATTTGTATATTTCGCTTGTCTGTTGTAACGACCCTCTTAGTCGTTTTATAAATTTTAGATATTATGAGATAAGTGGTTAGAATACACCTGAACTATACTTTTTTTTGAGTTACATAGCCAAACTATCGGAAGTGTGAGAAACACACCTAAACTATTACATTTTAGTTTGAGAAACACACCTCAAGTAAATGTGATAGTGTGTATTACACTCTCTCAATCTATTTTTTTTAAATGCCACATAGATTGCCACGTGGAAACAAATTCCACCATGGCAAAAGTTTAAAGTTTAACATTCAACATTTATAAGCATCCTCTCTATTTCTCAGCTGATCTTTGTGTGTGAATAGTTTGAGCAAAATTAGGGCTTTCACTATTAATTCACAAATTCGTCATAGTTTGAAGGTTAGTTACTCATTTGTCAAAAAATGTTAGGGTTCTTATTTTTATCTCAAAATATCAACGATTTTGTATATTCTTTTAGGTTTTGATTCATACCATTTGAAAAGAGTTGAAAAGAGAAGAAATTGACTACATGAGGTACTCTTTCTTTACTCCTGAACTTAATTTTGATGGCGATTTTTAGCTACTGATTTCATGAACAATAGTTGGCTTATTAAACTTTGTATATTTCAATTTTTCTAAGGTAATGGACACTAAGTACGTAAATTTGAGGTTTCACATTGATGGTATACTTGTGAGTGAGGTAGGACCTGCTTATATTGGGGGGGGGGGGAGAATATGCCTTACAATGTTGATATAGACCATTTGTCTATTCCGAAAGTAAATGACTATTGCAGGGATTTTGGGGTTACCAATATAGAAAAAATGTATATTGGAAGATGCTCAAGTTGGCAATTTGGTAGAATTGGTCAAAGATAGGGACTTGTTGGTCTTGGCCATTTGTTGGTTGCTGGGGGTACTATGGACATTTATATCACTTATTGATGGTAGAGATCAAATTATCGGGGTCCAACAATCAAATTTGATAGAAAATGGCAGTAGAAACACAAACGAAGCTGAAGATGAATTTAAGTTTTCTAGTGAAGATGAAGATTCAGAGGAAGATGAAGCAGAAACTATTGTGCATAGTGATGCTGAAAGGGATGAGAATGTTGACTTTTCTAGTGATAAGGATAATTATGGGAGTGATATTCATGAAGAGCTGAGTATAGTTAAGAAGGATTTGAAAGTATATTTGAAGAAAAAAAAGAGCCAAGAAAAAAAAAGATTGTTGAGTGTTTTCTAGGAGAACTTGGCATAGATCCTGGTTTTGAAGACATTGACAAACCCAAAAAAAATTTTACTGGTAAGATACTAGGTGATGAGCCTTTTTACGACAGTTCTGATGCCGACAACTTTGAAAGTGAAAGTGAGGGGGAAATAGATGTTGAAAAATCTGACATTTTAAGGGCAAGAAAGAAGGACAAGAGGGTCTCATATGATCCAACATGGTCAAAGGTTGTGTGGCAACTTAACATGATATTCGAAAATGTGAAAAAGTTTAGAAAAGCTTTGAGCAAGTATGCAATTAAGAGAGGTTGTCAACTGGAGAAGATCCACAATGATCAAAGAAGGGTCCGAGTAAAATGTAAAACTAATGGTTGTCCTTGGATACTTTATGCAAGCAAGGATTTCAAATCTTCTGATTTCATCATAAAAACCTACAATCCTAGGCACAAGTGTTATATAACCAATACCAACACAATGTGCAACTCTAAGTTTTTGGCTAAGTACTATAAAAGTAGAATTGTTTCTCAACCTTGCATAAAGGGATGGAAAATACAAGATTTGGCCAGAACAGACATGAAATTGTATATTGGTAAGTTCGTGTGTTTGAAGGCCAGAAAAATGGTATTGAAAAAGATAATGGGTGATCATGTTGTTGAGTTTAGTAGAATCTATGAGTACATAAACATGCTTCTTGAATCAAATCCAGGAAGCACTTGTGTGGTGAAAGTGACAAATTGTGACAATGGAAAATAATTCTTTCATTCCTTTTATATTTGTTTTTCAGCTTTGAAAAAAGGATTCATTGAGGGTTGTAGAAAGTATATTGGGTTAGATGGTCGCTATTTGAAGGGAATATCTAAAGGCCAGCTACTTGTTGCTATTGCAAATGATGAGAATAATCAGATGTTCCCAATAGCATGGGTTGTTGTTGAAATTGAAAGTAGAGTAACTTTGACTTGATTTTTGAGAATCTTGAAATCTGATTTGGGCATTAATGATAAAGGAGAAGGATTGACTATTATAAGTAATATGCAAAAGGTACGACTTTTAGCCTCTGATTTCAGTTTTTTAGCCTATATTAGCTGATATTTTCAGCTTCTATAGCTACTGATTTAACAAGTTTAGTTAACATTTTTAATTAATTGTAGCTACTAATTTAAGCTCTTTTTAAACTTCTATTTTCGTCTCTTATCATTTTGTTTTAACTATTGATTTCATAATTTTTTAGCTGATGTGTTATAAGTAGTTTTTAGCTACTAATTTCAGCATTTTGTAAAGGACCTTTTGATAGTTCATAACAACATTCTATATTGTCCACAAAATTAGATACTCTAGTGGTACTTTGTTATTTAACTTGTTTAGCTACTGTTCTTTTTAACTACTTTTCATCCCTTTTAGCTTTAGTTGTTAAGTGATTTTAGTCTTAGTTGTGCAGATTCTTCACCATATATTTTAGTTATTGTTTTGAATGATTTAACCACATGAGTTTTTTAGGAATTATATTTAGCTGTTCAGGAGTTGCTTCCAGAATGTGAACAAAGAATGTGTGCAAGGCATATACTTGCAAACTGATCAAACAACTGGAAAGGTGTTGAGAAAAGAAAGAGGTTTTGGGCTTGTGCTAGATCAACATTTGAAGCTGAACTCAGGAAGAACTTGGATAAATTATCACAATTAAGTGAAGATATTTCTAATGACTTGGTAAAATTCAATCCTAATAGATGGTCCAAAGCACAGTTTAGGACATTCTCAAAATGTGATAGTGTGGATATTAATATGGCTAAAAATTTCAATGCTTTGGTGTTGGGTGCAAGGCACAAGACTATCATCAGTATACTTGAAGAAATAAGGAAAAAAGTAATGAATAGATTCACTAAAGTGATAACATTTGTAAATAGTTGGGGTCATGACATATCTCCAATAGCAATGTTGGTGCTAAATAAAAATGTGAAGAAGTCAATGAGGGTGGAAATTAGTTGGAATGTGATATTGGGTATGAAGTCAAGGATAGTCCATATATACATATGGTTAACCTAATTCAAGGAACTTGCACTTGTAGAAGTTGGGGATTGAAAGGAATTCCTTGTGCACATGCAATAGCAGCTATACATCACAATGAAGCTAATCTCCTTGACTCGGTTTGTAAGTGGTACAAAAAGGAAACCTATCTGAAAGCTTATACACATTTTTTACAACCAGTAACAAACATGAAGATGTGGCCCGAGACATCGAATCCAAAAGTTGAGCCACCTCCTGTTAGGAAAATGCCAGGAAGGCCTGGTAAAAAAAAGAAAAAAGGAACTTGAAGAGGTACCAAGTTCTGGAAAGCTTCCAAAGAGAGGAAAAACCATGACTTGCTCCGCTTGTAAGTCAAAAGGTCACAATATAAGAACATGTCCAAACAAACCTTCAGCCACTTCAGAGGTACATTTGATTTGTATAAATGTTTATTTAAAGTGTATTAATACCTTTAACCGTTTCAAAATTAGTCTTTGCATAGGGTATTACTACATCACAAACATCTGCCAGTAGTAAAAGAAGTGGCAAGCAGAAATCTCATCCCACTCGAGCAATGCAACAATCTCAGTCTTCTGAACCATTTCAAGCAATAGCGCAAAGTGGCAGTGGTAATATATAAGGTGCAAATGATTCATTTAAAAGACCAAGAGTAGTGGGTCATGGAGTATTTATGAGCAAAGATGGTTTTATTTATGCCGAGGTGAAAACGAGAGTTAATAAACTTTTATTCTTGATTACACTTCTTAAAAATAATTGAACGATTCTTTATTACTTTACAACAAGGAAGATCTATTAGCAGGGTAATCAAGAGCGGAGCACTAGAGAAACTGATAAGTTCAGTTGTTGTCTCCGGTGACCTTGGGTATGCACCAAGTAAAGGTATTAAATAGAAGGGGAAAAGTGTTATCACGGGAAGTCAACTTCAACATAAAAGTGCTTTGCTTAGACAGAAGAACATCAAGTCACAAACTTCATCACAAGGTGCAGCATGAACTGAATGTGTTTAGGGATGATGTGGCTCGAACTATTTTTAAGTCGCCTATTTTGGTTGTGAATAGGACGATATCAACTATTAGTTTTGATTTTTGATGTAACTATACACAGTGACTGATTTGCAGCCCAAGTAGTTATGATAAGCTACTAAACATGGTGACTGATTTTTCATGTGGTTCGAAATGTTCTTAAGTCCTGTATTTTGGTTGTGAATAGGATGGTATTGAATTTTGGTTGTGAATAGGATGATATCAAACTTTGATTTTGTATTTTGATGTTACTAAACACGGTTACTTATTTGCAGCCCAAGTAGTTTAATATTGTTGTAGGTTGCTATGCAAATTGAAGAATTACTTGATTTCAGTGATTCTATACTATACAAATTAGAGCCAATCAATTTTCTACTTTGAGGGATGATGCTTAGCAACTCATAATTGTTTAAATAGTCACTTGAGAAAGCTTAAGCAACTTGAATTCCTTGTATGGCATCGTGGATTCCTTGTATGATATCATTGATATACAAATATTAGTCACTTTTGAGCAAGCTTAAGCAACTAGTGTAACATATTTAAGGTGTGTTTCTCAAATTTATGAAAGATAGTTTAGGTGTGTTTCTCACCTCCTAATAGTTTAGGTAAGAAAGTCAAACAATTATATAGTTTAGGTGTGTTTTTGATATTTTATTTTTTAGAAAAAAGAAGCCATGTGGACGAAAAAAAAGTCTACACGCGTAAAAGAGTGTGTACACACCAGTAGCGGATCTAGGATTTTAAGGTTGTGGGTGCTGAAGTGAAACTATAAAAAATATGTGGTAACCATGAGATTCGAACCTTGGTACAACAACATTAAAAAAGTCTTAAGTACCCATCCTAGAACCATTGGGGGCCAACTATATGATTTATTCATTTGGGTGCTCTATGTTAATTTTTATACAAATACCTATCAATTTCTACATAGATATATATATTTGGTAAGGAAGTTAATTGGTGCTCGAGCACTCGGCGGACACCATGTAGGTCCGCCACTGGTACACTTATACGCTCAAACTTACTTCTCAAATGAGAAGTAAAGCAGTCGTGTCAAGCAAATAACCCAACTAGTGAGGTTGGGATCGTTCCCACGAGGAAAATAGTCTAGACTTAACTTCAACTTGTTATTACTATTGTTCGGTTGATGACTTCCTTAGAAAGTAAAAGCATAAAAAAGGGGGTTTGTATCTCCTAATGAGCAAAAATAACTAACGAATTTGAAAGAGACACTTAACAGCTTTTAATGTTGAGTTTTAATCAAGTAATCAAAGTAACTAGGGTTTACGTGTTCCCCACAGGTTCATAACTTGATAATCCTAACTATAACAATTCTTTCCTAGTATCTTGCATGCAAAGTGATAAGTTATGTATTTCTAAATCCTTGGTCCGGCATCTAGAAAATCTCACTCCGCACCTTGGTCCGGCTACGTGTGTTGCTTTCCTAACCCTTATCCTTACCTCAAATTAAGCATCGTATTCGATATTTAACTAAGTTATTACCTCGTACCAATCAATACTAGCCTATTAGATAGTATACACTAAATCTATGTTAATAATTCTTTTCCTATTATCTACCTCCTTGGTCCGGCAAGTAGCATTAAGGCGAGTTCTAACGTTGATCATCCGTTAAAAAGACTTCTAAGCGAAAGAATTATTAATACATGCAAGACACGATTCTAGAATTGTTATTTTAGCTAGGGTTTATCTCATTATTTGTCTATGGTTCCCACAACCCTAGTTATGGAGTTTAGTTCCTCATAGCCATAAACACAGTAAACAAGAATTCATGTACTTACTTCAATGAGAAAGAATAAAGTCCGAAAATTTGCTTGATTAATCACCAAAAATCACTTGGAAGAATCTCTAACAATCAAGCACTCAAAACACAAAGTCTCACAATATAATGTTTAATATCACAGAGACTAACCTCAAAAACGAGGTTTTTCGAACTATTTATAAAAAATAAAAACCTAATTAAACAAGGATTCTAATTACTGGAAATCTGCCAAAATGCGGCTGGGTCGACGGACCACGCGACGGACCGTCGTGGTCATGACGGACCGTCGTGAACTCCGTCGTCCCATACTTGGTGCAATTCTTCTGCTGCTTTCTTCATTCCCCTCGACGGCAAGTGTGACGGACCATCATAAGCACAACGGTCCATCGAGGGTCTCGTTTCAAAATACTTCAACTCTTGGAATCTGGGTACTGGGATCACTTCTCTGATCTTTACGACAAACCTGCAGGACGGACCGTCATAGCCATGACGGACCGTCACAAGCTTCGTAATCCCACACTTGGTCAGACTTCCCCATCTTCCTTCAACAGCTTCTCTACGCTGCCACCTAAGGACCGTCACAGGCACGACGGACCGTTATAAGCTCCGTAGGTGGTCTCTTCTGCAATTTTCGCTCAAAATCTCCGCGTTCAGCTTTGGACAGATTTCCTGCAAAACAAAGAGAAAATTATATTAAACTTAGCACAAACAAGGCTTTCGGACACACTAAACTTAAGGAAAAAGTATTAATTATATCGCGAAACCACGGTATATCAACACCCTCAACTTAAATTCGTTGTTTGTCCTCAAGCGACGCACTATGACTCACTACACAATCTTTATACAATAGTATTCATGTTTTTATCCTTTGCAATCATTTGGCTATCAATCCCGATTACTCTCATCAAATATATGCATGCTATCACTATTAGGCTTGAATTTTGTGGAATTCGAACATGACACAGACTCACCACGCACTAACACCTATCCTCTTCAATTTTTTCACCGAGAGGCTAACAATTCCAGTATAGCAACTAGTGTCCTCACTTTAGAACAAAATCCTCATTTTCACACAATGATTTCAGTTTGAGTATAAGGATTACATTTCAACACTCGCTCTCAGAACAAAGTCACACTCATTCATACCTATTGCCATAAGTTTGCCCTTATTTTCACTACCTTAAGTTCGCTATCAACCCTTAGGATCACGATAGGACTTTTTTAGCTTGTAACGTAGGCTCAGAGTCAGGTAGTGTCACGACCCAATCCGGGCCGCGACTGGCACCCACACTTACCCTCCTATATGAGCGAACCAACCAATCTAAACCTTAACATTTCAAGGTAATATCAACATAAAGTAATGCGGAAGACTTAAACTCATTAATAAAATCAATAACTATTATTATTCCCAAAATCTGGAAGTAATCATCACAAGAACAACTATAATCAAATTACTAAACTAAGAGTATTCTAAGAAGATAAAGATACATAAGAAGCTAGTTCATGCCGGAAGTTCAAGGCATCAAGACTTGAAGAAGAAGATCCAGTCCAAGCTAGAAGCATTAGCTCACCTTGAATTTCCGATGTAGTAAAACTGGCTTGAGTTACTATTGAGTTGAAGATGACGGAACATTTGCTGCACTCCACAAATAACCAGAAGAAAACATAAAAGTAGGGGTCAGTACAAACCACGGGTACCGAGTAGTTATCATCGGTCAACTCAAATAGAGAACAGTATATATCAAGTAATATCATAAATCAACTATAAAACTCAACATGTAGCAACAACAGGTACTATAATCATCAATAAATACCATCAAGTTCATCCATGAGGGCTCAAGCCTCAATACCATACTCATTTGGGAATTAAGTTCATTAGATTGAATATATTATCATCTTTCAAGATTCATTATCTTTCTTCCTCTTGTGTCGGTACGTGACACTCCGATCCCCTACTACTATGTGTCGGTACGTGACACTCCGATCCCCTAATTCTACGTGTCGGTTCGTGACACCCGATCCCCTATGTGTGTCGGTACGTGACACTCTGATCCCCTATATGTGTCGGTACGTGACACTCCGATCCTCTATATGTGTCGGTACGTGACACTCCGATCCCCTAATACTATGTGTCGGAACGTGACACTCCGATCCACTAATATCATTCTGTAAATCATCAAGCCTTCTCTATACCAAGGCATCATCAATCCCATTACTTTAATTCATCAAGCCTTCTTCTATACCAAGGCATCATCAATCCCATTACTTTAATTCATCAAGCCTTCTTCTATGCCAAGGCATCATCATTAATAATGTATATTAAAGTTTCTTTTCGAGATTTGGGATTTAATATTTTCATCATGCTTATCTTATCACAATCACATAATCATATTCATGCAAACATACAATTAAGCATATAGTAGGGTTTACAATACTACCAATACATATCATTCTCTATTAAGAGTTTACTATGAAAGCATGAAAACCATAACCTACCTCCACCGAAGAAATGAAATCAAGCAAGTTAATCCTCAAAGCTTGGTGCTTTCCTCTTCCCTCGATCGTTTCTCTCTCTCCCTTCTTGTTCTTTCTATTTTCTTATTCAAACCTTCTTTCTTTTACCCTAATTAGTATATAATTAAGAATAAAAGATGGCAATAATACCCCACTAATTAACTTAAGGTTACCTCCTTTAACCCCCAAGTAATTAGACTTATTAACATTAACCCACTAACTTTATAATTAAGGCAAGAATAGTTCAGAAACTTGATTTTGGGTGAATGGCCTGTGACGGTCCGTCCTGCCACTCCGTTACGAAGTTTAGAGATTCGATTTTCAGTACCCAATTTATGATTTTCTAAATGTTTGGAAACGAGACCCTGCGACGGTCCGTCGTGCCCATGACGGATCGTCGTTGAGTCCGTCGCCTCAGCCTGTTTTTCCACAAATAAAATCTGCTGCTCAAAACGACTAAACAGGTCGTTACAGGTAGGGTATATTTAGGTATACTTTAGTGACTTTTTGCCCTTCTTGACATATCGGCTAAACCTTCCACTTTCTATCACTTTATCTCGCCCAGTTTCTCCTATTCTTTCACCTTGCTGTTTTCCTTCTTTCTTCATTTGTGTAAGTAACTCTTTTCTTTTCTCGTTTGTAATTCTTGAATATTTTTCCCTTTTTTTAAATTTTAAAGAGTTCTTGAGTCACTTTACTTTTGTTCTTTCTCTCTCTTTGTTCTTTCAACCCCACTTTCCAGAGCATTCCTCAAAACAGCCACCCTCAACTCATGGCTTTGCCATGAGTCAAGGTACACAATATTCAAAGTCGGGTCAGGGCCATAACGAAGGTTTTTTATACATTAGCCACCCTCAACTTATGCTTTTGGCATAAGCTGAGGTGCACATGTCCAAGGAGGGACCAGGGCCAACATATTGTTCCCACAAAAGATCAGTTGGGATGAGAAAGAAAGGTCTAATTTTAAGCTCAAATTATTTAGATCAAAGAAGGATAACTTTCATTTGGTTTCTTTTATTTAGGCTAGAAATGGGCTATATTGAATAAGGGCCTATGATCCTTTCCTAATTGTCTGTTACAACTTACTTTTAGCAGGACTAACCAGGCAAGTTCTAGCTCAGTACCAATAGTGGACTATTCAACTTTCCTCACACTCACTTGACATTTCATCACTATACCAAATTATCAGACACCTAGTTTGACTTGAAGATTTAGGGTAATACAATGGCGTAACTCTATTTCATGTTTAGAGCCACACAATTTTCAGTTACTACGCCTAGTCATGCAACATTTTCTAGTTTTATCGGGATATCATTTTAGCCATCATGCTTCAAGGTTAAACTATGTACAAAAGATATAACGTGCCGGTTCAACAGAAAAAGTAATCAGTCTTTGGGGAAAAAGAACACAGGCAAGAAAACCCCAAAAGAGGATAGTGAGTTGGGCTACTCAGACTTCACCCTAACACTCACTTTCCATTTACCCCACCCCCAAAAAAAAGCATGCAATTGTCCCCAATGCATAAAAAAAATATCTAAAGATTAGAGGGGTAGGTGAAGCAAACCTGTGGCGCATAGCGCCGTCGATCAACAAGCTGGTGGGTCTGGTTTCCCAGAACCCACATCCTCTGCAATCTGGACACCCTCAGTGATGTCCTCAGCAACAACCGCATCCTCAGTAGTGCCTCCTGCTGTCTCTACAGTGCGGGAGCTAGACACCCCAGCCGCTATGTGCGATGCTCTGATCTGGTGTGCCTTCACCTCAGCAAGTGAGGCTCTCCTCGCGGCCTCCATCTCTCGGCGCTCTTTCTTCCTTGCTTGCGCCTCATCCTCCGATCGACCCCTACGCCTTTTGGCACTCTCTCGAGGGGAAGATGGGGGAATGTCTGGAGTATGAAATAGGGCCGCCAATATAGTATCCTCAGCCGGCTCGACAGACTCCGGCACTCTTTCCCTTAGGATCGTGTCGATGTCTGCATGAAGACTGTCGACTGCAGCCTGGAGAGTCGACACATCTACCGGAGGGGCTGGTCGAGCTAATACTCTCAATTCAAAGGCATCGAGGCGCTGGTTAACCTCAGCAATCTTCCGTTGTATCTGCCTCTCCATACGCGCCTCAGACTCAGCAATAGACTTCTGCATCCACGGCTGGATATGATGCAGAAGAGTGTCCATTTGTGCCTCCAGTTTTTGGACTCGGGCAAGTGGGGCCGGTGTCAGTAGAGGGGTTGTGCTACTACCCAGGATAGACTTGACCGGGGTAGTATCAGTGGATGCCTGTGTAGTTGTGCGAGCCTGGGCCACCATATCCGCAAGATCATCAAATAGTGGTGGCAGCTCTGGACGGGGCCCTCGACGTGGGGCCAACTCATTGGCCACGTCTCTGATGAGGCCGACGTCAACGGTACCCGGCGGGGTCCTCAACTTATCTATGTGCCATATGGGCACACCAGCAGACCTGCAAAGGGCAAAGATCATGCACGAAAAGGGGTAGGTGGTGGTGACCTTGAATGCCCTCTAGTGCATGACTGCCTGGAGAAGCCATGCATAGTCCACCTCGAAGCCGGCTATCATCGCCGCCATCAGCACTGCTCGATCCCAGGTTACTATGTTATCAGCAGCTGTGGGGGAAAGGCAGTGACGCACGAGCAGCCACAAGAACTTGGCGACGAACATGAGGTTGGCCTTCTTGATGGCCCCCTTCGGCTCGGTAACCCAATCGGCACCCTCTCCGTCGATTGATAAGTGTAGGGCCATCCACCGCTTGGTGGTCTCCCTCAGTACTGGCTCTCGCAGGAACTGTCCATCCTTCACTACCTGCCAGCGGTAGTCAAACTCGGCAGTGATGGGGGGTCCGAGTAGCATCTGCACTCTCGCCGTATAGGAACCTGCAGATGGCGGGCAGGGAAATGTCAACCTGCACGCCCTGGACTAGAACCTGCTCCAATGGGGCCTGTTTCGCGAGAGCAGCCCACCTGTCGATTTGTGATCGGAGAGTCGCTACGTAGGATGCGTAGAACTCTCGGACCATCTCCTCGCTGTATCGTCCCAACAGATGGGTTGTCCACTCTAGGCGATGCCTGGTGAATATGTTGTGGATCTCCGGCATCGAGGGGAGACTCCCTGTAAGTACCCGCCACTCCAGGGTGAGTGTTCGAGTCATTACTCCTTTATTGGTCAAGAACTTCGCGTCGGAGTAAACCTGAAACTGGCCTTCAACGCACCAGCGGTTTGGCTGGTCAGAGGCTGGGGTGGGGACCTGGGCTGGTGCGCCGGATGTAGAGTCTGAACTGTCAGCCTCATCAGACGAGGCCGATGCTGCAGCAGTGGTGGGTGCGGGAACCTCAGCAGATCCTGAAGCTTCCTCGGACCAGGATACTCCCAAGGAGCCAGTAGCTCCTTCCTCATTTGTGGCCGACCCAGAGGGTATGCCGGTCAGTGTGCGCTCCTCATCAGACTGGGAGGCAGTAACTACGCCGGACGCCACCATCTTGGGTGTGGTTCTGGGGGCACGTGTAGCACGGGAAGGGGCGGAGGTGCCTGGGGGCATGTATTCAGGGTCCCGCTCATCATCAGAGCCGATGATCAGGCGGGCAGACGGGGCGACAGACTTAGATTGACCGCGTGTCTAAGTGTGGTCTTGCTTGGGTGCCATAGTTGATAGTACCTGTAAAGGGGCAATATTAGTATGAGTAATAGCAATCAAAACAGGCAAGATCATATGACATTAAACTTTGAAAAAAAATGTGTTAGTAATATTGAAACTGTATCACACGACGGGACCTATGATGGCTCATCGTGACTATGACGGACCGTCATGAGGTCCGTCGTGTTATACTTGGTATATGTATATATAAGGAACTCTGAAGGAGGGGGCTCTGACCATCATGACGGTCAGGCAGGACGGACTATCGTGGGTATGACGGTCTGTCGTAAGGGTCCGTCGTAGGACACTTAGAAAATGATGGGAGACCCTCAGAAGAGGGTTCTCTGACTATCATGACGGTCGTGCAGGACGGACCGTCGTGGGCGTGATGGTCCGTCGTAGGACACTTAGAAAATGATGGGAGACCCTCAGAAGAGGGTTCTCTGACTATCATGATGGTCGTGCAGGACGGACCGTCGTGGGTGTGACGGTCCGTCGTAAGTGTCTGTCGTTGGACAATTGGAAAATTTTTGGAGACCCTTATCAGAGGGGTCTCTGACCATCATGACGGTCATACAGGATGGACCGTCGTAGGTATGACGGTCCGTCGTAAGAATTCGTTGTAGGACACTTAGAAAATGATGGGAGACCCTTAGAAGAGGGGCTCTGACCATCATGACAGTCGTGCAGGACGGACCGTCATGGGTGTGACGGTCCGTCGTAAGTGTCCGTCGTTGGACACTTGGAAAATTTTTGGAGACCCTTTTCAGAGGGGTCTCTGACCATCATGACGGTCGTGGAGAATGAACCGTCGTGAAGACAACGGTCTGTCACAGGCGTCGTTGGGGAGGGTGCTAGGGCTTATGCAACGGACCCTACGACGGTTCGTCGTGTATACGACGGACCGTCATCGGGGTCTCGTTCTGAATATCAGAGACAGAACTGTAGGTACCCTAAGCAACCCTAATGAACCCACATGGTCTTGTAGTGTTGTGGACCTATATGTGTCTATCCCAACTACCTAGGAAACTATTAATGTGAAATCACCTATGTCTAGGGTTATTAACATGGCAAACTCAAACATTTAGAGCCTAGGTCTAGACATAATCATATAAAGGAGACAAGATACGACTAAGAACGAATCTAATACTAACTAATAAACAAAAATACAAGAGAAATGAGTATAAACTTAGAGACACGTACCTTGGAAATGGAGAAAACACAAGTGGGGAATGATTCAGGTGGCAAGGTAGATACCAAAAGCAGCAGCACCGACAAGTAAATGATAGTAATAAGGTTTGGGGAGATTGTGGGAGTAATGATCAGTGGGGGAAGTGTGGAAGTGGAAAAGAGAGGGGAGATGAGAGGAAGTTGGAAGTAATGGGGTGGAATATGGAGGGGTGGGGAGTATAAACGGTCAAATTTTGAAAAGGGGTCCAGCCGGGTCGGGTTAATTTCATTAATCGCGCGACGGTTCCCCGACGACGATCCGTTGCACATGCGACGCCCCGTCGTGTGTGCCCTAATTTCAAAAATGACAGAAATACGTACCTGGTGTGACGGTGCATACGACGGTCCGTTTCAGTCGCGATTGTCCGTCGTTGTATTCGTCAGTGGCTACTGCGGAGTAGTTTTCTGCAGAATTTCCTGGTGATATGCCTGCAAATTTAAAACCCATTTATAGAAAAATGCTATCATTATTAAAAATACGATAAATATTGGGTTGCCTCCCAACAAGCGCCAGATTTAACGTCGCGGCACGACTGGGGCCACTTGATTACTCAGACTTCATCAAGATGGTATGCCTCGATCACTTCATTCGCCGATTCAGCATGCCCTAGATAGATTTTTATGCGCTGTCCATTCACCTTGAACCGCACACCCTCCTTAGTTTCCAACTCAACTGCTCCATGAGGGAATAGTTGGGTAATCGTGTAAGGACCAGTCTATTTAGACTTGAGTTTGCCTGGAAACAAGCGCAATCTGGAATTGAATAGAAGCACTAAATCCCCGACCAGAAACTCTCATTTTTCAATTTTGTTGTCATGATACTTCTTCATCTTTTCTTTATATAGGGCTGAGCTTTCATAGGCTTTCAAGCGAAATTCATCAAGTTCATTCAACCCATTTAACCGTTGCTCTGCAGCTTCGCTCCAATCCAATTTTAACTTCTTCATAGCCCACATGGCTTTATGCTCTAATTCAACCGGAAGATGACAAGCTTTCCCATATACAAGTTGGTATGGAGACATACCTATGGGAGTCTTATAAGCTGTCCGGTAGGCCCAAAGAGCATCATCAAGCCTCCTTGACCAATCTGTTCTACTAGCATTCACTGTTTTGGACAATATCTGTTTGATCTCCCGATTCGATACCTCAACTTGCCCACTAGTTTGAGGGTGGTAAGGCGTGGCCACATTATGGCGAACACCGTATTTCTCCAATAACCCCTTGAACAATCTGTTGCAGAAGTGGGAACCCCCATCACTAATAATGGCCCTTGGAGTGCCAAAACGGGAGAATATATTCTTTTTCAAGAATGCAGTGACACTCTTCCCTTCATTGTTTGCGAGAGCTATGGCTTCGACCCATTTAGATACATAATCAACTGCTACAAGAATGTACTTTATCCCATGAGAACTCACGAAAGGGCCCATAAAGTCAATACCCCACACATCAAATAACTCAATCACAAGAATGGAGTTTAGAGGGAGCTCTTACTTTCTTGAAATACCACCATCTCGTTGACATTTGTCACATGATTTAGCAAACCCATGAGCATCTTGATGAAGAGTTGGCCAATAGTAACCACATTGCAATATCTTGTGAGCGGTTTGGATACCACTGTGATGTCCGCCAACAGGTGAAGAATGGCATGCCTCCAATACACTCAACATTTCACATTCTGGCACACAACGCCGAATAAGCCCGTCGGCACAACTCCTATACAAGTATGGTTTATCCCAAAAGAACTTCTTCACATCGTACATGAACTTTTTCCTTTGATGAAAGGACAAGTCTGATGGAACAATATCACTAGCCAGATAGTTCGCAAAATCTGCGAACCATGGAATCAAGTCTTGTGAAGCAGCCAATACATGTTCATTGGGGAAAGTATCATCAACTTCAGTCTTATCCCCTAACTCTCTCATAGCTTCATCCTCTAGACGGGACAAATGATCAGCAACTTGATTTTCAGTCCCTTTTCTATCCAGCACTTCAAAGTCAAATTCTTGCAGCAGTAATACCCAACGAATCAGCCTTGGTTTCGCATCCTTTTTCACCATCAAATATCTCAGTGCTGAATGGTCAGTATGCACTATGACTCTAGTACCTAGCAAATAGGAGCGAAATTTCTTTAAAGCAAAGACTACTGCGAGGAGTTCTTGCTCAGTCACTGTGTAGTTCTTCTGGGCTTCATTTAGGGCTTTACTAGCATAGTAAATTGGGTGAAGGATTTTGTTTCTTCTCTATCCCAATACTACACCAAGAGCCACCCCACTAGCATCGCACATTACCTCAAATGGACTGTTCCAATCCGGAGAAATAATGATAGGTGCAGACACTAACTTCTCTTTTAGCTCACTGAATGCTTTAAGACAGGACTCATCAAAACAAAATTTACATTCTTTCTCCAGTAATTTGCACAATGGGTGTGCAATCTTTGAAAACTCTTTGATGAATCTCCGATAAAAACCTGCATGCCCAAGAAAGCTTCTCACACCTTTCACAGAGATCGGCGGGGGAAGTCTCTCTATTACCTCAACTTTAGCTCGATCAACCTCTATACCCTTTTCTGAAATGCGATGACCCAACACAATACCCTCTTTCACCATGAAATGACACTTTTCCCAGTTTAGTACCAAATTGCAGTCTTCACATCTCTTAAGAACCTCAGATAAATTGGTCAAGCATCGCTCAAATGAATCACCAACCACAGAAAAATCATCCATAAAAACCTCTATAGTATCCTCCACCATGTCAGAAAATATTGACATCATACATCTCTGAAAGGTTGCGGGTGCATTGCACAACCCAAACGGTATTCTTCTGAACGCAAAAGTCCCATATGGACAAATGAAAGTGGTTTTATCTTGATCTTCTGGTGTGATAGAAATCTGATTATACCCCGAATACCCATCAAGAAAACAATACCACCCTTTTCCGGCAAGTCTATCCAACATCTGATCCGTGAAGGGCATAGGAAAATGGTCTTTTTCAGTCCATGAGTTCAGTTTACGGTAATCCATGCACACCCTCCATCAAGTAACCGGTCTCATCGGAACAAGTTCATTCTTTTCGTTGGGGACCACAGTCATTCCCCCTTTCTTAGGTACACACTGAACCGGGCATACCCAACTACTATCGGCGATTGGATAGATTACTCTAGCATCCAACCACTTGATAATTTCCTTCTTCACAACCTCTTGCATAGGAGGATTCAAGCGTCTCTGGTGCTCAATACTCGGCTTATGATCAAGCATGAGTTGGATTTTATGAGAGCAAATACCAGGAGGGATCCCAATAATGTCCGCAATGGTCCACCCAATAGCTCTTTTGAACCTTTTTAGTACCTTCACCAAACTCTGAACCTGTTGTTCATCTAGGTCTGATGCAATGATTACCGGCAAAGTGTCACCATTTCCTAAGAATTCATACCTAAGATGAGGTGGGAGAGCTTTTAATTCAACTTTTGGAGCTTCCTCTATAGATGGTTTAGCGGGTGGGGACTCGCGATTCTTCATATCAAGCTCAAATTTCTTTGGTTTAAACCGAACATCACCTCGGTCAAGAGTTGCTACTAATGACTCATACTCTTCAATGTAATCGCTATCAAAGTTCATTATCACCGCCGCTAATGCTTCGACACCTAGACGTTCTTCTATTTGTGTCTCAAAGGTCTCACCCATGTTGTAGGATATAGCAGATGCCGATTGGAGCTCACCACTCTGCCTCATGGACCTACAAATATTAAAGGTCACTTCCTCACTGTTCAACCGAAATTTCATCTGCCCTTTTCCATGTCTACTAAGGCTCTTCCCGTAGCTAGGAATGGCCTCCCAAGGATAATAGGCACTTCAAAATCAACCTCACAATCAAGAATAACAAAATCGGCTGGAAAGATGAATGACTCCACTTTTACTAGCACATCAAGGAGTATTCCTATAGGTCGTTTTATTGTTCGATCAGCCATCAGTAGCCGCATCGCAGTAGGCTTTGGGTCACCCAAACCCAACTTCTTGTAAATCGAGAGGGGCATGAGATTTATGCTTGCCCCCAGATCACATAATGCTTTCGAAAAATGTAATAGCCCGATTGTACAAGGAATAGTAAATGCGCCCGGATCTTCTTTCTTTTGGACCAGAGATCTTGTAGCAATAGCACTACAATGCTGCATTCTATCATCATCCTCAAAAGTGACCGATCTTTTCTTTGTAACCAGATCTTTCATAAATTTGGCGTAACCGGGCATTTGTTCTAAAGCTTCTATCAAAGGGACATTGATAGAAAGTTGCTTTAACATTGTTATAAAACGCCGGTATTAACCATCCTCGTTCTTTTTCACTAATCTCTAAGGAAATGGGGGTGGTGGCCTAGGCATAGGAGTTACCTTTTTAGGCACTTCAGCATCTTTTGCAGTGTTATCCTCTAATTCAGCATCAACTTCTACCACTTTATCAGATTCTGTTGTCACCTTATTCTCATCAGATGGCATAGGTGGATCAATGGTTTGCTTGCCACCAGGAGTAGTAATTGCCATACAATGTCCATTATTTTTCGGATTTTGGACAGTGTTGCTAGGAAGAGTGCCCGGTTGCCGTGTGTTCACAGTTGCAGATAATTGGGCCAATTGTAACTCAAGTTGCTTAATTGATATTGCATGGGTATCAACTTTTTGCCCAATACCCGCTAGATCATTCCTCAACTCTTTATTTTGCTCATCACTAGCATCGAACCTCCTCATCATTTTATGCAACATATCCTCAACTCCCGACATACTACCTCCACCATCCCTAGGAGTAACTTCACGATTTTGAGGAGGAACATAAGGTCCATTTCTGTCGTTTCTGTTACCATAGCTACCCCTGTTGAAGTTGTTGTCGCGATTGTAGTTTCCATCTCGGACATAATGACCCTCATGATTGTAATTACCATAGTTCCGACCTTGGTTCCCTTGACCTTGGCGCCAATTTTCCTGATTAGAGCCTTGGGCTCTTGGTCGTAAACCCCTCTTCTGTTCATTTACTGCATAGGAATCCTCCTCATAATAACACTCATCGATTAGAGGTGGTGGTTTAGCCAAGTAGTTGATTGCATTAACCTTTTCTGCACCCCCAGAGACATGTTTTAGTACCAACCCAAGCTCAGTTCTCATCTGAGCCATTTCTTCCCGAATATCATCAGTGGCTGGGTTGTGAGTGGACTGCACTGCAAAGGTGTTTCTCCCTGTATCGGACTTCCTAGTACTCCAAGCTTTGTTGTTACGGGAGATTTTCTCTAATTTCTAAGCAATCTCAGCATAAGGGCATTCTCCATAAGATCCACCTGCTATAGTGTCCAACACCGCTTTATTGTTATCATCTTGTCCCCTGTAGAAGTATTCCTTTAGTGACTCATCATCAATCTGGTGATTTGGGACACTTCTCAAGAATGAGGTGAATCTATCCCAAGAACTACTAACTGACTCTCCTGGTAGTGCCACAAAGTTATTCACCCTGTCTTTGTGGTTTAATTTCTTGGAGACCGGATAGTAGCGTGCTAAGAAGACATCCCGTAGTTGGTTCCAAGTGAAAATGGAGTTGTATGGGAGCTCAGTAAACCACATAGCAGCCTCTCCCGTCAGTAAGAGAGGAAACACTCTGAGACCTATTACATCTAGATCCAAATCAGGCCTCCCCACACAACTTTTACACACTGCCCTTACCTTAGTTATATGGGCATGTGGATCCTCAGAAGGTAGCCCTGAAAACAAACCTCTGGCAGTGAGCATTTGCATCAGACTACTAGTTACCACAAAAGTGTGGCCTGTGGGTAGAGGAGGCAAAACCAGTGGCCCATCCGAATCTGCTATGTTATCATAGCCTCTGTAGTATGCTTGGGGCCGTGGAGCGGGATTCTGTCCCCCTCTGTTGATGTTCACCCTGAGCATCGGGTAACATCTGACCATGAACATCAGCCGGAGCTGGGATGTTCTGGTTTGGATCCTCATCATTGATTCCCAAATTACGATTCATGTTTCGCAGTGTACGTTCTAGCTCGTGATCGTAGGGGAACAACGGTTCTCTTCTTCTCCGTGTATTTGGCATACAAGGAGGATAATTCTGAAAAGAAATCAAAAACAATAAAACAAAGTAAAATCAAGAAGATATCAACTAAACTATAGTAAGAAGTTTAAGTTAATCTAAAAGCTAAATTCCTCGGCAACGGCGCCAAAATTTGATACGCTCAAACTTACTTCTCAAATGAGAAGTAAAGCGGTCGTGTCAAGTAAATAACCCAACTAGTGAGGTTGGGATCATTCCCACGAGGAAAAATAGTCTAGACTTAACTTCAACTTGTTATTACTATTGTTCGGTTGATGACTTCCTTAGAAAGTAAAAGCATAAAAAAGGGGGTTTGTATCTCCTAATGAGAAAAAATAACTAACGAATTTGAAAGAGACACTTAACAACTTTTAATGTTGAGTTTTAATCAAGTAATCAAAGTAACTAGGGTTTACGTGTTCCCCACAGGTTCATAACTTGATAATCCTAACTATAACAATTCTTTCCTAGTATCTTGCATGCAAAGTGATAAGTTATGTATTTCTAAATCCTTGGTCCGGCATCTAGAAAATCTCACTCCGCACCTTGGTCCGGCTACGTGTGTTGCTTTCCTAACCCTTATCCTTACCTTAAATTAAGCATCGTATTCGATATTTGACTAAGTTATTACCTCGTACCAATCAATACTAGCCTATTAGATAGTATACACTAAATCTATATTAATAATTCTTTTCCTATTATCTACCTCCTTGGTCCGGCAAGTAGCATTAAGGCGAGTTCTAACGTTGATCATCCGTTAAAAAGACTTCTAAGCGAAAGAATTATTAATACATGCAAGACACGATTCTAGAATTGTTATTTTAGCTAGGGTTTATCTCATTATTTGTCTATGGTTCCCACAACCCTAGTTATGGAGTTTAGTTCCTCATAGCCATAAACACAATATTCAAATATGGTAAACAAGAATTCATGTACTTACTTCAATGAGAAAGAATAAAGTCCGAAAATTTGCTTGATTAATCACCAAAAATCACTTGGAAGAATCTCTAACAATCAAGCACTGAAAACACTAAGTCTCACAATATAATGTTTAATATCACAGAGTCTAACCTCAAAAACGAGGTTTTTCGAACTATTTATAAAAAATAAAAACCTAATTAAACAAGGATTCTAATTACTGGAAATCTGCCAAAACGCGGCTTGGTCGACGGACCACGCGATGGACCGTCATGGTCATGACGGACCGTCGTGAACTCCGTCGTCCCATACTTGGTGCAATTCTTCTGCTGCTTTCTTCATTCCCCTCGACGGCAAGTGTGACGGACCGTCATAAGCACAACGGTCCGTCGAGGGTCTCGTTTCAAAATACTTCAACTCTTGGAATCTAGGTACTGGAATCACTTCTCTGATCTTCACGTCGAACCTGCAGGACGGACCGTCACTAGCTTCGTAATTCCACACTTGGTCAGACTTCCCCATCTTCCTTCAACAGCTTCTCTACGCTGCCACCTACGGACCGTCACAGGCACGACGGACCGTCATAAGCTCCGTAGGTGGTCTCTTCTGCAATTTTCGCTCAAAATCTCCGCGTTCAGCTTTGGACAGATTTCCTGCAAAACAAAGAGAAAATTATATTAAACTTAGCACAAACAAGGCTTTCGGACACACTAAACTTAAGGAAAAAGTATTAATTATACCGTGAAACCACAGTATATCATACACACACATTTGGTCCAGTCAGCACAGAGGTGTGTTTCTCAAATTAAAGTGTAATAGTTTAGGTGTGTTTCTCACACTTTTGAGAGTTCGGATATGAAACTCAAAAAAAAGGTATAGTTCATGTGTGTTTCAACCACTTATCTCTATTATTTTTATATTAACCTTTTGAATAGCTTTTATAAATAATTTATGGCTTATAATAATGAATGACATGATTTTTGAATTTAATAAAAGATTATTTTGTTGCTAATAATAACAGCTTTTGGCTGCAAAAAGTAAAATGTTAATTGACTTCATCCAAATTCAAAAATAGGGATGAGACTTTTTTTCTTTTTTTTTGGCTCCCAACAGAACTTTTTCCGTGCTCGGAACTCAAATCTTAGACTTTTGATTAAGAGTGACGCATTTCAAGTAGTGCACCATAATCCATGTTGATTGATAGGGATGAGACTTTCTTCTGCCTAAATATAAATAAAATCTCATTAGTTTAGAATATAATTATTTAGATTCACGTTAGTTTGTAATATTATGATCAATCTTATTAAATTTTGATACATCCAGATACATATATTCCGATAAAAAATTAGATATATATAATTTACTTTATACATATTATTCAAGTGGATTCACGTGTATTCGAAATACATAGACAAATATCGTTAAAATTCCATATATATGATATTCCATATATATATATATAAATATATAAATCGATTTGCAAGTTGAAAACAATTATTTACAAATGAAACCACAAACGAATGCACAAAATATTTAGATTTCGACTTTATTAATACAACTGCAGCGATATGTTTAAATGAGGGGGCCATGGAAATTTAAATATCGTTTTAATTTCTTATCAGAAAGTTATCTTTTTAGTTTTATAATTTTATTTTATTTTTATTTTTTTAGTTCTATAATTAACTTTGTTGCCCTTTTTACTCCAAACTCATTTTTGTAAATCTCATTGGTAGTTAATACACTAGACAGTTGTCAATACTTATAAAATCTAAACAATCATATTAATGGTTTATGTAATAAGTAGTACTAACTTTCCTAACACACGTTTTTGTCATTTTCATTTCTCCATTTCCACAAAACTCTTCCCCTTTAATTGTAAAATCCAAGTATAGTTTTCTACAATATAATTAAGATATCGACCTAATTTATTGTTACGTGACTATCATACATTATTGTTGGTTGTTGAACGTCTCTATTTTCTTTCCTCTTTAGCATGTTTTCCATAGATGTGGCATTACTACGTAACGACATATTGGAAAATAAAGGGTATATTTTACAATTAAAAAAAGAGGAATCTTCACATGTAGCCACTGAAAAAATAGCTTAATTATTTTTCATATCTATAGTTTGATAATTACAATTCGTAGCTACATGTTATAGGGAGGAGAGAGAGGCGAGTGAGACTAGGAGAGAGAGAGGAGAGAGGAGAGAAGCTTAGCGAGAGAGGGCAAAGAGTGGGAGAGAGGTGAATTGTATATGTATACTGGTTAGATTATTGTATATTATATATATGCAATTGTATATATAGCAAGAGAGATTGGGAAAGTGGGGATAGAGGCGAGCGAGATTAGGAGAGAGGCGAGAAAGAGAGGGCAAAGAGTGGGAGAGATGTGAATTGTCTATGTATATCAATTAAGAAAATTGTATATTATATATATGTATTTGTATATTCTTGCGAATTATACATACGCAAACATGGCTAATTATACAAACTCGAAGTAAGTCTAAGTAATTAAAGTTTAATGTTAGTCGCGAATGATAATGATAACAACTGTAACTATGATGAGTAATTAAGTAGTATAAGTTTGTTTAACCGCATAATTTCCCAAAACAAAAATCATGTTTAATTGATTAAAATGTTTCACAAAATCAACGGCGTACTACACGTGTTTTGGAGAAAATGGTCTAAAAAATATTTTTCATATAAAAAAATATGTAAAGATGAAGATTTAATGGACATAAAACAAACAAAAAAATAAAGTCTCTCTCCGTATTTTCAAAGAAAACTTCTTTTTTCAAACCATCACACTCAAAAAGAAATTAAAAAATTTGTACTTAATTCATCTCCAATACCACCAAGCTTATCACTTGCCCCATATGATATAACATCAAATTAAACACAAGAAAAAAAGTTTCTCATCAATATTCATCATGTCTTCCTTTCAGTTATCTCTCACCAATCCCAAACACAAAAGAAACCATACTTGTCTAGAAGTTTTTCCATTATGGAACACATTCAAATCCAACCTCTCTTTCCCAAACAAAAGACTTTCACCTAGCCTATCTTTGAAAACATCTTCATGTCTTTCAAATTTAGAGGACAACAATACTATTGAACTCCAACAATATGATGAAGAAGAGAAAAAACCCCTTCATGAGATGTGGAGAGAAATTCAAGGATGTAACAATTGGAAAGGTTTACTTGATCCTATGGATTGTCATCTTAGAAAAGAAATCATTCGTTATGGTGAATTTGCTCAATCTTGTTATGACTCATTTGACTATGATCCTCATTCAAAATATTGTGGTACTTGCAAGTATCAACCATCACAATTTTTTGACAAGATCAACATGTTGAAAAAAGGGTATGAAATGAAAAGGTACTTATATGCAACCTCAAATATCAACTTACCAAATTTCTTCCAAAAATCAAAAATGAGGAACGTTTGGAGCCAACACGCGAACTGGATGGGGTATGTAGCCGTAGCCACAGATCCTGAAGAAATAAAACGTTTAGGTAGACGTGACATAGTGGTTGCATGGCGTGGCACGGTCACATACCTAGAATGGATCCATGACCTACAAGACATTTTACATCCTGCTCATTTTCGCGATGATCCAAACATCAAGATTGAGACAGGGTTCTTCGATATGTATACTAAAAAAGAAAATAATTGTCACTATGCTTCGTTTTCAGCTCGTGAACAAATTTTAGCGGAGATTAATAGATTAATCGAAAAATACCAAGGTGAAGAGCTAAGTATCACCATAACAGGACATAGCCTTGGTGCAGCATTGGCTTTGTTAAGTGCTTATGACATAGCTGAGATGAAATTAAATATTTTACATAATGGTAAGTCTATTACTAAAATTATTCCTATTACTGTTTTTTCATTTGCTGGACCTAGGGTTGGAAATCTTAAATTTAAAGAAAGATGTGAAGAGCTTGGAATTAAAGTTTTAAGAGTTGTGAATGTGCATGACAAAGTGCCGAAAGTGCCTGGAATTATTGCAAATGAGAAATTTCAATTCCAAAAGCAATTGGAAGAGAAATTTTCATTTGCTTGGAGTTATGCTCATGTAGGGGCGGAGTTAGCTTTAGATCATCATCGTTCTCCTTTTCTAAAGCCCAATAGTGATTTGGGCTCTGCTCATAACCTTGAGGCCCATTTACATCTTGTTGATGGGTACCATGGGAAGGTACGCGCCTTTCGCTCTGCCACGAGTAGGGATGTTGCCCTAGTCAATAAGGATTCGAGTTTCTTGAAGGAGGAGTATGGTGTGCCACCATTTTGGTGGCAAGATGAGAACAAAGGCATGGTGAGAACGAGCGATGGGCAATGGGTGTTGCCGGAGAGGCCCATAATTGAGGCCCATCCACCCGATACGGCCCATCATTTTCAACAAGTCCTTAAACTTGCGAGAGCTAGGTTAAATTTACCATAATTATTATTAATAAGTTGTGTTTTTACCTTTCAATAAAGTCATAAGTAGACTTGCTAGCTATGAAGAGAGGTTGTGTGTTTTGTTCTTCTTTTTCATTTATTGAAAATTGGGGGACGGAAAATAGGAAGGAGATTATTATATGGAAAATCAAACTCTTACCAATACGGTAAGAGTTCAGATAGTCAATCAATTATGAGCTACTAAAATTCCACGGCATATGGATTTGTGTATGTCAATTGGTGCTTTGAAGACTATTGTGATGCTCAATTATTAATAAAGTGACTAAGAATTGTCATTTCAATATTATGCTTGCTTGGTTTTATTTCTACAACTTTTATTTATCATCTACATTGACTACTTCGTTTGTCTTTTAGTGCATAAATCATCTATCAAAAAGAAATGAAACAAGGGTTTTGGATATATCAATAATATTTCTATGTTTATTCCTTTGAGAAAATATTAGTCACTTGTTAGCCAAGTACTATGGAATCGATTTGGTTTATGAGATAAATTGGGATAATTTTGAATTAAGTTTTAGGATTAATATATAATAATTTTATTCATAAAAATTTCATATTATCTCATTCAATTTGATATTATCTTATTTCACATTTCAAAACAATAATAATTTCAAATAGTTACTACATGCATGAGATAGTACATAAGATAAAGGAAAGAATCTTTCATTCTCTCTTTTCTTGTGTCTAATATTAAACAAATATATGTATAATTTCTTTAATCTCTTTGTCTAAAGTTAAAAAAGGGCTTAGAAGAGCCAAGAATATTAAGAAAAATAAAGAACAATTTTCTTTGTCTTGATTTTGTTCGAAAAAAAATATCCTTTTATTCTCGTAGTCTAGTTGTTAGTATTAAGTCGGGCCTCTTTTATTTCAATGAATATAATTTGAAAATAACATTGTTTGAAAACTAAATTACCTCTGTTTTGAGCAACGAAAAATTCTATTTGACGTATTTGAATTCAATTCTCTACTCACAAGTCACAATAATTGAGAAATCTAATTTGAACAAATTTCCATTACGTATTTTCATCAATTTGAATCAATAATAGTTGGTCACTCTTGAGTAGGGTCATTTCTAGCTCCAAATAACGAGAAGAAGTTAAGAACATGATAATGATATAAGTTGAGAAAACAAACTAGTTTAAAAAATATCCTTTTCATTTCTTCTTCTTTTTTTTATTTCCAACGTATGGTATTCGATGTATGTACTTAAAACTTGATTAAATTTGAATAGTACATTATAAGGGCCATTTTGATGATAATGCTTTCTATAGAATTTTCTTTATATCCAAAATTCAAACTCAAAACTTTTATTAAGAGTAAACAATCTCGCTACTGCATCATAACTCATATCAATAACGTCCGTTTCATTAATATTATACATAAGTGGTTATGTTGTTGTTGTAGAGCATATGTCACATAAAGTTGTTATATTGATTTCTAGTTGTAGCCTTAACATAGTCCCTATACAATCCTGCAGTATGTCCCAATTCTCAAATATTTATTTTTTATAACTATGTATAAATCATGTTTGACATGATCTTTTTGTATAGATTTTTTGTGTGTAAATTTGAAATTGTATGAGTAAAACTAAATAAAACTAAAAATAAATTAGAAAAAAAATCATGAAAAAAATGGACCAACACCTATGTGCAATCCTACTGATGGAGACAGAACTTAATTGGCCTCAAAACAAGTGATAAAAATAGGGTGGGGTGTACATGACAAGTTTATGTTATTTTTCATTTTTCCTCTTTATATTCACTTAAGGTCCATTTGGATGGGCTTAATAAAAGCAATTTTAAAAAAGTGCTTTTGAAAGTGTTGAAATTTATTTTTAAAATAAGTAGTTATACGTTTGGATAAAAGTACTGAAGTTAAAAAAAAGTTGTTGATGTGTTTGGCAAATAAGTGTTGAAAGCTTTTTAAATCAAATGTCTGAAATACCCTGAAAAGCTGTTAACATAATACAAGTTAATTAATTTATATTTTACAGCCATAAATAATTATATTTTGCTATCATTCACATATTTCTTTCTCATCACAAATTATTTATAAGAGAAATATAAACTTATTATAGATTTTAAAGATATATAATTTGAATAGATTAAAGAACGATTTAAGATTTTATTTTAGTTTCATCCATAGGTAATAATAATAGTCTATCATTCACATATTTATTTATTATCACAAATTATTTATAAGAGGAATATAAATTTTTATTTAAGTTATATGTGCAACTTATTTTACATTTTAATAATATATAATTTGAATAGATCACTTGAAAGATTTAAGATTTATGTTATTTTCATTCATTAGTAATAGTAATTGTCTATCATCCACACATGAAAAGGGAAAAATAGAAGAAAGAGATGTTAGGGTTATGTGGGTAATTTGGAGATTGTATAAAAATATTAAGGGTAAAAAGGTAAAAATGTGGTCAACTTAAAACAGCTTATAAGCTGGGAAAAAAAGAAGCACCCCGACCCCAGCTTTTAACTTTTGGCTTAAAATAAGTTTTTTTTAACTTAAAATAAGTTATTTTGAGGATTGTCAAACAGCTAAATAAGTCAAAAACCAGCTTTTAAGTCAGTTAGACCAGCTTTTAAGCTGAGCTAAACAGGCTCTTATTAGTATGACTTTTCAAAAAAACTTTTTGATATCTATATGACTATTATCCTTTTAATTGGATGAACTATCAGTTTCAAATTGATTGTTTTATCCGTGAGATAATATACAAGTATCCCTTCGATCTATATTCGAAATTTTAGAGACACACTTATATTATACTAAGGTTCTATTGCTCTTCTAAATTTATTTTATTAATAATTTCTTACCCCTTTTCGGCCTGCGTGGCACTATCTTGTGGGTCCAACGTTGATTGACTTTTTTTTAAAGCTAGTGCCACATAAGCCAAAAAGGAGTAGAAAATTATTTATAAAATAAGTTCAGGAGATAATAGAACCTTAGTATAATATAAGTATGTCTCTGAAATTTCGAGCATAGATTGAGGAGATGCTTATGCATTTTTCCTTTTACCTTTTGATTATTTGATATTTCTAAATAGAAAAAATAGATTGACATATTTTATCATGTTTAGCATGAGATAAAACAAAAACTATATTTGTAATTGCAACGTAACTAATGCTTGATGTACATTACGTGGATTCAAATATAAGGATATTATTTGGAGTAACCATACACTTCGAAAGTATATTTGTCCTTTTTTCTACATTTTATATTTTTAATTTTAGATTTTACTGTGACAAAGAAAGACAATTAATATTGTTTCCGCAATTTATTGCATGAGTGTTTAGAAGAAATTCAAAAAGTTATCTTAAACAAAAATTGATTAACCGAAAATTGATAATTAATAGCTTATTAATTTAATTATCAGTTTAGCATGTACACAAATCAAAAATTAATAAATCAAAAAAATAATACAAAAACTCGAATTAAATCGATTGATGCACACCTATAATTTCAACTATTGAAATTAAATTATTGAACTAACTCCATGAAAAGACGGGTCAATTTAGTTGTTCAACCTTACATGCTCCAGCCTTCAACAATAACATACTCAATGGAGTGTAGCACTCTCACAAAGTGGGATTTAGTAGCGTAAAGTACTACAAGTAGACTTTACGTTTACTTCAGAGATAGCTAGAGAGATTGTTTCCAAATTCGCCTCAAGAAAAACAATTTACAAAAAAAAAGAAATAATGAAAATATTAAAAACAGTAAATACTAACAGAAATCGAAAGACAAGAAACCACAAAAATAACAATACTACAATTACTAGTATGGACAAATAACAAAAAAATGCACTCCCGATCTCCCACCTACAAACCTTTTATCCAAATCTATTTCTTTAAAACCTTCTATCTTAAGTCATCTTCGATAAATTAAAATTATGTCATGTCATATCTAATCGTCTCTCGTCGATCTATTAAATTTTCCTTGCCCCACCCTATTATCTACTCCATGCCCTGCTCTATTATGTGCCCCACCTTCACCACCACCACCCCCACCACCAATCCTACTCAAAAGAAACCATTTTCTACATATGCCCCCACCCCCACGTGGCTATAGTTAAGGGACGTAAATATAAGTAGTACCACAAAAATTAATTTTTTCCTTCAATAAATCTTTAAACAGATTGTACATAGATAGTGTCAATTAAAAAGTTGCGTCCAATACACGATTTGTTATACATGTTTCAGTATATATTAATGAAAATCTTTGAATATCCGGATATCTTTGGTATTAAAAAGTCTCTAACCAATAATTTGAAATCGTTTGATATGAGGTATTAATCAAAATAATTCACTTAAAATTTTGTTCAACAAAAATATTATTTCGCTATTTTTTAATCTAATTCAGGAATTAGTTATATATCATACAAAGTCTTATTTTATTCCTAGAAAAAGGAGGGATAAGTAATCCAAGGTTTGACAATCTTTGGATAAGACCCATAAATGAATAAATTATTTTGTAATTTAATGTTCCTTTTTATTTATTCGATAACATTTATAAATATTTTTTTTACTTCTCCAAATTCGTTCCATGTAATTTGGTGATTTCCAAACTAATATTTTTCTCTCCATTTTGATTTGTTATATTGAGTTTGTTTTTTTGATTTTTTTTAAATGTAGTTCATCGATTAACCACTTGAACTATTTATTTTTAAAACAATATAAACTTCGCGTATTTGAACATTATAAGTAACGGTAAATATATGTTAAGTTTAAAGTATATTTGACCAACAAAAAATTAGAAATATATCGTGCTATCAAGGATTTATATAGTGGCATCTAGGATTGTTCATGCTTATGGTTAAAAATCAAACCGAACCTCAATCGAATCAAACCGATTAAAAAAATTGATATTTGGTTTTTAAATTTTGAAAATCGATATTATTTGATTTGGTTTTGATTTTACTAAAAAATATCTGCAAACATAACCAAATCAAACCGTTAAATTATATATATATATATATATATATATATATATATATATATATATATATATATATGTATATGTATATATATATATATATATATAAGTTTTATAATTATTTATATATTATTCATAAAAAAATATCAATATTTTATTAAATTTTAATTAGCTTAAGTCTTTAACTTTATCATTTTCTTAAACCCAACACTTAAATTTCAATCCAACTATTAAAACACTAATTTTAACTTCACCAAAAAATTATTATTTAAGTGATTTTACATATCATACCTAATGAAATGTACAGTGCAGTTCTTTAGAAACAAATATACGCAGCTTTCTTCCCTTGTTAAACAATTTTCATCGCAGCTTTCTTTTTTTTAAAATAAAATAAAATTTGAAAGCAACCTCTTTCTCTCATGATCTTCTTTAGTCGTATTGGTGTTTTCTTCTTCATCTTTTTATATTATATTTTTTCTTAATTTTAGCTAAATTTAATTTAGAGAGTATGATTTTAAATGAGGTTTTATAGTCCAAGACAACTCTGCCAGTATTGATTTTTCACTACATATATAAACTGCATTCTCTTTTTTGAGATAAGTGTTCTAACAACGAAACGAGTTCTTTTAGTCCTCTTTCAGTTGTTCTATGACTAGCATTGCTTAATTTAATTCACAATAATTTTTCTATGAATTTTTTATGTACTATGAATTAGTGTCTATCGAGAGGCATATGTCCTCAACAAACTATATACTTTCTGTCACGACCCAAATCCAGACCGCGACTGGCACCCACATACCCTCCTATGTGAGCGAACCAACCAATCTAAACTTTAACATTTCAAGGTAATATCAACATAAAGTAATGCGGAAGACTTAAACTCATTAATAAAATCAATAACTATTATTATTCCCAAAATCTGGAAGTCATCATCACAAGAACATCTATAATCAAATTACTAAACTAAGAGTATTCTAAGAAGCTAAAAATACATAAGAAGCTAGTCCATGCCGGAAGTTCAAGGCATCAAGACTTGAAGAAGAAGATCCAGTCCAAGCTAGAAGCATTAGCTCACCCTGAATTTCCGATGTGGTAAGACTGGCTTGAGTTACTGTTGAGTCGAAGATGACAGCATGTTTGCTGCACTCCACAAATAAACAAGAAGAAAACAATAAAAGTAGGGGTCAGTACAAAACACGGGTACTGAGTAGATATCATCGGCCAACTCAAAATAGAAAACAGTATGTATTAAGCAATATCATAAAATCAACTAATATCCTTAGCATGCAGCATTTACAGTTACCATAACCCTTGGTTACAACACCAAGTACATCAATGAGGACTCACACCTCCTCATCATACTCATTTGGGAATTTAGTTCATTAGATTGGATATATTAACATATTTCAAGATTCATTATCTTTATTCCCCTCGTGTCGGTACGTGACACTCCGCTCCTCAATATACTATCCTGGTGTCGGAACGTGACACTCCGATCCTCATTCTATCCTGGTACCGGAACGTGGCACCCGATCCATGTTCTATCCTGGTGTCGGAACGTGACACTCCGATCCTCATATACTATTCTGGTACCGGAATGTGGCACCCGATCCATATTCTATCCTGGTGTCGGAACGTGACACCCAATCCATATTCTATCCTGGTACCGGAACGTGGCACCCGATCCATATTCTATACTGGTGTCGGAACGTGACACCCGATCCATATTCTATCCTGGTACCGGAACGTGGCACCCGATCCCCTAATCTCACTACTTTCATTCATCAAGCCTTCTTTTATACCAAGGCATCATCATTAACAAAGTAGATTAGGGTTTCTTTTCAAGATTTGGGATTCAATAGCTTCATCGTGCTTATTTATTCATAATTACATAATCACATCATTCATGCAAGCATACAATTAAGCATATAGAAGGGTTTACAATACTACTAACACATATCATTCACTATTAAGAGTTTACTACGAATAGCATGAAAACCATAACCTACCTCCACCGAAGAATTGAAATCAAGCAAGTTAATCCTCAAAGCTTGGTGCTTTCCTCTTCTCTCGATCGTTTCTCTCTCTCCCTTCTTGTTCTTTCTGTTTTCTTATTCAAACCCTCTTTCTTTTACCCTAATTAGTATATTATTAAGAATAAAAGATGGCAATAATACCCCACTAATTAACTTAATGTTACCTCTTTTAACCCCCAAGTAATTAGACTTATTAACATTAACCCACTAACTTTATAATTAAGGCAAGAATAGTCAAAAACGTCCCTTAAAACGTATCAAGAAATCCGACCCGGACTGGGATTTGCGCAACCTGTGACGGGCCGTCGTGCCTGCGACGGTCCGTCCTGCAGGTCGTCGCAAAGTTCAGAGACCCAAATTTCCACCAAGGGTCTGTGACGGTCCGTCACACCTGTGACGGTCCGTCCTGCCATTTCGTTACGAAGTTCAGAGAGTCGATTTTCAGTACCCAATTTTCAATTTTTCTAAGTGTTTTGAAACAAGACCCTGCGACGGTCCGTCGTGCCCATGACGGTCCGTCGTTGGGTCCGTCGCCTCAGCCTGTTTTTCCAGAATAAAATCTGCTGCTCAAAACGACTAAACAGGTCGTTACACTTTCAAACCAATACAACCAAAAAAAATTGAACCAAAGCGAACCAAACATACAGTTATTTTATCAAGAGAAAAGGGTCTGATATACCCCTTAACTTTGTCATTTAGAGATGATATACCCCTCATTATAAAAGTGGCTCATATATACCCCTACTTGTAAACAAATGGCCCACATATACCCTTTTCCTCTAACAGAAATGAAAAAAAAATAATTTTAATCTAAATTTTTATTTTTTTTCTAAAAAATATAATCTCATATGAGTAAATTTAATCCTTGTCAAACATATTTTTTTTGACTTTTTTTTGTTTTAATGACTAATTTATAATTATTATTTTGATAATCAAATTCATTTATGTTTCACTAATATTCTTGTAAAACTTATTATAGTTGACCAAATTTTTTCTTCGAATACGAAATTAAATTACAATACACACAAAAAAATAGATTAAATTTTTTTCTTTAAACTAAGGAATGAAAGAAAAAACAAAATAAGAATAAGAAACTAAAATAATTATAATAAAAGAAGTCAAAAAATAATTTATGTATGAAAAAGATTAAAATATACCTTGAACTTTGATAAAAGAATCATATATACCCCTAAATAAAAAAAATTTAAAAAATTAGAAGTAACAAATATAAATTTAAAACTAATTTTTTTAATTTCCATTAAATAAAGGGTATATGTGAGCCATTTTGTAACGGCAAGGGTATATGTGAGCCGTTCGTATAACGGTAAGGGCATATATGAGTCACTTTTATAACAAGGGGTATATCAGCTCTAAATGACAAAGTTGAGGGGTATATCAGACCCTTTTCCCTTTTATTAATTTGATTTGTTTGGTTTTAGCAATTTAAAAACAGATTAATTTTGGTTTGGTTTTGGTTTTACCAATAACCGATCCAAATCGAACCATGAACAAGCCTAGACTGACATTAGAGCTGTCAATATAGGCTAGCCCACCTCATCCAGGCTAATCTATAAAGGCTAGCCCACCTCATCCAGGCTAATCCATAAAGGCTAGCCCACCTCATCCAGGCTAATCCATAAAGGCTAGCCCACCTCATCCAGGCTAATCCATAAAGGCTTTGCAATTTGATGGGTCAAGCCGGGCTAACCCATTTTTATGGGAGGTCAGAAAATGATCGGCTCAACCCACAAGTGTGTAGGCTACAGGTTTTACCAGGTCAGCGCACTTTTCTTAAAATTATATTTTTTTTCTAATTTTGTAAATTAAATTATAATTTAAAAATATTGTCATAAATATCGATAAGATTACATGGGGTTAGTGTTACTACCTGTTAATCAAATACACAAATAAAATTATCGATAGAATATTTATTAAGTTTGATTTCAAGTAAAAACATAAATAGATAAATAGAAATATTAACATAATTATAATTTAAATACCTATGTAGTGATTTCCTAAAACATTTAGAAATTTTTTGTTTTATGTAGTACATTTTTTTAAAAAATAATTTGTATTTGAATTGTAATATTTCAAACTTTAAACAGATTTTGAGTGTAAACTCGTGTTATTTTTAATAAACTATCTTATTTTTATTTTTAATTATTTTTTATTTGGCCCACGGGTCGGCCCTATCCATATTTATCAAGCTCCACAAATTGACAGGCTTATTCAAATCGGGCTAAAATACTCATTTTTTAAATGGGCTTAAAATCGTAGTCCAACCTTATCAATTCACAATTTAAGTCTGGATGGACCGACGAGCCTAACTCATATTGACGGTTCTAAGTGGCATATTACAACTCAAAATTAATAATATTATATATATATATTAGTATTTAAGTTGACTGATTAAATGAAATATAAAATTTCATAATAACTTAAGGGTATAATAAGAAATAAACTTTTTTGTGTTTAAACTAGATATAAGAATAGGTGAGAAATAATGAACAAAACGTTTGATAAAAATTAATCTCTGCATTGCTAAATCCTTCATTACTAATTCATGTGTTAGTAACCGATGCATTATGCATCTTTGTAAATGTGTAAGGTCTCAAAATATAATTTTGAAAGATTCTTAAAATTTCTTAGAAGATTGTCTAAAGACCTTTTTACCTAGATAATCCATATTAAATGGAGAAATTACACAAACAAATAAACATATAATAGTTAACTAGCTAACATAGTCCCGTGCAATGGAGAACAAGGATGTAACAGTATTGCATACATTCAGAATAGGGAATAAGTTTGCATATTATTTAACTAACATGGTTGTTAATTTTGCATGTACAAATTCCATTCATTTTAACCACAATAATGAACTACCAGCACAAGCAAAAGCGATTCTACAGTTAGATAAGCAAGGAACCCCCAATATAAGAATCAAGAAATGTAAAAATACAGAGACAATGTCAATTCTCAAAGTTTGATGGTTACCTTGGACAAAGTTCTCTCTGTCTTCTCTCGCTTGCCTCTCTCCTCCTTCTCTCAATCTCGCTCCTCAACAGTAATATATATACAATTTTCTACTATATATACAAACTCAATTCACCTCTCTCCACTCTATGCCCTCTCTCTCTCGCCTTTCTCCTCCCTTTCTCAATCTCACTTTTCTCTCTTCTCTCTCTGACATGCAACTATGAATTGAATTAATTAGCAAACTATATCTATAGAGCTTAATTAAGTTATATTTAGTGGTAGTTTGTGAAATTTCTCCATATTAAATACATAGTTACCATTCATAGTAGTACTAGGGACGGCTCAATGACTTTAAAAATGAGGCATTCGCCTTAAACCCCAAATTTGAAGATCCCAATTTTTTTAGTATTAATAAATTTATCATAAGTTTGTTTTAACCAAAAAAGTTATACTATATCTTTTAATTATTTGTCTTTTGTTAGTTCATTTCGAAATATTAATAAAACATTTTGTTCGTTTTTGTCAATTTTAAAATTAACTTTCAATCTGTTGAAGATCACAAGATCAAAAAATATTTTGATATATATAAATATATATGCTTAGCTTTTTAAAAATATTACTCCCTCCCCTCTGTCTTTAATTACTTTTCTATTTTTCTTTGTATCGTTGACCCTAATTATTTGTTCATTTTGACAAATCAAAAAAAGATTATTAAAATTTATCTATTTTACCCTCAATTAATTACTTTACAAAATGTAAAACTTTTTAAAAATCTTAAATTTTTAATTCATCCACTTCAAGGATAAAATGATAAACTCGCTATATCAACAATTATTTTTGTGTCAATTTAAAAGTCAACTTTTCCTTTAATTCTTAGCAATAAATAAGAAATTAGGATTGTTTAATATTGGACATCAGGGAATAGTTGATGGCTTTCCTTTTCTTTTATTCACTCAAGAGAAACGTAACTGATATTATAGATCCACTGATTCAATAAAAGAAATAAATATAAGTATTTTCACCTCTTCTCGTTCTACAAGAAAATTTCAAAATAAATATTAAAGATTTTAATGTTAATTAAAATATTATAAATCCATTTACAATATAGCACAAGATTGTCAATAAGTTTGAATTATTCGTAATTGTCATTATAACTAGCGACCCTGTTAACGACAATATTAATGTACTAAAAATAGAATGACACAATTTGCTTAACAATATTTATTCAATGTGAAATGTTACTATACATTGTTATAAATAAAAAATTTCATGAAAAATAGTTTACTGTGTATATGAATGAGACCAAGCTAGAATTTCTTCACACGATGTTAATAGAAAATAATAGTTTTGAATTAAATTCTATCGCTATGCTTAGAATTTCACTTAAATGTATACATAAGTTATTTAAAATTCAATAACTCATACTTTTTAGATAAAAAAAAATCAAAAAGCATAAAGTTGAAATGTTAACTCGACCCCCTTCTTATGAAAAAGTCGGCACAAAATGGTCATTTATTACTCTTCCGACTAATAAAAGTAACAAACAACAACCCATGGACTAATAAAAGACTTCAATTTTTGATTAATTATATCAATATTTTCAAATTGTTTCATAAAATTCTATAATTTTTCTACAATTAAGGATACACGATTTGATATTTTCTTTAAATGATTTTGGTGAGTTCTACTATAAAGTTGATAAGTAACAAAGTTCTTCAAAAACAATTGTCAAAAATTGAGCTAATGATTTTAATTGTGAAGACTTCTCATTCAAAACATTATGTTCAACACATTAAAATCTAAAGTTTGTATACATATATTGTATATATACATATTGTATATATACATGCAAATTTATTGCATACAGTTAGTTGTTAGTTTAATTGTTGTCGAATTTGCATATATGTATTATACACACCTTTTGGTTTGTATACATATTAATATGGTGAAGTTGAATATGTTGTATGTAACAAGCTGATTTTTTATATAAATAACGTACACATCATATTAAAATGACAAGAAGATATCTTTTATACCAATCTAAAGTTAAATATGTTTACAACCCTAAATTAATCAATAAATGTATATATTTATCAAAAAGAAAAAATGGTCAAATGCCCCCTCGACGTACATTCCGATTTTCAACTACACACTTAAACTTTATCGGTGTCCTATCACCCCCTGAACTGTTCAAAATGAAATAAGCATATCCTTAAAAAGTCATAACCAGGTCTATGGCTGCTCACTCTCTCAAAGTGAGTGAGATACACTCACTTTGCCAGCTAAGCGTTCAGGGAGGTTTCAGTTTTACAAAATTTAGGGGGGTGATAGAACCCCCGTAAAGTATGAGTGTGTAGTTAGGAATCCGACTATAGATTGGGGGGCTTTTGGCCATTTTCTCTTTTTAAAATGATTCGAATTATATTAAATTCAAGATATATTAGTCCAAATAAATACTATGGATTGATATAATTGAGTTAAAATTTTAAATTCGATAAATATATATTTAATTAAAGTCAAAAGTTCATTAATTTGGGCTATAAAATGAAAGACCCACTTCGCTAAAGTCTAATATGTCATGCCACTTAAATTTGATTGGCCGGAGAGAAGTTTATTCTTATCACAACTCCTCTATTCCACGACAATAAATAGTGTTGCTCATACTTGAGCTAGTGAATTCAAATACAAGTCAAGTTCAAGCCGTATGAACAAGCTCAAAACCTCAAGACTCTAGATTCAATAACAAGCTCAAAAACCCTTGAATTCAAATACAAGTCAAGATCAAGCCCTATGAACAAGCTCAAAAAACCTCGCGACTCTAGATTCAAGAACAAGCTCAAAGGCCCATGAATTCAAGTACAGGTCAAATCAAGTTTATCAAGTTCATTAAATCCACAAATCAAGATCAAGATCACAAGATTCAAGAACAAAAGCAAGACCCATGACTTCAAGTATATGTCAAGATCCAGTTCAAAGACCCTTGAACTCAAGTACATTCAAGATCAAGTTTATCAAGTTCATCAAATCCACAAATCAAGATCAAGCTCAAAGATTCAACTACAAGTCAAGATCAAGATTTAAGAACACACCCATAAGCCCTTAAATCCAAAGTACTAGTCAAATTCAAGTTCATCAAAATTTAAAAACATGTCCAAAAGCCCTTGAATCCAAAGTACGAGTCAAGTTCAAGTTCATCAAAATTCAAGAACAAGCTCAAATGTCTTGAATTCAAAGTAGTCAAGTTCTAGCTCAAGAGCCCTTGAATTACATTCTAAAAGACGAATCAAATGATTCTTAGAGTTTGTAAAGCTCATAATTTGAAATCAAATCAATACTATTTTTGCAATATTTTTCTGTTCTTGATTATTATTTTCTCGACGCAAATTTTGTTGCCTACAACAACATGTGCATGCAAAGTTCAACAACAAAAATGTCAAAGGACTAATACTTTGTTGTATACATTGTATGTATACAAATTTCAACTACACTCAACAAATGTATACAAGACGGAGTTTGGAGCAGGGCAAAAAATGTTGTCAAAAATTTCAAAATGGCACATCAATTTTTTTAAATCAGAAGGGCAAAATCGTTCTGACAGAGCGATTTTATTCTAACAAAATTGATGCCATTACTCCGTCGAAAACATACAGATTTTTGCCCCAGCAATGATTTTGTCCAATTTTTTTTCTTTAAAATGTGATTTTGTCAAAAAAAAAAATGACAACCCTACCCCTGTAACATTTTTCTTTGAAAAAAAATTAAAATTAAAATTGCTGCTACAGTAGTGTTTCAATCAAAAATTATTTTTTTACAAAAAATTGTAATGGATTTTCTTGAAAAAGCTTTTTAAAAAATTTTGTTAAGAAATAGCGATTTAATAAAAAAAATTACTGAATTTTTTTAAAATAAAAATAAAAATTACAGTTTTAAAGAAAATCGATGATAAAACAGCAATTTCAATTTTTTTAAAAAAATTAAAAGAAAAATGCAGAGATGTTAAAAAGATAACGGAGTAACGACATCAATTTTGTCAAAAGAACAGCACTCCGCCAGGAGTGATTTCACCCTTTTGGTTAAAAAAAATGATGTACCTTTTTGAAATTTTTCATAAATTTTTTGGCCCTTTTGGCTCCGGAGAGGGTCGATCAAATTCAGCAACATATACATATTTTCTTAATATTAGATTGATACTTATTGTGTCCCTTACTACTAGTCCACTTTTGAATTGGTACACATATAGAGATAAAAATTAATTACATAATGAGTTTATCATTTTACCCCTATTAATTATGAAGTGGACGAAAAGTTTACATTTATCAAAGTAATTAGTCATTTAATTGAGGATATAATAAGTAAAAAGAATATCCTTTCTTGATTCGTTAAAATAGACACGTAATTAGGGACAACTATAGAAGGAAAAATGAAAAAGCAATTCGGGACAAAGAGAGTATGATAAATAGTTATATATTTAAAATTGTAAATAGGCAGGATTCTTCAAGAATAAATAAGGTTGTGCTCTTAAGAGATAAAATATGGTGAAATTACGTGGTTAAGATAACTTATACTACTTAATTACTTATCATAGTTATAGTTTTTATAATTACCACTCACAACTAACATTATACAATAATTATGTGGGTTGACTTCGAGAGTGTATAATTAGTCACATTTGTATATGTATAATTCGCCAGAATATACAAATATATATATATATATATAATATACAATTATCTAATCGATATACATATACAATTCACATCTCTCCCACTTTCTTCCCTCTCTCGCTCGCCTCTCTCCTACCTCTCCCAAGCTTGCTCGCATCTCTCCTCTGTCTCCCAATCTCGTTTGTCATATATACAAATGCATATGTATAATATACAATTATTTAACTTATATACATATACAATTCACTTCTCACCCACTCTCTCTCTCTCTTTCGCTTGTCTCTCTCCCAATCTCACTTGTCTCTATCCTCCATCTCCTCGCTCGCCTCTCTCCTCCATCTCCAAATCTCGCTTGCTATATATACAAATACATATGTATAATAAAAATTATCTAACATATATACATATACAATTCAACTCTCTCCCATTTTTTGGCCTCTCTCCCAGTCTTGCTCGTCTCTCTTCTCCCTATAACATGTAACTACGGCTTGTAATTATCAAACTATAGTTATGAAGAGTAATTAGGCTACTTTTAAGTAACTATATGTGAAAGTTCCCATAAAATATTGACATTACATAACCAATTAGTAAATCTCCACTAATCATCAATATGTGTTTACTTAATCAAATTAATGCGTATACAAACTTAAAAGGTTAGTGGGATTGCAGACAACATATTCAAGTAATAGACTTCTTCTAAAAATAAAGATTCATATTTTTCAATCATTAAATCGATAATATAGACTTCTTTACTTAATAATTGGCTATATAGTGCCAATATTTTGAGGTCTAACATATGATAAACAATATAAATTAAGAAGGGTAAATCATATAAATATGTTATATTATAAAAATATTTATTATTTATGTCAATATAATTTTTTTAACTAAATGTAACATTTTTTTAGGATTAAGAAAATTGTACAGCACCTCTTTTCTCAACCCTATTTTCTTTTCTTATTTTCATTGTTCTGCTTCTTCGTCTCATTTTGTCTTTTTATTCCCATGCTTCTTTTTTCTTTTTCATTTTTTACTCTTCTACTTCTTCTTCTCGTTCTTTTGCGTTTTTTATCTTCTTCTAATTTTTTTCTTCTTCTTCTTTGAGCTTTTCATCTAAAAATCATCCTCAATCAGTTTTTGCCCATGTCACTATTTTCATTCAAAAATAAAATTAAAAAAAAGGAATAAAAAGATCAAAAATTTGTACAAAATCACGTTTTTAAAGCAGAAATTTCAGATCTCTAAAATAACAGAAACAAGAGTTCACCATTGATGGTCATTATAAAGCTTTAAATTTAGAATTTTATGGATTTGTGATCAATTTGGATAGATAGTTCTTACAAATAACTAAAAATGTCGTTTGGAGTTTATATCTCAATTTTAAGAGAGTTTAATTAAGTTTGATTTTGGAGAAAAAATATATTGAAACTCGAAAAAAAGTGGAGTTTGTGGAACTATATCACAATTATATCCTTGAAGTATTGAAAATGGTACAAAATTACACTTCATCCACCTATTGGCACCAAAATGCCCTTTTCATCCACCTATTGACTCCAAAATACCCTTGTAATCCATCTTTGGGTTCAAAATTAACCACTTTTTTAATTGTTTTAAAATTAAACTCTTTAAATATTTTTAAAAATATTTGGCCTTCAACTATTGGTTATAATTTAATTTATTAATATAATTTATAAACCAACCCACGGCCTACGATGAAATTATAGATTCTTGAAATGACATCCAAAATTATTCGAGTCCGAATCGAAGCCCCAATTAAATTTAGGTTGAGCCGCTTATTTAGGAGGACACTTTCTTTCAAGATTGAATTAGAAATTTATGATTAAAGGAAAAAAGGTAATACATCCCGAATTAATTCATGCACTTTTTTAAAAATATAATTTTATAAATATTTATGATTTGTTTTAAAACCTTTAATATATTATTTTATAAAAAAAGTTCCCTATGAAGTAACATCACATAATTGAGACGTAAGAATAATTAAGATGAACATAGTCAGACTTTTAAATTTATCGGTAATTCGTATTTAGACACTTGAATGTATGATAATTTACTTCTATAGATATTTTTGCCTCAAATTTTTAAAAATCTCAATTGGCACTAGCTAATCTGTTGTTGCATTAATAATGTGACGGATTTATTTATTTAGAGGGGTTTAATTAGTAATAGGTGGCTAGTGGATTGATTTATAAATTATATTAATAAGTTAAATTCTAACAAATAGTTGAGCGCCACATATTTAAAAAAATATTTAAATTGTTTGAATATAAAACAGTTAAATAAGTGGTCAATTTTGAACCAAAAGGTGGATGATAAGGGTATTTTGGACCCAATAGGTGGGTGGGAAAGGTATTGTGGAGCCAATAGGTGGATGAAGGGTAATTTTGTACCATTTCCAATACTTTAAGGGTATTTTAGGCCCTTTTCCGTTTTTTTTAATAGTGATATCAACCAAAATAATTTAAGAAAACACTTTAATACATTTATAACATAGACACAATACATATTGCAAACATCACTCATGTTCTTAGAGATACAAACCAAAGCAATTCATAAGACACTTATAATACATAATTTATTCATGAATGATACAAGTTTAATTCAGTCTATAAATTATCGTCTTGTCTTTCGTTAGTTACGTTTTTCGTTGTTAATTTTCTCTTCTAGTTCAACTTTAATATTGTGTAATACACTTTTAACGCAAATTTAATTCATATTGTAGTTTACTATTTGTTACTATAAGATTACTTATTTAATTCATTATTGATATAAAGTTAATTAACTTTATAGTTCATTGTATGGTGTTCCATTAGTTACATTTTTTTATTCATGCATGATTCTCTCTTCTAATACAACTTTAATATTTGAGTGATGCACTTTTAACACAAGTTAATTCATTTTGCAGTTCATTGATTTGATTTGTTATGATTGAATTACTTGTTTAATTCATCATTGATGTAAGTTTTATTCAGGTTACAAATCACATAGTGCTCTTTCGTTTGCTTCATTTTGAATTCATGTTTAATTCACTTCTAATTCAACTTTAAAATGAGTGTAATATATTTTTAGTTTAAATATAATTTATTTGGCAGTTTATTATGTCTCTCCATTTCTTACGATTAGATTACTTGTCTAATTAATTATTGATATAAGTTTTATGTAATTTACGAATTAGAGAGTATATTTGAAATAAATAATTATTTCTTAAAAGAGATCCACTCAACATAAACTATGGTAACAAGATCACAACATGAAGACTTGTAAAAATGTTAGGCCTTATGATAAAGAATAAGGAATAAAATCCTTTTTAGCATTTTGTTTTAGAAGTTGATTAGTTTACTATAAAAATTCAGATCATGTTTTTGTCTTCTAATTAAGTATTAACGCATGTCTAGTATTATGTATGAATATTATGAAATTTTCTGTATATATCATTACACGATGGTGTTAAAATGTTATGTATAATTCATTTATATTTATATAAAAATTATAAGTGGTGAGAAAAAAAGTATTAAATGTGTATTAAAAATAGTTATAATTCATTTGTATGACATATGTAAGTTTTAAGAAAATTTTTGAACTGAAGCTTGCATTATGAATTAGTGTTGTATTAAACATGTATTAAAGTTATTTTAAAATTGTTTTAATTAAGTATTGCTAAAAGTTAATAAAAATAATAATAAATTAAAAATATACTTAAAAGTGGTAACTATTAAATAAAAGACCTTCACTTATTTAATTTTCACTTAAGAAAATGTCAATTTTACGTAGGACTTGTACTTACATGTTAACTTTCTTAGGCAACAATTATCAATGAACTTCAAAATTTGATTCGTGGATTAGCAAACTTTTGGGCCTTCTCTACGAATGGGTTGGGCTGTTGACCCTAAATAACAGTCCATTTATTTCACAAAATTACACATTTTGTCTTTCAAATATATTTGGTTTTTAATTTGGAGAACTACCTAATTAGGAATATCATACTTATTAATTTTTATAGTTTGAACTAATTGTATTTTATATCACTAATCAATAATTTCATACCAGATTTCAAGTCACATACACCTAGATACATGTTTTGTACACCTAGCTAGACACATTGAAATAGGGATAGAATCGAGCTAGAACATGAAGAAGCAAGCAATTGTTTATGTATCCAAAATACATGTGAATTATGCTTAATACATGTATCTTTATATATCTGGGGTGATTCCATGTATATGGGATACTAAATACATAAGAGAGTGGTGAGCGAGATTCGTCTATGTATCACAAATACATGCAAATTTACTCGGATACAGTTTATAAATAGCAAATTATACTTAATTTTGACTCCATGTATCTCGAGATATATGTATTTGGACATGGACATACCAAATCCGGTAAGGTTCGTAAAATTGCAAACTAGCGTATATCTAAGTAACTTGCTCCTAAACTAGTGAAGTTTTTGTAAGTTATCTTTTAATTTTTGTCCTTCAAATGAATTGATCTTTAATTTTTTTTTCCTTTAGCAATCAAACTTATGTCTAGTGGAACATAAATTCTTTAGAAACTAAATCATGTTTATACATATCTTGTAAAATATTATGACATAAAAATATAAACTTATTTCTTATAAAGAAAAAAATTACATTTATCACAGAGAACAAAATTAAAGACCAAACACAAAATGGGCTTTTAAAGTGCAAATGAGCCTTGAATTAATTTGGGAGTTAACCTAACTCAACCATTAGGCTTGCCTAACTAGATCAACTGTTTAGAGAATCACAAGTCTTAAATAACACTCTCAACTGAGAATCACTTCCCCAAAAAAGTTGTTGAACTAAGAAAGAAAAAAGATTTTTGTTTATTTAAAAAAATAGAGAAATAAATTAATTAGAAGTAAAGAATAGCATCTAGAAAAAGAAGGTTGTCTGCATTTGTTATTTAGATCTCAAGCCTTCCAATAGGCTTCCTTATCAAGTGAGTTGGGTTAATTTTTAGGATGATCGCTCAATTAATAACTATTATTATTTCCTTTTAAACTAGTTCATTATAGTGTTGAGGGGCATTCCTCATCATACTAGTCGTGGTATGGTCGTTTTGTCCGTCACTATAATTTGAGATTGTTGTAATAAAAATAGTTCTTAACTTGTCTACAACTAGCATTGGTGTTGTATACATAAGAGGAGCTCAAAAAGGGTGGGGTTCTCTATGCTTCCCTGTCTAGTTCTCTCCTTCGTTATTATATCTCTCACCTTGTTTTGCATCCTGAACACGCCTTCAATATTGCTCCCATCTGCCTTGTCAAGTACCTACATTCAGAAGTTGAGTTAGCGCGATATGGGTGATCATTTGTAATCATGTGTACAATGCTTACATGTAATGCTATATTAGTTCACAAATTTTAGTGTTATTTTAATTTTTAATCTATGAAAATATAACATGTTAATCCGTTCAAATTAGCTTCAACTAAATATATACTTATTGGATGGTCATACATGTGTAACTTCACAAAACTTAGAATTTTTTTTTTACCAAAACGACCCTTGTGGTGGGTCAGGAGCTGAGCAACACTCCCAGGCCTTATCATTAATAGAAACAAAATTTACAAGAAGGGGGACATAAACCTTACCTTCTATCCTATGGTGAGTATGAAGTTGACTTACCTACTAAGATTAATCAACTAAACCTCTTACAATGATGTAATCTATAGAAATACTAAAATTTCTAAGAAAACATAAATAAGGAGACTCTTCCTTTACAATTATTGTCTATTCAAATAACTATACAAAATCTATAGTCTATGAATATTTGATATTTCTTGCTGGACTTATATATTTCCTTTGCTGAATTTGAGCATCTTCATTTGCTATTTTTGATGTATTTTCTTTCATTACTTTGCTGATTCTGTAACTTCTACTTCCTTGCCATGCCTTATGTTTGCCTGTAACAAAATGTACCATACAAGATACATAATTCTATACCTATACAATACATTAAATGTTATAGGAATTAAATGAAACAGTCAAGGAGGTTGTTTAATCTTCCTCATCTTCCTGTGTTTGAAATTTTGAACTCCCATTTTCTCCAGTATATAGCTTCCTTTGGCATCATGGGGGAGTTGATTACAAGTATAATAGTGTTGTACAATGTCCTGAGTATGACTCTGTTTGGATAAAATGTCTGTTGTACAGTTGGCCTCTCTGTAAACATGCACACAATAAAAAGAATTACATTGATAAGTAAGAGTTTGAAGTTCATGCACTAACCTTTGAATTCTCCAAGGAGGCTTATCATTTAGTAATAACCATTTAATCAGTAGTTCTGAGTCAACTTCTAGCATAATATTTTTATACCTATGTTGAATGCATTTATTCAGACCATAAGATGCTGCTTGAATTTCTGCCTGATTATTGGAACCTTTTCCAGGAGGAACTGCAAATGCATATATGATTCCACCTTGTTCATTTCTAAGAATTCCACCCCCTCCAATCCTTCTGGAATTAGTTAATGCACTACCATCTGTGTTCTACTTATATTTATCATTAGGAGGTGGTTTCCAAGAAACTATATTGACTTTAATCATGTGCTTACATTTTTCTAGAATTTCAACTTGATCTGTCTATTTCCCCGTCCATTGTAAATTAGGATAAACAGAGTATAGAAACTTTAGAACTTCCTTTTGAATGAAATATTTTACTTTGTAAGTGCTTGAAGTTTTTCTCTCATATTTAGCAGCACATATATTCCACAGATTCCAGCATATCACTATAGGAAGATTTTTATAATAGCTCTATGTGTATCATTTTTTCCTTTGTTGTTACACAATTGAATAATCCTATTTTTCAAAGAAGCTTGCTGAATATTTATGCCCAAAGAATTGGCAAAATACTTCCATATATGATTTGCAAATGGTCCTTGAATGAATATATGATCTACATCATCCCATCCTTGATTTCTGCAGCAAAAACATTTAACAGGTTCTACTCCAAAGTTTGCCAGAATCTCATTAGTAGGAAGTTTTAGTCTTAAGGCTCTCCATGATAAAAAGGACATTTTGAAAAGCACATTTTTGTGCCAAATGAACTTATTAATCACATCATCATTCCCTCTATGTCTGAAAATATCACAGGCTGACGCACATATGAAATTACCAGAATTAGTAGGTTTCCAGATTATTATGTCCTTATGATCATTTTGATATTGAAATCTAGTGTTCAGGATCATAGGAATTAATAAAGGATGCACTTCCTGTCTCAACTTACTCTCATTCCATTGGCCATTGATCAGAAACTCATTCACTGTGTCATTATTAAAACTATTGATAGTAGTATTACACTTAGCTAAAGCTCCAATACCTAACCAATCATCCCACCAAATTGAACAACTTCCTGAAGTTATTTGCCACTTAATATGCTCTTCCACTTTATGTTTATTCTTCATCAGATATCTCCACATCAATGATTGGCCATTCTCAAACTTTCTTCCAACTGGAATAGTTCTTTGACAATATTTAGCTTGAAGAAATTGCTTCCAAATGGAGTTTTTGGATCTAAAAAGCCACCACGGTTTGTATTGCAAAGCAGTACATAAATCAGTAAGTCTTCTAATCCCTATTCCCCCTTCTGCCTGAGGTATACTCAAAGTTTCCATAGATGCCCAATTATATTTCTTATTATCATGATCTTTTCCCCAGAAGAAGTATGAAATTAGGGAATTAATATATTTGATAATAGTATTGGGAGGAGATATAGCAGTCATAACATGAATAGGAATAGAATGTAACACATGCTTGATCAAAGTTATCTTTCCCCCAAAATTGAGAATTTTAGTCTTCCAACCTGTAATCTTCGTAGCAATCTGTTGAACTAAATGGGAGTAATATATAATTTTTTGTCTCCCAACATATAAAGGACAACCTAGATACATAATAGGACTGTCCTTTTTTAAAAATCAGTAATCTCATGCATATTAGAAATGATATCTTGGGGAGTTTTTTCAGGAACCATAAAATAGCTCTTATATTTATTAATAAGCTGTTGAGAGGTTTGATCATAATTAGTAAGAATATTCATAACAATTTGAAAAGAATCTTTATTAGTTGAAGTAAAAATAATCACATCATCAGCAAAACTTAAATGATTAATTTGAGGTCCTTTAGGCTTCATGTAAAAACCTTTATAACCAGGATTATTAAATAAGTTATTAAGCATTCTAGTCAAGACTTCAGCTCCTAAAATAAACAAAGTTGGAGATAAAGGATCCCCTTGTTTAAGCCCTCTAGTAGAATGAAAAAACCATGTCTATGACCATTTATAATAATAGAATACAAATTGTTACTCGTGATTCTCCATATTAAGTCTATGAAAATCTCCCCAAAATCAAATCTTCTCAAAACTAAACAAGTATAAGACCAAGACACCCTATCATAAGCCTTTGTAATATCCAATTTGATAACAACATTATTACCTATATGAGGCTTCTTAATGTCATGAATAATTTCCTGAGCAAGCATAATATTTTCAGTAATATATATTTCTTTTACAAAATCAGATTGATTTTTTGAAATTAAAGAGGGAAGGATATTTGTCAATCTCATACTTAATAATTTAGAAATGATTTTATTAGTGAAATTACTTAAACTGATAGGTCTAACATCATTAAATATGTTAGGTTGATCTGTTTTAGGGATCAAAACTAAACAAGCATGTGACATGAATTTAGGCATCTCATGACCACAGAAAAAATAATGAACAACAGCTAATAAATCCTCTTTAATAATATTCCAGCAAGCTTGATAAAATTTACCTCCAATATCATTAGGGCCAGGGGCAGAATTAGGATTCATAGCAAACACAACATACTTAAGTTTTTCCATATTAGGCAAAGCATGCAACATTCGATTTTGCTCAGGGGTAACTAAAGAAGGAATATAATGAAGATTCCTTTCATCAATAAAACTATTTTTACCAGTAAAAATATCTTGATAGTAATCACAAGCAGCCTTGGCAATTTGATCATCACCTTCAATCCAATTATCATTACTAGTACAAATTTTATGAATTAAAAGTCTTCTTCTCCTTCCTCTCATTGAAGCATGAAAATATTTTGTATTAGAACCTCATCCTTAAACCACTGTAGTTGGGTTTTTTACTTTAGAATAGAGTCTTCCAATTTCAAATATCTAATATATTGAGCATTCAAATTATGTAAATCCTTTCTACGCCTATCATTATTATGTATCAGAAGATCCTCTTCAGCTTTCTTAATACTTTCCTCAAAATCTTTAACTTTAGCAAAAATATCACCATATTCATTTTTAGACCAGGCACTAAGAGTTTTAGTTAACCTCTTCAATTTTTGATGTAATTGCCAAAAAGGAGTACCATTGACCTTAATACCCCAACAATTTTTAACAGTATGCATAAAGCTTGGGTTATCTACCCAACAATTTAAAAACTTAAAGTACTTAATATGCTGATTATCTTTCTTAATCATTTCTAACAAAAGAGGACAATGATCAGAACCAATAGAAGAAAGATGTTCAATAGTATTTTAAGGCATATGCTCAAGCCAATTATCATTAACCATAGTTCTATCTAATCTCTTCCAAACTCTAGCATTAGCATCCCTTTGATTACACCAAGTGAATGGAATCCCAGTATAGCCTAGATCCATCAAACCACAAGCTTCTATCACATTAATTAATTCAAAACTTTTATTAATGTTATAAGGAATACCTCCAGATTTTTCTTCAATAGAAGTTATGACATTAAAATCACCAATAGTACACCAAGGAATATTCATATTAGAAAAATGAAGTATTCTATCTCACAAAGGTCTCCTAAGGTAAACTTTACATTTAGCATAGATGCAAGTCAAAAGAAATTTTTTATTAAGGTTTGCAGACTCAATTTCCCCAGTAATGTGTTGATCATGAATTTCTAAAATTTTGACAGTTATATTCTTAAACCAAAATAACCAAATTTTACCATTAAGGTTACTGACAGCATGATCCATTTGCAAATGCATCCTCACAGATTTTAACTGGTTATTATCAGCAAAAGGTTTAAGAATAACAATAAAAAATCCAGTTGATGCATTTTTCTAAAAGTTTGAAGTCTTTCCAAGGAACTTTGGGTATTAATACTCCTAGCATTCCAACAAATAGCTCTAAGCATTAAAAACCTTTAGATTTAGATCTAGTCATGGGCCTACTAGAGGTTTCAGAGGTACTGGGCTGATGTTGAGAAGCTTGTTTGTCTTGTTTCCTACCTCTAGGAGACAAACCATGCTTATCAGCCATGTCATGAATTTCTTGGGACCAGACATTCTGGTTCTTCGGAATTAAATCTTTATCCTGAGGTTGATTAATTTGAGGTCCTTCTTCCTCAGAATCATACAAGGATTGGTTATCAATATCCCATTCATCCTCAGAATTAATAGCCTCATAATCATCATGTCCAGTAGTTTCTTTATTTTTCACAGCAGCACACAACTGTTGTTGTTTCTTTTTAATATTATCTCTTTTTTTTTACTCATCCTACTACCTGATTTATTATTAAATCTATCAGTTTGTTGACCAGTATCAGGATTAATAGGAATTAAAGATTGATTTATGTCAGAATCAAATTCATCCAGATTCCTATATTCAGTCAAATCCCCCCTCCCTGTGGTTACCCCTTGTTGTCTATGAGTAGATATCTCCTTTCCCCCTTTCATACCTCCATCAGCTACACCTACAGGATTAATATCAGTATTTAAGGGAGTGAGAATTGGGAGCATTGAGTCAATACCTGGTATATGTGCAATAATTTGTTGGTGACTTCTTTTGTCTTTGTCAATCTCTATTTCATCTCTTTGTATTCCTTGACTCTTAGATCTGACTTTGTCTTGCTTTTTATTTTCAGTAACATTACTTTGAGTTCTTTGATCCTGTATATGAACAGTGTGTTCCTCCCTTTCCTCTCCTTCTGTTATCACTTCCTGCACATCTAAATCAATGTAAGTGTTTTTTTGTAGAAATAGTTGTTCTACCTGTTTGTTCCTGCTGCTGTTGAACTATAACTCTGTTGGTATTCTGTCCAGTCTGTTGTTGATTATTTCTTCTCCTCTGTACCTGTCATTCTTGTTGCTGATTTTGTTGTACCTTATCACCTTGATAACCTTGTTGCTGCCAATTCTTTTCCCTAATACCTGCTTCCATGTTATCAAATTCTTGCAAATCTCTTTGCCCATTGTTAGTATAGTCTTTTTTATTCTTATTTTCATCCATGTCTTTTTTTTTCACTATCTTCATCTCTTTGTTTAATAATGCAATCACACTCCTTATGACCTTGGTGTTTACAATAGAAACAATAATTTGGGATACTATCATATACTATTTTCTACCATCTACCATCGGTAATATCCTCCCCAATATACCTCATCCAAATTTTAATTTAGATTTGAAGTCTCTAATTAAAATTTTATACTAGGCCCCCAATTATTATTGGTTATTTGATACGATGCGTAACAAAATAAAAAATGATACTAAATATGATATTTTAGTAATGTTGGATTAGTTATATCAATATGATTATTTTAATCAATTATTTGATTTGTTGTCTTAAATAAATAAATTAAAGTGTACTAGGATAGGAACAATACATACCCATCATAATGAACTAAAATAGAAATAGAATCATGTATTGTTAAGTTTTTTCTATATTATATATCATATAAATAAGAATAATACTAAAATGAGAAAATTATATATAATAACAAACTAATAACCTAAAATAAATGGAGTAGATAGGGTTTAATTTAATTGTGCTCCATAGCAAACGTTTGCAAAAAATTGTCAGGCACCTCTCTCCCAAATATCTTGCTCGCCACTCTCCTCCAATCTCTTGCTCGCTTCCTCACTTTTTATACAAATACAAGTGTATAAAAATTGTTTCTAATTGAATAAAACAGAGAAAATTGTATAAATACATATATTTTTGTTCCCCTCTCTCCCCTCTTCCAGATTCGCTCGCCACTCTCCCAAATCTCGCTCGCCACCCTCGCCTTTCTCACTTATACAAACAGAAGCGAAATGTATAAATTGCGTTTCTGTTTGTATAAAGCGTGAGAAAATTGTATATACACATGCAAGTACATATATTTTCGTCCTATACACTTATAATTATATACTAAAAATACTCCCTTGCCCAGTTTCTTTTGCCTTTCTCTCTTTCTCGTTTTATACAATTTTCAAATTGTATCTAATTTCTCTCTTTCTCGTTTTATACAATTCGATTCAATTGTATATTCCTTGTAAAGTCTCTTTTGTCTTTCTTTCTTTTTCATTTTATACAAATTCAAATTGTATATAATCATTCTATACACTTCTAATAATACAATTCGTTTTATACACTTCGTTTTTATACAGTTCTCCGCCCAAGTGTCTTTCTCTTTCTTGTTTTATATACTTCGTTTTATACAATTTTCTTCAACTGTATATGCATAGCGAATTATACCATTTCTATGTTTGATACGGAACGCAATTATGCAAACTTTGCTATAGCATACAAATATGAATTTTTTATTTGCTATATGTGAAAGTTGCCCTACTAAAATAGATACATAAATTGAAAACACTATCAAACAATAAATTAAATAATTTCAAAATTAATAATATTGTTTTTATAATATTTCCTACCAAACTATCAATAACTACCAAAAAAAAGTATTTTCTAGCATGACACTAGGTTTGCACTAACTACTCCACCTCTCAATTTTTTCAAAAGCAAGGGCATAAGATTAGAGAATATTCAGAGTTTTTGCTCAAAATAATATATTAATACTTGATGTAATTGTTTCAAATTTTAGAATTTATAAAATTTAAATTTTAATTTCGCCTTTTATTATGGTCTATGAAAAAGGAAAAAGTGATAAAATTTTATATATAAAGAAATTTTTGGTAGGAGCGTTAATGCGTCACCAATAAAAAAACTTTATGACAAGCGACTTAAATTGAACTCTGAACGTCGAATAAAAAACTAAAAATAAAAGAAATTGTAAAGCGAAAAGGAAAGGGAAGCGAATAAGATAAAGTGTAATAGTATTTTGTCTAGTAATACACCAACCATATTCTACTTTCCCACTAAATGACTAATGTTGCGATCCTCCCAAGACAAAGACCCAACATACCAACGCGCGTCTGTCACTGTGTGATTCACGCGGCGGACAACACAAAGTTTTATTCTTTTTACAAGGATACGAGATAATTAATTTTTTTAAAAAAAATTAAAAATATTGTTTGGGTGAATAATTATAGAGTAATTTATTTCAAAATTAGTTATTTCATGATTGTACTATCTTTTTATTTATATTAAGAATAAAATAATAATCTTGATATAATTAGTTACGGAATAACTTATTTTAGAGCCTTAAAAGTCCTTTTTTTTCTTTAAGCAAAAAAAAGTCTTTTTCTTTGAAATTAGAATCTATTTAGATTGATTTAGAAGTTCATCAGATCTGATTTAAGATATGTTTAATTTTTGAGAGTATCTGACCAAGTTAAATTAAAATTAAAATGACTTAAGAAAGTTAAAAATCAAAAGTAGGACTTGTCCTGTTTTTTTAACTTAATAATTATTTTATTCAATTTTATTTTTTTGATTAATCTATTTTTTAAAGTTAATTTAAATAATTTTTTAACGTGTCTTAATAAAAATAATTTCATATTCAAATAAATTTGAGTCCACGACTTGTAGATTAAGGATGAAGGAACAAATATTAAAAATGATACTATTTGAACAGCTCCTTGGCCCATTGGTCTGCACAGTACGTGAAACTGTTGTTCCAAGCTTGATGTTATTGTAGTTTTCTCTTAATTGTAAGTTATTTTTCTTTTTATCTTTCATTTTCATAGTTTTAGTTGGGATTTTTTGAGTACTCTATCATCGATCTTTCATAGATTTAATTTTGTGAAATTGTTTAGAGTTATTCAATTTATTTAAACTTGTAATTCAGATCTATTCAATGAATAAAGTATCTTAAAAGCTTTTAAAATCAAGATCGATTTACGAAATTGAATGGATAATAATTTTTTGAATGATGTTTTGATGCCTTATATAGAGAAAGATATATTTAGTTACTATCTCTATCGAGGTTGTTATGAATACATTTCAAAATATGAAAATTTGAGGAGAGTTGTAGTAGTTTACTTAATTTGTATTTTATCGGTATGTTTTAAATAATTTCTATATTAATATGACGTTTTTATATCAATTATTTCTTATTTATTTATTATTAAATATCGACACCCACTTACAAAATATCTTGCATACGCCACTAAATAAAAAAATACTTACTACTCCACCATAACTATTGTTTGTAAATATCTATAACTTTAATCAAATGTGTGTATACATTATTTTTTATTTATATGACCAAACTCTAATAAATATATCGTCAAACTTTAATTAAATGTGTGAGTACATTATTCGTAACATATATTTTTTGTTAACACTTAGTGTTATATTATCAAATTATTGTATAACAAATGGTTTATATATATCCACATTATCTTATATATAATGCATATTTACCGTCATATTTTTTAACGAATTGAATTCAAAAAATAATAATTTTATATCTGATTAAATAATTTAAAAAATTAATTCACTCATATTCGGCTTACTAAGAAAAAAAATCAGTTTTTAAAAAATTTAGAACTAACCCGAACGCATTTTATGACCGAGTAAAAGAGAGAATCAATTTCCCGCCATTTGGATCAGGTCAGGAGGGATGAATAAAATGGTTGAAAATAATTTTTTGAAGTCACGTGATATTTTCAAAATTACGTAACCAATTTTAGAATGAAAAAAATTAAGTTCAGCTAATATAAATTCGTTAACAGAAAAAGGTGAACACGCACAATATTATTTATTAAATGATGAGATATATATACACTACTAAAGGAGATAATTGTTACTTTTCCCTTTCTACCTAATTTCTTGATAAAAAGAAATACAATATATATATAGAATATTTTTATGTGTATATATTGATTTTAAACTTTTTAATATAAAATTAGAGATTGATTTAGTAATTAAAAAATTTAAATTTAATGTAATATTTCAAACTCAATTTTTAATATCTATATTTATATTTTTTTCTAAATATGTTTAAATCTACGTATATTACCTTCCACCTCTATTCTAATTTCTAGACCATTTAAGAGAAGCTAGTCCCTTAGTCAAATTTACGAAGGAGGAAAATATGAACCAAGCCTTTCAAGGCGACCCTTGGTTCATCAATGGCCACTTCCTGTCTATTTAGCGTTGGGAGCCTAATTTCGTTCCAGATAAAGCTATCCCAAATTACTCTGCAGTGTGGCTAAGACTCCCTCATTTACCCACAGAATTTTATGATGGACTTCTACTAAAACGAATTGGAAATTCCATCGGTAAGTTACTCAAGGTCGATGCCTGCACCAGCTCCACCCTGCGTGGTAGATATGCGCGGCTATGCATCCAAATTCCAATGGAGGAACCAGTTCAGAGTTTTATACACATTGGACAGCATAAATAAGTTATCACCTACGAGGGCGAGGGTATTTTATACACGAACTGTGGTAGACTTGGTCATACACAAAAATTCTATATTTACCACAATGTTAACTTGCATAAAGATTCCCTGAAGGACACTGTACAAGAGTTCAATACTCTAAATCAGAAATCAAATGAGTGGCAAACAGTTAAATTTAACCATTGGAGGCGGAGCGAACGAGGAAAGATTTTTCTTAAGGCGAAACCAGATCATCAAACTACAAATTCATCAGGTATATATAAATGTCAATATTTATGCGGATAATTCCAGTAAGTTACTCAAAATTTTTCAGGAACAACTCTCTTATCGCGTTAATAGTTTCAATGCTCTGAATGATACTAACTTTTTAACCACTAAAGACTATGACAAGCTTTATGGTCCCACTAAATACATTAACTTCAACTTCTGTCCTTCCTCGCTTCAATTACTCAAAAATTCGTCCGCACTAAGCCACGTGGTTACACAACATCATAACATTGTAATACCTCTTTCCACACTGGCCCACCTTTTCCTCAAAACAGCTTAAATCCACTGCTACTGAAATGATATTAAACCTAGCTATCAAAATATCAACATTGTATGTCTGCCTATAAAGATCTTCAATTATCACAACCCCATTCTCAATCTCCTAACCATCACATTATTCATAGCCTTTCATTTTTCAAAGATGTTCAAACACCTTCCTCCCAACCGCCAGATAATTCGCTTATCTCCGATAACTCAATCCTCAGTCCCACCTCGAAACGACATGAACAACTACCCTCATCCTCCTCAATCTCCATTGGTTTTTGCGACTCAATCAATCCACCCCTCGCATCAACCCCAATCTTGGGTAGAGATGAGCCTACAGGGACAAGCAATCATCTTTTCCATGGATATCAACGGGATGGAAACTCTGGTAATCCTCCAAAACCAGAATTTCCTGGCGCAACTCATATCGGAGGGTATGAAAGTAGCTATGGATTTTTTTGTGAATCAACGATGGGCAGCAAATGTACTCGACCCTCTAGCACCAGCAGTAATTCCTGCCTTCATCCAAACAATGCAGACTTTGTGGAACCTCCCTCACCATCTCAGTCCATATCCAAACTTGAGCAACCTAGGTCAAACCCCTTTCTTCACTCCGCAAGAGCTCATTCACAACAACCCACTGATCTTTCCTTGGATGCCAGTCCAGACTCCACAACCAACTTTCCCCATACCAGTCCCAGGGAGCCAATCCACTCAAATTCCTCTAGATCCAGAAGAGGCAAGAGCCCCTCCACTTGGAAGGATAAGTTCGTTCACCGAAATATCAAGCTTCAAAAGTGCAGCCCTTATGATTTTTCCAAAAGAAGAGGACAAAAAGTACATACACAATTGTCCACTCAATCTAACGAAGTTCTCTTTTGATCTCAGGCCAGCAATAAACAGTGCACTAGCTAAGTATGCAGTAGTATTGAGCCCGACCTTGAGAATCTTTCCAAACCACATGTCGGGAAATGTTGATGTTCCACCATTTTTCTGCTTTCCCATGACTCAACCGACTAGCATTATTGTTTGGAACACCAGTGGAGTTAATAATGATAATTTTAAGAGAAACTTCAAAGAGCTCGTTCGAAGTCATAACCCTTGCATGGTGGCTCTTTTAGAGACCAAATTGTGTAACCATCACAGTATGGTCAGTGAATATGGTTTTGATGGCTACTGGGAAAACCCAGCACATGGCAGCTCTGGTGGAATTGTGCTTCTCTGGCATTCCAACATTATCACTGTCACTAGGAAACGTCAAACCCCTCACGAACTCCATGCCATGATACAGGTAATTCCTTAACAATATACTTATTGGTTCTCTACTATTCATGCGAGCACTTACCACTCCCAACATATTAATCGTGGGAACAACCTTAAGTTCATTGCTAACAGTTATAATTGTCCTTGACTTGTAACGGGAGATTTTAATGAAATTCTCAGACAACATGACAAATGAGGTGGTAGATCTTTTAATGCTCACAAAAGCTCCCACTTTTGATCTTGTATTAATCACTGTAATCTCATAGACATAGGTTTCAAAGGCGCCCGCTACACTTGGTCTAACCACATGAAAAATATAAATCTTTGATTCTTGAGTGGATGGATAGATATTTTAATAATAATAGTTAGCTTGACCTGTGGCCTAATGCTCAAATGACTCATCTCCCCAAGACTCACTCGGATCATAACCCTTTGCTCTATCAGTCTTAAAATCTCTTACAGGTTAAAGAACAGTAGTCCTTTTTAAATTTGAGAAGTTTTGGTTAGACCATCCTCACTCAATACTTTAGTAGAAAATTGTTGGAAAAATAAACCCTACCAAGAAGCTCTTCCTTGTTTTACTGCTAACACTTCTGATTGGAGCAAAAAAAAAAACTTTGGGGATATTTTTTTAAAAAAAAAAATCCTCGCCTATCTTGAAGGCATTCAAAACTTCTCTAATTTCCCTCACAGTCCCTTTTTGCGACATATTGAGTGTAATCTTAGGAAGGATTTCAATGATATTCTTAAGTTAGAAGAAGACTATTGGAAACTTAGATCCCGTATTAGTTGACTTAAAGATGGGGATGCAAATACTAAGTTTTTCATCTCTCCGTAGTGAATCACAGACGACGAAATCGTATTGCTTACTTTAAGGATGATAGTGATAACTGGATTACTGATCCTAAAAAAAATTATTGATCATGCTCTTGCCTACTACACTTCCTGCTTTACTACTGCTCACTCCTTCTCTAATTGGATTAGCATTCATACAGCTACTCCTAGATTCCATAAACTTGATCTCTCCGATTTTGACTGACCCTTAGTGATTTTGAAGTCACTCAAGCTCTTTTTTCCCTCAAACCCTTTAAAGCTCCAGGACCTGATGATCTACACCCACATTTCTTTCAATCCCAATGAAACACAGTGGGTGTATCAATTCTTGAGTATTGTCATGCTATCTTCGATAATCAAACCATTCCTCCTTCCTTGAATAATACTTTCCTTTGCCTCATTCCAAAATTTAACAATGCAAACCATCTAAAAGACTATCACCCTATTGGACTTTGCAACACCATCTATTAGGTTATTACCAAAATTATTGCATACCATATCAAACCATACCTTCAAAACCTTATTGGGCCTTGTCAAACTAGTTTTCTTAAGGGTCGGAGGGCCAAAGACAATGCTATATTAGTCCAAGAACTCCTAAATGAGCTTCATAATACTAAAAGCAAAAAGGGTATGGTCATGCTCAAAATTGACCTTGAGAAGGCCTTTGACCGACTTGAATGATCCTTTGTCGATCGAGCTTTACTTTACTTCAAGTTTCCTCCAAAAATCTGCAAACTCATTATGAGCTGTATTACCACCTTGAATATCGCTGACTTAGTTAACGGTAACCAAACCCCTTACTTCTCTCCCTTAATGGAATAAGTCAAGGGGATCCTATGTCCCCATACATCTTCATAATGTGTATGGAACTCCTTTCCACCTATATCCACTACCAGGTGGATCTTCTCCTGTGGGATCCGATCCAACTATCAACTCAAGAACCCTTTTTCTCCCATTTATTTTTTTTTGCAGATGACCTAACTTTGATTACAAAAGGAACTTCCAAATCCTTACAAACTATTTCCATATGCATGAATGACTTTTATGTTCTTTCTAGCCAAAAAATAAATCACACCAAGTCTAAGGCCATTTACTCCCATTACTGCGAAGATAATGTGCAAGATCTTGTCAAAAATCTGTTAAGTATAACTCTTGGGAAATACCTTGGCTTACCTATTCTTTCCGAAAAGCCTAAACCCAAGGATTTCCAATTCATTATTGATAACATGAAGAAAAAGCTCTCCAGTTGGAAAACTAATTTCATGACGACAACTGGTTATGTTACACTAGCTAAAACTACCCTCAACACCATCCCAACCTATACCATGCAATATTTTCTACTTTCAAAAAAGATCTGTCACACTATAGATAAAATACAGAGCGATTTTATTTGGGGGTCCTCTATCCATAAACGAAAGCTTCACTATGTTGCATGGGATAAAATCATATCTGCAAAAGAAAATGGTGGTCTCGGACTGCAAAAAGCTGAAACTAAGAAAAAAATCCTTATCACAAGCCTTGCATGAAGACTTCTCTCTAACAGAAATTCCCTTTGGGCAAAAACTCTTACCTAAAAAATAAACATAAAACCTACGCCAATTCCCAATCTTTCATTTGGAAGAACATTCTTTAGGGAAACAACTTTTGTTCTTCCAGTACAGGTTGGTTCCCTTAGTCTTGACTATCCATCAATCTCTGGCATCATCGCTGGATTTTCGATACTCCTCCTCTTAGAAACCTGTTACATGGTCCTTTAATGAAAGGAGAAGATCATCTCAAACTTTTTAACTTTTGGACGGACACTTCTTGGGATTGGTCGAAACTCTCATTTGAAATACCTCCTGACTTCCTTGCTAAGGCCTCAAAAATTAGTCTCACTAACGAAATTGGACACCCCAACATCCCATATTGGATTCATGTCACCAGCGGTATCTTTTCTACCCATTCGGTAAGACAATTTCTTGCTACTCACTCTTCTAAATCCTTTCCTTTCCTTTCTATTGGATTTGGAACTTGAGAACTCTTGAAAAAATAAAATTCTTCTTGTGGCTCTGTACGCATGGACGATTGCCAACCAGAATATACCTTCACTACATCAACATTGTACCAGACTCGGTATGTCAAGTTTGTCACCTTGGAAATGAAACCATTAGTCACATTTTCATCGAATGCTATATAGCCAAGAAATTTAGGTTGGATATGGGTATAAATATCAATAATATTGGTTGGGACACCCGAAAACACTGGCTACATAAACTCAATCTCCTGTCTTACCCTTGTAATGACATACCTTACGAATGAACTGATCTTCTCCCTCACGCCATTTGACACATTTGGACTAACAGAAACCACAACATCCATAATGGTAAATCTAAATTTCTTTCACATTCCCTAGTCAATAACAAAACTTTAGAATATTTTCATTACACTTCATCTCCTTCCAACCCCGATTCAGTGTTTTGTTCCCCCTTTTGGATATTTTGAGTTAATTATTGATGGCTCCGTCATGATGAAACATAAGGGTAGCGGTATTGTTGGAGTCGTCCAAGATTTTTATGGAAATTGGAAGGCTGAATTCTATAAAAAAGCTAGCAGTCACACTCATATTATGACTGAGCTTGAAGCCCTCCTTGAAGGCTTAAAGATAGTAGATATACTGAATCTCCACCCCTTGGAAGTCGAAACAGACTCCACCAATCTCCTCGATTACTTAAAAGAACCAAACTCATTATATTCTTCAATTGACATGTCTTGCAGATTAATGTTGAGGAGGTTTGGGAATCCAGTGGTCCGCCATAACTTCAGGCAGGGAAACAAAGTAGCAGACTTTTTGTGCAAGATAGGTTCTCAGCTAACAACGATCCCTCAATCACATATTCTACATACTCCACCTGAAGCTACAATAGAGTTTCTCAAAGCAGATCAAGAAGGAGTTCTAGCTACTAAGCAAATATTTAGGTCATTATGTAATAAGTTAGCTAGTTTTGGGAACTTATCTGTAATCATTAGCTATAATAGTGATCGTGTATTGTTCTAACTATATATATAATATATCCTTTCTACCAAAAAAAAAAAAGAAAAGAAAAGTTAGTCCCTATTTAAAAATTCGGCATAGATTATTTAAAGTATTTTTTTTAATATTTCTTAACAATTTTATATTATATGATAATATATGAATATAAATTTAATTATAAGTGTGATAATTGAATATCGGTCATCTTGAGGAAGACTAATGAATGATAATAATAAAGAGTAACCTTTTGATTTACTTTTTATTATAGTTAGGTATGACAAACCATTACATTGCTTGATTCTACTAATCTTTATTTATTGTGTTTTATTATCATAATCTATTTTGAGATTTATTAATTTAAATATCATATACTCTGTTCTCTTTTTCATTCTCTTTTATTGAGGAAAAGAGAAGGGGCACAATGTGAGTTGCACCTAGCTAGTATATAAATTATTCAACTAAAAAATACTAGCATACATACGTGATAATGTTATATGATATTTGGAACAAATCAATAATAATAATAGATAGACATTGAAATCGTGCTCTCAAATTAAGACATATCATTTATTTTTAATAAATAGCTCGTTATATATGTTTTTTAACTTAAAAATTAATATTTAATAAGCAAAAAATAAAATTTCCCTTTTAAAGATATACGTGACATTTAAAAATTTCACACAATAACTTTTCACCATACTCACCCGATCCAATGGAAAACAAAAAAACTCCCCACCTTTTCTATTAGTCACGAAGAGCCAAATTGAATTATATAGCATAATTGGTGATATGCTAAAAAGAAAGAATCATTCTTACTTTTGAAAAGGAAATTTGAATATTTTTGGCAAAAATTATACCAAATCACAATCAAATCATAACGGTAGACATAGATTCTTTTAATCAACGTTGGTTAATTTAAGTCTCGAATATAAAAAATATTATCTTATTTAACGTAAAATTGAATAAGTTAAAATTTCAATAATCAAAATAAGAAATTTGATAAACGTGTATTGCACGTATATTTAGTGTGCGCGTAGGCTTACATTTGAATTTATCGATCAGCAAAACCTACACATTACACACATCTCCCCTTTTGTTTCTGCAACTTCATTCAAACAGCTTTTTCCTCTGTTCCAACAAAACATATATATATATAACTGTTAAACTAACAGTGAGAAGAAGGGCAAGCAAATATGCAATTCGCCGCCGCTGCCGCTGCCGTCAACTTCCATCCGGTGACGACACGATATGGCGGTGCACTCGCTTTACAACCATCTCCGTCCTTACGTACCTCCGTTTCTATTTCTAATAACGCCGTCAACACTAACGCGGCGCGTGTTGCTTCCCTTTCACTTTCCATGAATTCCAGCCATAATTTCACCTCAGGTCGCCGCACATTTCTTATGTTATCCTTCGCTGCTGTTGGAGGTGGCGGTGGAGATAGTGATGATAATTTTAACGGTGGAAATGGAGGTGGTAACGGTGGAGGTGGTGGTGGTGGTGATGGGGGGAATGAGGAGAGTGGTGATCAGAAAAGGAATAAGAAGGAGGCTTTGATGGCGTTGACGGAGGCAGGTAGAGAAAGCAATATATGATGATTTCTACTTCATATTGACTTAAAATCTTCTGTAGTATTATGCATTTATGATCTACAACAATATATTCAGTATGATTACTGATCTAAATTCTTTGCAGGTAGGTCGTTGGATAGTTTGCCGAAGGATTTGAAGGCGGCTATTGAGGATGGGAGAATACCTGGATCCATAGTATTGAGATATTTTGAGCTGGAGAAATCACCATTAATGGCATGGTTGCTTCGTTTTGGAGGGTTTAAGGAGCGGCTATTGGCAGATGATCTCTTCCTTGCCAAGGTTGGGATGGAGTGCGGCGTCGGTATTTTCACAAAGGTGGGGACTAGAATTGTAGCTTCTCTAAATTGGCATTTTTAGCACATAAAATTGATGGAAACTATCACTTTCCACATTAAAGTTCAATGCTTTCTTTGTTTCATTTTCCCCAAGATATTTGTCATCATCCTGTACTTCTAACACATTTGAAAGTTGGTTCTTTAGTGGTAGGCATACATTTCTGGGTGGTAGGTTACTCCTCAAGTGTCCGGATCTAACAACTATAGCACTTTCTTTATATTAGTCTTGTTTTCTTTTCAAAATTCAAAGTAAGTGATAGATGGTTAATTTTTTTTCTTTCTAGATGTACTGATGTTATCATTTGGAAATGGAGAAAAATGTAGTTTTTACTCTAGTTAATAAGTATCCATCTTTTATTAGAAGTTGAATTAATTCAAGTCATTTAAACTTTGGTTGGTCAAAATTGATTTAACTATGGGATGGATGAAATAATTTGATAGTCCTTTTTGACGCATTTGTATTGTCTTCCTGGATGAGTGGGAGGGAGGCATATTATTTTGGATATGGAGAATTCCAATGACCTCGAATATCTAATATGGAAGAACTAGACATTTTTTTGGAAAATTAAGAGTGCTGTAAGAGGGTAGAGATATAGGCAGTAAAAGTCGAAGTTTTGGGAGGATTGGCATGTGGCTAATCTCTCTTTGCTGTGAGGTGTTGGGGTAGATCAACAAACCGTCGCTAAGAATTATCAGTAGATGAGCTTATACTAGTAGGTTATGGAATCGTCTGTTCAGACAATATGAATGCCAGCTCATAATAAATGAATAGCATGGGCGATTCATCGACATCGAGCTCAAATTCTGTGTTAATTTGTACTATTTCAGTTTTAGGATTCATTCTTCTGGAAGCACACTTGGGTTATAAGAAAGAAATTTGTACTTTGAAGACTTCTGTTTTTCTCCTTTTTTAATTAGCCTTTTTTTCCTTCCATTGTTTTGTGTTAAAATGACTTGGATTTTTGCTGGTGTTTTAGTATTAAGACTTGAGTTAAACCATGATTGGGATGAGTGCAGGTGAAATTCTACTCATATTGAGGACTCAAGAATTTTTTGGGTGAGTGACAATATAGAATTAGCTAATCGTGTAGGAGATCAAGATGATTCAGTGTTAAGAGTGCTTTGTTCTATTATCGTGCAACCTCTAAAAAATAATTGAACAAGGGGAAGTCTATTTATCTTTTTAATCTGGCTTCTTTAAACAATTGTTGATCATTTCTAAGAATCCTTTGAAATCCTTAAAGTATTCTGTGGTCACTCTGCCAATAAGAATATATAATGTTTCTCTTTAGTTATAATAAAATATTGGGGTTTCTAGCTTTTATTTTATATATGTTATGCTTGGTTGAATATCTGTCTTTTTTTGGTGAACAATGCACTCTATTCATCCAATAGTGTTCAATACAAACAAGTAGATGATAGCTATCTACACTCCTATCGATTACAAAAATTCTATACATGCTACAGCTACAAAACACGAGAAACAATCTTACATAGTGAATAAAAAGACAATACAACAACTTCTCTAATTACAAGACCTAAGGGTATGAATATGAAGTAAGTAAAGGTCTTTGGAAGCTGGAGATGCTTCTGCCTCTGGTGTTTATATGCAGTACAATTTCCTTGCATAATCAGTCTGCTGAAGATATTCCTCCCCCTGGAATCTGATCACATTCCTGTCTCACCAAACCAATTAAACCAGCATGCCAAACACACAGGTAACAATAGCCATTGCCTAGATTCTTTTAGCTGCTTTGTTTATCCATTGAACTCAGATGACCAGTCACAAATAGGTCTGTGATGACCTAGCCAGGCTAACAATCTGGACCATAGTTCCTTCACATAATAACAGTGAAAAACAAATGCTCAAACAATTCATCGGAAAGACCACAAAAGACACAAGTGTGAGGCACTTGAATTCCAAACTTCAGCAGCCTATACACTATAGACAATCTCCCATTGAGCAGCAAGCCAAAGATTGAACTAAAACCTTGGGTGCAAATTAGGCTGCAGAATCATACTCTTCCAGGGAACTCTTTGATACTGAGGTGAGATCATGCGATAGTGATACAGCTTTTAATGCTAAAGCCTCCACTCTGCTGGAGCTGAGATAGGAGCAGATTCCATTGTTTGGTGCTTGATACAGAAGTTATGGATCCATCTGATCTAGAGGCAGTCCGTCATTGCTATAGCCCACAATTGCTTTGTCACAACAGCCTTGTTCCAAATACCTGTCTGTTTGTTGATCAGGTAAGAAGACATTTTATGAGAGTAGTAGATTAAATCTATCCTTTCTTTCTGCTGTAAAGCGGTTATATTTGGGTTTGCAAGTTGGACAGCAGTGCTTTCAGGTTGCAGTGATCCCTCATCCAGTTGCAGTTTTGAGGGTAGGTGGGGTTGGGGTGGGATATTTCAGTGGAGTATTTCTGAGGTTGTTTCGTTGATTCGTATTTGGCCAAAGTTGGATTTCCCGATGTGAGATCAACCACTTTTCAGGAAAAAAGAATGCATTGAAATTTGCACAAGAATTATATTGACATAGACCTAACTGATTAAATTTCCTGTGATGACTAGTCAGAGAGGCATTCAGAGTAACTATGAAAAACTTGTTGCTCATGGTGAATAATTTTCAGTTCATAAATGACTCTTTTTCTTGTGCAAGCATGTAATTGTTTCATCTTTGCTTTAGGAAGTGCAAAATTCCAAAGTCATTTCTTCCGATTATGTTTTTTGTACTGTTAGAAGGCAATCCTCATTGGCTGAATCCTCTTTCTTTCTTGGTCGCTTGTCAAACTCCAACTACTACATTTCTTCATTGGATTCATGTCCATTCCACTCTGTATAATTTATCAACCTTTATTCCCAACATATTACTTTCCTTTTAGGATAAGTCTACTTTTTGATCACTATTACTATGCTTTGTAACATCACAATGGATCCATACATATCCATCTTTATATCTGTGGATGTATGGATTGATAAGAACTTGAGTCAACAATCACCAAGGTTGTAGCGTAGCGGTTAATGAAGAGTTGAGATAAAAACACTAGGTGATTCTTCTCATCTGTCCTAGTTTTGGTGGATAGAGCTATCTAGTACCTGTTGTTGGTGGAGGTGGCAGCTATCCCGTGGAATTAGTCGAGCTGCGTGAAAGCAGGCCTGGACACCGTGGTCGTAAAAAAATAAAAATATATAGTCAACAATGTTATAATTTTAAATCATGTTATATAGAGGAAGTGATTGCAAATGTTTCAACCACCCAATTAACTAGGGACTCTTCCCCAAATATCTTAAAGGTCCTGCATTATAGGCTGTTCTGCCTGTACTTTACAAACAAAAGAAAATAATAGCATCGTGTTACTCGTTGTTGCAGATCTTTTTCATGGGTCTCCTATATCTATCTATATATGAAATTTGACATTATATCTCTGTGCTTTTAATTGGTGACTCATTTTTCACCTGCTCTGTTTCTTTGATACTGTTAAAATAGTATGGATATTTATCTTTTATTTTATCTGCTTTTTTCCAGACTGCTGCTGAGTATGAGCGTCGCAGGGAAAACTTTTTTAATGAGCTAGAAATTGTTGTCGCCGACGTGGTACATTGCTCTTCTCATAACATACTATTGTTTTATCTATGTGTCTGTCTTTGTTGATAATTCTCTACTAGATGTCGTTTATCCTTGGTCAATGAGAAACTCAGATTTTAAATGGAAAGTCATTGGTGGTTCCCACCGCGGTGCTGTTTATCCCTAGTGAACGATATTTTCATGGATAATCATCAGTAATTCTCTCAAAGGTATTTTTAATCCTTGGTAAATGAGATGGTTTGGTTTTAAGATTACATGCTTATCCAGAAATGTGTATCATCTTGTCCATACATGTACTTCTAAAGATGGTTAGCTTCCTCAATGTGGTTGAGTTTCATGAATCATGATATCCATTCCCTTCTGTGCAACTTTTACTTTTTGGTAGAGCAACTACTCCTTGTTTCCAAGCAAGTTTGTGTCAGCTATATATTTCATATTATCATCATACTAAATAAATAAAATAAAAGTGAAAAATTAGTTAAACACACATACATAGTAGTAATAATAATAGAATTGAATGTTCTCTAACAAGTCTAAAACCTATCCTCAACTAGTAGATATCACCTATATGGATCTCTCTCTTGCATTGTATTTGTGTCCTATCTTTCGCTAAGTTTGCATTGATACCAAGGATTTGTAGGTCTTTCGAGACAATTTCCTTCCATATAGTGTTAGGTCTATCTTTCCCTTCTAACATCTTCCTTTATCTTAGTTTCACACCTACGAGCGATACACAGCGGTTGGTTGACATAAAACATGTCCAAACATGGACTTTAGAGCGGCCCAACATTCATTACCATATAGCATTACCAGTCTATTCTACAGAACTTGCCTTTTAGTTTGTAGCTGTCCTTCTATCACATAAAACTCTGGTAGTACTTCTCCAGTACAACCGTTTGATTCCATTCCATTCTCTTGAAAAACCGAGCCTAGACAGCATATTTTTTTTGCATTTTGCACCACAATTCCTTCTAGTTTCACCTCAACTTCTCTCTTTTCAAGCTGATTAAACCTGCAACGCGTGCATTGTCTCTCTTCTACTTATCTAAAAATCCTTACTCTCTGAAGTGCTTCTCCATAGTTCAAGCTTTAAACCCCCTTGCTAGTTTCTTCAATTAACAAAATATCATCAGCAAATAGCATAAACCGTGGGATCACTTCTTTTATTGTGTTGGTTAAGCTTGTCCATAACTAAGGTAATCAAGTGTGGACCAAACATTGCATTCGGTCACACAGTTTATCATTGATATTTTGTGTTTGTTCTGCTTAGGTGATGGCCGTAATAGCAGATTTCATGCTCGTCTATCTTCCTGCTCCAACTGTTTCTCTCCGACCGCGAATGGCTGCTGTTAATGCTGGACGAATTGCCAAGTTCTTTTACAACTGCCCAGATAATGCCTTTCAGGTCACTAATGTTATCATGCCAAATTTTGTTTGGGTCATAAACGCTTGGTTGTACATTAAGTAAGGCTAAACAATTAAATCTGACTACCTATACTATATGCAGATGGCCCTGCCTGGGACATCATACTCATTGTTGCAAAGAATAGGTGCAATAGCGGTATGTAATTCTTCTGTTTTCATGCCTCATTCTGGGGAGCTAAAAAACTTCAAAAATGAATTATTGACTGAATGCCTGGTTTTCGTTTGATAAAATTTGCAGCGCAATGGGTCTAAACTTTTTGCTGTTGGAACTGCCTCTTCCCTGGTAATATTCACCTCTTCATATTTCATTCTAGATGTCTCTGTTACTAATACTTCTTTGTGTTTTCCTTGTTAGTTAAGTTTTTGTTGAGGTTTCCTTGTTAAAAATTGAAAGAGTCTGTCGAGGTTTATCATTTTTTAAATGGTTAGTGATTTTAATGCTCCAGCACTAAGGATGTGCTGTAGCTTTACACATCGAGCAAAGTACATCACATCTCTAGTCTTCTAGGGATTCTATGAGGTCTAAAATTTGTTCTGATTCTTCTACTAGTTCCTTCTACACCAAAGTAAAACAAAAGTATACAATTGAGCTTTTAATCTTTTGAATGAAATAAACTGTCTTGAAATTATCTCATGGTACTTTGCTTCCATATTGTCCATCATATGCATTTGCGGTGACTGTGTTCCACCCTTTTGTCTTTCCTTGAATCCTTCTTTTCCTGTCATTTCAACATCTGTTATGTAGTCTTAAGCTGTTAAGCATAACTCTGAGAAGATTTTCAAAGTTGAGGAAAAGCTTCTATAGGACACTGTAGAGAGAGGTGGCTAGCACTTGCAGTCTTCTCACCACATAAGTAGCACTGCTAACAGCAAAATCTCCCTTGAGAGGTTGTTTCTGACACTTCATGATTCATGTAGCACACAAAAGGTTCATATCATCTAACCGCAGCATGTACCACACACCAACACCTTTTGGCATGTTTTGTTCTCTCAAAATTAACTGCTTAATTGTTGTCCAACGTCCCAACTTTTGGTTGGCCATCTCTTCATGCCCTGAAAAAACCTACATTTTGTACCTGCTCTACGTCTACAATGTACTTATTTCTTATTGGACCTCAAAGACACTGGGTTTTCCTTTATGGCTAGTGAATTGCTATTATAAGATTTCACCAAAGTCCAATTGATCCATCATATGAAGCTTTAAGTCATCTAAATTAAGAAAGACCATGTTTTATACAGCCCATTGCACCATTAAACTCAGCTTAATAATTGAAAAATACTTGAAACATAATGGAGTTTTATTTTGAGCTGGTTTGCTCAAGGAAAAATTGCTCTAAGAAATAGTTAAAATTTAATGAAAGCGGAAAATTTGCTAATTTATGCAAGTGTAAGAGGCGACACTATTTGTCGGGGTTTGGGTATAGTCATGGAATGGATGGAAATTTTGAAGAGTGTATGAACTCATTAATATGACATGCAATCTGTGCTCCATTCCTTATGCTGAGGTTTGTTGTTGTGCACAAACGGATCTCACTGCAGCCTGGGTTAGAACTTTTGTCCTTTTGTCCTAATATAATCACATTAACCCTAGGTTATTTTGGAAGTCTCTGGAAGGGAAATGAGTTTTTTTTGAGGGCTTGAATCACCTACTGTCCCGTGATTATTGTTTTTGGCATGTCCTCTTTCATTAATATGCAAAAGAGAGTCGTGGCTTCTATATTTGTAAATTTTTTCAACTTCACTCTGTACAACAAATATCACTACTTTTTTCTTTGCTTGCCTTTTGTTGAATAATGTCTTCTTTCTTGGGAAAATTCTTTCACAAGGAAAGAAAAGGTCCTAATGGGTGTACCTAAATGAATTAATTTCTTTATAACCAGGTTGGCACATTGGTGACAAATGCAGTACTAAATGCTAAGAAGGCTGTTAATAGTTCTGCTGCTGAAGAAGTGGAGAATTTGCCTGTTGTATCAACCAGTGTAGCTTATGGTGTTTATATGGCAGTTTCCAGCAACCTTCGGTGAGTGTGATTAGATGAGTATATACATGTGTTTCCACTATTTTGAGATCTTCATCTTTTATGATTTGCCCTCATATTATAGTTTTTCATGTCCTAGAAGCACACTAGTAGCTTTACCCCAGTTATGCCTCGCTCCACATTGTTAAATATTATATTTCCAAAAGATATTCCTCCAAGATAAGCATATTAGTCCAAAAGAGATTCTTCCAAGATAAGCATCTTTCTGAAAAGAATTTGTCACTGGTCACAATATTGTAAATTATCATACAAAGTACCCGTTTACTTTTTTAACTTCGTATCTAGAGAAATATATTTCTTTTCCATCTAGAAGTGGAGTATGACTTTTCTGGTGTTATCTTGTGTGCGAAGAGTATTGCTCATAGTTTCAATGAATACAGATTGGTGTTCTAGTGCAGCCATTTGGCTTTCAACTAACTCCTAGCCTGTTATCCCGGAAGGGTTTACTTTTTCTTTTGGGGACTTAAGGGTCTAAATATGGCTGCATAATCTGAGAACTATCTTAATATGAGTGGTATTCATGTCTTATGTAGTCGGAGAGATCTATGTTGCAAAGTTATCTGTGTGTAAATACCAGTATAGATGCTTAGACATTAAAATCTGTACCCGTCCTTTCTGCAACTAAATTTATGAGCACATTTCTTCTTTCTCAGATATCAAGTTGTTGCTGGTGTAATTGAACAACGGATCTTGGAGCCCATGCTACACAAACACAAGTTGATGTTGAGTGCAATGTGCTTTGCTGTGCGAACAGGCAACACATTCTTGGGTTCACTATTGTAAGATCCTTCACTTCTTTCTGAAACATCTGTCCTTCAATTTGCCCAATTTCTTCAACTGATTAATCACACAACAAAAACTGGAAAATTGGTTTTTTACAGGTGGGTTGATTATGCTCGTTTAATCGGAATTCAAAAGGCTCATGACGAAGCTCCTAGCCAAAAGGCTCATGAGGCATAGGTGCATTTACTTGGTTTTGAATTTCAGAAAGTCGATTTCTGATTGCTAGACCATTTAAACGTTACATGGAGATAGGTTAGCGGGAAATAATTTTGCATAAGTAGAGGTTATAGATCTAGCATCTTTCTTAGACCTCTCAAGTATTTATATGTTTGTTTGATAATTTGAAGATTTTATGTTGTTCTTTATCGGGTTGGGATACTTTTGCTTTATATTTTCTGTCATTTTTGGTACTTCTGTAAGTACCAACTGTGGGATTACAAAGATATTTGTAAATCGAATGCATCTTTTTTTCGCGCTTGGAATTGGTGATATGCATTCATGATTTGTTAAAATGAAGAGACTTGGGGTGTGTTTGGTAAGTAGGAGAATATTTTCCTCCGTACCAAACACACCCTTTTCTGAAGTTCAAGCTCAGCATGACTTTGTGCTTCATTGTTGCTTTTGATGGATTTGTTTTTCAATTCTAATCATCGAGTCTGGCGTAGGGGTGATTTTGCAAGAATGTGTCCATTTTGAACTTTTGACCTAACAATTAAAGTTACTGTTGCGCGTGGTTTGCTTTTGATAATATGTTACAATCTTTGTTGGCATTTCTGTTCAAAGGTGTCATTAAAATACATTGATTGAAAAGTTACATATGTATTTATAATAAATCACTTCAGTTTAAAATAATAACTACAAGTAGGGTTTTATAGCAATTTTTCTCTCCTCTCTCCATTACCTTTCTCTTCCCATTGCCCCCCCTTTCTCTCTTCAGCCCAAGCAATTGCAGCTAAAAAGCCATTCTACATAACAAGACAATTGTTTTTGTATTATGTATAAGATATATCAATTATATACATAACCAGTATTAGTTGTATTATACTCTCTCTATCCGTAATTGTTTGTTAGGGTGAGTTCATGCACTTCCCTTAAAGAAAATTTAATACAAGATTTAATTTGACTAGTATAACCCTACTATGTAGCAAGAATATCAAAAGTCTACATAACTTTTCAATTGAAGAAATTGAGTAATTATTAACAGTAGAATTGGAAAAAAATGACTAATTATTTCTTGATTGTTTAAACTGACAATTAATCTTGGATATCTATTTTTTAGCATACCTGCCAAACAATTGTGGATAGAGGGAGTAATAATTTGTATTCTGCCAATTGTATTTGTCGATACAAATGGTGTACGTTAATAAAATTGATACAATTATATTCAATATGTAATATTTATATTTTGTATCAACTGTATTTGTATTCTGTAATAAATGCATTTGTGGTATAACGAACACAACATGTATTCATCCTCTCTTCTCCCTCTCTCGATCTCGCTTGCCTTTTTCCTCTCCTCCTATATGAAGCTAAATACAATAATTTTTTATACAATTATATTTATCTTTGATACAAATCAGTTGTTTCAATTATATTTGTGATACAACCTAATAAAATGAATACAACATGTATTCAATCTCGCTTACCTCTCTCCTCTCTTACCCAAATTTTACTGTCCTCTCTCCTCCATCTCCTAGTTTTGCTCGTCTTTGCCTCTTTCTAACATGTAGTTATAATTCGTAATCACTCAAGCTATAGATCTTTGATTAAAGCCCAAACTATAGTCATTTTAAAAATTGCCCAATAATTAATTTGTCCAAAAATTATTTGAGCTAATGTCTTGCTTATAATTTGAAGGGGTTGTACTAGTTATATTTTGTGGGCTAATTTGTCACCTCTATGTATCCATGCATGGTGACACCCAAAATTAGGTCCAACTATTCCTAGCCAAACTTGACAAAAAATGTGAGAGAAAATCTAAAAAGAAATTAATCACAGATTATTTGAAGGAATTTCAACTTTTAAGGCCATGTTTAGTTAGCTTAATTAATTTTTGCTCCTTTAATAAGCTAGCTTAACATCTTTTTTTGGTTGTCACTTACGCTACATATGCATTTTCTGATGCCTATGTGAGCTAACAAAAGTTGAATTTTCAAATCTTAGAAAATAGAGCTTGAAAAAGAGAATTTTCATGTTTGGTTATAGATTTTCAACTATTTTAGAAATCACATTTGAGTGAAGTCTGGATTAACGTTTTAAAATATGTTTTGGTCATAGTTTTTGGAAACATATCCTAAACTCCTTTTTTCTTTTTTCTTTGTTGAAAAACATAAAACGTGACTTATACCAATAAGTTTTAAAAAATATATTAAAAAAATATTCATAAATTTGGCACAAAATTATTATTTTTGTAATGAACTTGATAATACATATTCTAAAATTATGACACGATATTTTAATAAAATCTACTAATAACATAATTATTAGCTACTACAACACTCACCTCAATGCTTATGTTGCAATTAATTATGATGATCCATCAGTGAAAATTAATAAAAAAAAAATAATAACGTTAGTAATTAATTATTTTTAATATAATCTTTTCATATTTTATAAACAATTTTTTTAGATGACCAAAAAGGATAGTAGGTATTAGTGGGGGCTCCTAAATAGATGAATTGTTTTATAAAATAAAAATTTTTTGGATAAAGTTATAAAGTTTAAAAAGATTTTGCCATAACTTTTTGGCCCTAAGCAAGTTTGTAGGATATTTGATTTTTAAAATTTCAGACAAAATAGACAAATTATATAGTCAAATAAAATTCAGTTTGCAATATCGATGACTAAATAGATCCTTAGTGTCTGTACCTTTATCACAATTACTAGCTAAATTAATGTTTCATACATACGAAATTAAAAGTTAGTACATTATTAAGTAATACTCGAGCATCAATGTAAGTTGTGTGTGCAGTGGTATAATTATTTTATTCTTAATCAGAGATCTCAATTCAAGCATAGATATAGAGAAAATCCTATTGAAAACACCATCCTAAATGGCCCTGCAAGTGCACGATCTGATCATAAATTTGATTCTGTATTAATTGTTATCTTGTGTTGCACGATAGACAGTCTTATTAAAGGAGTTAACAAAATTCACTTCCAAGAAATTTCCAACTTAAAGAAAAAACGTTGACTTGCTTATATGAAGCAACCTTAATTAGAAAATAATGTGACGAAGATTTAATTATCGAAATTTTAGAAACACATATTAACTAAATTAAGGTCCTATTACTCCTCCCACCCCTTTCGGACCAATTTTTTTTTTTGGTAATTTTGAACACCTTTTTGGTTTAGTGACATCTAAATGTCTTCCGCGCGTCTCAACTGCTGGAGTCAGAGACTATGCCATGTAAGTCAAAAGGTGTATAAAATTACAAAAAATGACGGGTTAATAGGTTCTAAGTTTAGTTAAGACGTGTCTATGAGATTTTGATCACAGTCTAGGAGATACATATGCCTTATCCCATTTGTTAATCTTATTTTCTTTTTTTCGGATTAAAGTAAATATTTTACTTATCAATATTATTTTATCATGTTAAAAAAACAAAATGAATAATATTTTCAAAGTTGATAATGATTTATAAAGATAATTGAATTGATGCAATAAGTGATATCTCATAATAAACAATACATATTGATTTTCTTGTCAACAGCTTTTCAACCGAGCTCGTAAAATTCACCCAATGCGTAGGTTCCAAAAATTAAAAAATAAAATACAAGTCGTTAGATATAATGTTAAATTTTTAAACAAAAAGGTATCTTTCCTAAATTTTATAGAGTTGGTACTAGAGATACTAAAGTTTGTTTTATATGTTTAGCTCATAGAGTTCATCGAAAGCCAATAAGACAAATACATTAAGACAAACTATATATTAGGTTCCAAAAGAAAATGATTGTGTAAATTACCTCTTCACATATTCACTTTACAGTCCGATTAAATTTTAAATTCGAATATATATGGTAAGCATGGTAGACCCATAGAGTCCTCCGCATGTTCAACACCCATTAATCTCGTCTAGAAATATATATATATATATATATATATATATATATATATATATATATATATAGATAGATAGATAGATAGATAGATAAAATCTGGATAGTCCATTGACTCTTAGGTAGGTGCTTAAAGTTATTTTAGTGTTATTGAGACTTGAGCCCATGTTCGAATATCACTGAATCCGATATTTTTAGAGCAACCACAACCATGCCCATATTTATGACACTACCACTATGATATTTCCATTACCAAGAATTGAACTTGAGACATCTGATAAAGAGTCGAGGGATCTCAACCATCTCAATCACAACCCTGGTCAAATTATGAACTAAGTTAGAGTTGCTTTTTATTGAAAACTTGCCAATATATATAACGCATAACTCATGCTATAGAACCACATGATTATATATATTCACTATTTCCCCTCCTTCTTCTCCACCTAGTATTCTCTCAAACATGTCTACGTGTGACAAATCTAAACTGATTAGCATTTCCAAAACAATTTTAATTCTTGGTTTAGTTCTATACTTAGGCTTTATTATCTTTTTTGGTGACTCTAATTGTCCATCTTCTGAACTCTTCTCTTCTTTTAGATTGAAATGGACACCTTTTAGTCCTCAACCAAATGTTGCACAATCCAAAAGTTCCACTAACATTAGTCACCTTTTATTTGGTCTTTTAGGGTCAGAAAAAGCATGGCATCATAGAAAATCATATATAGAATCATGGTGGAGACCAAATATTACAAATGGATATCTTTTACTAGATGTTCCTCCTAAAGGTGATCTTCTTCCATGGTCTTCAAATTCACCTCCTTACAGAATATCAGATGATGTTCCAAAACTTGTTAATGAGACCAAACATGTCGATGCAACGGTTCTAAGGTTGGTTCATGGGATAATGGAGGTGTTTAGAGAGGGACATGAAGGTGTACGATGGCTAGTTATGGGAGACGATGATTCAATATTTTTCGTTGATAATATGGTTGATATTCTTGCACATTATGATCATACGAAATATTATTATTTTGGAGGACATTCTGAATTTATATTATCAAATTATTGGTACTCATTTAATCAAGGTTTTGGTGGTGCTGGATTTATATTGAGTTATCCTTTGGCTAAAGCATTGGCAAGAGATATGATGTCTTGCTTAAAGAGATATGCTTACTTGAATGCTGCTGATAGAACAACAATGACTTGTATTGCTGATATTGGTGTCAATCTATCTCCTCTTCAAGGCATTCATCAGGTAATTAAGTTAACCATATAATATATACAAGTGGAATATCATACATTAAGATAGAAAAGCATGAGTTGACCCCTCTTAGGGTAAATAATGAGATTTATCACGGATACTAACAATATAATATGCTACCTGGTGGCAAAGACCAAATATATAAACAGATCCCTAAATTTGTTGGATTTTTCCCATCAGGTACCTCAATTATGTTATTTTCCTATTGAATCACCCATAATTTGATCCTTTCAAACACCGGACTTATGTGGAGCCGGATTTTATGAGGGGGATTGATGATACGTTGTATCAGAATTCATTAGTCCAATTAGTGAAAATGTTCGAGAATAATTGTGTTTTTACTTCAAGTCTTTTGAACAAATTTGAAAAACAAATGAGACTAACACGTTTTATCTTCATTCCTTCAAATCAAAATCATTACAATACGAATACAATTGAAAACATTTACAATAGAAAAACTGTTCAAAATCAGCCAACAATGTTTAAAAGGAACAAATTATGGATGATTCAATGATTCAATAGGAAAATGATGTAGTTGAGATACCTGAAGAGAAAACCCCAACAAGTTCAGAGATTTTTTATGAGTTCGGCCATAAAAAAATGACATTGTAATAGCTAAATGACTAAAAAGGTATTTTTACTTTTTCTTTATTAATACTTGTCTATTAACTTGCAGATTGATCTACGTGGTGATTTATCAGGGTTTCTATCATCTCATCCAAAATCTTTACTAATGTCTCTTCACCATTTTGACATGGTTGACCCAATATTTCCCTTTATGGATCGTGCACAATCAATATTCCACCTTCAAAATGCAGCAAAATATGATCAATCACGCATGTTACAGCAAACTATATGCCACCATAGGTCTAAAAGTTGGACATTTTCAGTTTCATGGGGATACTCAGTTCATATTTATGAGAAAATTATGCCTAGAAGTTGGATACAAAGACCAATTGAAACATTTAAACCATGGCAAAATAGTCCTAATCCACCACGTTATATGTTTGATGTTAGAAGTACTTCGCGGGATCCTTGTGAAGCTCCTCATATTTTTTTCTTTAAGTCCGTTGAAAAAACACCAAAAAATGAAATTGTTACAACATATTCAAGAGCATGGCCTCGAGGGATTGGAAATTGTTCATTTACTGGAAATTATTCTGCTGAGTATGTATCAGAAATTCATGTTTATTCACCATCAACAAAACGTATTCAGGTAATAATATAATAATGTTTTTCATTTTTTATAATTTTCCTTTTCCTATATATCCTCAACATATATATAGTACTATTAGTTTGTGTTTGTTTTTAAAAATAGGTTATGCCAAATAAAAAATAGCTTATTAATTTAATTAGTTTGATAAGGACTTTAATTTTGAGTAATTAAAGATTTGGAATTGCATCAACATCATTTAACTAGTTCTTTTTAAAAAAAGAAAACTTATTATATGATAAATTATGACTTTCATAATTAAGACAAAAGATTGGCTCCAAACGTAATAAGTTTATCTATCTTATAATATGTTAGCTAATATTTTTGGCCGTCCAAACTACTAACTCTCTTTTGTCTTTTTAATTTATATGACACTTTTTGTTTCTTGATATTTAAATTATGTGGAATTTGATCAATATTTTTAAAGTTGTTGTTTGTTTACTAACATGGGAAGAATTACAATTTATAATAATTTTCGCATATTTTTTAAATATCTAAATTTTAATTTCAAAATATTAAGTTGATATAGTAAAATTTATCTTAAAAACTAGGGATAATGCCCAAGTACCCCCTCAACCTATGTCCGAAATCTCAGAAACACACTTATACTATACTAAGGTCCTATTACCCCCTGAACTTATTTTATTAATAATTTTTTACCCCTTTTCGACCTACGTGGCACTATCTTGTGGGCCCAACGAAGGTTGACTTTTTTTTTCAAACTAGTGTCACGTAGGCTAAAAAGGGGTAGAAAATTACTTATAAAATAAGTTCAGGGGGTAATAGGACCTTAGTATAGTATAAGTGTGTCTCTGCGATTTCAGGCATAGCTTGAGGGGTACTTGTGTATTATCCCTAAAAACTAGGCAAATAAACTCTTAATAATCTAAAGTAGTATAGATCATGATTCTAAGCATTGCTTGATAATTTTGTGACAAGAAAGATAATTATGTAATTCATGAGTAGGAAAAAACTCGTTTCATAAAAATAAATATGATTCTACTCTTAACAGGTTATTTAATTCATTAGCTGTATTTTCAAATCCTTGGTTATATTTACACCTAATGAGATCTTATTAACAAAATTACATTAATTTTTAATTTCTTTATCATTTGTGAATGCTCTTAGGTTGAAACCTATCCTGTTTGGGTGAGATTTTATTTGGTTGTGGGTGGGGTGGGGAATCGAAAACATTTACATCATATAACATTATATATAGTATATCAATCTTGTATACTGTATACGAGTGTATACAAAATGTTTATACATAGTATGTTTTTATATACAAAGTATAGGTTCCATGACATAAAAGATGACTTGTTTTTTTTAGGGTAAGGATTAAAAAAATAAATCATATTCCCCGATTTAAAAGGAAAATATAAAATTCTCGAGTTACAAAAATCACCTCTATAATTATTGTTTTATTTTTTAAAAAATTTTTTATCTTTTTTTTCCCTCCAGATTGATAGATGTGAATGTTGTGACATTGTTCACAAGGATGGATCCAATAAAGCCGAGATCAAGTATAGGGAGTGCAAGGAAGATGAGATAATAGCTTGATCGAGTCAGTAAAAATGATCATTAGCGGTATTTAATTCTTAATTGTCGGTAAATATATATATTTAATGGCAATTCTCACTCTTTGTATATGTCCCTAAAGCCTTTAGCGACATTGGTTTTAATGACAGTTAACTAATGCCGGTAAAGACTTTAGCACTCTTTATTAATGTCAATTTCAATACAGCTAAAAGTTATGTTTATTGTAGTGATACCACGTTAAGGTTGATTATTAATTTTCTCATTTTTCAACCAAATTTTCATATCTTAAATAACTCAAATTAATGAATATGTTCAAAAGAATGTATTCATTTTCTTTTATGAACAACCACTTGGGATCTTCATTTTTTAATCAATGAAAAATAGAAGCAAAGCTTGAAATAAAAAAACTGTACAATTTCAAGTGAAGAAAAAAAAATTAAATTCAAAGAAAATATATATAGTTGGTTGTAAAATAAACGTGGCATACAAAAACAAAATTGTTGGTATATATTGGAATAGAAGAATTTTTTTGTTCATATATATAGCCACAGAAAATGAAGGGGTGCTTGGGGATGGATCATTCGCGAGGATAGTCATTCGTATGAATAATTCGAGATTGATCCCTTCTCAATATCTTTTGAGTCGAGTATGTTGTATAGCACTTGCTTAGTGAGCTTTACATTCTTTTTTCAATGTCTTTTTAGTCGAGTCTGTTGCATAACACTTGCCTATTTATCTGATACGATTTATATTTCCTATGTAACAGAAATGAATTATGTAATCAAATATGTTTGCCAAAAAGGCTAAGGTGACAAGCCTATACAAAAATATGTTATAGACTTTTTAAATTTCTGACCAATTTTTATTAACTATTTAGCGTTACCCGGATGAAAAGACAACAATTCTCTTGTTTTATGGAATCTTCTTTAATCTTTCTAAGAAACTTTTTTTTATGAGCTATAAAAATTGAATCGAATCTTCGATATGAAAAATTGTTATACGTTGTGTACTAAAAAGGTTATCATACACGTGTTCGCTTGAGGCTAATTGGGTTCAATATTTATATTTACTAGGTTGTAGTAAATTCTTTTTCATTTTGGATTTTCTCTTTTTCTTGATTGATACATGATACATGTACAATTAATTGTATAGGCGTACTGGAAAATAATAACTAATATAATTATTATTACAAAAAAATTATATTTATTTTACGGGTTATACAATATTCAAAGATTGTAGTGTTTGTGTATTTATTTTAGAAGTGATACATTGTATGTGTATCTATGTTTCAGTTTCAAAGCCAATGCGTGTATATGTGTGCAAATTTGGAAACGAGAGGACAAAAGCGAGTGGGATTTGAGATAGATATATATATATATATATATATATATATATATATGAGATTGTATATATATGATCTACGTATCTATATTTCCTTTGAGATATAAGTTGTATCTTCGGTTCTCTCTTTTAATATAATCTCTCTAACCCGATATTCTATCTCTCTGAAATATGTTGCTTTGAATTGTATTTAGGTAAATTATGGTTGCTACTCATAATTATCGTTAAAACTATGTTTATTTATAGAAAATTCATTTTTTAATTAAACTGGACGAATATGCAGTTCAAATTGACACATGCGAAACTTTATATCAATTGATTTTTTTATTAGACACCCAAACAAATTATAAAAAAATAAAAAAAATATTTAAAAAACTTAGAAAGAGTTGAGCGTGTTGAGTTATGACCTGACTTTTAGCTTATTTCAATTCAATATGTAATCAATAATTCTTCATTTATTAACTCATTTCATCTTAACACGTCATAATTTCAATCCGATCCCTCTATTTAATGCCCTAGTTTTTATTTATTTTAGAAGTGATACATTGTATATGTATCTATGTTTCAGTTTCAAAGCCAATGCGTATATATGTGTGCAAGTTTGGAAAAGAGAGAACAACAGTGAGTGAAATTTGAGATATATATATATATATATATATATATATATATATATATATATATATATATATATATATATATATATATATATATATATATATATGAGATTGTATATATGTGATCTACGTATTTATGTTTCCTTTTAGATGTAAGTATCTTCGATTCTCTCTTTTAATATATATATCTCTAACTTGATATTTTATCTCTCTGAAACACTTTGCTATGAGTATATAGGCAAATTATGGTTGATATTTATAATTATCGTCAAAATTATATTTATCTATAGAAAATTCCTTTTTTAATTAAACTGGATGAATATACTGTTTGAATTGACACATACGAAACTTTATATCAATTGATATTTTCATTAGATACTCAAACAAATTATAAAAAAAATATTTAAAAAACTTAGAAAGAATTAAGCTTATTGAATTATGACCTGACTTTTAATTTATTTCAATTTAAATTTTTAAATATTTGTAACCAATAATTCTTCATTTATTAACTCATTTCATTTTAGCACGTCATAAGTTCAGTCCGATCCCTCTATTTAATGCCCTAGTTTTGAATTTTGATGACTGTACCACAACACCAGCTACATGGTTATTGTCTCCATAGAAAAACGGGATGACATATATTTTACTTTGATACATTCTTTTATCAATACTTTATTTGTTTATGGAAAATAAAGGCTTAGTTTTTTTCGTATATATTCCAAGTTTGACAAGTACTTTAATTATTAAATACTGTGTGACGTGTTCCTTTCAATGTAAATCAAAATAGAATTCTCTTGAAATTCCTCATAAATCATGGAGTATGCTACAAATTTATGTGTGTTACACATTTTTTTATGCAATTTTGAATTAAGTACACAACAATTATCACTATAGTTAATTAACAAAAAAAAAATATCGGCATAAATGCGTATTTAACAACTTGATGAATTTATCAGGCTATTATCTCATCTTCCTTACATTCTCTATACTTGATATCAGCTTTATTCGATCCCTCCTCATGAATTACGTCACAACATTCACATCTATCGATCTGAAAAGAAAAAAATTAAAATAAAATTGTTATTTCATATTTCATTTTCATTAATAGCACGTTACATTGTGATTGGTTGACTTTCAATTAATGCTACATGTTGTTTATGCACGAAAGAAGCACTAAAACCAACAAAAAGAAAACTTAATTAGTTCTTAACATGATATACAAACTCCTTATTTTATGAATTAAATATATATATGTAGGGTATACCTAATTCCACCTTTTTAATGTAATTAATTTTTGAATTTTACAAAACAAAAAAATAAAGAAAAAGTAGAAGCACATACGAAAGGAAATACATCTTAGCTAATTTTTTATATGAGAAAAATCAACAACTTCAACAAAAAAAAAAAAAAAATCACAAAAAATAATAATTAATGTTTAATCTAAATTAATTGCAAGTTAAAAGTTTTCTTCAACTTATAGCTATTCACTTAGGAATTATTCAAAAGATTAATTTACAAGCCATTGACTTAATAAAAAAAACTCATCATATTATTGTTTACAAAAAAATATATATAAAACTTAGATGATGCCATATGGGATCAGAGTTGGTCAATTTTAGAACATATAATAAAAAAATGTTTACTTATTCCTTCATTATTTTACTATATGCGTGTTGAGTAACTCTTAATTAATCTTTCTATAGAAATTAGTTAGAAAATGTAAAAAAAAAAAAAATTACCTCAATACGTTTTGTTGATGGTGAATAAACATGAATTTCTGATACATATTCAGCAGAATAATTTCCAGTAAATGAACAATTTCCAATCCCTCGAGGCCATGCTCTTGTATATGTTGTAAGAATTTCATTTTTTGGCGTTTTTTCAACGGACTTAAAGAAAAAAACATGAGGAGCTTCACAAGGATCCCACGAAGGTGTTCTAGTATCAAACATGTAATGTGGTGGCTTAGGACTTCTAGCCCATGTCTTGAATGTTTCAATTGGATTTTGTAACCAACTTCTAGGCATAATTTTCTCATAAATATGTGCTGAGTATCCCCATGAAATTGAAAATGTCCAACTAGTAGACCTTTTGTGACAAATTGTTTGTTGTAACATTCTTGATTGATCATAATTTGCAGCATTTAGGAGATGATATCCTGATTGTGCACGATCCATAGAGGGAAAAATTGGATCAACCATGTCAAAATGATGAAGTGACATTAATAGAGACTTTGGATGTGATGATAGAAATCCTGATAGATCACCACGTAAATCAATCTGCATATCAAATTTACAAAAACTAATTAAAAAGCGTATTTTTTAAATATTTATTTTCACATTTGACAAATGATTTTACCTGATGAACACCTAAAAGAGGAGATAGATTGACACCAATATCAGCAATGCAAGTCATAGTTGTTCTATCAGCAGCATTCAAATGAGCATATCTCTTTAAACAAGACATCATATCTCTTGCCAATGCTTTAGCCAAAGGATAACTCAATATAAATCCAGCACCACCAAAACCTTGATTAAATGAGTACCAATAATTTGATAATATAAATTCAGAATGTCCACCAAAATAATAATATTTAGTATGATCATATTGTGCAAGAATATCAACCATATTATCCAAGAAAAATATTGAATCATCATCTCCCATAACTAGCCATCTTACACCTTCATATTCCTCTCTAAACACCTCCATTATCCCATGAACCAACCTTAGAACCGTTGCATCGACATGTTTGGTCTCATTAACAAGTTTTGGAACATCATCTGATATTTTGTAAGGAGGTGAATTTGAAGACCATGGAAGAAGATCACCTTTAGGAGGGACATCTAGTAAAAGATATCCATTTGTAATATTTGGTCTCCACCATGATTCAATATATGATTTTCTATGATGCCATGCTTTTTCTGACCCTAAAAGACCAAATAGAAGGTGACTAATGTTAGTGGAACTTTTGGATTGTGCAACATTTGTTTGAGAATCATAAGAAGGTAAAGTTGTGAATTTTAATGAAGACAAAAGATCAGATGATGGACAACTAGAGTCATTGAACACAATGATGGTTGTCACATATAACACTAGACCACAAATTAGGACTGTTTTGCAAATGCTAAGGACATTGGAGTTGTCAAATTTAGACATATTGTTTGACACAATATTGAGTAGAGAGAACTATAGAATTGAAACAAATGAATCAATGATCATTTGATTCTTATACTATGAGTTGTTTTCCCTTTACAAGGTCTTAAGGGATGAGTCCATCCCTCCCCCACCCATACCCCCCCCCCCCAACACACACAATAGAAAACTCTTTTTCATTTGGAAGTTAACAATGATTTGTATGTCCTAACAAAATTTGACACTTTTGCTTTCTACAAATTCCTTGACTAATTAAAATATTGTTGTTAATTTTATTTAAACATGGTTTGACTTTCTAAAGCCAAACTTTTATATGTTTAACCCCAATTTTCTTAGCATTTGTGACATGGTTTAACTTAATTATTGACAGTGTAATGATCATTTTTTGCACATCATCAAATATAATAAGTAACTTGTTATAACAAGTTACTGTTATTTTATTATGATAATTAATTAAGTAGTTCCACTTATAAATACTAAATATAATTATCTTTTATGTGACCAGATAGTATTAGTATTTTGCGTTGTGATGTATCATTTTAACAAATTAGTTGAGGCAAAAAGGACTAGTATTATACTTTCTCTGTTCAATAATAGTTGTCCGTTATACTATTTTGGGATGTCCAATAATAGTTGTCCACCTTATGAAATCAATGGATAATTTTACACTTAATATCTAATTTACCATTATCATTAATTATAGTTATTTCCCTATTAAAAATTTTCAAGACATTATATTTATTATATTCAAAGGGTGATATAGTAAAATTACCCTCATATTTATAGTTTCTTAAAAAGAGTATAAAGTTAATAGTGAATAAATATTATTAGACAGATGAATAATATGTTTTTGATCCATGTCTTAAATGTCAAGAGTTTGCTACAATGCAAAGTAGTGATTAATATCTCTTTCTATTTAATTTTATTAATTTAAATATTTGAAAATAATTATTTCGTGGAACATTAAACTTTAAAAATTTGTCTAACTTTAAAATAATTTAAGAGTGACAAATGAAGTCAGCTTATACTTTTTCTTATCAAGATTTTCTATGTAAAGGTTGCTTCATGGAGTCTCAACTCATGTGCTATAATCTTTAAATTAAATAAAGTCTACTATCTCTTTAAGTTTACCACAAGGAATTTTTAGGAATTGCATCTCTAAGTTATCTAGCAAATGTAATTCATAAAATAATGTTTTTATATATAGAGAATAGCTTCAAAATGACTAATCCTTCAAATAAATTAATTGTTTTGATTGAAAGTGTGCCAATTTACTCAAAGCAATTATTTTCTCCCTTTATTTTTACTTGTCTACTATTTTAAATATATATTTTTATTTTTATTTATCCCTTTTACCATATCAAGAAATTTAGAAAAGACAATAGTTTTTCCTCTCCATACCTTACATTGCTCGCAGTAATTACTTATATCGTACAAAATTTCAAGACCTAATACCAAAAATCATGTAGCATTAAAATATTACCATTTGAATATATTAAATTTAATGTTTTGAGAAATATATTAGATATTAAATGATATTTAGTAACAAGGATAAAATAAACGGAAAATGTACAAGGATCTCCTCAACCTATGTCTGAAATCTCAGAGACACACTTATTCTATACTAAGGTCCTATTACCTCACTGAACTTATTTTATAAGTAATTTTTTACACCTTTTCGACCTACGTGGCACTATCTTAAAAAATAGGTCAACCAACGTTGGACCCATAAGATAGTGCCACGTAGGCCCAAAAGGGTAGAAAATTATTAATAAAATAAGTTCAGAGGGGTAACAGGACCTTAGTATAGTATAAGTGTGTCTCTGAGATTTCAGGCATAGGTTGAGGAGGTACTTGTGCATTATTCCTTAAATACAAAAGTGTAAATTATCTCTTGCTTTTCTAAATTAAACAAATATTTATTGAACATTTATTTTTAGTGAACAAGTAATAATAGACGGACAGAAAAATATTTATATAAATCATTATTTTCCAAATAAAAGTGAGTGGAGGTAGTGTTAATAATTTCAATCCCATTTAATTAGTAATTATATTCCGTATTCTTAAAGGTAATTTTAATATAGAATGAGACGATTTCTGTTTTGATCAAATTTGTGAATATTTTTTAAATCGATACAAATAACAAAAAATTGGTCAATATGTAGGTTAATATATAGAGTATCAATAAATGAGTGATTAATTTTGTAGTCATTGTTGCAGGTAGAACACGTACTTAAAATTTATGATTTAAGAATTCTAACTCTATTAATTTGAAGGAGTTAAAATAATTAATTTAAATAAAAATAACTCCTAAATTCACATGAGTTGTGATCTAAACAATAGACCTCTTTAACTCTTAGAATGCTTTAGATACAAATAAATTAGTGTCACCAAAAAGTAATGAACCAATAATTATGCATTTAGAATTATGGTTGTCACAAATTAGGACTGTTTTGCAAATGCTAAGGACATTGGAGTTGTCAAATTTAGGCATATTATTTAACAAAATATTGAGTGGAGAAAACAAATGAATATGGAAGTTAACAATGATTTGTCTGTCCTAATAAAATTTGACACTTTTGCTTTCTACAAATTCTTTGACTAATTAAAATATTGTTGTTAATTTTACTTAAACGTGGTTTGACTTTCTAAAGCCAAACTTTTGTATGTTTAATCCCAATTTTTTCTAACCATTCGTGACATGGTTTAACTTAATTATTGATAGTGTAATGATGATTTTTTGCACATTATCAATTATAATAATTAACATGTTATAACAAATTACTACTATTTTATTATGATTAATTAATTAGTTCTACTTACAAATACTTAATATACTTATCATTTATGTGACATGATAGAGTTGATATTTTGCGTTATAATGTACCATTTTAACAATATTGTTGATGCGAAAAGGACTAGTATTATATTTTTTTTAATCCATGCCTTAAATGCCAAGAGTTTGCTACAACTAGTAATATCTATTCCAATTTAATATCATTAATTTAAATATTTGAAAATAATTATTTAGTGGAACATTTAATTTCAAAATTTGTCCAACTTTAAAACAATTTAAGAGTGACAAATGAAGTTAGCTTATACTTTTTCTTATAAATATATTCTAATAATTCTATGTAAAGGTTGCTTCATGGAGTCTCAACTCAAGTGCTATAATCTTTAAATTGGACAAAGTCTACTATCTCTTTAAGTTTACCTCAAGGAATTTTTAGGAGTTGCATCTCTAAGTTATCTAGCAACTCCAATTCATAAAATAATGTTTCTATATATAGAGAATAGCTTCAACATGACTAATCCTTCCAATAAATTAGGGAAAAAATCTGAAAAATACTCTAATTTTGACTGAAATTATTGTTACGATATCAAATTTTATAGATGACCTTTTATCCCTACACTGTTGAATAGTGTATTTTGAAGATATATTTGTGTCAACATAAACAAACTACTATTTATAATGACACAATATTTATGATGTCCACGTAGACACATATATTTTTAAAATACATTATTAAATAGTGAACGGGGTAAAAAGTACTCTCCAAATTGCTAACCAAAGGACTTACTAGCATTCAACATACACATCTCTTGACAAGCTTGAAGTGTGTAATGATCTTGACCCTCCAGCTTGAGGAGTAGTACAGGCTATTTTGATTAGTTAGTTAGCTGAATTGTACTAGTGTAATAATTTAATTAGTCCAGCTGATACATGATTAGTTATAATTACTCCCTCAGTGCATTTTTACTTTTTTTTTTCTATTTTGACTTTTTGCATGTTTCTTTTTTACTTATATATGATAAATTAAGAAAATATAGTATATTCTCTTTTTATCTATTATATTCTTAATTTATTCAGAGAGTTAATATTTTTAGAAAAGGTAAAACATTTTTAATGAGTAACAAATTGTTTTTAAAATTCTACCAATTAATATGAATAAAATAATAAATTCATTATAGCAACTATTATTTTTTTTATAATTATGTTAACTAAAAAAAAGAACAAATAAATAAAGACATAATAGAAAGTAGTTAGTTGGTTAAGTTAATTTTAAAATCACATTTCCAAGTCTTCACTAATTAATCAATGATTGCAACAATCATTACCTCATTGATTCCAACATTTTTCTTAATCCCTCTTTAGATGCCAAACAAGTAACTAGTGGATTGTATCCTTGGTGGTTGGAGTTTGAATTTTTTTTTTAAAAAAAGAAGTAAATGTTGTGATTGGCCACTAACTAGCCACAATGGTTTGATTAATTATTGATTTTTTTAAACCCTATAACTAACAAGATTTTATATCACTATATATATAGATAATTTTTATTATGGAATTTTTTTTGGTCAGAATTTAACCTTAATGGTAAAATAAATATGTTATTTTATTTTTTTAATATCTTATATTTAATTTTAATATTTTTTAGTTAAAAATAGAAAAAAGATCAGTTTATTTTTAAATAAAAAAGATATTATAGACTTCTTAAATTTCTGATCAAATTATGATTGAATTTTCTGACTATTTAGCATTACCATTTTATTATTATCAAAAATAAATTTTCTTATTACATTTTGCATCGGATTTGAGATTATTAACTACTCATAATTTTGTGCTTAATTAAACAAAATGGATTTAGTGGAATTATTTACTTACTACGATTCTAGGCTCATTTTTCAAGAGCATAGATTTATTAGCGCGCTTAATTATTTTAGGACAACATATCCTTCTAAATTTGTATCAGGTTCGTTAAGTGCATATTTAGATGAATGACGCTTGTCATATTTTTAAAAATTTATATCTCTACTACATCAACTATTGTCTTAATTGAATCATTTAAAACAGCCATTAGAGCCTCTTCTTTCTCCATGCATTTGGGTTGGATCATTTTACAAATTCTTAGACAACAACTTAATGAATCAATCAAGCTATTAACTCATTTATCTTACACTCTCTTTCTATATTTGATATCAGCTTTAGTTGATCCTTATTCATGAATTATGTCGCAACATTCACATTTATCGATATGAAAAGGACATAAAAAAGATCAAAAAGTCCCAAATAAAAATACAAAAGTTGAGTGGTAGAATTTCAATATTTGGTTGATTTAGAAGATGGAAAATGTGCTTTGGTTTTTTCGGCATAATACATAAACATGATTCTTAACTTGACTTCAATTGACAATTATGACCTTTAACTTTGGGTATGTACAAGTAGACGCTTAAATTTGTGTAAAATTGTGTTGGGAAAACGCGGACAAGCATAAAAGTATATTTGGTAAAAGTAATGGAAATAAAATGAAAAAATAACGACACCAAGAATTTTACGTGGAAACCCTTCTGAATAAGGGAAAAAACCACGAGCCAAGAGGAGCAACTGATATTACTTTAGTAAGGAATTTTACACTGTGTAGTCACGAATACAATACTCAAAGTGACTACTACACACTCAAAAGGAACAACACTCTTTTGATTTTCGTCTTACTAAAATATCGCTCACACTCTATTTTTCTTCACAAACTATTTTCTTGTATAGTCTACGGAATACCTCACTTTGCTCTCAAAATGGTTTTTCTCTCTAACTTGATTTGTTCTACAAATGAGCAAGAATACTCTATTTATAGAAGGATAAAATAATGCTTATGTCACTAATGACATATGTAAATATAGCAAAGTCAAGAATGGTTGCAAATCTTACCAATTTGCCAACCACCAAATCTTTCATTTTCAACTCCAATTATTATTACTTTTTAACAATTGCTTATACCAATTGAATAGCAAAAGTTGAATAAAAAATGAGATGGATTCAACAAATTGAACAAATAAACACATTCATCCTACATGACACCCTACATAACATATTTGTATCCTACATGGCGTCCTACGTGTATTATAATGTCATGTAGTACGCACGTTTCTACTTATTCAATTTTATGTCACTGTAACTGTCTACATGTGCACACTCAAAGTTGGATAACATAGTTATCCGTTGAAGTCAAGTTAAGAGTCATGTTTATGTATTATGCCTTCATTTTAATTGTCTTTACTACACGTGTGTATTAGTCGAGTTGCAATAAGTGCATTCATAACTTATATAGAATTTGCCTATAATTATCTTTTAGGAGACCTAATAGAAAATTATTGTGTTTTCTACTGTCAGTATACATAAGTTAAACTCATAGAGAAACTTATGAGAGATTATGGATGTAGAAAATGTTACCTGGATACGTTTTATTGTTGGTGAGTAAACATGAATTTCAGAAACATACTCTGCAGAATGATTTCCAGCATACAAACAAGTCCCAATCCCTCGAGGCTATGCTCTTGTATATGTTGTAACAATTTCATTTTTTGGTGTTCTTTCAACGGAATTAAAGAAAAAAACATGAGAAGCTTCACAAGGATCCCGCGAAGTACTTCTAACATCAAACATATAACCTGGTGGATTAGGACTATTTTGCCATGGTTTAAATGTTTCAATTGGACTTTGTATCCAACTTCTAGGCATAATTTTCTCATAAATATGAACTGAGTATCCCCAAGAAACTGAAAATGTCCAACTTTTAGACCTATGGTGGCATATGGTTTGTTGTGACATGCGTGATTGATCATATTTTGCAGCATTTTGAAGGTGGAATATTGATTGTGCACGATCCATAAAGGGAAATATTGGGTCAAACATGTCAAAATGGTGAATATACGTTAATAGAGATTTTGGATGATACGATAGAAATCCTGATATGTCACCACGGAGATCAATCTACTAAGGTATAAAATTAATTTATTAATTAGGGAAAAGAGCAAACTACACTCAAATAATTTGTACAATAGTTGATAAGACTTTTCTCACCCAATAAATGATTTATGCATATAATTTGTTTTTGTTAAATAAATCAATTATCAGGGTAGATAAGTCAAAATCCCCCCCCCCCCCCACACACAAAATCATATATAATGCATAGGACGTCAAGTTAACTAGATACGTTCATCTTATGTGATTTAATGCATGCATGCTGTTATATAGAATGTGAATTGTTAAGTATGACGTATGTGTCTACTTATTCAACTCTATACAAACTTTAGTGTCTGCTTATGCAGACCCAATATTAGACGACGTATACATCTGTTGTGACCAAGTTAAAGATCACAACACGTATATATTATGAACATACCTGATGAATACCCTGAAGAAGTGTAAGATTTACTCCAAGGTCAGCCATACAAACCATTGTTGTTCGATGAGACGACTTCAAATGAGCATATCTCTTTAAGGAAGACATCACATTGTGAGCAAATTCTCTAGCCAAAGGATAACTCAACATAATTCCAGCTCCACCAAAACCTTGATTAAATGAATACCAATAATTTGACAATATAAATTCCGAATGTCCTCAAAAATAATAATACTTCTTATGATCATATTGTGCAAGAATATCAACAATATTATCAACAAAAAATATCGTATCATCGTCCCCCAAAATTACCCATCTTACCCCGTCATGTGCCTGTCTAACCACCTCCATAATCCCATGAACCATTCTTGTTACTCTTGGATCAACATGATTTGTTTCCTTAACAAGTTTTCGAATATCATTGGATATTCGATAAGGAGGTAAATTTAAGGACCATGGGAGAAGATCACCTCTAGGAGGAACAAGAAAATATGTCCTCTTGTAACATTTGGTCTCCACCATACTTCAACATAATGTTTTCTATGATGCCATGCTCTTTCATTACCTAAAAGTCCAAAAACAAGGTGACAAATGTTGGTTTGTGCAACAATTTTGGATTATGTTCTTGTTTGAGAAGTAGATAAAAGATTATAGTTATTGAGAAAGATAACGGTGCACACGTATAAGAGTAAACAACAAATTAGCATTTTCATGCAAATGCTAAGGACATTTGATTTTTCTTGTTTAGACATGTTTGAGTAGAGAGAACTGAGAATTGTAGAATAAAAACAAGTGAAGCAATGCTCATTTTAACTTTTCAATTAGGTAATAAGTAATAATACCCCCCCCCCCCCCCGCTCAACCCCCTTAAAAAAACTAATTCATTTTGACTTTTGAAAGCCAAACTTTTGTACCTTTTACTAAGTATTGATGTTATACCTAATTTGTAAAACACACTTAGCAAATAATATGTGTATCGTACGCTTGCTCTATCTTTATAATTACCAAAATGGTATTTCAAAAATGTAATATACTGTACAATAATAATTTTTCTTTCAAAAGGAAAAGGGCTCAAATATATCATCTAACTTTGAGAAAATATTTATTTATTTCATCTGTTAAAAAATTGTCTCATATATATCATTATTTCCATTTGAGAAAAAGTTCATCCATGTCGTTATTTATTAACTAAGAACAATTTCAGCTTTACAAAACCACTTTTACATAAATGGTCAATTATAATCCGATCACGTCATTAATTGAATCAATATTTAATGAAAAAAAGATCAAAGATGTCATTGAACTTTGAGAAAAGTCTCATCTATGTCATATGTTGAAATTGGAATCATCTGTTTCGTTTCCGTTAACAAATAATAACATGAATGAACCTTCTCTCAAACTGAAATGACATAGATGATACGGTCAGTTGAACAGGCTGACAGTCTGCAGAAAATGCCTGGTTTTATGCTCATTAAAATCAACTTCAATGGAGAATTCTTTTTATTGGCCATTGTTTTGTTTTCTAATGGTCAATTTCAGCCTTCTAAATTAGAACTTGCAGAAAGGCTGAGATACATTGAAACAATGATCCAAATAATCTTTTATGTTTTTCATTTGAAAATGCCGCCAACCAGATTGTTGGCATGGCTGTCCCCCTTTGCTGGTTGAGACTCGGCCTTTAACTCCGCTTGCCTCTACTTTTCATGTCAAGCGTACAAGTCTAGTTTAACTTCTGAAGAATGGCATCACATCCTTTTATTTTAGAAATTATATGCTGTAAATAAATATTTGGTGGGGTAACATTTTTTCTTGTAATGTATTCTAAGTGGCACGTATCTGAGAAGTTTAGGTAGGAGGCTTCGAAACCAGATGATTAAACCAAAAATTTTAAAAAAAACAATTAAGGTGATTCCTGGCATACAAAATATGTTTTATTTTGTTTTGTTTCGTACCTTTGATCAAGTTGAGAGTTAGCTACTAGCAATATCTTTAATTTTTGTTGACTTTAATTGTCTAATATAATTAATGTGTAGGACATTTTACTTCAATTTTTGCCTAACAATGGTAAGTAGACTAAGGTTAACAAATTAGGTCAGCGTATACTTTTCCTTGTTAAAATGTGTATTAAAGTCATCATTGTGTTACCGTGAGAAATATTAAAAATATATTTGAATTTAATGGAAATCATTAGTTTCGTACCTTTAAACATATTTTTTTTACGTAATTAACTGAATTTAGATACATCCTTAATCAACAATATAATATAGCAAGTGGCCTCAAACACTTGGAGCATGAAACTCTTAATAAAAAATCAAAAAAAGTGTTGAAAACACCCTTAAAGTTGACAAGAATTCAGGAGTGTATTTCACTCTTGTTACAAGATTGAACGCGTATTCATATTCAATCAGTTAAGTAAGTGAGTGTTTTTAAGGTTGTCAATAATTTGAAGATAAAAGATAACAATTCATATCTTAAAAACATTATCAATACTTCTCTTTTGTGTTTTTCAACCTTTTTTTTTAAATAAAAAAACAAAACAATTATCCATTTCTATCTAGTATGCATTTTTTTTTAAAAAAAAAAACTAATCAAATATAATTAGGAAAACCTACAAAATATAACAAACATTAATATATATTTAAAATAAATAGCTACATTTCATTTTTTTTTGTGTTATATGGATTATAATTACACAATAAATAGCAAAGTTGATTTTATATATAAATAATTACAAAAGTTATTAATATTAAATAGGAAAGTTATTATTACATACCTATTTTATTATGTCTAGACATGTTTTATGTGATTGGTTCTCCATGTTTATCCTCACTAATACTTTACTTTTCATCAATCTTCCTTTATCCCAATTTTCTTTCAATTTAAGTGTTTTTTGATGATTTTAGAAGCAAGTTTTGTAATTTGAATTTCATCAAATATCACTTAATTGATTTTCTCCTCGTTTTTATGAAGATCATATTTGTATACATATATGTTGCATCTATTTTTATAGGCTTTCGATTGACTTGTTTCTACATTACAATAACTATAGTTATAAAAAATAAAAAGTAATTCAAGAAGAGCACGGACAAAAAGAGATTGAGGTTTGTGTGATTGTCAGATTTGTATATAGTATAATAGTTTTATATATATATATATATATATATATATATATATATATATATATACACACTTGTGTTCTACACAAGTTGAAATGGTGATTTCTAAATACAAGTATACTTGGATACATAAGTAATCTATCGAATTTGAAAAGTTAATTAGGTAATACAAGTATAATTTAATACATTAATACTATTTTTTATAAATAAATACATGATCAACACCAGTTCTCAAGTATTATAACAAAAATTTGACCAAAAAGAGATTGAGGTTTGTTGATTTTTTTTCTTTTTTTCGTACAACCGAATACTTGCACACTTTTGCTACCTACACATTTTATTATTTTTCATTTTTTTGTTTCTTTATTGTCAAATATATTCATCTTTTGTTTTACAACAATGTATTCATGTGTATACTATATTAGTGTATTCATTTTTTGCATAATAACAATGTATAAATTATCGTGTTCACATGCTAAATTGTTATACTTTATCTTGTTTAATATATTAATACAATAAATTTTTATGAATATTTGTATCCTTGATATATTAATACTTTAAATTTTATAAATAAAGATACTAATTTGAATTAGTACAACTAATACAGTTTCATTATTTAGTTCATTGTAATTAAAACTGTATTAATATATAAATAGAAAAATAAAAAACATAAAAATAATATAGCTAGAAAAAAAGTTAAATTATAGTCATTTTTTATAAATATCATACTTATTGTTGACACCCAATTTTGGCCTAACATTTTAAAAATTCGTGATTTTGGAGCTTTATTTATTTAATAGTAAATTTTGGTCCGATGATTTTAAAATTCACACATTTAGAGTCAAATACAAAAAAAATATTACCTTTCCCACATTGTCACTCAAACAATTTTCAATTTTACAATAGTCCCACATTGGTAGTTTACCCTTTTTGAGGATTTTTGGGTTTCTATATAAACCCACTTCATTCAATATTTTAGAGGAGGATTTGGAGGGGAAAACTAAAGAAAACTCATAAAATTTTGAGAATTTTTAGTTCCCATAGTTCAAAAAATTTTAAAGTGTTTTTGTGGTTTTTCGAGGTGAGGAGGTGGAGTCGTCTCTTTCAAACTCGGAGTTTCGATTCGTTGTCCAGAACCAGGTAAAAAATTTTTAGCCTTGTTTTATTTAATTTTTAGCTCTTTTATGTTTTCTGTTTATTATATGTAGCTTGTTTTGTTTTTAGTTTAATGTAGTTCTAAAAGTCAATTAATATTTGTGTTTATTATAGTTTTAATATTAGCATTTTTTTACGATTCGATGTTTATTTATTTATTGTTACTATTATTTTGAAATTGTTAGTCAACTATTTGCTATCTTAACTTTTCAAGGTTTTGTTATTATTTTATTTTAATGTTATTTTTAATTTTTATATATTACGTTATTGTTGTTTCCATTTCTAATTATGTTATTTTAGTTTGGTTGTTGTTTTCCATATTCTCTTGGGATAAGTTTGTTATGTTTTGTTGATGTTTAGTTTATATATTTTATATGTTGAAAAGGGCCGATAAAGAAATAACCGTCGATTTTCAAGGCCTCCCATGTCAATAAGACGGATTTTTATTCTTAAATTATTATTTGAGTTATTCATTTTTAGTTATATTTATTTGCCCTTAACTCTTTTATCAAGTGTCTTTATAGGTATCCGGAGGTGCTTCTCCTTGAAATTATTCGAAAAAGTTTGAATTATATTTCATTCATTATTTTGTGAATATTGACGTTAGGCAAACTTTAGGCCGATAATTATTGCTTTATTGTGTATATTGTGTGTTTATTATATGTGTTTATTATATTCTTCCTCAATTTGAAAAAAAAATTAATTCAGTCGGGAACCATATTTGTGGATTCCGAAGGGTGCCTAACACCTTCCCTTCGAAATAACTTGAACCCCTTACCTAGAATCGAATTGGTTTCGTAGATAAATAATTGGTTTCCTAGTTTCCCTAAAATTAGGTGGCGACTCTTTTTAAAACTCGTTTATTTTTACAACTTTATTAAAATTGAAACAATTAATTTATTTTCGAGTTGCCGTGACGTTTCGCCCTATTTCGAAAGAGTAGGGATGTAAACAGAATGATGACTTCACTGGGGAGTTTTAGAGGTTTTAACCAATACGAATTTATTTATTTTTTCAAATTGAGGAAATTTTTGCTTTATTATTATGTTACATCTTGTATTTTTATATTACGCTGATTATTTGTATATTGTATTTATTCACTATTTATCTTGTAGTAGGTATATTATCATTGCATTCATAGGCATAATATTTTCCGTCAAACGAAATTTATTTCATTTCCACTAAAGGACGATTATGCGGGTTCGCAATTGTTCATTAACCAAAGATTTTTTCGGGACACCCTGACGAGTATAGTTGGCTACTTGATAGTCAACGATCGTTAACTGTCCCAGCTCAAGTAGTCCGCTTGGATTACCTTTTCCATTATAAATACAAATCACTCCTAGTAAACTAGTGTAGAGCCGAGCAAAATCCCAAAAATAGCGCATTTGAACTAAGATGACTCAATACCCAAGGCGTGTTGGGTCCATTAGAAGACCACCTTGAGTCCAAAACGGCCCACGGTCTAAATGGACGTTCGTACTTATGTGTTTAAATTTGAAGGATGTATATGTTGTTTGAGAAAATTATTGTCTCATAGGATTAATATTAGATTATAGTTTGTTTAGGTTAAAGAAAGAGCTTCATCAGCTGCAAGCCTATTCGAAGATCTTAGCACCCGGATATGACAACAAATCAAGAAAGCAGAAGGATATTTCGCGGAGGCATAGTTTAGGGTCGTACCCATGTGTGAGACTAATTATTTTGTATACATTTCCCCTATTATGTATCCCATTAAGTTTTATTTATAAAGTTTGTATAATTTTGAGTTTTGGGGCAATGAAATATTTTGAAATGACGTATACATTCTTCAAATCGATAGGCCTACCCTAGGCATAAAAGGATCACATATTTGTATAGGACGCGCAATAATTGTTTGTATACTATGTGATATATTTAGTTTGTCTTTAATTAGAACAGTATTTATGTGTTTTATTCATTATTTGTGTGATATTTGACATTATTCATTATGTATATGAACTAACACTTTTTACATTTTGAGTTGTTCTTCTTTACAGCAAAAAATTAATTTATGTTCAAATTCAGAAATCATTATTTGTCCGAAGCCGCAAGAGACAAGAGGATTTACGAAATTCAAGTCCCTGTATTTCACAAGACATTAATATCAAGTCAAAACAATAAATTAGGGGAGTATTTGACTATGAGGTCGCATCCACTTATTTTTATTATTATTTTGCATGTCGGTTCTCCTCTCACATATTTCTCATATTTTTGTAGGGATACCATCCCCGACATCTGTCGGGGATGGTCATAACAATGTCTGGATCTCGTGAAAATTAGAAGGAGACAAAGATTCAAGAAAACATCCAAAAAGAGTACAACAAATCGTTACTGTATAAATTCACAGGGTACATTCAACAGACAGTATAAATATTGACGATTAAGAGGCTATAAAATATATTGGTGAAAAAAAAATAACTTCATGACTACAAATTTAGTGGCGCTAGATCTAGGAATTTCTTTGAGTTGTCTAAATCTTCAAATTCTTATATGCCTTATCTAGTCGAACTACGCGTACCTGATTCTCATTTTAATGAGATACGTAGGCAACCCTTTTTAGGTTCGGTATTATCTTCTCCAAAAAAAAACGAAAAAGAAATTATAAAATAGTTTGTGCATATTTTTCCAAGTCATATCTGGTCGAACTACGCGTACCTAATTCTCATTTCGGTGAGATACGTAGGCAACCCTTCTTGGGTTCGGTATAATCTTCTCAAAAAAAATTTAAAAAAAATTGAAAATCGTTTGTGCATATTTTCCCACTCATATCTGGACGAACTACTATACCTGATTCTCATGTTAATGAGATACGTAGGCAACCTTTCTTGGGTTCGGTATTATCTTTTTCAAAAAAAAAATGATAGTTTGTGCATATTTTCTAAGTCATATCTGATCGAACTACGCGTACCTGATTCTCATGTTAATGAGATACGTAGGCAACCCTTCTTGGGTTCGGTATTATTATTTTTCAAAAAAAAATTATTTGTACATACTGTTAGAGTCATGTCTTCAACTCGGTCGGGACCTATATGGTTAAGAGCATGTAAATGTATTCGATATGTGGAAAAGACTGACTTTGCGGTAAACTACAGATTCTCGTGGTACCTCTTATCTGTACTTTTGTGATGCTTGAAAATTCTCTTGCATTCAATCAAGATAAGAATAAAACTAACCTTATGTTTTAGGTGCATTGTGTGGTGAGATTTTGATCAAAGTTCAATTGTGTTACACTGTTGATCTAGAACTTGACCTGAATGTTTTTCGAGGCGAAATCATGAGTAATGTTTGGTTTGAGAAAGGATTGTAGGCCTTTTTGACCCGATTGTGCCTTTCAAAGCCTACCAAATTACATTAATCCCTAGCTTTCCCATTTGAGCCTGAAACTTTCATTTGGACAACTACATCTTAACCACTACCCTTTTGAGTGCTTACGAGCACTATCCTCTCTTGGCCCAACCTTCTTGAGTGCACAAAGAATGTGCAAATTATAAAAGGAGATCAATGTTTGAAATTTCAAAAAGCAAAGATATTGAGTCTCCCAAAGTCAAGGAAGCAAAGACTCTAGAGAAAAAGAAAAAAAAACAGGTGGAAGAAATAAAGAGAGGTAAAGAAATTCCTTTACAAGATCAGTGAAGGGTGGGAAGGAAAATACTCCGACAAAAAAAAGGGAAAGATTATTATAATAAAGAAGGGAATAAAAGAAAAGCTCCAAGGGATAAGGACTCAAAAGAAGAAAAAAGAGAAGAAGAGAAAAGCTCAAAAAATGAGAAATGAAAAAAAGAAGAAGGGGGAAAGCGTTCAAAATGAGAATTCAAAAGAATTTGAAAGCTGGGAGAACAATGAAGAGGATCTAACGCCAAAGGCGTACCAATCATTAACAGCACAAAATCTGTGTGACGCTCAAGGAGGAATTCAGTCACTTTTACTTCAAATAAATATCCTATCCATCCCTAAGCCTACGTTACAAGCCAATGACAAGCCCTACATGATCTCATTCCGAATATTCTCACATTAGTGGAGATTTACATAAGGGTCAAGCATATGGTATCACTGTTGTGTGCATTGAACATCCTTGTGAGTGTGAGTGCACTCTGAAAAATGTCCTATAACAAAATGTTTCAAATATGTGTGAAATAGGACTAACCTTTGTCGTGAGGGCACTTGAAACATGAGAATTGATACAATTTAAAATCTTTGTTTGAAACAAGATGAACGGATCTTGTCAATCCTTAAGTATATTTGAGATACCACTTGAAGCTGTAGGAATTACCTTAATTCAATCTTAAAAAAAAAAAGGAAAGAAAGAATGGGAGATTTACCTACAATCCTAACTGTTGGTACCAATCATAGTGAAGATTTGACTATCTCCTCACATTTCTTTTATTTTTGAAAAAAAAATTGTCTTTTGAGTTGTTCATTATAAAAGGTGTCATTAAGTTAATCTTATATGTGTGAGACGCCTATTTTACTTCATTAGGTTGTCCATACCCAAAATGTGATATGTCTTGTTTTAGGCTTTGAATATAGCAAGGAATACCATTTGCATATTCCATCATGTTCATATTGTGCATTTTCTACTGATAATCTTTCAGATTCTTTGCAGCACTCATCATCCACAAGAGGGGAACTACGTTTGACCTGATTCCTACTCCAATGGGATACGTAGGCGCCACAACGGCTCGGTCATATACCCAGTAAGATTTCCATTTCTCTTCATAATGGAAACTGGGACAGAATTTTTGAGAGGATCTCAAAAATTCATTTGAAGTTGGACTATTATCGAGCCATCCACCTCGTTACAGTTGGAACATTATCGAGACATCCACCTCGTTACAGTGGAACATTATCGAGCCGTCCACCTCGTTACAGTTGGAACATTATCGAGCCGTCCACCTCGTTATAGTTGGAACATTATCGAGCCGTCCACCTCGTTACAGTTGGAACATTATCGAGACATCCACCTCGTTATAGTGGAACATTATCGAGCCATCCACCTCGTTACAGTTGGAATATTATCGAGCCATCCACCTCGTTACAATTGGAACATTATCGAGCCATCCAGGCCTCGTTAAAAATCATGCATCACGAAAAATCATGCGTCGCGGGAAGATATACATGCCCCGCAGAAGATCATGCATCGAGAGTTAATATTCATGCATCGAGAGTTAATATTCATGCATCGCGAGAAGATCTCATACCTCGCAGAAATGTATGCATCGCAAGAAGATTTCATACCTTGCGGAATTCATGCATCACTAGTTAATTCATGCATCGAGAGTTAATATTCATGCATCGCGAGAAGATTCCATACCTCGCAGAAAATTCATGCATTGCGAGTTCATATTCATGCATCGAGAGTTAATTCATGTATTGCGAGTTAATATTCATGCATCGAGAGTCAATTCATGCATCACTGTTAATATTCATGCATTGCGAGTTAATATTCATGCATCGCAAGTTAATATTCATGCATTGCGAGTTAATATTCATGCATTGCGAGTCAATATTTCTGCATTGCG